>NC_133325.1:395748661-396948661 GCF_042186555.1 Aquarana catesbeiana
GCTGTATGCCAGTAGGAGGGAGAGGCTAAACAATGGGACTTTAGCTGCTGCCTCCCCTCATGTCCGAGTTTCGGTGGTCGGCAAGGAAGAGACCTGGTCTGCCTGTCACCTGCCCGCAATCAACGGATTGCCAACCCCACTTTACAGCTTATAAATTTAGAGTAAACTTTAAATGATGGCCCTAAAATTATTTTTGTGGTGCAATTGCTGTTTCCATACACGTGCGCACACTGTGCATGCTTTTGTGAATGTAGATGTGTGCAGGGCGACAAAGGTGCTTTTTATTTTTTTTATAAAAATTTCTTTTTTTAACTTGTTTTATTTATTTATGCATTTTTTTCATTTAACTTTATTGCTATCACAAGGGGGATAATGAGCCCCCATGTTATAACTTTAGACAGATGACCGTTTCTCTCTATGAAGGGGGGTGGGGGTCAGAGTTTGATGGTACACTGCAACTGCTGTAAAATGATCAGGTGGCCACCCAGATCACTCTAACAATAAGGCCTGAGCCTCCTGAACAGAACAAATACAAGCCCACAGCTGATACTGTAGCCGTGAGATTACTTTAAACCCTTCAGACTCTGCTGACTGCTCTTTCTGAAAGTGCTACCTGCCTGGCTATTTTCCTGACCCGTAAACCTAAAAACTTTGAGGCACTGACTTGATACATGTATGCTGAACTGGAGCTCTGACTTCACTATGACTTTCTAATGCTTGTTCTAGTGACATGGAAAGCATTTCTTTTAAAACCTCCAGCCTAATAAATTCTTCTCCCTTATGCGGTTAGAAGGTTTACCCACTTACACTCCTTAGGTTGCTTTCTTCGTAGAACTCCTAGTTGGCTACATAATGTCTGTACAGATATGTTTTATGCCAGTTAACCTACGAATGCTTGTTGACTCTAATGCCCCGTACACACAATCGGACTTTCCGCCAACAAAACCATGGATTTTTGTTCAAAGGATGTTGGCTCAAACTTGTCTTGCATACACACGGTCATACAAATGTTGGCCAACAATTACGAAACATAGGAACGTGGTGATGTACAAGACGTACAACGAGCTGAGAAAAAGCGAAGTTCAATAGGCATTGCGGCTCCTTCTGCTTGATTCCAAGCATGCGTGAACTTTTGTGCGTCGAACTTGTGTACACACGATCGGAAATTCCGACAACAAAGTTTTGTTGGTGGAAAATTTGAGAACCCGCTAGCCAACATTTGTTGATGGAAAGGCCGCCAACAAATGTTCAGTGGAGCATACACACGGTCGGACTTTCAGCCAACAAGCTCACATCCAACATTTGTTGTTGGAAAATCCGATCGTGTGTACGGGGCATAAGCCTTGCTGATGAGACTGTTTACCAATGTTGTCCTAACTCTGTGAAGGCTATGCTTTTTCTCCCAATGCCTTCGCTGACATATAATTCTCGTTTATGATATTTTTTTCTTTTATATGGAAATTCTTAATAAACGTATTTTTTTTTTTAAAAAAACCTCCAGCCAAGAACAATTTCTGTTTCTTTTTGTAACCCTTTTGGAGAGATTTACCCTATGGACGGGTTCACATCTGTGCGGTGCGATTTTTCCACGTTATATTTTTTTTTTTTAGGTGCACTGCCATTAAACTCTATTACAAAGATGCAGCATGCAGGACTTTAATGCACTTTCATGAAAGCTCATGTTCTAATAGAGTTTAATGACAGCACACCTAAAAATGAGTGTAAAACATGCATAAACACATGACACAGAAAAACTGCACCTCACAGAAGTGAACAAGCCCTAAGGTATGCCCATGGTCTTTATATGACGTTTTTTTGGGTCATACATACAGCGGAGTTCCACCCAAAAGTGATTTTTTTCATTTAGGGGGACAAACTCCTCTTTAAGGTCTTTTCTGGTTAAAGTGGCATTCCAGGCTCTACCTAACTAATCCTAAATATTCCCTCTCCTAACACCTATGCTGAGTAACCTGTGTAATACAGTATATATATATATATATATATATATATATATATATATATATATATATATATCTTTCTTTTTACCTATTTTCAGGCCACTCCCAGTCATGTGATCTCCCTTGTGTCAGGAAGCGGAAGCTGCAGAGCAGAGGAGACAGCGTGTTGGCTCTTATGGCCTCTTCTTTTTTGGTGCTTACTCCTCTCCCCTGCAGCTGCCGCAGTCTGACACAGGAGAGTCGGATCACGTGACTGGACCTTATCGGCCTGAAAATAGGTAAGTATATGTATTTTTCTTACACAGGTTGGTATGCTGCCAAAAATATTATTTTGACTTTACAAAAATCTTGTTTATTTTTATAAATTCAAAATATAATTTCAGCATTTTTCAAAGCTGGAATGTTCTAAATAGATGCATACGTTAACTGCATTTAATCCTCTTGTGGAGAAAGCATATGAATTAAGAGATAGGCTGTCTACTGCAAGATTGTGTTTGTCAAATCTGAAATGTACACATATGCAATATAGATTATCAGACATAAACGTCAACACAGGGTACAGGGAATCCTGTGATTGATGGCTTTCAATCTGGTGTACAGACTTGTCATTAATTATTTAGTAGTATTTATTTATAAGGCGCCAACATATTCCACAATAGAGTGGGGGTGAAAAATCAAGGCTTTTTACTGTATGACATTTCTCGATTTTCATTAAATCAGTAATGACAAAGTAGGTATGCAGAAACTGTGTTACACAAAGACTGTGAAGTCATGGGATGGCATCAACATAACATACATTTTAGAATTTTTTTTCTGTACCATTCGTGGATTTTATTTAATACCATGATGTAAACTAGCGCAAAGCAGAGGTTGGTTACTTTTTTAAATTCATTTACTATGGTGATGCTGATTTACTAAAGAAGCTGAGAATCTGCACTCAACAAATTGTGTGAATATTCACTCACTATCCTGTCATATTAATGCCCCGTACACACGGTCGGACATTGATCGGACATTCCGACAACAAAATCCATGGATTTTTTACGATGGATGTTGGCTCAAACTTGTCTTGCATAAACACGGTCACACAAAGTTGTCGGAAAATCCGATCGTTCTGAACGCGGTGACGTAAAACACATACGTCGGGACTATAAACGGGGCAGTAGCCAATAGCTTTTGTCTCTTAATTTATTCTGAGCATGCTTGGCACTTTGTGCGTCGGATTTGTGTACACACGATCGGAATTTCCGACAACGAATTTTGTTGTCGGAAAATTTTATAGCAAGCTCTCAAACTTTGTGTGTCAGAAATTCCGATGGAAAATGTGTGATGGAGCCCACACACGGTCGGAATTTCCGACAACAAGGTCCTATCACACATTTTCCGTCGGAAAATCCGACCGTGTGTACAGGGCATTAAAGGAAATTACTGTTCACTTTGAATACCCAATCTTGAGCAGATGAAATAAGTAAATCATTGCTTTTCATGATTGGATAATAAAAGTGAATATTAGCACACTTTCTTGAGTGAAGATTCTCAACTCCCTTAGTAACTCAAGCCAATTGTGTTTTGTGATTTTTTTTATTTTTTTTATTTTTTTTTTTTATGCAATTTATGTTCCTTTTAGTTTTTCCTTTTACCTTGCTATCTAGAAACCACTTATGCTTGAAAACTAACACCTATCTGAGGCATGAAAAAAGCCCTAGAACATTGAGTTTGCATTAGTTAGCAGCACTAGAATCAAATTTTCTTATGTTTTTACATTTTTGTTTCTTTAAAGAATCCAAAAGGGTGGCTAGTAATTTGTTTCCAAATATTCTAGTGTATTGTCAATTTACAAATGGAAATACTAGTTCAAGTGGTTGTAATGCATTCTCTGCATTAAGGTAAAAAACCTTTTAATGGTCGCACACCCCTAAAATACTCACCTGAAGCCACTCTGGATCCCTTGCTGTGCACATCTGCAGCAGCTCTTCTCCCCTCTCCTGGTTCTCACAGGATTGGCCAATAGCAGCAGGAACCATTGACTCCTGCTTCTTTCAGTTAACCACTTCAGCCCCAGAAGGTTTTACCCCCTTAATGACCAGGCCATTTTTGCGATATGGCACTGCGTTACTTTAACTGACAATTGCACGGTCGTGCAACGTTGTACCCAAATAAAATTGATGTCCTTTTTTTCCTACAAATAGAGCTTTCTTTTGGTGGTATTTGATAACCTCTTTTTTTTGCGCTATAAAACAAAAAAAGAGCAACAATTTTGAAATAAAAAAAAACATATTTTTTACTTTCTGCAATAAAACATATCCAATAAAAATATGTAAAATTCTAATTTCTTCATCAATTTAGGCCAATTTGTATTCTGCTACGTATTTTTGGTAAAAAAAATCACAATAAACGTATATTGATTGGTTTGCGCAAAAGTTAGCATGTCTACAAACTATGGGATTTAAGGACTTTTAAAATTTTTTACTAGTAATGGCGGCGATCAGTAATTTTTAGCAGGGCTATGACATTGCGGCGGACAAATTGGACACTAAGTGAAACTTTTTGGGGACCAGTGACACCAATACAGTAATTAGTGCTAAAGAAATGCACTGTTACAGTATAAATGACACTGGCAGGGGCAATCAAAGGGTTAAATGTGTTCCCTATGTGTGCTTTCTAACTGTGTGGGGGATGCTGACACTAGACAAAGAGAGAGATCTGTGTTCCTGATTAGTAGGAATCACAGATCTCTCTCTTCCTCTGTAACAGAACGATGGTCTGCCTTGTTTACATAGACAGACCGCTGTTCTGTCATTCCCCCGAACAATCACGGGTGGTCGGCGGCCATCGCGGCCGCCAGACCCACTGATTGGCTCTTGCTGTGTCCAATCACAACGGAAACGGGTCGCCAGCAGTGCGCATGTGCCTCAGACCAGGAAGCGCGAACAACGTACATGTACCTTGTTTCGTGCAGCCGGGCCACCCTGCCACAGTAAAGTGCGGTGGGCGGTCCGGAAGTAGGTAAAACCTGTCAGCAGTCTGAATATACTCATACAGTCAGGCTCAGGATTGAGCATGCAGGAGTGCCCCCATAAGAAGCAGTCACCTATGGGAGCACTCGGTGGGAGCTCCCAGAAGAGAAGGTTAGGGGTTGCTCTGTGCAAAACCATTATTTTTAAAAAATAAAAAACAATCACTTTCAATCTAGTGTCCTGGTATAAAGACCAATTTTTTTTGGAAACTTGGGGCAGTAGAAGTGATTATTCAGTGGCTTTGTTCAGTTTTAGGGGTGGTTATTATATGACCACATTTTTCATCCTGTCTTGCTAATAGTCAAAATTAATGCCTGCTGTAATTAGGTACAGTGTCCTGTAAGAGCCAGTGATGCAATTAGGTACAGTGTCCTGTAAGAGCCAGTGATGCAACCTTGAGCATCATTTGCAACGGCTAAAGGTAAACATCAAGCAGAAAAGCATTAATTCAAATATATTTATCAATAGCCATAGAGGAAATAAATCAACTTTGTGTGTGCTAGATGTCCTTACAAACTTAGATATTACCTTGTAAATGTAGCAGTGACATCATCACTGTGCTGTTCATAACCTGTGCAGGGTCAAAAGCTGTGTGTCGATCCCAGCAGGTCCACCCACTACAGGTTGTATGCGGAAAACTACACAAGGGCAAAAATAAAAGCCAATGCACACGGGGAGAGAGCAGCAGTGACTGGTCTTGCTGGCTGCTGAATACAATCACCAGCAGAAGTGATTCCTTCATCCACACCGTTTAGTGTGAATGGGAACTGATAACCCCATCCATTGGCTAAATGAGAAAAATTTAAAGGTGTATGGCTTGCTTTACTGCTTCTTGTAGGTTAGTAGTAGCTAACATTTGTATTGTATCTTTGCAGCTTATCCGGTGCCATCAGTCTCGTGGAGGAGCATGTGGAGACAATATTCAGTCTTATACTGCCACTGTCATTAGCGCTGCCAAAGTAAGTGTGGAATAAACAGTTGTGTAGTTCTACTGTGGTGACTGAACCATAAAGCCAACTCTGTTCTTTTTTCACATTTTTATTTTTCTTCACTTTCTTCTGTGAGCCCAGAGTGGTTTGATGGTGTACCTCTTGGGTAAGGGGGGTGTCCACGATACCCTAGACTCAGAAGAAGTGGGATGAACCGGGGGAGTCATGGCTGCAAGGCAATTATTATTTTTTGAGTTGGAGCTGGGCTTTAAATGTCGATTGTTTAAAGTGATACCAAACAGAAAGGTCACATAAATCATATATATCATGCCATTGTATTTTTTTGTGTCAGTCAAATGAGTGTCAGTCAAATGAGTAAAAAAAACTGTTTCAGAGGTGCAATTCAGATTAAATTATAAATAAAAAAAAACAGTTTTATAGCTCCCTATAACTCTGTATTGAAAATCAGATGTGTATTTTTTGTGCATTAATATGGTATAGGCAGGGTCAAAGATGATTGCCACTATCTTTCACTTTGTTATCATACTTGATTTGATTGTAGCCGTATTAGTGCAATTGTGACAGAGAAAATTGAGTACTGTCCGTGATACTTTTTTTATTTGCACTAACATACAATTTTTCAGGACAAGCTTTCGGGTGTGTCCCCTTCTTCAAGGTCCAAGCAGTACTGATTCACAAATATTTAAGTAGAATGTAAAAGAAAAAAAAAATGTGTGAATCAGTACTGCTTGGACCTTGAAGAAGGGGACATACCCCCAAAAGCTTGTCCTGAAAAATGTTAGTGCAAATAAAAAAAGTATCACGAACAGTACTCAATTTACTTTGTTAACATGATAGCTGCATACAGTATTAGCAATACATTTGATATATTTACTACACCGATAGTGTTTATTAATAGAAGGACATGGAGGCAGAGGGAGAGGGAGTGTCATTTACCACGGTGTATATGCCCACGTGTGACTCTATAATCACGAAGGCTGCACAAATAAGAAAAAGGAGGAAATGAAGAGCTTAGAAGGGAACTGAAATATGAACATGCTTAGTAGAGGACACCGGCTGGTCTACACAATGTCAGCCTGCAATGGGGACTCAGAGAAGATGGGAGGGACAGCTGAAGGTGGGATCAACCAGCTATTTTTCACTCTACACAAAACAAATGCATTAGTGTCTTTGTGAGTATGCACACTCTGCTATATAGCATATAGTCTGGGTTTAATGACACTTTAAAGGCAAACTTTTTTTATTAGTTTTGGATAGAAGGGAGATGGATTATAATACTTGTCAGATTTTAATGCTGTCTGTAAACCTGTTAAGGGAGATTCACCCTCTCTATTTGCCCAGTTTATCATTAATCGTGAAAGTAAAATCCCAAATTTTGGGTTATCCCCAGAAAAGTATTAGCAGCAAATCTTCCAATAGGGACACTAGTTCTGGCGACTTGGGGATGGGGGGATTTCCTCTAACTTCCTGTTTGGCTATGGGACCCGAAGTGAAGGGAAATCTCTGCAATGGTACACAGATTGTAAAAAAAAAAAAAAAAATCAAATGGGTTATAATCCTCCCTTACTCTATCCAAAATGAAAAGAAAAAAGTTTTGCCTGTAGTTCTACTTTAAGTTAAACTCGAGAGCAGAGATTATAAAGTTTGGTTTCAAACAATGTTATTCTGCAAACTAAGGTTTGTAATGAATGCCACAGAGTAAAGTTACTTTAAAGCTGTAGTAAAGTCTTTTATTCAATGTAAAATAATGGGCCCCCCTGCATGTTTGCTTCATAATGTACTAGTATGCACCGCATACTAGTACATTATGACAGACCTACCTACAGACTGAGCCCTCCAGCGCTGTGCTGTCACAGCTCCCCGGTGCTTCCATCTTTACCCGGTCTTCCTTTCGGGTTCGAAATCTTTGGCCGCTTGAATGGCCAGACCACAGTGATGCCACTCCTGTGCATGTGCACGGGAGTCACATCACCGCGGCATGCAAAGCGGACCGTAAATGTGGTCTGGACTGCGCATGTGCATCTCAGATCACATTATCCTCTCACAGGTAGGGGGGAGATTTATGACAAAAGAGACCTCTAAGATCTCTTCTGTTATAAAAGCTCTGCCTGTCAGCAAATTTTGCATTTCCCAAGTTTACTACTACTTTAAGAGCCTGGTAGATGTGTTCAATGACAAGCCACTATTTGCTTTTTTATTTTTTTGTTAAAGGGTTTCACCAAAGCATATGGAGAGTACAGTTATCGTAACAGCCAGAACTGAGATAGATGATATTGGAAATGTATAGTGACACCTTTGCTGATCACATGCACCCTCCCAAGTAAAAAAAAAAAAAACCTATTGAGCAATACACACCAAACTGAGAATGTGTAGCCTAACTCTATAGTAAATACAGTGCATCCAGAAAGTATTCACAGCACTTCACTTTTTCCACATTTTGTTATGTTATAGCCTTATTCCAGATGGATTAAATTCATTATTTTCCTCAAAATTCTACAAACAATACCCCATAATGACAACATAAAAGAGGTTTGTTTGAAATATTTTCAAATTTATTAAAAATGAAAAACAAAACAAAATCCTGTGTAGATAAGTATTCACAGTCTTTGCTCAATACTTTGTTGAAGCACATTTGGCACCAATTACAACCTCAAGTCTTTTTGGGTATGATGCTACAAGCTTGGCACACCTATTTTTGGGCAGTTTCCCCCATTCTTCTTTGCAGGACCTCTCAAGCTCCATCAGGTTGGATGGGGAGCGTCGGTGCACAGCCATTTTCAGATCTCTCCAGAGATGTTCACTCGGGTTCGTCTGGGCTTTGGCAGGGCCACTTAAAGACATTCACAGAGTTGTCCTGTAGCCACTCCTTTGTTATCTTGGCTGTGTGCTTAGGGTCGTTGTCCTGTTGGAAGATGAACCTTTGCCCCATTTTGAGGTCCAGAGCACTCTGGAGCAGGATTTCATCAAGGATGTCTCTGTACATTGCTGCATTCATCTTTCCCTTGATCCTGACTAGTCTCCAAGTTCCTGCTGCTGAAAAACATCCCCACGGCATAATGCTGCCACCACCATGCTTCGCTGTAGGGATGGTATTGGCCAGGTGATGAGCAGTGCCTGGTTTGCTCCAGACATGACGCTTGCCATTCAGACAAAAGTTTGGCTGGGCAGCCCGCTCTGGGAAGGGTCCTGGTGGTTCCAAACTTCTTCCATTTACAGGTGATGGAGGCAACCCTTCCCCAGAACTGTGCCTCAATAAAATCCTGTCTTGGAGGTCTACAGACAATTCCTTGGACTTTGTGGCTTGGTTTATGCTCTGACATACACTGTTAACTGTGGGACCTTTTATAGACATGTGTGCGCCTTTCCAAATCCTGTGCAATCAACTGAATTTACCACAGGTGGACTCCAATCAAGTTGTAGAAACATCTGAAGGATGGTCAGTGGAAACAGGATGCACCTGAGCTCAATTTTGAGTGTCATGGCAAAGGCTGGGGATACTTATGTACATGTGATTTGTTCATTCTTTATTTTAAATAAATTTGCAAAGATTTCAAACAAACTTCTTTCACGTTGATATTATGGGGTATTGCTTGTAGAATTTTGAGGAAAATAATGCATTTATTTAATTTTGGAATAAGGCTGTAACATAACAAAATGTGAGAAAAGTGAAGTTCTGTGAATACTTTCTGGATGCACTGTATTAGTAAATATATTGGAGTCTGTGGAAGAAGGAGATGATCAGAGAATACAGGATCGAACAGCCTTTTTACACAATGCAGAGGATTAACCGCTTAGGTTCCACACTAAGGGGTATAACAAGCATGCTTTACTGCATATACAAACTGATTTTACTGTTGTGGGTTTAGTAACACTTTAATCATTCACCTGGGGTGACATCTTTATTGTTAACGTAGTGTTCCATATTTCAATATGCCCCCGTCCACAAACCACGTTACCTGCCATAACACCTTTGTGGGGAAGAGACCCTTGTCCTCTCAACATTGGATTAAGCTGCTTTGTTAATGCGGGTGTTTGAAAGCTGGCAGTGGGTTATGGGGGGATGTGGATGACGGGGTAGGGTTTTAGCATGGCCGCAGTGGGGTGCTAGGTGTGATGAAGATGAGGATGACAGGAGGTAGGTTGTTAGCAAGGCAGCAGTGGGGTGCCAGTTGTGATGAGGAAGACATGAGGTAGGGTGTTAGTAAGGCAGCAGTGGGGTGCCAGGTTTGATGATGATGAGGATGACAGGAGGGAGGGTGGCAGTTGTGATGAGGATGACAGGAGGTAGAGTGATAGCAAGGTGGAAGTGGGTACCAAGTGTGAAGAGGATGGCCGAAGGTAGGGTGTGAGAAAGGTGGCAGTGGGATGCCAGGTGTGATGAAGATGACAGGAGGTAGGGTGTTAGCAAGGTGGCAGTGGGATGGCAGGTGGGATGAAGATGAAGGTGACAGGGTGTAGGGTGTTAGCAAGGTGGCAATGGGGTGCCAGGTGTGATGAGGATGACAGGAGGTAGGGCGTTAGCAAGGTAGCAGTGCGGTGCCAGTGTTATGAAGATGGAGGTGACGGGGTAGGGTGTTATCAAGGTGACAGTGGGGTGCCAGGTGTGATGAGGATGACATGAGGTAGGGTGTTAGCAAGATGGCAGTGGGATGAAGATGAGGATGACAGGAGGTAGGGTGTTAGCAAGGTGGCAGTGGTATGTCAGGTGGGATGAGGATGACAGGGGTAGGGTGTTAGCAAGGTGGCAATGGGGTGCCAGGTGGGATGGACATAGCTGATTGCTGCATGTGTAATATATAACACTGCAGTAGCATGTGCAGTAGTGTTATCTTGTTTATGTCAATCACTGCCTCTTGGAATCAACTATAGCTTGTGTCCTCATGATTTTATGGAAGGCGGATCATCCATCAATCAAGATGTGACATCCCACCCACTGTTATCTTTTTTAGTTACTGGGCATGGAGGAGGAGGGAGGGACTGGGCTGTCATTTAGGATCTGTATACAATCCCAAATGTGTGATGTCATACCATGTGACCTGACTAGCTCTGATCAAACAGAAAATTCCCAGCAATAGAGACCAAACTGAGCATGGGCAGCCTGATTCCACTAACTGTGTCTTATCCAGACTTGTCCAGTGGGACAGTGCAGGAAGGGGAGGATCTGTGCATACACAATCAAACAGCCTTTTTACACAATGCAGAGGATTAACCCCTTAGTCCAAATTTATCCACCTTTAGGCGATCCCTGAAAACTTTCCTCTTCAGAGAAGCCTATCCTGCCTCCATCTAACAACTGCACTGTTTTCTCCATTAGCTCATCCCCCACAGCTGTTACCCTCTTGTATAACTTGACCCTCCCTCCTAGATTGTAAGCTCTAACAAGCAGGGTCCTCTGATTCCTCCTGATTGAATTGTATTGTAATTGTACTGTCTGCCCTCATGTTGTAAAGTGCTGCGTAAACTGTCGGCGCTATATAAATCCTGTATAATAATAATAGTTTCCACATTGAGTATAACAAGCATGCTCTTCTGCATATACCGACTAATTTTACTGTTGTGGGTTTAGTAACACTTTAAAGGTCTACAGAATCTAATTACCTAACGGGGACATTCAGGTGAAGTACTTGTGAACAGTTAGTCATGCGAGGTATAGGCATATAAGGGAGGACCACTAGGAAAGGAATAAAGGTGAGGGAAGAAGAGGATGGAACAGGACAAATAAAAAGGTAGGAAGAGGGTTTGGCGCAAGGGACCAGAGAAGGAGGGCATGGCCTTCACAAGCCTCTGAGGTAAATCTTTTATATCTGTATTCCATGTACTCAGCAGAGTACCAAAATTGTTCCCAAAAGAACAATCTCAATATGTGTACTTCTGATTTATTGTTGATATGAGGTTCTCTCTATAGCCTGTGTATCATTCATCCTGACAAACCATTAAGTCAACATGGCCAATGTTTGCTTTTGCTGAAGTAGTTGCCAAGTTGTAGTCACTCACACATACATCTCATATACAACCACAGATTTAATCTGCCCTCATTGTTTAACATTTGTGTGCCACTTGAATGAATTGAATATGTCATAATATCTGCCATCACATTTCCATTTGATCTTGTATTTCATAGTCTGGTTAAAAAAAGTGTCCATCCAGCTCAGCCCACAGTTCAGCACCTTATGTCTGTTTCAGTGGATAGAGAGTAAAGCTGTAGTTAATTCAAAGCTATCAAACACTTCTACTATAATACAGCATCTTGGATAAATTTGCTTTTTTATTTGCTTTCATACATGCAGTAAGTAACTTATAAAAACTTCTACGGTTAGACCTGTACAAGATGGATTCTAATTGGTTGCTCTGCGTTATTGGATTCAAGAAATCAAAACGAGGATCCTTAGGTGGAGTTTTATTTCATTACCCTGAATAAATGAAATCTATAACAGTTCTAATACCTACCATAGAAATAGGGTGTGCATGCCTGACATATTGTAGATCTCAATAAATTAGCATATACTGCTGCTATACTCTTTTACTAAGGAGCCTGCCAACACTGCTAAGATAGATCTTAAAAAATATCACTGCTGCTGCTAAAAAATATTTTTAGCAATAGATTTTTATAAGGACCACATATACATATACATATATATATATATATATATATATATATATATATATATATATAGTAACATCGGGGGTTGGTTTAGCTTAAAGGTAGAGCTTACCAGTGAGCTGAGTCCACGCCAGATACGCAGTTTTAAGGGCTTGTAGGCCCACTTTTATTAAAGAAAGAAAATGTCCGATAACAGAAGTGTTGCCCACACAGGGGTTTCAGCTTTCCACAGCAACAATGTAAGTTCAATCAAAAATACCAAGCCACCTGGCTCTCTTTAGCAGCACTGCTGCTCAGACTTATGCTTCAGCCCTCTCGGCTCTATAACAGAGTTCCTGTACACCCAGTACCTCAGCACTCATTTCCAGTTTCCTTTTCCAGCCCACAGGCTTAGACCCTCTGTCTACTCTGACAGACCTGTGCAGACATGCACACTTCTCCCTTGCTTGCCTGGACTCCTCGGGAGGGTGGAGCCCCAAACTATGGTCAGGTGTCTACAAATAGCCCAACACACACCTGACCAGTCAATATGCTGGTGGATCTCAAAACCTGGAGAAAGCTGCGAAAGCAGTTTTCTCCAGTCCACATTTATGCTCTGTAGCCTTGCACCAAGCAAATGTGTATACTCTGTGTCCACTTTAACCCCATTTTCATAGCGACAGGGACTCTCACTATTACAATATATATATATATATATATATATATATATATATATATATATATATATATATATATATGTCTACAAAGATAACCACCTACTATTGCAGAAATATGGGGTCTGCTGCTGATATGAGCAAATTGCATCACATTTCTGTAATCGTTTTAGAATCTCTCCACTGCATTATAACAGTAGAAACCTTTTTGACTGAACCTTTGAAACTGCATGTGGCCTTTTTTATATGGTGACAGACTTGCATTGCTTCTGTCCACTGTGGATTGTTCACTGCCATACTGTGGTGTTAGTAGCACTTGGGGTTGGTTTACTAAAGGCAAGTAGACTATGCACTTTGCAAGTGCTTAGTGAATGTGGTGAAGCTTCAGTTTGTAAAGAATACCCAATCAGGTGCCAGGAAAATGAAAAAACAAAACAGGGCATGATTGGATGATGGAAATTAGCAGATCTTCACTAGATTCACTAGGCCCCTGGGAAAATGAGTGCAACTGCACTTGTAAAGTGCACAGTCTTTTTGGCTTTAGTAAATCAACCCATTTGAGCAAAATATTTTGAGACCTATCTACAGTTATATTTTTTTCTGCTTGAAAATAGATTACGTTACATATACATATAGTATAATTTAGGTTGGCCATACACAACCTGATCCTGGCCTGATTTGAGAATTAATCAAGATGAAAAAGTTTTATTAGTCTTCTCTAGGGATAGCTACATACTGTACTTTGGTATAAAGGAAACAGAGAGTTAGTGCAGGTACAACATTTAAATGACATGTAATGTGAATTTTTTTATTTAGGTATAGTTGGCTCTCAGACTTCTTTTCTGTATTAGGTCCAAAAGACTTTAATCCAATACTGTATATAATGTAGAGAAGATTTCAAATATTAATTTAGCACACCTTAGAAAGCCGGGTTCACATATGTGCAGCTGCGGTTCCCAGCATGGGGTCTGGTGTGTCCCTTTTCACCGGTTCAGGTGCGAAACATGTCTGCATTTTTGCCTGAATTTGCACCTGAACCAGACCCGAAGACGCACAGGACCCTTTTGGAATGCAGACCACAGCCGCCCTGGACCTGTGTGTACCGGCTTCATTGGGAAACTCGCATCCAATTCGCACATATGTGAACCCAGTCTTAGATGATTGTTGCTACATGCAAGTAATTTCAGCAAAATTCTTTTCTAACCAGAAAAATCTGCAGGAGCAAACCTGAGGTGATGCTAGAATATATAGAACCAGGGAAAGTGTGCTTGTTTGTTGAACAGGATGAATACAGAAGTGCGCGCTAATATAGTGAGAGAGTGGGGTAGTGTGTTGGTGTAAGTTTTTGCCAAGACTGGTAGCAGTGTTGGAGTTGAGGTGCATTGAACACCATTTGTTTTCCTTGTGCAACTAATTGTTATTGAGCACTTTTTTAATCACATTGCAACAAATTATTTTTGGATGGATTAAAGTTACAACTTAGTTCCTACTAACTATATGAGGTGAATATTCTGACACCATGAGTCACATTCCTGGTGCTTTCAAGCTTTTTTTCACCCTCCTAGAAATAGTCATAGTCATGTATCATAATCATGAGCTGCTTTCCATTGATGGTGGGTTGGAATGCACAGATGGATTTCTGGACATCAGTAGTTGTGAAGCAAGATTAAAAAGACTTTTATTAGGATTGACGCTGATTATACATGACATGTTGTATTTTTTAAAAGATTTTTGAATGTATTAGGATCTTGTATTTGTGATATGTTATAATCACGTGTGAGTGCTTCCTTAGGTATGCATAGCAGTAAATCTAACCCCTTCTCCACTCCAAAAGCTAGAATTTTTTGCTTGACATACACTTTAACAGTCTTTCTGGGGTACAGTATATGAAAAAAGGTTTTCTTCTATGCCCTGCTTGCGCCTCTGCAGCACCTACAGTCCCCACTGCATCTCTGCTGCACCCTGAACTCCCGCTGGTCCTCAGCTGCACCCAAGCCTGTGTCCTTGTGTCATGTCTGCAACACCTATCGGCCCCATTTACACCTAGCGATTTGAAACGCATGTTTTTTGCACACGACATGCATAGGGCAGCCCATTGATTTCAGTAAGCTGCCCTACGTGTGACAAATGTGGCATAGTAGCTCATAGAGCATTTTGCTGCATTCCAGTTTGTGTGGGTTTTATTGCGTGTTTACAAACACATGCAACAATCACAGCAAAGTGTTTGCTTCCTGCTTTTGGGGTGCCATTATCAATGACACCTGATCTGCAGCACATGTTGCACGTTCTATCTTCCACTAGGACCCCCCCGAACCTTCTCCATCCTTGATTCCCCCAGAGGTTCTCCCCCTAGTGAGTAATTTGCAATTATGTTATTAGCCCCGAAGTGCATTATTTTACATTACTCCACATTAAACCTCATTTTCTGTGTAGTTTGCCACTCCATTATTTTGTTCAGATCTTTCTGTAAAATTTCTATATTCTGCTGTGAACTTATTGCCCTGCTTATTTTTTGTATCATCCGCAAAAACTGAGATTGAGCTATTTATCCCATCCTCTATATCATTTATGAATAAATTCAACAGAATTGCTCCCAAGACAGAACCTTGTGGTATCCCACTTAGCACTCCAGACCAATCTGAGTACACGTTATTTATCGCAACGCTTTGGACGCACCCCTGTAACCAGTTTTCTATCTAAGAACAAACCTTATGGTCCATCCTGCAGACCTCAGCTTGTAGATTAAGCATCTGTGGGGAACTGTATCGAATGCTTTTGCAAAATCCAGATACACCCCATCCACAGGCCTCCCCCTGTCTAGATGGCAGCTCACTTCCTCGTAGAATGTTAACAGATTGGTCTGGCAAGAATGACCCTTTGTAAACCCATGCTGATTACTACTAATGATACTGTTTTCATCTGCAACTTCTTGGATATGGTCCTCTATCACCCCCTCCAATAATTTACCTACTAATGATGTTAGGCTGACTGGCCTGTAGTTCCCCTTAATATGTCTAGGCCCTTTTTCGAATATTGGTACCACATTGGCTTTTCTCCAATCAGCTGGTACAATTCCTGTCAGTATGCTGTCCGTAAAGATTAGGAACAATGGTCTAGCGATAACCCAAATGAGTTATTTAAGGACTCTCGGGTGTAAGCCATTTGGTCCTGGTGATTTATTTGTATTAAGCTCATCTAGTCTTTCCTTGACTCCAGCTTCTGTTAGCCACAAGGGTACAACCTGTGATGTGGTGCTAACAAAACTGTCGTGGTCGATACACACCTGATTTCCTGTGTAAAATCTGAGGAGAAGAAAGCATTTAGTACAGTTGCCTTCTCTGTGTCATCTGTAACCATCCTCCATCATTGTCTTTTATGTGGGCAATGTGCTCCGATTTTGCTTTTTTACTGTTAATATATCAAAATAATTCCTTGAGATTTTTTTTTACTCTTCTCTGCTATGTGTCTCTCGTAGTCTTTTTTTCTTTTAGCCATTCTGATTGCATTCTTACACTTCTTATTACATTCCTTGTAGTGTTGGAATGCTGACAATGTCTCCTCTGCTTTATATTTATATATATATATCTTTATATTTTTTAAAGACCACTTTTTTCTCTCTAATAAAATTTTTTATGTTATGGTTTAGCTACCAAGTTTTATCCTTCGCTCTTCTATGTTTATTTTCCATAGGAATACACTGTGTGATACCTTTGTTTAATATGTTCCTAAAACATTCCCATTTTTCCTTGGTGTTCAATTGTTTCTAGGATTAGGTCCCAATTGATGTCTTGTTGGCTCTTTTGAAATTCAGAGTTCTTGTGCTACACTCTTGCCTCCTTTTCCTATGATTTACGCTAAATTTGATCATCCCGTGATCCCTAGATCCCAAGTTGTCCTGTACTGCCACATCTGACATCAGTCTTGGATCGTTCGTAATTCAGAAATCTAGCAAACTTTCTAGTTGGAAAATCCACCAATTGAGACATGAAGTTGTCCTGCAAGACATTAATGAAATGACAGGCTTTTAATGAGTGAGCTGTTCCCTCTGCCTAGTTGATATTGGGGTAATTAAAGTTCCCAATTATGATGGCATTTTCCTGCCTCGCTGCTATTTCTAACTGTGTAAGGAGGTCTAGCTCCTCCTTTAGATTGGTGGGGGATGTAACATATCCCCACTATTAATTTCCCTCTTATTTCTTCTCTTTGGAGTTCTATCCACATGGATTCCACCTCCCCCTCCTCCCATTCCCAATGCCACTCCTCAGTACCACCCTTACATCGTTTTTGATATGTAGACACACCCCTCCCCCTCTTCTACCTTCCTCATCCTTCCTATACAAGAAATACCCCTGAATATTTGACAGGTGACTTTCCCCGGTTGTTAACAGTTGTCGCTGGAGGAGTGGGCTCTCCCCCTGGAGCATTGGGCCATGCCAGACGTGGATTGTTGACTTCCAGGTCATTGAGAGACTAGATAGATGCATTGCCAGATACAGGGACCCTTAGATGTTTGCAGTGGATATGCTGGCGACGTTGTGGAACTAGTTCCCCCTTTTTTCTCCTTTACAGTTCTTCCATGTCTGCATTCACAAGATCCAGGAGAAAGAATGCTGGAATTTTCATTAGCTTGCCCCAGAAGAACATGGTATTATAAACTTCCATCCTTCCTTACGTTCGCGGGCTTGCATGGCAGGTCTGTTGAAGCCAGAGAGGAAGGCTGCTTCAGGGAAGATTTACCACTGGTCCAGGAACACCTGTGTGGCATGGTGTAAGGCTAGGAAGTTTAACCTTACAAATTTTTTGGGGGGGCTAATTTTTGTTTTTCCTCCAGTTGTAGTGGATACGAATCTGTGCATGAGTATCATTAAGGGGCAGTTTTTTCAGTCTTGGCAGTGATATTTCTAAGACCAATCGCTTCTTATTCCGTGTTTTTTTTGTTAACGGGATCACGCATATGGTTCCTTCGGGCAAAAAGAAGGTCAGAATTGGCAACTCTTCCTTGCGAGGAGTTGTTTTCTAGTACTCCACTGAGTCAAGGTGGTTCTTCACTCTCAGCCATTGATCTTGCTTAAAGTGTTTTTATCTTCTATTTTTGCCAGGACTCAGTCACCGGAAGATCACTCATTGGTGGTGGTTCAGGCTGTCAAGATATGTTTGAGTTTTAATGCTGTAGCCAGGCAGCCAGATGCAATTTTTTTGTTCCTTCTAAGGACCAGGGAAGAGTCAGATGGTTACCAAGTCAACCATTTCCTGTTGATTTCATCAGCTTATTTCTCTAGTCTATGGTTTGAAAAGAGACTCCACCGTTTCCCGTGATGGCACATTCTACCAGGAATATTGATTCCTCCTGGACTGACCATCATCAGGCTTCAGCAGGTCCAATCTGTAAGGCTGCAACTTGGCCTTTTTTGGTTCACGCCTTTGCTCGCTTTTACCTGGTTAATGTAAGAGCCGCTGAGAATACTGCATTTGGTGACAGAGTCTTTGCAGGCTACTGTATAGATTATTTTTGGCCTGTCGGTGGTGGCTGTGTCTCCCTCCCATCATGGACCTTATTATTCACAGGTACAATCATTATTTCACTTCCAGGTACAACAATTTGCTGATCCCAATGCATCAAAGCCCTACTAAACTACCAGCCGGGAGACAAAAAATAAATAACCTACATCTCAAGATTCCTTTAGCGAAGTTTGTGCCACGTCCCTTTAAATCTCAGCAAAGATCAATTTTGTGTCTTTCAAGCTATGTCTTCCTCTCTCCATATACCCAATTCCTTTCATGCCTCTCTTTTGAAGCTTATGGTTCCCAACAGATTCTCTCCCCCTACATCAGTTTTTTCTCCTCAAGTAGCTTCCTTGCAGAAATAAGGTCCAGCAAATCCTGGGTTAAAAAAATCTTCAAAGGTAAGTTGTATTACCTTTTGAACTGAAAAAGTCGTGGCCAGGACGAACTCTCCTGGATCTTGGCATAAGATGTTTTTTTCTTCTGAGCTTGTATAGCATTTCTATTGCTTCTTTCAAACAATGGGGAGACTCTGTAGGGGGATTTGTGTCACAGTTACTTACCTTTTGCTTTGGCTTCTGGGTCTTACCTAGAGTATCACAGCTGTGTCATGTGGCATGTCACATGACTATAACCTCTATTTAAACTTGAGTGAGACACATTGTCACATCTCAAGCATAGAGTATGTTACTCCCCTGAGATACCAAAGTGTTTTTTGCCTCAACTGTATATAGTCAGTACCTTCTGTTTTATTGAAGCACCTGATTAGAGCCAGAGGCTCTAATAGGCTTCAAAATAGGGTGGGCTCGGGATGCAGAGAATGCGAACCAAGCCCACCCAAGTGTGTTGTTGAATGAATATTCCCTATTGTAACACTGATCCTCCTCCCGGCCAAGCAGGAAGCGAGCAGGTCTTGAGACCCATCACCAGATTGGCTGAAAGGACAGGCGATACTTTTGGACACCTAGGAGGTGGGGAGGAGACAGACAGTGGAAGCGAGGAGCCGAAGACACAGGAGCCGCTGGCCTGCCACCTAGATGGGATAAGTGCCGGACCAACCAGCAGACAGCGGGTGAGGAGGTTGAGGTGCGGCCAGCCACTGGGGCTGTGGTTGTTTGCAGCCCCCCCCCAAAAAAAATACCTGTTGAGTGACCTGAGTAACCTGGGGGAAGCCTGCAGCTATTTCCAGACTTTTGTGAAGGAAGTCTGACAGAATATAGAAACTTAGAAAAGTGACAGCTGAAAAAAGACCAAATGGTTCATCGAGTCTGCCCTTTTTTGTTGTTGTACTTTTACAGTTACTGTATATACTTGTGTATAAGTCGAATTTTTCAGCCCCTTTTTTGGGGCTGAAAGTCCCCCCCTCGACTTATACACGAGTCACCGCCGTCTGTCTGCATGATCAGCGTGTCATGCAGGCAGACGGCGGCCAGCGTGTGCTACATAGCACTCGGCGGAGGCTCTCAGCTCTCACTGTTCAAAAGCCGCGCCTCCTCATCAATGATAGGCAGTCAGTGTACAGCCTATCACGGACATTCTCTCATCCTCCTCCGTGGTATGAGGATGAGAGAATGTCTGTGATAGGCTGACCGCTGACTGCTGGGAAATGGAGTTTTCTGCCTATCATGGACGAGGAGGAGGCGCGGATTTTGAACAGTGAATGGCCGTCGCACACGCTGATCGGTTCGGAGCGGCACACGGAGGATGCACAGGACACAGGTAGGATGCACACAGACACATGCACACAGGTACATATACACATGACACATGCACACATACACAGGACACAGGTACATATAGACATATACAGTACACAGGTACATGACACCTGCACAGTATACACAGGTACATGACACAGGTGCATATACACATGACACATGCACATATACACAGGACAAAGGTACATGACACATGCACATATACACAGGACACATTACACATATACACAGGACACATGACACATATACACAGGACACATGACACATGCACATATACACAGGACACATGATACATGCACATATACACAGGAAACATGACACATGCACATATACACAGGACACATGCAGATATGCACAGGACACATGCACAGGACACAGGGAGATATACAGCTGCAGCATTGTTGACCCTCTGCATTTCTCACCCTCGTCTTATATTCGGGTTAATACGTTGTAAATTAGGGCCTCGACTTATACTCGGATCGACTTCTACTCGAGTATATACGGGATATATTTGTCCCTAAGCATGTTAGAATTCACTTACTACTACCCAACTCACTACCTCTGCTGGAAGTCTGTTCCAAGCGTCAACTATTCTTTCTGTAAAATAATACCTTCAAAGATTCATTTTGAACTTTCTTCCTGTTAGTTTGAGGACATATCTCCATATTCTTGATCTTAGCTTTATATTGAAAATACTGCCCTTTTGAACCTTATTCACACCTTTAATGTGTTTAAAAGTTTCAGTCATGTCTCCCTTTCCCTTCCATCTGCCGGACTGTACATATTCAGTTCATAAAGTCTGTTCTGGAATGTTTTGTCCCTCATACCTTTCACCATTTATGTTGTCTGGGTCTGGACTTGTTCTTATCAATATCTTTTTGTAAGTGAGGCCTCCAGAACTGGACACAGTATTCTAAATGAGGTCTAATTAAGATCTATGTAGGGGAATCAGAATCTCCTTCCTCCTGCTGGTGACCCCTCTAATAACTAAAGATCTATATAGGGAATTCAGGACCTCCTTCCTCCTGCAGGTGATTCCTCTAGTGTTACAGCCTAGAATTGGCCACTCATTACAATTAGAAGAAAAGAGGTTTAACCTTAAACTACGTAGAGGGTTCTTTACTGTAAGAGCGGCAAGGATGTGGAATTCCCTTCCACAGGCGGTGGTCTCAGCGGGGAGCATTGATAGCTTCAAGAAACTATTAGATAATCACCTGAATGACCGCAATATACAGGGATATACAATGTAATACTGACACATAATCACACACATAGGTTGGACTTGATGTCTTTTTTCAACCTCACCTACTATGTAACTATGTAATTCTTTACATTTTTCCCACTGCCTGGCCACAGCGTTTGATCATTTTGCAATTATTTAACATAAGTACCCCCAAATCTTTTTCCTCTGTTGTGCTGGCCAACACTGTACCCCCAATATTGTACTCTATCAAGGGATTAATTTTTCCTAGGTGCATTATTTAACATATACAGTCATGGCAGAAATTGTTGGCACCCCAGAAATTTTTCCAGAAAATCAAGTATTTCTCACAGAAAAGTATTGCAGTAACACATGTTTTGCTATACACATGTTTATTCCCTTTGTGTGTATTGGAACAAAACAAAAAAAGGGAGGGAAAAAAAGCAAATTGGACATAATGTCACACAAGATTCTAAAAATGGGCTGGCCAAAATTCTTGGCACCCTTTCAAAATTGTCGATAAATAAGATTGTTTCAAGCATGTGATGCTCCTTTAAACTCACCTGGGGCAAGTAACAGGTGTGGGCACTATAAAAATCACACCTGAGAGCAGATAAAAACTAGAGAAGTTCACTTAGTCTTTGCATTGTGTGTCTGTGTGTGCCACACTAAGCATGGACAACAGAAAGAGGAGAAGAGAACTGTCTGAGGACTTGAGAACCAAAATTGTGGAAAAATATCAACAATCTCAAGGTTACAAGTCCATCTCCAGAGATCTAGATTTGCATTTGTCCACAGTGCGCAACATTATCAAGAAGTTTGCAACCCATGGCACTGTAGCTAATCTCTCTGGACGTGGACAGAAGAGGATGGTGGATAAGCAGCCCCAAACAAGTTCCAAAGAAATTCAAGCTTTCCTGCAGGCTCAGGGAGCATCAGTGTCAGCGCGAACTATCCGTCGACATTTAAATGAAATAAAACGCTATGGCAGGAGGACCCCACTGCTGACACAGAGACATAAAAAAGCAAGACTACAGTTTGCCAAAATGTACTTGAGTAACCCAAAATCCTTCTGGGAAAATGTCTTGTGGACAGATGAGACCAAGATAGAGCTTTTTGGTAAAGCACATCATTCTACTGTTTACCGAAAACGGAATGAGGCCTAAAAAGAAAAGAACACAGTACCTACAGTGAAATATGGTGGAGGTTCAATGATGTTTTGGGGTTGTTTTGCTGCCTCTGGCACTGGGTGCCTTGCATGTGTGCAAGGCATCATGAAATCTGAGGATTACCAAAGGATTTTGGGTCATACTGTAGAGCCCAGTGTCAGAAAGCTGGGTTTGCGTCCGGGATCTTGGGTCTTCCAGCAGGACAATGACCCCAAACATACGTCAAAAAGCACCCAGAAATGGATGGCAACAAAGCACTGGAGAGTTCTAAAGTGGCCAGCAATGAGTCCAGATCTAAATCCCATTGAACACCTGAGATCTTAAAATTGCTGTTTGGAAAAGTCGCCCTTCCAATAAGAGAGACCTGGAGCAGTTTGCAAAGGAAGAGTGGTCCAAAATTCCGGGTGAGAGGTGTAAGAAGCTTATTGATGGTTATAGGAAGCAACTGATTTCAGTTATGTTTTCCAAAGGGTGTGCAACCAAACATTAAGTTAAGGGTGCCAAGAATTTTGACCAGTCCATTTTTGGAGTTTTGTGTGACATTATGACCAATTTGCTTTTTTTCCTCCCCTTTTTTGTTTTGTTCCAATACACACAAAGGGAATAAACATGTGTATAGCAAAACATGTGTTACTGAAATACTTTTCTGTGAGAAATACTTGATTTTCTGGAAAAATTTCTGGGGTGCCAACAATTTCAGTCATGGCTGTAGATATATTAAAATTGAGTTTCCATTTCTTTGAACATAACAGCAGTTACCTCTAGACTCCATTCACAAGGATAACAGTCACACCAAACGGCTGGCAGCCTCTGTGGCATCTGCTTTCTGAACCCCTGCTGCGCCATCTCTGCACTTGCAGCTTCAATATTGAGGGTATATTCACACCACATGAGGTGGGTCTGCATTGGCAGCTATTCTAGAGCAGTCATATTGCATGGAGAAGGCAATGTGCGTTGCAGTGGTGTGTGACCACGGTGCGCTAAGAAAAAGTACTGTTTGCAGTACTTTTTATCAGCGTAACGCAGTGCGGCAATCCACTACCTTGCACTGCACAGGCAACAATTGAACTTTATGAGATGTCTGTGTGACATCTTAATAACTTTAGTTTATAAAAAAAAAAATAAGGAAACTGTGTGATCTGCCAAGCTCAGCATTTCTTCACAGCAGTGTCTGTTATCAAAGGGTTCAGTACCATTTTTCTGCCAGACAAAGGGAGCTGCAAATTAGACTGTGTACGCTCTGGTATCTATGTAGCTTATCCATAGTTCTTTGGGAATCCTCTGTCATATATTGAGCCCAATTCCATGGCATTTTCCAGAATATCACAAACTGGAATGTCAGCATGACACTTCAGTTGCTTCATGTCTTCTGCACTGTAGATAGTTTCAGATAGAAAATGAAAGGTAACCTCGAAAATCAAGGTACTGATGTGATACAAGTTCCATAAGCAAATATCGTATTATTTTTTGTTTATAGTGTGTAATGTTATAAATTAAAAGGTGCAAATTACAAACAAGAATAAAAGTTGACCTTGCTTGTACAAACAATTACTCCTAAGGTTGCATAATGATAAATTGCTCTCAGCTATATGAAAAGGTGATGGAAACTTCACCAAACACATAATAAAAATTTTAGTGATAATGCAAATCTGTATGCATTTAAGGAACGACAAGCTTACATTACAGTATCACAGCTGGTAAACCTTAATCAAAGTCACTGAGTAAGCAATTGATACTCCTGATAAATTAATACAGAATAACGAGCCATTCTTAACTTTCTCAAACATCTTAAAATTCTGTGGAGAAGGCTGGTTTGCATTATACGAATCTCGTGTCTGACCTTAGTATCCCATAAGATACAGACTGGGGGGAATCTACTTGGAAATACATGAAAGGAGTAAGAAAGAGCATTTAGAAAGGTTATTTGGCTCCCAAGAGACAGCGCTTTAGACATTTGACAAATTTTATTTCTTCACCACAAGAAAGAGTATGTCTTAATTTTGGTTAGCAAGCTTTATGCTGACTACACATGTTGATTTGATGATATCCATCTTTGGTGTATGTGAAATAATGTAGAAATGGATGTTAAAGTAAAGGGGCACTGCTTATGTAGAGAAAATAATGAGGGGCCATTATAGCTTCATGAAACCGAGGGAGTATAAACTGGAAAACATAATCTTCTGTTAAATGATTATGCTGAGAACTGCATTTACACTTCCAAATCTTGTGGTAGTGTATCCGCAGTGTTTGCTGATGTTGTCATGTTTGGCCTCACTTTCAGACTAGTGACCTGTCTTAACAGCAGTAGTTTTCCCCTTCATGTCTGTTATAAATTAGCATTAGAAGTGAGTGTTTTCAATATGCTGGTAAACAAACAGCGAGGCTGAAATACTAGACTGGGTTCACACTGTCGTACGGAGCGGCTCACAGCAGGGGTCTGGCCCTGTACACCATTTCAGGTCTGATTTCAGCCTGCATTTTTGTCTGAATTCGGACCTGAAGCCAACCAGAAGATGCACAGGACTCCTGTGCAATTTGCTCTGGATATGTGTGAACCGGTTCCATTGAGATCCGGTCACAATCTTCTGACATGCGAATTGGATGCGAGGAAAAGCCGCATCCAATTCGCAATAGTGTGAACCCATCCTTAGTCTAGGTTGAAAATAAGTAAAGGCTGGTATATGAAGTCAGTCTTTAGGTTTGGGCTACAAAGAAAAAAACATCCCTTAGGCGTTGTACCTGAAAAGTCTGTGATCTTGGTCAGAGAGTGTACATAACTACTGTTGTAAAATTTGCCTAAATGAAATCTTTGATGTGCCTTTCACATTTTATATGGTTGCTCTTCCATATTTTTATTAGCGCATGTAATTATACTGTTTTCTAGGGTCTCTGTATAGTGGCTGTTTCAGTGTCTAAAAAGTTCATTCTGTACCCTAAGAAAAAACAACTGCTGAGATAACAGGATGTGCTGCCTAGGAATACTACTGTTTTCAGTGAATAGCCTGAATTGTGCTGAGAGAAAGGAATAAATAATAATAATAATAAAGTCATCCATACACACTATATTACCAAAAGTTTTCAGACACCTACCTTTACATGCACGTGAACTTTAATGGCATCCCAGTCTTAGTCCGTAGGGCTCAATATTGAGTTGGCCCACCCTTTGCAGCTATAACAGCTTCAACTTTTCTGGGAATGCTGTCCACAAGGTTTAGGAGTGCGTCTATGAGAATGTTTGACCATTCTTCCAAAAGCACATTTGTGAGGTCAGGCACTGATGTGGACGAGAAGGCCTGGCTTGCAATCTCTGCTCTAATTCATCGTAAAGGTGTTCTGTCAGGTTGAGGTCAGGACTCTGTGTAGGCCAGTCAAGTTCCTCCACCCAAAACTCGCTCATCCATGTCTTTATGGACCTTGCTTTGTACACTGGTCCAAATCATTTGGTGGAGGGGGGTTATGGTGTGGGATTTTTTGAAAATTTCATGCTCCCAACTTTGTGAGAACAGTTTGGGGATGGCCCATTCCTGTTCCAACATGACTGCGCACCAGTGCACAAACCAAGCTCCCTAAAGACATGGATGAGTGAGTTTGGGTTGGAGGTACTTGACTGGCCTGCACAGAATCATAACCTCAACCCAATAGAACACCCTTGGGATGAATTAGAGCTGAGACTGCCAGCCAGGCTTTCTCGTCCACATCAGTGCCTGACCTCACAAATGTACTTCTGTAAGAATGGTCAAACATTCCCATAGACACACTCCTAAACCATGTGGACAGCCTTCCCAGAAGAGTTGAAGCTGTTATAGTTGCAAAGGGTGGGGCAACTCAATATTGAACCCTACGGACTAAGATTGGGATGCCATTAAAATTCATGTGCGTGTAAAGACAGGTGTCCCAATAATTTTGGTAATATAGTGTACTTCATTTAAACTTTACATGACAGTTTATACTGTTTGTAGAGATGATACCACTGGCAAAATTTAATTCTAATACCATTACATTAATATGTGATTTTAAACTAAACATAGGAGATGCTTACATCTGAAAGGGTTTGTATATGTACATTCTAAAATTTACCCAGCTCTGCCACAAAGCACCAGATTTGTTTCTACCAGTTAACCCCTTTTATTCACTCTCAATAGGTTTTTATTGAAAAGTTTTCAAAGTACAGACTATGGTAGCAAGCATTGTGTAGAGATGAGCAGAATGCTACGGATCACAAAAATGATTGCCATAAATGGTAGAAGTCTGTACATAAATACAGTAGACATGTTTAAAAATTGAAATAACAACCAAACTGGCAGAAACTCTTTGTATTCTTTATTTTTGCATGTTAAGATGTACATTTTAAAACCCCCAAAACACTCTATTTTCTGAAAGCAGAGGCCATCTGAATGAAATGGTGGCAGTTCCATTTTCTATATTCTATTTTTATATCATATGATATTAGCACAACTGTTTATTAAACCCACATTTTCAAAATGAACTCATATTAATTTTAGTGCTTGCACGCACATGTTATAATCCTCAATTTTTTGGTAAAATATAAAAGATGAGGTTGCATCAGGTAAATAGATAACGAACGTGTCTAGTTGCAATAAAATGTAGGTTTACGTATGAATTGGACCAATGTTTGTATGCATGTGCTACATCAGGCTTCTGTGAAAGCTGAAAATCACTTTAGTATACGCTGCTACTACAGTGGCTTCCAGGTGCCGTGCAGAGTGGCTGTCCTGCTACATCGTGAACTCCAATGAAGAAAAAAGTATCCAAGAGGAGCTGGAAGTAGTGAAAGGATAACAACATTCGGTGAGAGCTCACTGGCTTGGGTTAGGCTGCTCACAACAGGCAGGGCTACCCTCCAGTGGGTACACAAACAGGTTACTGGAAAAAAGCTTACTCTAATGGAATGAGTGCCAGACCAAAGGATAAAAGAGCCCACATACGTTTATTTATACTAGAAATCAGCCAACACCTTCCAGAGGTCAGGAAACATTCCACCTTCATCAGGGCTTGAGTTAAAATAAGAATCATGAATGAACTCAAAAAAGAGCTTTCTTATTGAATTGTAAGTAGGAAAGCGAATTGTTGGATCAAGAGAGTTACTGGCCAATACCAGTTACTGGTATTACAAATGTGAGACATAATATCTGAAAGCAGAAGGATCTGACAATCCAGCAGCTCCTCCAGGGCTAGCTCTAAATAAATATTTGTTTTTGGGTTTTGGTATGTTTTAAGAACAGGTTGTGTTGTAAACTGAGTTTGAATCCCCATTGCTTAGTGTATGTTTTTAAACATAGTTAATGTGTACCATTTTACCTCTTTTGATTATACAGTGAAAAAGTATAGTGCAGTGTATTATATCACAGCTGTAAAATAGCAGACATATGCAGCTTAATGCAGAGATATTTTTATAGCTCAGACAAAATTAGGTGCTTCTTCACTACAGATCAGACAATTTTCATGAATGGCTCAGTGGAAACCTCTGACGTAAACAGAGCATGTAGCCTTTGGTGGCAAATGTGAAATGAAGACCAAGCAGCTGGAGTCAAGCATGCCTTTTAATTTCAACTCAAATAGCAGCAGCTTCCCTTTCACAGTATATTCCAAATTAACCTGTACAAGCAGTACAAGCACTTCAAAACAGCCCCCACTCACCTCTGTAGCTGTAAACATTATAAAGAAATTGATCTTCAAAATTTACAAAATAGGTAAAACTCCCATCAATGTTAAAATGGGAAGCTGACCTATCACAGACGTTTTCAATTGGTCAATGGCATAAAGCTTTAAGCTTTAGTGGTAAATATATCGCTTGCATGTGGACCATTGGGATAATTCTGAAAAGATTCTCCACAGATGGTTTCTGACCCCCTACAGGCTACATAAAATATACCCCTCCGCTAGCCCCCTCCATTTGCGGAATTGCAGCAAAATGGGCAATTTATACAACATTTTATGGAGATGCAAAATAATACACAGCTTTTGGAATTCGATTTCAAGCTTCCTTACTTCTCTTACTGGTATTCAAACACCTCTGTCCCTTGTTCTGGCATTACTAGGCATCGGATTAGAGGTCTATTCTGTGTCCCAGAAAACAGTAATGGCTTATACACTTTATGCTGCCAGGCTCGCTGTCTCCAAAGATTGGAAGTCGACCACAGCCCCTAATATATCCACAGTAATATCTAGACTCAACACACAATGTCAATATGAAAAAATACTTGCATATAAGGATCACAAAGCAGATAGATTTCACTATGTCTAGAAGCTCTGGCTAGATCATCCCCAGGCATCTGTAGCCTCATAGGCATCTACCTTCACAGTTGAGATAATATTGTGGACTAATTATTGCTCCTTAGTAGTGATGTAACCCAAGAGATCTATTTAGGTTAGCTGGTTTTATACACGGTCCCATTTAAAGTGTTTATTAACCCAAAAAAAAAATATTCTGATCCTGTTCCCTTAAAGCAGATTAAACAGAACAGTGCTTGTGCTGTGGCATCTGCCCCTTCTAAACTGTAAAAAAAAAAACCTGGCTGATCCTGCCACTTCCTGTGTCCCCCCTCTCTGATCGCATATGGGGTGGCCTTATTTACGGGACCCTATATTCGCTACATATATTACTTGTACTTTGAACTATCTTGTCTAAAGTATCTGTATACAATGTATTATGCTGACGTCTGTACAATCTTTATACAACTGACTGCTGTTTTTACTGCTATGTGTATATTACTTGACCTTAAATTGCAATAAAAGCGTATAGTTTAAAATTCACAAAATAGGCACAGAAATCTAAGCATTTACCTATGGTAGCAGAATCTTGGCAGGCTGTTTAGCCTTTTAAAGTATAAAAACACATTAACCGCATGCTGACCAGCCACCACAGTTGTACTGCGGCAACATGGCTCGGCTGCGCGAATCGCATCATGTTACATTGGTAACATAGACGGGCACTAGGGGGTGCGTATGTGCCCACGGAGCCGATGTGAGTGCCCGGCGGTCACGATCACCGCCAGGCTCCCGCGATCGCTCGGGGCACACAGAGAACCAGGATCTGTTTGTGTAAACACACAACACAACTGTTTGTGTAAACACGGTTCTCTGAGGGGAGAACAGACAGATCGTCTGTTCATACAGAGTATGAACAGACGATCTGTCATCTCCCCTGCACAGTCCCCTCCCGAACACGTACTAGGACACACTTAACCCGTTCACTGCCCCCTAGTGGTTAACCCCTTCACTGCTAGTGACATTTTTACACTAATCAATGCAATTTTATAGCATTGATCGCTGTAAAAATGCCAATGGTCCCAAAAATGTGTGAAAATTGTCCGACGTGTCTGCCATAATGTCGCAGTCCTGATAAAAATCGCAGATCGCTGCCATTACTAGTAAAAAAAAAAAAAAAAAAAAGAAGAAGAAAACCATAAAACTATCCCCTATTTTGTAGACGCTATGACTTTTGCACAAACCAATCAATATACGCTTATTCTGTTTTTTTTTGTTTTGTTTTGTTTTTTTTTACCAAAAAAATGTAGAAGAATACGTATCGGCTTAAACTATTTTTGGGGGATATTTATTATAGCAAAAAGTAAAAAATATTGCGTTTTTTTTTCAAAATTGTCGCTTTTTTTGTTTATAGCACAAAAAAATAAAGACTGCAGAGGCGATCAAATACCACCAAAAGAAAGCTCTATTTGTGGGAAAAAAAGGACGTCAATTTTGTTTGGGTGCAACGTTGCATGACGCAGTGCCGAATCGCAAAAAGTCCTCTGGTCAGGAAGGGGGTAAAATCTTACGGGGCTGAAGTGGTTAAGTGATTCTAAGCAGTTGTAAACTAGCTGAATGCTTTAGGACTGATTCACACCTATGCAGGTTGAAGTTTGCATATTCCAGGTGCATTTTGCGTTTTTCAATACACATTTTTGATCCATTAAAGTCTATGGCACCAAAAACCAGAAAAAAGTCCCTGACCTTTCCAAAAAATGCACAGATGTGAACTAACTATATCCATAAGAAACCATGTTAAATGGATTATAGTGTATTTCTGCAAAACTGAAAACACAAAAAAATGCATAGGTGTGGATCAGGCCTAATGCCGCGTACACACGGACGGACTTTTCGACCGGACTGGTCCGATGGACCGAATCTGGCGGACAATCCGACTGTGTGTGGGCTCCATCGGACCTACAGCGGACTTTTTCGGTCGAAAATCTGACAGACTTTAGATTTGGAACATGTTTCAAATTTGTCCGACGGACTCGAGTCCGGTCGAAAAATCCACTCGTCTGTATGCTAGTCCGACTGACGAAAACCGATGCTAGGGCAGCTATTGGCTACTGGCTATCAACTTCCTTATTTTAGTCCGGTCGTACGTCATCACGTACGAATCCGTCGGACTTTGGTGTGATCGTGTGTAGGCAAGTCCGTTCGTTAGAAAGTCCGTAGAAAGTCTGTCGGAAAGACTGTCAGACCTTTGTTGCCGAAAAGTCCACCCATGTATACACTGCATTAGAGTATCTATTGCGATCTTTGAGGTAGAATCACAATGGGGAAAATAATTATTTGATCCTATGCAGATTTTGTAAGTTTGCCCACTTAAAAAGAAATCAAGGGTCTATAGTTTTTATTATAGGTGTATTTTAAATGATAGAGACAGAATATCAACCAAAAATCCAGAAAAAACACATGATATAAATGTTATATATTGAGTTGTAGTTCAGTGAGTAAAAAAGTATTTGAACCCCTACTTACCAACAATAATTCTGGCTCCCACAGACTGGCTACAGTATGTGCACATGTGGTACACAGAATAGGCCTGTCAGTTTAAGAAGGTGCTCCTAACGACAGCTCGTTATGTGTTTAAAAGACACCTGTCCACAGAATTTCTTTCTTCCATTCAAACCTCACCATCATGAGCAAGACCAAAGAGCTGTCAAAGGATGCCAGGGACAAGATTGTAGACCTGCACAAGGCTGGAATGGGCTACAAGACCATCAGCAAGAACCTTAGTGAGAAGGAGACAACTGTTGGAGTGATTATTCGCAAATGGAAGAAATACAATATAACCATCAGTCGCCCTCGGTCTGGAGCCCTATGCAAGATTTTGCCTCATGGGGTAAGGATGATCATGAGAAAAGTGAGAGATCAGCCCAAAACTACACGGGAGGAGCTTGTGAATTATCTTAAGGCAGTTGGGGCCACAGTCACCAAACAAACCATTGGTAACACAATGCGCCGCCATTGATTGAAATCCTGCAGCGCCCGCAAGGACCCCCTCCTCAAGAAGGCCCATGTACAGGCCCATCTGAAGTTTGCCAGTGAACATCTAAATGATTCAGAGAAGGATTGGGAGAAAGTGCTGCGGTCAGATGAGACAAAAATTGAGCTCTTTGGCATTAACTCGACTCACCGTGTTTGGAAGAAGAAAAATGCTGACTATGACCCTAAGAACACCATCCCTACAGTCAAGCACGGAGGTGGAAACATTATGCTGTGGGGCTGTTTCTCTGCTAAAGGTACAGCATTGAGGGGCCAATGGATGGGGCCATATATTGTAAAATCTTGGATGAGAACCTGAAGATGGATCGTGGATGGGTCTTCCAGCATGACAATGACCCAAAACATTCCACCAAGGCCAGACCTTAATCTTATAGAAAATTTATGGAGAGGGTTGAAACTTCAAGTTGCCAAGCGACAGCCAAGAAATCTTAAGGATTTAGAGAAGATCTGTAAAGAAGAGTGGACCAAAATCCTTCCTGAGATGTGTGCAAACCTGGTAACCAACTACAAGAAACGTCTTACCTCTGTGCTTGCCAACAGGGGTTTCTCCACCAAGTACTAAGTCATGTTTTCCTTGGGGATCAAATACTTATTTTACTCACTGAACTGCAACTTAATTGTCTCTATCATTTAAAATACACATATGATAACAATTATAGACCCTTCATTTCTTTGTAAGTGGTCAAACTTACAAAATCTGCAGGGGATAAAAAATAATTTTCCCCACTGTAAATTAGAGCACATGGAGCTAGAAAGGCCAGTGATGGCTTGTTTTAAAGCTCTTTTGCTGCTTGTTAAAGGAGAATCCTGTGGATGACATATGTGCAGTCCGTTCTTCACACCTGTGACCCGTTTTCAGCTGTCTGCTGACATCACAGAGCCGGTCCAGGCTGGGGAAAGATCGCGACAATATGGTCAAGATCCTCCCACAACCCTGGACCAGCACCTGGCTCAGCCTCTCAGCACGCTCAGACCCTGAGACAGCCACTCCCGCCCCCTCCACAGCCCAACTCTCCAGTGAGTGTGGGGGGGCATAGCAGACAGCAGTGACTGACAGTCACCAGCTCTCTGCTCAGGGAGCTCTGAGAACCGAGGGATCAGCGGTGCTTGATTGCTTGGTTCTCAGCCCTTCAAATCGTGTTTCAGACAAAAAATTCAATAATGGCTGATCATACTTGATGCAGGAAAAACTGAATTGATTTGTATGTCTTTACATATAATGTACAAATACAAGTGTCTTTAATTAATTTAAGGGGTTGTAAAGTCTCATGGTTTTTCACCTTAATGCATTCTATGCATTAAGGAGAAGAACCTTCTTTGCTACAGCTGCCCCCAGAGATTTTACCCCCTTCCTGACCAGAGCGTTTTTTGCGATTCGGCACTGCGTCGCTTTAACTGACAATTGCGCGGTCGTGCGACGTGGCTCCCAAACAAAATTGACGTCCTTTTTTTCCCACAAATAGAGCTTTCTTTTGGTGGTATTTGATCGCCTCTGTGATTTTTATTTTTTGCGCTATAAACAAAATAAGAGCGACAATTTTGAAAAAAATTCATTATTTTTTACATTTTGCTATAATAAATATCCCCCAAAAATATATAAAAAAAAATGTTTTCCTCAGTTTAGGCCGATCGTATTCTTCTACATATTTTTGGTAAAAAAAAATCGCAATAAGCGTTTATTAATTGGTTTGCACAAACGTTATAGCGTTTACTAAATAGGGGATAGTTTTATGGCATTTTTATTAATATTTTTTTTTTTTTATTAGTAATGGCGGCAATCAGCGATTTTTATTGTGACTGCGACGTTATGGCGGACATTTTTGACACATTTTTGGGACCATTGTCATTTATACGGCGATCAGTGCGATTAAAAATGCACTGATTACTGTGTAAATGACACTGGCAGTGAAGGGGTTAACCACTAGGGGGCGGGGAGGGGTTAAGTGTGTCCTAGGGAATGATTACTAACTGTAGGGGGATGGGCTGTGTGTGTGACGTCACTGATCTCTGCTCCGATGACAGGGAGCAGAGATCGAGTAACACTTGTCACTAGGCAGAACGGGGAGATGCTGTTTACAACGGCATCTCCCCGTTCGTCCTCTCCGTGAGGCGATCGCGGTATCCCCGCAGCGAGCGAGTCCGCGGGACCCGCGACCGGCTCACGGAGTTCCCGGCCGGCGCGCGCACGCAATGGCACGGTGGGGAATTTAAATGGACGTACAGGTACGCCCATTTGCCCAGCCGTGCCATTCTGCTGACGTACATCGGCGTGCCCCGGTGGGGAACCGGTTAATGTACACACAGCACCCCATTATTGACAGAAAAACACAGAATTGTTGACATCTTTGCAGATTTATTCTGATGAGACCAAGATAGAACTTTTTGGCCTCAATTCTAAGCGGCATGTGTGGAGAAAACCAGGCACTGCTCATTGCCTGTCCAATACAGTCCCAACAGTGAAGCATTATGCTGTGGGGGTGTTTTTCAGCTGCAGGGACAAGACGACTGGTTGCAATTGAGGGAAAGATGAATGCGGCCAAGTACAGGGATATCCTGGACGAAAACCTTCTCCAGAGTGCTCAGGACCTCAGACTGGGCCGAAGGTTTACCTTCCAACAAGACAATGGCCCTAAGCACACATCTAAAATAACGAAGGAGTGGCTTCACAACAACTCTGTGACTGTTCTTGAATGGCCCAGCCAGAGCCCTGACTTAAACCCAATTGAGCATCTCTGGAGAGACCTAAAAATGGCCATCCACCAACGTTTACCATCCAACCTGACAGAAATAGAGAGGATCTGCGAGGAGGAATGGCAGAGGATCCCCAAATCCAGGTGTGAAAAACTTGTTGCATCTTTCCCAAAAAGACTCATGGCTGTATTAGATCAAAAGGATGCTTCTACTAAATACTGAGCAAAGGGTCTGAATACTTAGGACCATGTGATATTTCAGTTTTTCTTTTTTAATAAATCTGCAAAAATGTCAACAATTCTGTGTTTTTCTGTCAATATGGGGTGCTGTGTGTACATTAATGAGGAAAAAAATTAACTTAAATGATTTTAGCAAATGGCTGCAATATAACAAAGAGTGAAAAATTGAAGGGGGTCTGATTACTTTCCGTCCCCACTGTATTTCAGTTATCTTGCAAATCTGGCCTGTTAGTGGGTCCTGAGGACAGGAGTTGAGAACCACTGAATTACAGTGTAGTCTGTAGAGAGGTCCAGGCCCTGGTTGTGCTGTCTGACAAAATTGGTTTAGTCAAAGGACTAGCATAACCGCTTGCTGCCCGCCCACCGTCAAATGACGGCGGGGCAGTGCAGCTCTTGCTCTGGGATGCCGTCATATGATGGCGTCCCAGAACGGCTGTTCTAGTGTGCCCGCGGGGGCACACAGCGTGGCGATCACGACTGCGCCGTGTTGCTAGGACATGGCGCGACCCCGATCTGTGTAAAGAGCCACATCCACGGCTCTTTAACCATGTGATCGGCTGTGTCCAATCACAGCCAGTCACATGTAAACAAGGAAGTGCCGGTAATCGGCTCTCCTCACCTCACACTGACAGAGTGTGAGGAGAGGACAGCTGATCAGTGGCATCTCCTCACAGAGGAACATGTAGGAATGTAATCAGGGCACTAATCATCAGTGCCCTGATTACAATAAGGAAATATAGTGCCAGCATACAGTGTCCACCAGTGGCAGCAATCAGTGCCCACCACTGCCCACAAGTGCCACCAATCAGTGCCCATTACCCATGCCAGTCAGTGCTGGCAATCAGTGTCGCCTATCAGTGCTGCCCATCACTGCTGTCTATCAGTGCTCATCAGTGTCGTCCATCAATGCCACCCATCAATGCCCATATGTACTGCCTAACCATGCCCACCAGTGCCGCCTATCAGTGCCCACCAGTGCCACCTATCAGTGCCCATCAGTGCTCATCAGTGCCACATATCAGTGCCCATAAGTGCGGCATATTAGTGCCTCTCCTCATCAGTGCCACCTAATCAGTGCCCATAAGTGCCACCTCATCAATGCCTAGCAGTTCAGCCTATCAGTGCCCATCGGTGCCGCCTCATCAGCGCACATCAGTGAAGGCGAAAAATTACTTAGTTACAAAATTTACTGCCAGAAAAAAAGTAAAAAACATTTTTTTGAAAATTTTGGGTCTTTTTTTTTTTTTTTGTAAAAAATAAAAAACCCAGCAGTGATTAAACACCACCAAAAGAAAGCTCTATTTTTGTGAAGAAAATGGAAAAAAAATTGTTTGGGTACAGTGTAGCATGACCGCGCAATTGTCATTCAAAGTGCGACAGTACTGAAAGCTGAAAAATGGCCTGGGCAGGAAGGGGGTGTTAGTGCCTGGTAGGCAATTGGTTAATAGAATTAAAAATCTTTTTAGTGGGTAAACCGATTGGATGTATATTAATAGTATATTTATCTGCTTACACAATGTTTTTCTTTTAGATCTTTGGCTACAAAAATGCTTACAGTGTAATACTATTGATTAGATGATAAATTTTCAAAAGTGTTGTTTAAGGTAATAGAAATCACAGTGTAGGACAATGGTAAACTTTTGAGTCAAGTTGCGATCCTAAGAAGTACAATACAGGGAAACCTAGACTAAGTGTGCTGAAAAAGTACAGATATTCTGTGTATTGTCTGGGAACAAATATTGAACACACGTTCTCTTGTCACCTAATAACTGCCATGGATGCCGCCACTGTCTTTAACCCCGAGGTGGTAAATTGATTTACCCAAGCTGCATCTGTTTTCGTCTGTTACCTGATAACTCCTTAATGAGTCTTAACAGCTTATGTGAGCACGAAGCCATTAGCACTAATGGAGGGGGAGGACATTTGAAATGGCATGGGAAAGGCTAAAGATTACCAGTCGAGTTTTTGCAAATAGTACAGACTGCACATGGGAATAGCCTATAATGATCTTGTCTTGATATTTTGGACTAATGGGGCAGGTTAAATCTTTGCACAATGGCCACATTGAATATGAATGAGCTTTTAACCCATGCATCTTTCATCAAACCTAGGCTTTACAATATGAAATACTGCAGTTTCAAAACACTTTACTAAAAGTAGTATAACACGCATGCTATGCATATAGTCCAATAGAGAGGTTATAGAGCAACAGTACTGTATATATGTATGTAATGTGCTAGCACATATGTTTTAATGACAGAAAATGGAAAGTCACCTGTAAACACTAAACCTCATGAACAAACATTCTGCTAGAATGCGCATTAGCACCAGGTGAACAAGCATCTTTGAGTCTATGGAACAGGGAGGGAGGATCTCTCAGGCACCAGTTTGTCTCAGAGAAAAACAATAGTGATTGGCTGGCAAAGTCCATCTTGAATGTAGGTTTCTTACCCAAAACAAGATAAGAGTTTTGAGCTTGTTTCAAAGACATAACTTTGACATCAGTTTGAGATGTTTCTGAGATCATTCAGAATTCATTGACTGCTGAATTAGACCTTATGGTGACTTCTATCTGACCTGCATGTGACCCAGCAAAAGTAGTTATTTTTTTGTTTTTCCATAGACTTTTATGTGAATTCAAAACCTGCTTGAAGATAACAAAGCCAGTCACCACTGGTCTTTAGTCAGCCGGGGAGGGCTTACTACATATAACTGTTCTCTGATTTGACTATAAATGGCCATATCAGAAAAATACCTTTGTTTATCTATAGAAGTAACATTGCGCTTATAGAGTCACAATGGACAGCTAGTAGAACCTCTTCACACCTGCCCTATAGCCAAAAGATGGCTACAGCGTGGGCCTAAATTGCTGGGAGAGCATCCATGTACGTCCTCCCGTGCATGAGCTGCCTGTGCGCCCCCTGCGTGGCAGGCGCAGCTCGCTTTGTGATCAGCAAGTTAATGAGACCCGGCTGATCACAGATCGGAATAAGGGGCCGATCCTGGCCCCTTACCACGTGATCAGCTATCAGCCAATTATAGCTGATCACGTGATGTAAACAGAGCTATTAATCTGCTTATTTTTTCTTCCTCACGCTGACAGTTTGAGGAGAAAAAAAAAAGCTGATTACCGTCTGGAGTAAACAGGACATCGGTCCCGCACACTCCAGACCCACTGCTGCTAAGCAGTGCCCACCAGTGCCACCTACCAGTTCATATCAGCACTGCTACCTCTTCATCAGTGCCACCTATCAGTGCCCCCTATCAGTGCAGCCTCATCAGTGCCGTCTTATCAGTGCCTATCAATGCAGCCTCATCAGCTCACATCAATGAAGGAGAAAAATTACCTGTTTGCAAAATTTTATAACAAACTTTGAAAATAGATTTTTTTTTCCCCAATTTTTGGTCTTTTTTTGTTTAGCAAAAAATAAAAACCCCAGTTAAATGCCACCAAAAGAAAGCTCTATTTGTGTGAAAAAAAATGATAAAAAATGTATACGGGTACAGTGTAACTTGGCATGGGCAGGAAGGGGGTTTAAGTGCCCACTAAGCAAGTGGATAATGAGGTCATAGTTTAAAGACACTACCATGAAAACAATTATGCCCCGTACACATGATCGGAAATTCTGCCAGCAAAAGTCCGATGAGAGCTTTTGGTCGGAAGATGCGATTGTGTGTATACTCCATTGGATTTTTGCTGGCGGAATTTCGGGCAGCAAAAGATTGAGAGCATGTAATCAATTTTTCGGTTGGAAAAAGTTCGGATCGAAAATTCCAATCGTCTCTACAAATTCCGACAGGCAAAATTCCTACGCATGCTCGGAAACATTGAACTTCATTTTCTCGGCTTGTCGTAGTGTTGTACATCACCGCGTTCTAGACAGTCGAAAGTTCAGAGAACTTTTGTGTGACCGTGTGTATGAAAGCCAAGCTTGAGCGGAATTCCGTCGGAAAAACCATCTAAGTTTTTACCGACAGAAAATCCGCTCGTGTGTACGGGGCATAAGGGTGCATTCACACTGAAAGCGCCGGCCATTAGCGCTAAAGCACCGCTTGTTTTAGCGGCACTTTTGCCCCACTTTAGGGCCGCTAGCATGGCGCTTTTAACCCCCAAAAAACCTCCTGTTTTGCGCTTTTAAGGCGCTTTCAAAGCACTGCCCATTCATTCTAATGGGCAGGGTTTTTTGGGAGCGCTAAATACAGCGCTCCAAACCCATCCCAAAGATGCTGCTTGCAGGACTTTTTGGGACGTCCTGTAAGTGCACTGCCCCAGTGTGAAAGGACACACTGGAATGAATAGGACATTTCATAAGCACTATGACGTTTTTGGAAGATATTGTTTAATTTTAGCAAATTAAATACTTACTGACTCCTCTTACCACAGAAGACTCAGTGCTTGCACCACATTTCCTTTGTTCCCCCCACCAACAACTTGCCTCGGTAATGGTTAAAGCTTAACCACTTCCGATCCACCCACTGTATATATACGTTAAATAGCTGCCATAACCAAATTCTTGGTATTTCCAGAAGGAACATTAACCACTTGCCGCCCGCCATATAGCAGAATGACGGCTGCAAAGTGGTTTCAATATCCTGACTGGGCATCGCGGCGATCGTTGTTGCAGTGTTTCAGTCTGACACACTGCAACTCTGATCTAGGTAAAGAGTCTCTGACGCAGACTCTTTACCACGTGATCAGCCATGTCCAATCACGGCTGATCACGATGTAAATAGGAAGAGCCAGTGATCTGACAGACGCAAGTAGAGGAGAGCCGATCGGCTGCTCTCCTGACGGGGGGTCTGTGCTGATTGTTTATCAGCACAGCACCCTCTCAGATCCCGCCCAGGACCACCATCATTCCGCCCAGGACCACCAGGTTAGCCATCCACACTGGACCACCAGGTATGACCCCCTAGACCACCAGGGAAATACTAATCTGTGCCCAGGCAGCTGCCAATCAATGCCCAGGCAGCTGCCAATCAGTGCCCACTCAATGCCTACCACTGCCGTGCCACCAGGGATGCCTATCAGTGCCTCATATCAGTGTCGCGTATCAGTGCCACGTATCAGTGCCCAGCAGTGCCGCCTATCAGTGCCACCCATAAGAACCCATCTTTGCAGCCTTTCAGTGCCCATCAATGTCGCCTATCAGTGCCCACCAGTGCCACCCATGAGTGCCCGTCAGTGCCACCTATCAATACCCATCAGTGCCGCATATCAGTGCCGCCCATCAGTACCCGTCAGTGTCCGCTCATTGGTGCCACCTCATCGGTGCCGCCTTATTAGTGCCTGTCAGTGTCGCCTTATCAGTGCCCATCAGTGAAAGAGAAAACTTACTTATTTACAAAATTTTATAACAGAAACAAAAGCAAAACTTTAATTTTTTTCAAAATTTTCTGATTTTTTTTTTCGTTTAGCAAAAAATAAAAACCTCAGAGGTGATCAAATACCACCAAAAGAAAGCTCTATTTGTGGGAACAAAATGATAAAAATTTAGTTTGGGTACAGTGATGGATGACCGCACAATTGTCATTCAAACTGCGACAGCACTGAAAGCTGAAAATTGGTCTGGGCAGGAAGGTGTACAAGTGCCCTGTATTGAAGTGGTTAACCTGCAAAATAGTGTAACTTCTTCAGTGTTGTCATATGAAAAGATATACCGTATTTATCGGCGTATAACACGCACAGGTGTATAACGCGCACCTTAACTTTAAGAGGGAAGTTTCAGGAGAAAGAACTTTCCACAGTGTCAGGTCACCTGTATCCAGGTGACAGATGCACCCCCTTGGGGTCAGGAGTGCACCGCTATGATAGTGGACCCTAAGGCTGACTGCTGCAGATGGAACTCGGGGTGGTTCAGGAAGGCAGGTCCCCTGGAGCACCAACAGGGATCCCACAGTGAGTTAGAGCATAGATTCCCCAGGGCGCGGAGTCTAAGAGCCAGTTGGTGTTCACCAGAGCCTCTAATGGTGAGGATGGACTGGGCTGCAACTGGCTCCAGGTCCCGGCCCCCAGGGTCTCCCAGCTCACGCTCACGGTAGGCTACAGGAGGGTGGAGAGGAAACAGCAGCCCAGGACAGCAAGGAATAGTAAGGAGGTAGCCAAATGTCGGGGCGACTAGCAGACAAGGATAACAGAGAACACGCCAAAAGTCAGGGTCACAGGCAAACAGGGATAGTCGAGACCGCGCCAAAGGTCAGAGTCACAAGCAGACAGGAATAGTCGGGAACACGCCAAGATCGGTAACAGAGACAGAGGCAAACAGGAAGCCAAACACACAATATTGCACGGCAAGGCAGGCTTGGAGAACACGGTGTTAAATAGTGGTTCCTGTTGAGGCTAGGGTGGAGCCACACAGAGGGAAGATTACTTAATCATGCAGGTGTGAGAGCACAAGCCTCAAGGCCACAGACCAGGTAACAGACAGACAGGTCATGAATGTATTACTGCAAGGTCATGACAGTACCCCCCCTCTTACAAGGCCTCCCCCTCTCCCGCTTTGGACCAGGCTTGGAGGGGAACTTCAAATGGAACTACCTCAGAAGACGAGGTGCGAAGACTTCAGATGCAGAAATCCAAGATCTCTCCTCAGGACCGAAACCTTTCCAATCCACGAGATATTGAAGGACACCTTTATAGAAGTGAGAATCCAAAATTTGACTAACCTCGTACTCCTGATCATCTTCAGAGACTGGAGCCAAGGTAGGGAGAGGTCGAGAGAACTTATTGAAAACTAAAGGTTTCAGAAGGGATACATGAAAGGAGTTTGAGATCCTGAGGCTTTTAGGGATCTGGAGTTTAAAACAAACAGGATTCAGCTTAGAAATTATATTGTAAGGACCAATGAATCTCGGGGCAAACTTGAGAGAAGGAACCCGGAGTCTGATGTTCCTGGTAGAAAGCCAGACTTTGTCTCCAGGCTGCAGGGAAGGCGGCTTACGCCTGCGACGGTCAGCAAAACTTTTGAACTTGTTGGCAGCTTTCTGGAGGGAATCATGAATGTCAGCCCACAAGGAATTGAATGATTCCTGAACAGTAGCCAAAGCTGGGATGTCAGAAGAACAGGTCATAGAAAGAGGGAGCTGAGGATGTCTTCCATAAACAGTGACAAAGGGTGTCTTCTGAGAACTGACGTTAACATGATTGTTGTGGGAGAACTCTGCCCACGGGAGTAATGAGACCCAATCATCGTGATGAGCCGAGACCAAGGTACGGAGAAAGACCTCCAACTCCTGATTAACCCTTTCAGTCTGGCCATTGGATTGGGGATGGTAAGAAGAGGTAAAATCCAAGGTAATGTTGAGGGATTTGCAAAAGGCTCTCCAAAAGCGAGAAGTAAACTGAACACCCCTGTCTGAAATTACATGGAAAGGGACACCATGAAGACGGAAAATCTCCCGTATAAAAATGGGAACCAAGGCAGGAGCAGAAGGGAGACTAGGAAGAGGAACAAAATGGGCCATCTTGGAGAATCGATCAATTACCACCCAAATGACCGTATTCTTCTCAGAAGGTGAAAGATCAGTGATGAAGTCCATGGCTATGTGAGACCAGGGCTCCTTGGGAATGGGCAAGGGCATGAGAAGACCAGCAGGAGCCTGCATGGAGGACTTAGACTGGGCACAGGCATGACAAGCCTTAACATAATCTTTGACATCCAAACGGAGAGTAGGCCACCAGTAGTGGCGACTGATGAGGAGGAAGGATCGAAGAAACCTAGCATGACCTGCCACGTTGGAGTCATGTCCCCAACGAAGGATCTTATCTTAGCTCAGTGGGGACGAAGGTCCTGCCAGGAGGAATTTTTTACTTCAGGGTGGTTGAATGGGCAAGGATGCATGAAGTAGGGATAATCGGCTCAGGTTCAATGGTAGGCTCCTCATCCTGAATGTCAAAAGATCTAGAGAGTGCATCAGCCCGACTGTTGCAGGAACCAGGTTTGAATGTAATGGTGAAGTTAAAACGGGAAAAGAAGAGACTCCACCTGGCTTGTCTGGGATTCAATCGTTTGGCATTCTGTAAGTACTGCAGATTTTTATGGTCAGTAAAAATTGTTATGGAATGTGGGGAACCCTTCAAGAGATGACGCCACTCCTCCAACGCCAATTTAATCGCAAGAAGTTCCCGATCACCAACAGCGTAATTCTTCTCCGCCTGAGAAACTTTTCTGGAGAAAAACGCACATGGTAGACATTTTTTCCCAAAGGATTGAAGAAGCACAGCTCCCACCCCAGTTGAGGAAGCGTCCTCTTCAATAAAAAATGGATCCCTCGGGTCAGGTCGCCTCAACAAAGGTCCAGAAATGAAGGCCTGTTTCAAATCATGAAAGGCAGAGACAGCTTCGGGGGACCACTCCTTGGCATTAGCACCCTTCTTGGTCAAGGCGATAATTGGCGCAGCAATAGAGGAGTAATTCCTAATGAACTGCCTGTAATAATTAGTGAACCCAAGAATGCCTGCCTTGAGGCCGGCAGGAAGAGGCCAGTTGGTAATGGCGGAGACCTTTCCAGGATCCATACGAAGACCGAAGTTAGAGACGAAGCATCCCAGAAACAGGACTTCAGAACATTCAAAAGAACATTTCTCCAGCTTGGCGTACAGATTATTTTCTCGAAGGCGCTGAAGTACAATCTGGACATGGTCTCTGTGAACCGACAGACTCTCCAAAAAGATGAGAATGTCATCCAGGTAGATGACAACAAATTGGTAAAGCAGATCCCTGAAGATTTCGTTAATAAAGTTTTGGAACACCGCTGGGGCGTTACACAAACCAAAGGGCATGACCAAGTACTCGTAATGCCCATCTCTAGAGTTAAACGCAGTTTTCCATTCATCCCCTTCCCGTATTCGGATCAAATTGTATGCACCCCTGAGATCCAACTTGGTAAAAATGGAGGCACCTTTCAACCTGTCAAATAGTTCCGATATTAGGGGTAGAGGGTATCGATTTTTGATCGTTACTGCGTTTAGGCCTCGGTAGTCAATGCAGGGTCTTAGGGTACCATCATTTTTGGCAACAAAAAAGAACCCTGCTCCTGCAGTCGAGAATTTCCGGATGCATCCTTTTTCTAGATTTTCTGCAACATACTCAGACATGGCCTGGGTCTCTGGGAAGGACAGAGGGTAGGTACGACCCCTGGGTAGAGCTGCTCCGGGAACAAGGTCAATGGCACAGTCAAAGGACCTGTGAGGAGGAAGCACCTCAGCTGACTTTTTACAGAACACATCCTGGAAATCGCTATATGCAGCGGGAAGGGCAGAGGATACTGAGGTGGTAGCCACGGAAAGTCTCCCCTTAGGGGCAACCTTGAGTAGGCAGGAAGAGAAACAGGAGGGACCCCAAGCCAGGATCTGCCCAGAAGTCCAGTCAATGTGTGGAGAGTGGAGCTGCAACCAAGGAAGCCCCAATATGATAGGTGTTGAGACCTTAGGAAGGATAAGAAAGGATATCCACTCCTGGTGGAGTATCCCTACCGACATCTTAACAGGAGGCGTCTGGAAGCGGATAGGCCCCCCTGAAGAACAGTGCCATCAATCGCCGAGACCACCAATGGAGTGGTGAGGGGTAAAAGGGTAAGGTTCATGGAAGATGCAGTTCTCCAGTCCATAAAGTTGCCAACGGCTCCCAAATCCAGATAAGCCAAGGCCTAGTGGGAGGAAACGCCAACATGAAGAAACACCGAAAGAAGGAGACGAGAAGATGACTTTTCTGGGTCCAATACTCCACCTTCCAGATGTATTACCCGAGCTTTTCCTGGACGAAATGAGCATGTGTCACGAAAATGACCTTTGCCCCCACAGCAGAGACACAGGCCCAGAGTTCTGCGCCTAGCACGTTCCTCGGGGGATGAGTTCCTTAGTTGGCAGGAGATGCTCCACAGGACGAAAAGAGGGGAGCTCGGGCTGACTAAGGACCAAGGAGTGCTGGCGTCGCTTTTCTAGGGTCCTTTCCTGAAAACAAATATCTATCTGGTTACACAGGGAGATAACTTCGTCCAGATCAGTGGTTATGGTTCTTCCTGCTATTCACTCTATCAGAAAGGCCATGCAGAAAGGTTGCGACTAAGGCCTCATTGTTCCAGCTCAGCTCAGCCGTCAGTATGCGGAAACTAAGAGCATACTGTCTCATAGAAGCAGACTCTTGGCGGAGACGTAAGAGGGCACTGGCCATTGAAGAGACACGACCTGGTTCCTCAAAGATATTCCGGAAGAGTTTCAGAAAATTAGAGAGGCTGGAAACCACTGGGTCTTTCCTCTCCCACATAGGGGCAGCCCAAGCTAAAGCCTCGCCAGACAGGAGAGAAATAATATAGGCTACCTTTGCCTGATCAGACTTGAAGTTTTGGGGTTGGAGTTCGAAATGAATAGTACACTGGCTAAGGGACCCTCTACAGGCCTTGGAATCCCCAAAGTAACGGGACGGAGCTGGTAAGTGCAAAGGGTTAGCGGCTGCGACTGTAAGTGGAGCTGATACGGCAGCCGATTGTGGTTGTGGAACCGGGGAGCCTAAGGAGGCTTGAAGTTGTTCAAAGCGGGAAGTCAAATCCTGAAGGAATTGCATCACCTGGGTCTGATTAGATTCCTGGGTCTCGAGCCTGTGGACTATGCCCTGCAGCTGATCATGTAGCATGTAGCAGGTAGCGGCACATCAGACGGGTCCATGGCCGTGCAAACTGTCGGGTCACCTGTATCCAGGTGACAGATGCACCCTGTTGGGGTCAGGAGTGCACCGCTATGATAGTGGACCCTAAGGCTGACTGCTGCAGATGGAACTCGGGGTGGTTCAGGAAGGCAGGTCCCCTGGAACACCAACACGGATCCCACAGTGAGTTAGAGCATAGATTCCCCAGCGCGGAGTCTAAGAGCCAGTTGGTGTTCACCAGAGCCTCTAGTGGTGAGGATGGATTGGGCTGCAACTGGCTCCAGGTCACGGCCCCCAGGGTCTCCCAGCTCACGCTCACGTTAGGCTACAGGAGGATGGAGAGGAAACAGCAGCCCAGGACAGCAAGGAATAGTAAGGAGGTAGCCAAACGTCGGGGCGACTAGCAGACAAGGATAACAGAGAACACGCCAAAAGTCAGGGTCACAGGCAAACAGGGATAGTCGAGAACGCGCCAAAGGTCAGGGTCACAAGCAGACAGGAATAGTCGGGAACACGCCAAGATCGGTAACAGAGACAGAGACAAACTTAGAGCACACGGCAAACAGAAAGCCAAACACACAATATTGCACGGCAAGGCAGGCTTGGAGAACACGGTGTTAAATAGTGATTCCTGTTGAGGCTAAGGTGGAGCCACACAGAGGGAAGATTACTTAAGCATGCAGGTGTGAGAGTACAAGCCTCAAGGCTGATACACAGACCAGGTAAGAGACAGACAGGTCATGAATGTATTACTGCAAGGTCATGACACACAGACCCCATGAATAATACACAGCCCCCTGCATAGTACACAGACCCCCTGCATAATACCCAGCCCCTGCATAATACACTGCCCCCCTGCATAATATACAGACCCCTTTCATTATAAAGCCCCCTGCACTCCCAGGAGATCCCCAGTCTCCTGGGACAGCGCTGGCAGCACACTCTAAAGTTGAGAAAACATCACTGCCAGCCCCTTCTCATACACCGCTCATCCTCCTGTCACTCATTGTAAATCAAAGCTTCTAAATACCTCCATTAACGCCGCTCCATTTCATGGACCCGGTCATGTGACCGCTCTCCTCTCTTTCATTGACGATCATGTGACTGCTCTCCTCCAATCAAAAGCTACACTCGCGGAGGAGGCGGAGTGGGAGGAGGAGATCATCCAGAATGAGCGGCATTAATTGAGGGATTTAGAGGCTTAGATTTACATTGAGAGTGACAAAGGAGGAGTGGTAAATGAGAACGGGCTGGCAGCGCTGTCCCAGAGCCAGACACCCTCCCAATGTGTGGCACCGGGGCGGACCGCCCAATCCTCACCCCGTGTTGGTAAAAAAAATAGATATCGGCGTATAACAAGGAGGCACGTTTTACCTTCTATTTTCAAGGTAAAAAAGTGTGTGTTATACTCTGATAGATATGGTAATAAAATATTTACAAACATGTGAGGGGTGTACTCACTTTTGTGAGATACTGTAGATCCTGGGATGCTTATTACTGTTGGGTCCTCCTTATCGCAGTCATTGTAGCTGCCCAGTATGATGCTGAAACCTCCCACACCTCTGCAAGACCTTTAATATCCACTTAAATTTTTTGGTCTGTGCACAATTGATGCAGTAGTTTGCTTGCAGGGTGTCTTAGCGCGTTTCTGCACCTTCCACAACAGAATTCAATTTAGACCCTACCCCTACTGGACCTCCACCTCTAAGTGTGCCTGAGGCTCCTATTACCAGCTTTAAATCAGATTCAGCGTTTTCACAGCCTTCTCCTGAAGGGCCTGTATTTCAACAAGTTCCATATGGCTCAGATTTCTTAGAGTCCCTGCTACTCTGATGCAGTGTGTTCTACCCTGCAATTGGAGGATCAACCTGCTTTTCCAGGCATAGGTTCTTTTAAAGCTGTTGCTACGAAGACATTCTCAATACACTTAGTATGTAAAACATTCCTCTATAACAGTGGTTCTCAACTCCTGCCCTCAGGACCCACTAACAGGCCAGATTTTAATTATTACCTTGGGGAGATGCACACTAGAGTACTGCAATCACTGAGCAGCAAATTATATCACCTGTGATGTATTTCAGTTATCTTGCAAATATGGCCTGTTAGTGGGTCCTAAGGACAGTAGTTGAGAACCACTGCTCTATAAGGACTGAAAAAAAACGGTGGAATCATTGCTGACAATGTGTAAAGGAGCTTTTTTTCTTTTTCGAAAGGGAATTTACTATTAAGTGGTCTCTGCCCAACGTAGATGCTACAGTCATTCACATTAACAAACATACCACCAAACAGGTTGATAATGTTCTTATCTTTATGGTTCACTGACTGTCAGTTAGATTTTCTACTTAGGTCTCAGTTTGAGGTTGTATCTGGTTTAACATTCTGTCCCTTATTGGTGCTGACTCAGATTTATGAATCCATGTCAGTGTGGATCAACAAGACTGCTCCATCTTGAGGATAAACTTTTGTGCCCTGGAGATTTTGGAAAAATTGTCTGGTGCTCGGCTTTTCAACTGTGATGATCTCTTGCAGACTTCCAAGCCTGTGTCTAGCAGGGGCATAATGTCTGTTTAGATGTGTAGGGCACTTTGGCTTGTGCCTTGAATGCAGCAGATACACAAACGGAATATTTGATTTACTGACCTTTAATGGTAGGCTCCTCTTCAGTTTTGCCCTCAGCATAGTTATTCCGGAGGCTTCTAGTACTTGGGATGTGCACTTCCCTCAATCCATGAAAGTGGTAACCCTCACAAAAAAAGATCCTGATCCTTTAAAGCAGGATACACAGCATAGTACTTGTGCTGTGTCATTTGTCATCCCACTAGTCTCCTCTCTCCCCCTCCCTCCCTGCCTGTCAGCTCAGTCTGTGTGTCAGCCATCTCCTCCCCGCCCCTGTCCTGCTATATCTGTAATATTACCAGTGATAAAACATGTAATCCCCTCTCTTACATGAAGATATAATGTGCAGTATCTGTGGGTTTTTTACATTTTTACCTGCAAAATACCTTATTGTCCTCTCTTCCAAAGCAAATACTCTTTTGCACACATACTGACTAGTATTCCAATGTTTCTCTTTCCCTCAATTTCTCTCCATCAGTCAGCTAATGGGACACAGGAGGGTCAAACAAGGATGTGTCAGAAACCATGAACCAGACCGAGACAGAAGTAAAGTTAAATCACACTTGTTTATTAATAAAAATAAAAAGGTAAATAGAGAAAGCGTAGTCAAAGCATAGCCAGAGTCCAGTAACCGGATCGGGTAGTCAGCCAAGCCAGAGTTCAGTAACCAGATCGGGTAATCAGCCAAGCCAGAGTTCAGTAACCAGATTGGGTAATCAGCCAGGCCAGAAGTCAGGGATCCAAGTGGAGGAACAGCAAGCAAAATAAGGAGCCAAAAGGGATGTCAGCAAGCCAGTCTTTAAACAGGAACGCAGGAGATGGTTTCTTGTGATGTGACCAAGGCGAAGGCAGGAAAGAAGTGAGCTGGACGTCTTTAAGTAGGCGGGACTGACGAGCAGATCCACAACAGCTTGTTAACTGTGGAGAGAGAAGAGAGCTGGCAATTAGCCGACAGCTGAGCAGCCAGCTCAGAGAAGGAAGGGCTGAGCCAGCCCTGACAGGAGGCAACCGACATCTTCCTTATTAACTGATTGGTTGTTAAGATGCCAGTGTCTAGAAAGTCATAATGGTACATAATGAAAACTCATGGCTTTGTGTAACTGAATTGCAGGCCTGATCCACCTGCTGGCTTACATACAATTTTGAATCAATTTTAGGCATTTTGCCAAGGGCCTGGGCATCCTGGTTGAAAAAGGATGTTGTAGACAGTCACAGTCTACTTCCTACTCAAGCAGCAGATATCGAGGTCAGAAGACCAATGGCTTCTCTGTTCATAATTCCACATAAACGGTAACTTCCACTTTTACAAGTGGGAGGTTGTCTGTTTGTTCTGTTAATCCCATTTCCTACTCCCTTACCTTTGTGAAAGCTTAGCTCTTCTGTAAAGATTCAGTTTCTTAACTTTTCAGTTTCTGCTATTCCAAGGGTCATATTGTCTACACTCCTTGTGTATAGCAGAACTATGTTTGTTATTGGAGAAATCCCTTTCCCCATTGACCCCTTTCTCATGTTGTCCCCCAGTGCTGTCCAGTTCTCCTCCTTTTAGAAAATCTGGAAATTGGGCAATGCAGAAAAACTTGTTCTTTGGATCAATCAGTCATGCTAAAACTGTTTGTAGGATTCTAGTCAGTTTGTGAATTACCCCTTTCCCTTTCTCTCATCCTGGGAGGAGTCTCCTTATGGCTGTATCCTATCCACTTCCCTGCTCCTGGAGTCTAGTTCAAGTTTCCCAAGTTCAGGAGATCTCTTTGTTGGCCAGTTCTTTAATTTGTCCTCTGCTGGACTTCATCTTCAGCCTGCAAGATCTTCACCTCCAGAAAAATGTGAGCACTCCTTCTGTAACTAACTGTGTGTCTGGCTCCCTGCTCTAAACAGTGTTGAGCTTATCTTCATAGTCAGCATTGTTTCCCTTCCAGACACAGAGTATTGCTTTCAAATTCCTGCATCTGATGTTTCCCACTTTAAAGAGTCAGGATCATGCATGAGTGTGCCTCCTTTCCTCCTTCCTAGGAAATGTCTTGCTTCTACTAGTCCTGTACTTACCTAGTGCTACATACCTACTTATAACTCCTATGGGCAAAAATGTTGCAAAAATGTTGCCCTTTGCAGCAATCAGTTTTATGATACCTAGAATTGTGTATTTAGTAAATGGTCAGGCAGGCTATACAGTGGCTAACACACCCCTGAAACACCTATGGGGATGACTTGGAAGGTCTCCTTCTCATTTTTATGGTCCCGATGTCCTTATACGTCAATTGCGCTACAATGTATCCTCCTCCGTATCCAAGCTTTTGTACAGCTGCTGCAGATCACCTAAACCTTTCTTTTGATGAGATTTAGGATTATTACCCTTCTTTTTCCAGCTTATGGTTTCATCTCTCTTTCCATTTAGTTCGCTGCTAAAAGGTCTATCCATGCATAACTCTTGAGAGATTACTTATCTGTGAGGTACATCCCTCATTTTGTGGACCTTCACTCTCCCTGAGCTCAAGGGCTAAGGGTGTTACCTCAAATGTGTAGCTGGAGGAATCTGTTCAGTTTTCTTTAAACAGTCTGCTGGCTGATAACAAAAAACTGAACCATCTAGTAATGGAATTCCATTATCCCATTGCATTAGATTCAATAATTGGAGGTGTTATCTGAGTCTCTGGTGTCATATTATTTATGTCTTTATCAGTATGATGTGTGTTCCTTTTATGTTTTGTTCATTACCCTTTTAACTCTATCCAATTAAAAAATTCAGTACTTTTTATCTTATATGTGACTACAAAGTCCATTTTTGCAAATTCTCATTTTTTTCTAATCTATTCTGGGACATTGGCACATTGCTACTAGTGCATCCACAGTGTCACTCTGTGAGGAAACACGTTAAACTCCATTTTTTGTCATACTATATGTATAGACAGCATTACCATCCTGACTAATATTTTATCTTCAATCTCTTTAGAAGCCTTTAAAGGAAGTGATTTCTGTAAATACAGTCTACTAAGAGTGCAAAATAGTTTGCTAAAATATTGGTGATCAAATAGAATATGTCAGATAGAATATTGAACCATTTTAATGTCAAGGGTTAAAAAATTCCCATACAAATTTTGAAAGCGGGCCATATTAATATGAAATGTTATTTAAAATTTTGAGGGTAGGTATGTGTGTGACAGAGCAAGCAGGTTTAGAAACTTTTAACAAGTGTATAATGTAGTATAATTCTCATGAGTACCAAAGATCTTGTAGAATGTCATGTTAACATAATACTTGAATCTGGCTGTGGTCACTGCTAAATATTTCACTGATGTGGTTTAACATGCAATACTCTATCTTATTCTGATTGATGTAGCCAGGATACAAAAGGGGACTTTTTTTGATTACCAAAATGCTCATGTGTCTTTTAATATGCAGGAGGTAACCTTACATTTATCACTGGACTTTATCAAAATCTGGTTGAATAGTCCTAAATTCTCTTGCTATACACCTTGTTGGCAAATGTGTAAAAATGTACAGTATCTGCTTTTGCAAGCTAGGTACAGTATGTGAACATATACTGTATGTATACACCTCTGTTTGCTACATTCTGTTAAAAAAGATCAATAAGTATTTTTTCCGTTATAGTTCTATCACCTATGGGACAAATTACATGTAGTAATTTGTTCCATGTTGCCAAGTACTTTCTAACCATGGTTATGAGATCTGACATGCCCCCCCCACACACACACACACACACACCTGGCACTGTTGATCCTACAACTGCTTTGAAGGGGACAGGTGATTCTTAAGTGCAGCTTGTTCTCTTGTAGTTCAAGAATCCACTGGTCTGCAGTTATTGTCCCCCTGTATTTCTAACAGTGGGTGAAGATTCACCAGCAGTCCAAAATACTGTTCATTATGCAATTTCTCGAAGACTTCAAACTGCACTCCATTGTGAAAGCTGTAGTTTTATTTGTCTAGTCAGTGCACAAGGGGGGACCATGTGAACTTCTACCCTCTTAAAGTGATTGTAAAGTCTCGTTTTTATTCCATAAAAAAAACAAACATGTTATACTTACCTGCTCTGTGCAGTGGATTTGCACAGAGCAGCCCAGATCCTCCTCTTCTGGGGTCCCTCTTTGGCTCTCCTGGCCGCTCCCTACTTTCTACTGCCCCCAAAGAAAGCAGCTTGCTATAGGGGCACCCAAGCTGAGTCACAGCTCTATGTGTCCATTTAGACAAGGAGCCCCGACCTCGCCCCCTCTCTCTCCTGATTGGCTGACTGACTTTGATTGACAGCAGCGGGAGCCAATGGCAACGCTGCTGTGTCTCAGCCAATCAGGAGGAGAGTCCTGGATGGCCAAGTCACTCGTGGACATCGCTGGAGAGAGATGGGGCTCAGGTAAGTAATTAGGGCGTGCTAGGGAGGCTACTACACACAGAAGGCTTTTTATCTTAATGCAGCTGTACCTAACCTTTTTTGGCACCAGGAACCGGCTGCGTAGAAGAAAATTATGCCAAGGCCCCGGGGGGGGGGGGGGGGGGCTTTGTCGGCTGTGGTCACAATGCGAGTTTTCATGGGCAATTTGTCAGGGCAAGTGCTGGTGTTGGTGCTTCAGTCATCACGATGGTATCAGTAGGATTTAAGTGCATTATTTCTATTATTACATTGTAATACAGGATGAAATAGTTTAACTCACTACAATGTAGAATCAGAATCAGGGGAAGCTCTGATCATGTTACTTGCCACAGCCCCTACCACCAGATGCAGCTTGTCACTTGCCACCATATGCAGCTTGTCACATCACCTGCCACCAGATGCAACTTGTCACTTGCCACGTCACCAGGGTTTCCAGGGTTACAGAGAGAGGGGAACAATGTCAGTTCCTCTCTGTACAGGGCAGACATCACCGCTGACTGTATCGCTTCTGGCCTCTGCAAAGGGACCAGAGAGCCCGGGAGAGGAGAGGCTGGCAGTGGGAGGGGATGGGGACCCCCTTCCGCCACCCGCAGAAGTAATCAAGTGGCTAATTAGCCACTCAGATCACTTCTGCCTTGAAGAGAATCGCCAGCTTAAAAGATCAATACTGGGATAATGCCTGTAGGTGCAGGCATTATCCCGGTATAACCACCAAAACGGGAGGATTTCCATGTATGCCCTCCCGGCGGGAAGTGGTTAAGATAAAAAACATTCTGCCTTTACAACCCCTTTAATTAATGAGTGAAATGGATTGGGGGGGGGGTTCAGATGGCCCTGCTTGTGGCCCAAATCCACAAAATAAACCTTTACTATGATTTTTTACTTTGAGGTGAGGATCACTTCCTTTTCTTTTTGTGATATGTGAAAGATAAAGCTACTTGGCTACAGTAACAATGAACATGTTTGATGCAAACTAAAGACAGCATTTCTGAAGAAGAACCTCATGTCAACTGTGAAGCATAGTGGTGGAAATGTTATAGTCTGGGGTTGCTTTGCTGCTTCAGGGTATAGACCACTTGCAGTCAGTGAGTCATCTATGAATTCTGCATCGTAGTAACCACTTACCTACAAGGCACTTACACCCCCTTCCTGCCCAGGCCATTTTTCAGCTTTGAATGACAATTGCTTGCATGCTACACTGTAACCATGTGAAATTTTTATAATTTTCTTCACGCAAATAGAGCTTTCTTTTAGTGGTATTCAGTGAATGCTGGGTTTTTTATTTTTTACAAAAAAAAAAAAAAAAGACCAAAAATTTTGAAAAAAAAAAAAGTTTTTCTTAGTTTCTGTCAGTAAATTTTGTAAATAAGTAATTTTCCTTTTTCACTGATATGCGCTGATGAGGCGGCACTGATGGGCACTGATGAGGTGGCACTTATGGACACTGATGAGCGGGCACTGATTAGGTGGCACTGATGAGGAGACACTAATATGCCGCACTTATGGGCACTGATCAGGGCCCTGATATGTGGCACTGATGAGCACTGATAGGCGGCACTGATGGGTGGCACTGGTGGAAACCGATAAGTGACAATTGTGGACACTGATAGGTAGCACTAAGCAGCACTGATGGGCATTGATGGGTGGTACTGATGGGCAGCAATGATGGGCAGCAATAATGGGCATTGATGGGCAACACTGATAGGTGGCACTAATAGCCAGCACTGACTGGCATCACTAATGGGTAGTGGTGGGCACTGATTGCTGGCACTGATTGCTGGCACTGGTGGCACTTTATTGTAATCAGGGCACTGATTACATGTCTCAATGTCCCCTGCAAGGAGATGCCGCTGATCGGCTCTCCTTGTCACACACTCTGTCAGTGTGAGGCAATGAGAGTCGATTAACAGCATTTCCGTGTTTACATGTGACCGGCTGGGATTGGACACAGCCGATCACATGGTTAAAGAGCCGCGCCCGCAGCTCTCTACAGAGATCGGGATCACGCCGTGTCCTAGCAACACGGCGCGGCCCCGATCATCGTGCTGCGTGCCAGGGAGGCCATTCTGGGACGACGTCATATGGCGTTGTCCCAGTACGAGAGCCACACTGCTCCTCCGTCATTTGATGGTGGGCAGGCAGCAAGCAGTTAAAGTGTGCTTGATGGGATTTTGAGGCCATCTGTCCAAAAGTTGTAGTTAAAATGGTTATGGACTGGTTTTGAAGGTTTGTGAAACAGGCAGTTCACGTAAGGAAACCCATGAACATCTTAAAGCGGATTTCAGAGAGTGATGGGCAATTACTGAAAATGCCTTCAAGACATCACTTCTGCGAAAGGGGCCAATTCCAACTTCAGAGGCCCATGGTTTACTCACTTCCACGGTACATCATTACATCTATTGATAGTTTTATTGAATAATTGAATAGAAAGGCACATTTCCTTGCATTTTTTTTTAAAGTATATCCCCTTTATCTGTAGGCACTGTTTAAATAAAGATCCAATATTTGCCTGTGCAGATTTGTTGAAAAATGTCAATATTTTCGATGGTGTGTTCTTACTTTTTTACATGGTTGTATACAGTATATTTACTAACCGAGTTGATGACGACATTATCGTCAGGATGGGTGGATGGATTTAACAAAAATAACAATAATTCTTCTTTAGTAGAGTGGGAAAAGGACAGACCCCCCCTCATATTTGTATTTCAGTTTGTGCCTGCACTGGAAATTTTCCCTTAACCTTCCGTGGGACACAAATGGAGGTTAAATCTCAGCAAGAAGATCTCACAGAGCAGTAAAAACTTGACAAAAAATGTTGGCTGGAGTTACCTGTTTAGCAGTAAAATACCATAGTTTATAAATGTGTGGTCAGCCAAAATGCACTAAACTTTTGAACCATATGGTGCCTTTTCACGTGTGCCTGGAGTTCTGCATTTAACCCAGTAACGTGTTATGGTTCACAAAGAAGTAAGCTTGAACCTATACAGTATTTGCAAATAATTTTTTCATTAACTTTTACTAGTCAGAATGTTTTCACTTTAGTCATGATAGATGTCTTTTAACTATTAGTTATTTGTGACTGGCTCTGAATTATCGCATGCATAAAACTCCAGGTTTGGAAGGCTTTTAGATTTCACCACCGCTCTGTTTGTCACAATCCAGCAGGTTAAAATACTTACATTCGTCTCTACTGTACCTCTGGATGGATGTTTCTGCCCTGAGTATATGTCAGAGGATCTCTCCGTAGAGGGAAAAACTTTTAAGTGAAACACAGAAAAACATTTTAAAAAGAGAAGTGTTTAATAATATCTATACATATTGTAAACCTAATTACCGCCACCAAATTTTTTAAGGTGGATTCTACTATACATTTCACAGGAACATTTGCCTAAAAAACTCTGTAATACAATTACTGTGTATATGACAAAGAAAACGTATGACCTGATTTTTCTAGGTGTATTTTATTAAAATGTGTATGTGCTGCAAAATGTATACAGGTACTCCTCACTTAACGACCATGTTCCGTTCCAATGACCAGGTTGTTAAACGAATTAGTTGTTAAAGGAGGAGCCACAAGTAATCAATATTTTAAGCATTCTTAACTACTGTACTGTATTGAGAAAAAAAGGTCTAAACACAAAACTCCAGCTCAATAAGTTGCTTTAATTTGCATAACTACAGGATACAAACGAAAAGTCTGTACTGTGCTGTACAATACAATGATGTATAGCGTGTCCTTTAGGTGGGGAGAACTGGTCATAAGTCCGAGTGGTCGTTAAACAGGTAAGTCGTTAAACGAGGAGTATCAGTACTGCAGGTTAGATATTTACTGAGACAGAGCTCTTAATTTTACATTTTTACAATTGCATGATTGGTGCTCTTTAAGCGCTTTAACCCAGGAGATACTAAACCACAAACCAGTGTTTCCAAGAAGTGAGAAATTGATGCCAGTTACAGCCTCAAATTAATGGGAACAAATCTATATATTACTACCAAAACCTTCTCTGCATTTATATACTCGTATTTCTGAAATCAGCACATTAAAAAGACAACAGTGTAAAGGTAATTGGATAAATTATTGATATAAAGAAGTGTGGGTGTTATATTTGTGTAAATCAATTATGTATACAGGAAGCAAGTTTTGTGCTTAAAGGGTCAGTCCACTAAAAGTAAAGTTTTCGTTTTTGATAGATGCTGGAACGTCAAGGTGTCAAGCATTTTGATGCATTTCCAGCACAAGCAAAATGTATGGATAATTTGCAAATTGGAAACGGATAGAAATAACTACATTCTTTTGAAATAGAGTAGGCAATAGCTCATTCTCTAGTGACAACTTTTTCCTCCCTGACCATTCTGTTTTGGTGTAATAGTGCATGTAATGTCACACACTAACATGCGTTGCCTTAGAGGAACCTATTAATTTGAAGGAACTGCCAGCACACAACAACCCTAACATTGAACCGCCCCATTTTTGGGGGAAAAAGTACACCACAACTTACAGTAGTGCATTACTGTATGTTATAGTGTTCTGCAACACAGGTTTTGCAGGAGCACTGCTTTAATAGGGTGGCATTTAAAATGAATGGCACCACAAAGCACAAGCCTGCAGCCCTTGTGCTGTGGTATCGCTTGTTTAAATATGCGCATTACCTCAATGCATGAGAGTGAAGGTGGTCTTAATTTTGCCACACAGTGAGACAGGAAGTAAGGTAAAATCTCCCCAAATAGGGTTTTAGACTTCACAAAAAATCTGACAGAAGTTTTAAATCTTCCTCATTCTAATTGAAAAGTTTTGGCTGAAGTTACACTGTTGGCACGGTTTAAATAAATATCTAATATTTGCCTGTTCAGATATGATGAAAAAGTCAATATTTTCGATGGTGTGTTCTCACTTTTTCACATGGTTGTATACACTCACCGGCTACTTTTTTAAAAACACCTTGCTAGTACCGGGTTGGACCCCCTTTTGCCTTCAGAACTGCCTTAATTCTTAATGGCACATAAATTTTGGTCCATATTGACATGATGGCATCGCGCAGTTGCAGCAGATTTGTCAGCTGCACATCCCCGTTCCACCACATTCCAATGGTGCTCAGAGTACAGTGAACTCTTTGTCATGTTCATGTTCAAGAAGCCAGTTTGAGATGATTTCAGCTTTGTGACATTGTGCATTATCCTGCTGGAAGTAGCCATCAGAAGATGGGTACTCTGTAGTCATAAAGGGATGGACATGGTCAGCAACAATACTTAGGTAGGCTGTGGCGTTTAAATGAAGCTCAATTGGTACTAAGGGGCCAAATGTATGCCAAGAAAATATCCCCTACACCATTACACCACCATCACCAGCCTGAACCATTGATACAAGGCAGGATGGATCGATGCCTTTATGTTGTTTACCCCAAATTCTGACCCTACCATCTGAATGTCACAGCTGAAATCGAGACTCATCAGACCAGGCAACGTTTTTCCATTCTTCTGTTGTCCAATTTTAGGGAGCCTGTGTGAATTGTAGCCTCAGTTTCCTGTTCTTATCTGACAGGAGTGGCATCCAGTAAGGTATTCTGCTGCTGTGGCCCATCTGCTTTAAGGTTTGATGTGTTGTGCATTCAGAGATCTTATTCTGCATACCTTGGTTGTAACGAGTTGTTATTTAAGTTGATGTTGCTTTTCTATCATCTTGAACCTGTCTGTCCATTCTCCTCTGAGCTCTGGCCATCAACAAGACATAACACTCACTGGATATTTTCTCTTTTTCGGGCCATTTTCTGTAAACTCTAGAGATGGTTGTGAGTGAAAATCAGTAGATCAGCAGTTTTTGAAATACTCAAAACCAGCCTGTCTGGCACTAACCATGCCACGTTTAAAGTCACTTAAATCCCCTTTTTTCCCCATTCTGATGCTCAGTTTGAACTTCAGCAAGTTGTCTTCACTATGTCTAGATGCCTTAATGCATTGAGTTGCTGCCATGTAATTGGCTGATTAGCCATTTGTGTTACCAAGCAATTAAACAGGTGTTTCTAATAAAGTGATCAGTGAGTGTATCTTTCTTACTTGCGTTTCCAAGTCTGCTAATCTGTTACAACCTTTATGAGTGAGTCACACTCTTGTTATATTTTACTACTATTATTTTTTAGAAAATGCTTCTCAAAAAGTAGGAATACCCAAAGAATGGTGTGAACACTCAGCACATGGCTGGCAGTGGGAGAGCCAGGAACTAGGAGTCCCTGCCCCTGGTGTCCTCAAGAGGTAGAAGAAGCTGGAAGATGACTGTTTTCACCAAACTCCATATTTTAGTGAATTTTCACTTTTAGCTAGACCCTCTAAAATATTGCACAAAATTGTTTTTGAAGTTAAGAAAAGAAGTATAACACACTTTATAACCAACTAAGCATTCATTAGACCTTAATCATTTTGTTGTGTGTCCAAAAAAAAAAAAAAATATATATATATATATATACCAAAACATGAAGATGTTCAAAATGCAGCTTTTGTGTCACATTTAACCACTTCCAGCCCAAGGGCATCATATGACGTCCTTGACTTTCAGTGGGGATATCTGAATGATGCCTGCAGCTACAGGCATCATCCAGATATCCTCTTTTAGTGTGATTCTGTGCACTATAAAATGATCATAGCGGCAGTTCCGCCCCTTGATTGTTCTTACAGGTGACGGGAGGGGACAGCCCCCCCTTCCGCCGCCCTCTGGTGCTTCTCCAGGCTCTCCTGTGCCATCAGGGACCCAGAGAAAGAATCCGCTACCGCCAGTTGACGACCATGGAGATTTCTGGTGACCAGATGGTCACCAATCCTCTCTATGACCGTCGGAGGCCCGGGTGCATTTTATGACGTCACGTCCGGGCCGCGATTGTAAACAAAGCCTCGATCGCGGCTGGAAAGCATGGGATTGTTAATTTTATTTTTTTATCTCATGCTTTCCAGCCTGGAGGAGAGATGTGCCCCATATCTCTCCATAAAGAGGACCTGTCATGCACCATTTCTATTACAAGGGGTGTTTACATTCCTTGTAATAGGAATAAAAGTGATCACAAAAAAAATGTAAGCGAAAGTGTAAAAATAAAAAAAAATAAAGTAAAATAAATAATAAAAAAACTAAAAATTTAAAGCGCTCCTGACCCCGTGTGCTCGCGCAGAGAAGTGAACGCACACGTAAGTCCCGCCCACATATGTAAACGCTGTTCAAACCACACATGTGAGGTATCGCCACGTGCATTAGAGTGAGAGCAACAATTCTAGCACTAGACCTCCTCTGTAACTCTAAATTGGTAACCTGTAAAAAAATTAAAGCATCGCCTATGGAGATTTTTAAGTACTGAAGTTTGGTGGCATTCCATGAGTGTGTGCAATTTTAAAGCGTGACATGTTGGGTATCTATCCACTCGGCGTAACATCATCTTTCACATTACATAAAAAAATTGGGCTAACTTTATTGTTTTGTTATTTTTTAATTCATGAAACTCTTTTTTTCCCCAATTTTTGCACAAGTACAGCGCGACATAATAAGTTGCAATGACCGCCATTATATACCCTAGGGTGTCTGCTAAAAAAAACATATATAATGTTTGGGGGTTCTGAGTAATTTTCTAGCAAAAAAAAATATGATTTTTACATGTAGGAGAGGAGTGCCAAAATAGGCCCGCTATGGAAGTGGTTTTTAATGGTGCAGTAAAAGGAAAGTCAGCATAATTATGTTTGAGCATGTTTTTCATACTATATAAGGGGCATGACATGCCCTGCCATACAGGTAGGAAAATTGTGTTTTGTCCCTAAGCTGTTTTTCAATATAGTATTGTCAATCTAGTTTTATTATGTGCAATTTAATAAGTGAATTGAATCTTAAAACTGTGTTAGGACACTGTGAGACATGCATTAAATATATAATAATTTTTTAAGCCTTCTGGGTATTATGTTTGTCTGCAAGATTTAACCTCCTTACCTGTAGAACATACTATAATATTGGACTAAAAGGACAAGACTGAGAGTAATTTGCAAAGAAGATACTCTGAGCACAGGATGGAGAAGGGTTAACTTGGCTTCCTGACTTTATGTTGCCGTCAATACAAAGTGGCGCCGAATTCTGTTGACCCTTCTGAGGCTTTCCTGACAATACACTAACAGACTTTGTGCAAGTCGTTTCCTATGAATTATTAAAACAAACGTTTGGCTGCTAATTGATGAACACTAATGTGTTTTCTAATCACTGCAGTTTGAGTTTTTAGCACTAAACAAAACAGTTACGATTGATCTGTGGCTTGGTCCTGGTTGCAGACGCCTGCAATCTCAGCCTTGCTCTTAAATGTTCATAGACGCCATGTAGCCCCAGGTCACATGGGATTGTGGGTCTGTCCTCTTCCTTTTTCTTCCATCTCCAAATTTAGTTACTTTGACTCTGAAGTCATTGGTAATTTAAGCCAATTCAGCTGTTATCCATGCTCTAAATTGTCATCCCTTTAAAGTTCTTCAATAGACACACATACAATTATCAATTTTTTATGTTTTTTTTTTTTTTAATTGCCTTACAATAAATTGGAGCAAATCTCTAGACATTAACTTAATAGTTTTGATTCTGATGAATGCTGGTTTCAATAAAAAAAAATCAAGGGACTGAAAAAGGAAAGTAATGTTTTAATTTATAGATGTTTACAAAATTGCTTTAAAAATATTTTTCCTATCATTATGTATATGGTAAGGTTTAGGTAGATTAAAGAGTAGACAAAAGATTGTGGAGATTAAAAGGCGTTTATTTAACCACTTGACCACTGGGCACTTACCGTATATACTCGAGTATAAGTCGTTCCGAGTATAAGTCGAGGCACTAATTTACCACAAAAAAATGGGAAAAACGCATTGACCCGAGTATAAGACAAGGGTGAGAAATGCACAGCTACTGTAAGTGGAAAAAGATGGTCAATGCCCATCTGCAGCTGTATACCTCCCTGTGTCCTGTGCATATGTGTCATGTGTCCTGTGCATATGTGTCGTGTCCTGTGTATATATGTGCATGTGTATATGTACCTGTGTCATGTGTATATGTAACTGTGTACATGTGTCTGTGTGCATGTGTGTGCATCCTACCTGTGTCCTGTGCATCCTCCGTGCGCCGCTCTGCACGATCACCGTGTAGTATTCGACGGCCATTCACTGTTCAAAAGCCGCGCCTCCTCCTCGTCCAAAAAACTCCATTTCCCAGCAGTCATTGGTCAGCCTATCATGGATATTCTCTCATCCTCATACCACGGATGAGGATGAGAGAATGTCCGTGATAGGCTGTACACTGACTGCCTATTACAGACGAGGAGGCGCGGCTTTTGAACAGTGAGAGCTGCTGCCGAGTCTCTGCAGCACACGCTGGCCGCCGTCTGCCTGCATGACACGCTGATCATGTAGGCAGACGGCGGTGATTCGTGTATAAGTCGAAGGGGGTACTTTCAGCCCCAAAAAAACAGCAAGCAGGCTGCTTGCTGTGGGGGCACTCAACAAGCTGGAGGGGACAGGAGCACCAAAGAGGGACCAGAGAAGAGGAAAATCTGGGCTACTATGTGCAAAACCACTGCACAGAGCAGGTAAATATAATGTGTTTGTTATTTTTAAAGGGAAGAAAAGGAGACTTTACAACCACTTTAATTTGTTGCAGCATGTTGGGTTGTTTAAATGTTTATTTTTTAATCACTATTCAATGCCTCTACCTACAAAGAAAAAAAAAAAACTTCAGTTGAGCTTTGACATTTACCCTAAATGAAAGAAAAAATCACATGTACCGTGCTTTAAGTAAGTAAAGGTGAATTTATGTAGGAAAGAAAATATCATTCTAAATGTATGCTATATACAATGTTTTATGTGAAGGCTTTGATGACATTGCAATTTTACCCTGTAACACTAAACCAATGGTACTGGCATCTAAATTTACTCTTGTGCCCCACAAATTGTTTTGCCTTTTTAGATCGTTCTTTAAAAACACAAGATACAGGTCTTAGAGAGGTCACTTCTCGAATATTAGTAAGTGATGAAATGATGTGATAAAGTGCTGAAATATACAATATAAATCATCATTTATGAGGAGTTCTAATGTAAAGGCTCAACTGACAAATATGACTCAACCTAGTGGAAATTGTAGTCTTTTGGATTTGTACAATGTTGTACTGGTAAGGACAATTGTGCATCTGGACTTGATTAGAATGTGTCCCTGCACATTCAGTCAACTGAAGGTAAAATGTATTTATTTCAGTAAGCACATATTTTGAACTATGATTGCAATGCTTACTTTAAAGAGATAATGTCACTTCAAGACACAGTGCCAAATCAAGACACAGTGACAATGTGTTACTTAAAGTGATAAGTCTTGTTTTTTTTGTTGTTAAAATAACAAACATGTTATACTTACCTGCTCTGTACAGTGGTTTTGCGCAGAACATCCCATATCCTCCACTTCTCGGGTCCATCTCTGGCTTTCCTGGCCCCTCCCTCCTGCTGAATGCCCCCACAGCAAGCAACTTGCTATGGGGGGCACCCAAGCCACAGCTCCATGTATCCATTCAGACACACCCTGGGAGCCAATGGTGCTCCGCTGCTGTCTCAGCCAATGAAGAGGGAGAGTCACAGCCAAGCTCTCTCCTACAACATCGCTGGATAGAGATGGGCTCAGGTAAGTATTAGGGGGGTTGCTGCACACAGACCTTCTGACTTTACAACCACTTTAATACTCCCCTCAGTTATACTTCCACTGCCAGTGACCCCATGCCGCTCCTGCCTCTGATGCAGCCAGCATTGGAATACAATCTGTTGCTTGTGTCGGTTGCTAGGGAGAGCGGAGATGTCAGCCCCTTTGTTATGTGACAGTGTTGTCAATAGTAGGAGGTCACATGCTCCCCCATACCTCAAAGTATATGATAAGTTATTCAATCCCTTAACTTTCTAATTGTCTTGTAAACTTCAATAAAAATCATTGAAACAGAAATGCAACATATATGGTAGAAACAACAGCAATAGATCTCAACTCCCAACTGTGCTTCATTTGCTATTTCGCCCATTCTCAATTCAAAAACTAGGGTGGTATAAACAATGTCTATTGAAAAGATAAGTTATAGTGCAGGTATCTGCCGAGTATCCATTGGTTTTCTGTGTTGAAGCAGATTTTTGATGCAGTACAAAAACAAAATTATATACAAACAGCTTTGCGCATGTTGAAAGTAAAGCTGACATAGATACAGCTGTGATCAGAACTGAACCCACAATCCTTGTTTAAGATGCAGGCATTCTAATAACTGTTGTAAAGTATTATGATGTGTACTAAATGAGTTTTATTTTTTTTTTTGTAGTTTTCTTTTTTCTCAAAAAGATTAATTTGGTATTGACAGAAAAATGGGGTGTTTATATGTTGTGTATATCATGCTAACATGCTGCACTAACCTACATTTTAGCATCCAAATTTACTAGTTTGAACTAGGTTTCTCTAAATAAATTTTGAGAGCCGCTTGTCATCATAATCATTAAAAAGACTTTACATACGTGAGATTAGAAGATCACATCCAATCTTCTATTTATTTTGTTATTTGGCACAAACATAAATTACTTTATTGACTAATTTATCATTGTCTAATACTCCTTACACCATAAAAAATGGCTTTTGTTAAATAATTTAGAACTGCTTAACCGCTTGCCGACCGGTCAGGCCGATATACGTCGGCAAAAGGGCACGTACAGGCATACTAACGTACCTGTACGTAGCGGCTCCGTGAGTGTGATCACGGGTCGCGCAGACTCGATGTCCGCGGGGATACCCGCGATCATCTCACAGAGAGGAAGAACAGGGAAATGCTTGTTTACATTCTGCCTAGTGACAGTGACACTGATCACAGCTCCCTGTAATCGGGAGCGGTGATCAGTGTCGTGTCACACATAACCCATCCCCCACAGTTAGAATCAGTCCCTAGGACACACTTAACCCCTACAGCACCCACTAGTGGTTAACCCCTTCACTGACAGTCACATTTACACAGTAATCAATGCATTTTTAATTGCACTGATCGCTGTATAAATGCGAATGGTCCCAAAATAGCGCCAAAAGTGTCCGATCTGTCTGCCATAATGTCGCAGTCATGATAAAAATTGCTGACCGCCGCCATTACTAGTAAAAGACAAATTATTAATAAAAATGCCAAAAACTATCCCCTATTTTGTCGACGCTATAACTTGCGCAAACCAATCAAAAAACGCTTTTTGCGATTTTTTTTAACCAAAAATATGTAGAAGAATACGTATCGGCCTAAACTGAGGGAAAAAAATGGGTTTTTTTATATATTTTTTGGGGATATTTATTATAGCAAAAAGTAAAAAATAATGTGTTTTTTTCAAAATTGTCGCTATTTTTTTGTTTATAGCACAAAAAATAAAAACCGCAGAGGTGTTCAAATACCACTAAAAGAAAGCTCTATTTGTGGGGAAAAAAGGACATAAATTTTGTTTGGGAGCCACGTAGCAAGACCGCGCAATTGTCAGTTAAAGCGACGCAGTGCCGAATCGCAAAAAGTGCTCTGGTCTTTTGCCAGCCAAATGGTCTGGGGCTGAAGTGGTGAAAGTAGGAAGTTTGGAATTGACATATATCTACCTTGATCTTGCATGTCTAATGTCAGATACTGGTGGAATTCACAAGGTCATAATGCAGATAAGAGCACATCCTTTGGATATGTCTAAGCTGGACTTTCTTTTTACATTTTTTTTCCTTTATCAAGAGCAGACTTAGCAGAGCAGAGAAGGTTTACAACAAAGAGTCACAATGCTATAAAGTCATAGTCAAAAATACACAGCATCATAACCACTGTAAAATGCAGGAAACATTTCTTCATCCCATGTAACATGTATTTCGCCCTAAATAGGCACACCAATTTTGCAGCCTCTTAAGGTGAAAGGTAGGCAGATTCCAGAGTATTGGGAGAGAATATCATGACTCTATTCTGATATACTGTATATAGCACCAGGAGAGATAGGGGGAGAAATAAAAAAGGGGGTGCAGGAGGGAGGAAAAGTGATTGGGCACATGGTGGGTCTGTCATTAACTTAACATCAACACTCAATATTCAGGGGTACAAGCAAAATCAATCCAAAAGTTTGAGAAATCGCTCCCGTCTGTGGTTTGGAGAGGTCATGACATGCTCCGCGGTTTTAATCTAATTCATTTTACTGAGCCAAACATTGTATGGAGGGGAGGGCGTAGTTTTCCAGTATAAGGCAATACATGCTTTTGCTACATTCAGAAGATGTGTCAAAAGTGAGTGTTTATACCTCTTTGCTGAGGGTGACAGGTGAAGTAAGAAGGCTGCAGGGTTCGTCTCGCAGGTGGGCATTGTCAGTTTCAATAAGATTTCCTTTACCTACCGTATTTATTGGCATATAACACGCACTTTTTCCCCCTGAAAATAGGGGGAGAATCATGGGTGCATGTTTTACGCTGACATGGTGCTGCCTCAGAGGGGATGAGCGCCAGCAGATTAGACCGAGCCGGATCTCCTGTGTACTCAGCTCATCTTGGCTCAGCTCGGCTCGCAGTCGCGCCCAGTCTTGCCTCCTGGACGGCTCCTAGCATGTCACATGTCCCAGATTGCGAGCTGAGCCCCGAGCTGAGCCGAGTACACAGGAGATCTGGCTCTGTCTACATCTGCACTGGCTACATTAACAGGCACTGCTGAGGCTGCAGATGGGCACTGAGCAGGCTGCAATGATGGACAATGGCAAGGATGGAGAAAGGTACTGATCAGGCTGCAATGATGGGCAATATCAAGGCTGCAGATGGGCACTGAACAGGCTGCATTGATGGACAATGGCAAGGCTGTAGATGGGCACTACTGAGGCTGCAAATGGGCATTGATCAGATTACAGTGATGGGCAATGGCAAGGCAGCAGATGGGCAAAGGTGGGGCTGCAAATGGGCACTGATCAGGCTTCATTAATGGGCAATGGTGAAGCTGCAGAGGGGCACTGATCAGGCTGTATAAATAGGCACTGACCCTTATTTTGCTTCAAAGTCCGTTATTTAAAATTTAAGTTTTTTTCCTGAAACATCACTCTAAAAATTAGGGTGCGTGTTATACTCCGATAAATATGGGTTATGGAAGCTCCAAAATATATGTGAAATTTCTTGTTATTGGCATCTCCAACAGACAGGGGCACTGTGGAAAGATTTCTTGGAACTCTATACCAGTGATGGCGAACCTTGGCACCCCAGATGTTTTGGAACTACATTTCCCATGATGCTCAACTACACTGCAGAGTGCATGAGCATCATGGGAATAGTTCCAACATATCTGGGGTGCCAAGGTTCGCCATCACTGCTCTATACCATTGTGAAACTATCTTAAACCCAGTCTCTTGTACTTTGCTATAAAACTGACTCTGTATGGGTAAATGGAAGGATGAGATTTTTTGTTGATTTGGAAAAGTAATGCCAGTTTTTGCACTTTGCAATGTTTGGAGGAGTGAATTGAACCAGCGAATGTGTGAGAATCTTATAGGATTTCGAAAGTCCATGTTAACCCTTTCATGACTAAGCCTATTTTTGAAATTTGGTGTTTATAAGTTAAAATCCGTATTTTTTGCTAGAAAATTACTTAGAACCCCCAAACATTATATATATTTTTTTAGAAGAGAGTCTAAAGAATAAAATGGCGATTGTTGCAATATTTTTTATCACACGGTATTTGTGCAGCGGTGTTTTAAACGCAAATTTTTGGAAAAGGGACACTTTCATGAATTTTAAAAAATCCAAACAGTAAAGTTACCCCAATTTTTTTGTATAATGTGAAAGATGATGTTACGCCGAGTAAATAGATACCAAACATGTCACCCTTTATAATTGCACGCACTCGTGGAATGGCGACGAACTACGGTACCTATGAATTTCCATAGGCGACGCTTTAAAAATTTTTTACGGTTACCAGGTTTGAGCTACAGAGGAGGTCTAGGGCTAGAATTATTGCTCTCGCTCTGACGATCGCGGCGATACCTCACATGTGTGGTTTGAACACCGTTTACATATGCGGGCGCGACTTCCGTATGCATTTTCTTCGCTGCGCGAGCTCGCGGGGACGGGGGCGCTTTAAAAAAATTTTTTTTTATTTATTTATTTATTTATTTTATTTATTTTTGTACTTTTATAAATTGTGTTTAAAATTTTTTTTTTTTTTTTTACTTTTATTGCTGTCACAAGCAATGTAAACATCCCTTGTGACAGTAATATGTGGTGACAGGTACTCTTTATGGAGGGATCGGGGGTCTAAAAGACCCCCCATCCCTCCTTTACACTTCAAAGTATTCAGATCGCCGAAAACGGCGATTCTGAATACTGTGTACTTTTTTAAATTCGGCGCCATTGGCAGCCGAGTAAACGGGAAGTGACGTCATGACGTCGCTTCCGCGTTTACAATTAGAAGGCTGGAACGAAGCCGCTCACAGCTTCGTTCCAGCCCGCCCCCAGCCGCCGGAGATTCCCGAATGGACACCGGGCCTCCCGATCGCACGGGAGGCCCGGTAACAGCGGCGGGAGGGGGGGGATGTCCCCTCCCGCTCCTCCGGTATAACAGCCGAGCGGCTTTTAGCCGCATCGGTTGTTATATTCGGGTAGCCGATCGCCCGCTGAAAACAACGGTACCGGGATGATGCCTGCAGCTGCGGGCATCATCCCGGTATAACCCCGGAAAGCCGAGGACGCATATGTGCGTTCGGTCGGCGGGAAGGGGTTAAACCATAGAGGGATCTGTACATAATTCTTCAAAGGCAATCATAGAGAAGGATAGGCGACGCTTTCCTCAAACTTGGGTCTGGAAGTGACGAATTTGGAAGGTTTGCCATTGAGAAATGGGGAGGTTGACCAATATTTGGATTTGTGAGAGCAATTAGAAGTTAGGAAGTGTTTTATGCACTGGTTATCAAGAGAAGGCTGGAATGCCTTGTTTGAGTTTCCTGAGGGGAATTTGGGGTGTCTATGATGGGGGTGATGAACGAGAGTAAAATGTCACTCAGGGTAAAGCTCCTGTCTGAGTGTAAGTGTTTGATAGTGTTACCAATCAATGCAGACCTTGGATTCTCCTCTCTAAGCCAATGTAGGTATCTGGGAGGGGAATTCGATTTTTTGTTTGATAGCTTTTTATTGTTATTATTATATAGAATGTATATAGCGCTAACAGTTTACACAGCGCTTTACAATGTAGAGGGGAAACAAGACAATTACAATGCAGTTCAACACAGAAGGAATAGGAGGGCCCTGCTCATGGAGCTGAAAAATGTCAATAAAAGTAGCAATGGAAATTTCTGACCATCACATACATGTACTTACCTGTAGGATACAAGTTTGTGTGTGCGCAAGTATCTAGTGAAAAAATCTTTTAGTGCTCTGCCTGACTGACATATAATACAACCCCAATTCCAAGAAAGTTGGGACGCTGTGTAAAATCTACATAAAACAGAATGCAATGATTTTCAAATCTCATAAAGCTATATTTTTTTCACAATAGAAAATAGAAACATATCCAATGTTTAAACTGAGAAAATTGACCATGTTGTAAAACTGATTGCAAAGGCTTTAAATATATCATCATCTATAGTGCATAATATCATCAAAAGACAGCGGCAGAAGGGCTCCTCTGTGCAAATCGGCGTAGCTGTATGGTGGACGCTTTAAGGTGTATAGGGGGCACGCGTGTGCCGCATCACTGAGAAACGGATGCGCGTGCCCGGCAACCGCAATGTCCGCCAGACACCTGCGATCGCTCGTGACAGAGCAGGAACATGGATCTGTGTGTGTAAACACACAAATCCATGTCCTGTCAGGGGAAAGGAGACAAATTGTGTGTTCCTAGTATATAGGAACACCGATCGGTCTCATCCCCCAGTCAGTCCCATCCCCCCACAGTTAGAACACACAGTGAGGGGACACATTTAACCCCTTGGTCGCCCCTAGTGTTAACCTCTTCCCTGCCAGTGACATTTATACAGTAATCAGTGGCTATTTTTAGCACTGATCACTGTATAAATGTCAATGGTTTAAAAAAAGTGTCCGATCTGTCAGCTGCAATGTCGCAGTCCCAATAAGAGTTGCAGACCGCCGCTATTACTAGTAAAAAATAATAATAACAAAAATACCATAAATCTATAATCTATTTTGTAGACGCTATAACTTTTGCGCAAACCAATATACGCTTATTGCAATTTTTTTTACCTAAAATATGTAGAAGATTACATATTGGCCTAAACTGAAGAAAAAAAAATATTTTTTTTTTTAAATTCGGGATATTTATCATAGCAAAAAGTTGTCATTGTCATTCTTTTTTTGTTTATAGCGGAAAAAATAAAAAACGCAGAGGTGATCAAATACCACCAAAAGAAAGTTGTATTTGTGAGAAAAAAAGGACATCAATTTGTATGAGTACAACGTTGCAGGACCGCGCAATTGTCAGTTAAAGGGATGCAGTGCCGTATCACAAAAAATGGCCCGGTCAGGAAGGGGGCTAATTCTCCAGGGGCTGAAGTGGTTAAAAACAGCCATGATTCTATGATGAACATCACTGCACGAGCTCAGAAATACTTCCAAAAATTACTGTCTGTGTACACAGTTCACCTCGCCATTCAAAATACAAGTTAAAGCTCTATCTTGCAAAGAAGAAGCCATATCTGAACATGATCCAGAAATGCCACCATCTTCCCAGGCCAAAGTTCATTTAAAATTGTGTGGTGGAAACATCGAGGTTGAGGCCACTCCTTATCGTTTATTCACCTGGGCTGGTCGGGAGTAGTGGCAATCCTTTCCTCTTTACACTTACTAGCCTTCTGGATTGGTATCAGGATAAGCCTGCACCCCATGTTCTGGGACACAGGGATATGCTTTCACCTCCCTCCACTTTGAGCGTTGCCAAAAGTAATATACCAGTGCTGTGGTATTGGTAATAACAATACCAGTCATTTTTACCCCTGCTTGCCTTTTTGGTCAAAGGTTCCACAGTTGAAGTCTTTTTAATTTGTGACTTTTTTATCTGCCTGTTGTTCAGCTTTTTTGATGTTCTTTGTTCTGGTGCTCTTAAGAATTCTAAAGAGATGACTAAACTGTCTTGGAAATATGCACATAACATATTACCTTAAAATTGTACGTTTACTACTTGTATGCAAGCAATTGTAAATGCCTGTTATAGCTTTCTTTAATTCATCTAACGGTCTTGATTTCACAGACTCTGAAGACTGGCCTTACGATGGTTGGGAAAGTTGTTACCCAACTTACTGGTACACTGCCTGCTGGTTCTTCAGATGAAGACTTGTCATCTCACAGCAATTCCAGACGTAGTCCTCTTGCCCCTGGAGTCATTACTATCATTGACACAGAAACTGTTGCTGAGGGACAGGTAAGCCACTTTAAATTGACCTTTTTATATTTAATTACACCTATCTATTCAGCTGGTGATATCAAGACATGGCACTCTGATTGTTCCTCAACTCATGACTTAAGCCTCGTACACACTAGTAGTTTTCTTCTTTTTTGTTCAACACAGCAGGGCTGAACGAAAAAAAAAACCTGACAGCTGAGGAGCCGCTAGTACAGCGGCTGAGAGTGCTGATCAGGAGCCGATAGGCAGACCTTTTTCGGTCATGCCCCTTCGACAGCGGCTTCTTTTGGACTGACTCCAGTACACATGTGCAGAATTGAACCGGTCGATGCCACCCGACATTTTCTCCATGTGTACTAGGCTTTACACAGGGCTATGGAATGTCCCATGTGACATTTCTAGTGATTGGCACACTGTTACAGTTACATTTCATGAATCACATTCTGTTCCAAACTCACATGTACCAGGTAATGTATTGGTATTTTCCCTGGCGGTTGAATGGGAGAAGTGAAGCATAGGGGAAAAAAATGTATTTTGCAGCTGGAAAAGTTGAGGTGATGCTTTACCCAGCACTTCAGATTTTGTCTTAGCATTTCTATAGTGCACCAGTATGCTCCAGTCCCCTTTGTTGGTAATTTTGTGATCTGAGATACCTTACTTATGATGCAGAAGAGACATTCCCAAACAAACCAAATGTAGACTTCTTTAACAACCAGAAAGCCTGATTATGGTAGGATTAAGAGTTCAGTTCCTTGCAGCCACTAATCAGATTGAAATCTGCCTTGTTTAAATGTGTTTCTGGATATAGGATTCTTTGGCTCTGTAAGGTGTTCCCTGGATTCTCACGGCTACATATTATGCAGAACTCAATTTAATGTAGTTTGCGTGAACAGTTGCAGTGTTTGCTAAGTACAATTAATAGTTTACTGATTGGTTTCACTCGTTGCCTGGAAGTACAGATTCATAAATGCGTCTGCCAAGTTTGGGGGAGGGAGTAGTATTAAGGGCTCACGTAGACTTGTGCTTGGGAGGCAATAGAAACATGCATTTGAGCAGTGTTCTTAGCACCCCCCCCCCCCTTTGATCTGCAAAGCAGTGGGTGGGGTGTTCACATGCTGCAGTTGTGATGCTTTGCTTCACGCCTGCAGCAATAACTGTCACTTTTGACACATTTGGTGGGTATTACCACCACTGAATGCAACCCAAGCTTTTAAAATGCCTTTGAGAAGCAATCCAAACACAGAATGCTTTTCAGGGGTGTGACCGTTTAGATACAAATCAAAACTAAGCCTAAGGATAAAAAGTTTTTCTTTACAATTTAGGTCTTTTCAAAGGTGGGTGCTTGCCACAAAAGCACATACATTCCTACAATATACATAACCTAACGTTTAGTTGGGATTTAGGAGAAGTTCACATGTTTGGTTACCTTGCGTTTTTTTTTTCTCTGAGCAAGCTAATAAAGTGAGGTTTTTTGATCAAAGCACTCTACACTCTCTAATAAAAGACTGCCTCCAGTACCACTATTAATCATGTCCCAATGAAAAGAATCCAAGATAATTGTCCCATCATTATGTATTATATCCACAAGTCACTTAGCAACCAAATTCTACCAGGATCCCACACAAAAACGTACCTGCAAATTCTACCTAGGCAAATGTTATCCACCTCACCTCTTCTACATAATACTTCCCTCTTTTTAAATATCTATCAGTCCTGGCAGTGTACTCCGTGATGTAATACCTTTTAACTGCTTATTTTTATATAATGTTCCCAGAACTTGCTGATCTGCCATGGTCCACCTTGGAAAATTAATTTTACTTATTGAGGTCTTTCTTTCCTACGGTGGTCCGCTTTATCCTTCATAGTTTGGCCTCCCCAGTGCTCTTCCAATACTATTCAGATACTGTAGGCCCTCTTTTTTGGGGGATTTTTGCAGTAGCACAGTCAGTAGGTTTTCCCTTGTCAGGGCCTAGTACAGTAAATCCCAAATGGTAAGATTGAAATTTATTGCACATAGATGACCTTATTAACATATGGTGTGCCGTGTTAAAAATGTGTCACAGATATTGGATCATTTCCTAGATTTAGAACATACTCTGAATTAAGCAGTGAAGGGAAATCTGCCTAGTGAGACACATACGGCAAATTTTACCTCTGCTATGTTGCAATGGCAGGAAAAACACATACAGACTTAGATCAAGTGAACTTGAAAAATAACTTTGAACTGAGAAATAAAGTATCACGGTAGTAATGTTTTTTTTCTATCCCTGGTAACACTGCCCTGCTTATATGGAAGGTAATCAAAAACCCAGAGACAAACTGCTTCACAGTACCAAATCCCCTCTGGTGAATCTATTGAGTGGATTACTTTTGTATTTTAAAAGCAACATTGGGGGGTGTGTCCAAAACGGCGGAATAACCTGTGTCTATCCCGTGGCTTTGCTAGAGAGAATCTCTTCATTTATCCATATCTGGGTTTCCTCGTTCTCATGAGCTGGTGATTTGGGTGTGGATGCCTTACAACTCCTCCGGGCATGAAAAAGGGGATAAGAAACTGTCAGGGCTGGGCCCAGCCCCTCTTTCTCTGAGCTGGCCGCTCAGCTGTCAGCTAATTGCCAGCTCTTATCTCTCCACAGTGACTCACCTGTTGATGATCCTGCTCGTTGGTCCTGCCTACTTAAGTCATCCAGTCCTGATGATCTCTGCCTTCGCCTTGGTCACATCTCTAGAGATGCTCTCCTGTGTTCCTGTTAAAGACTAGCTTGGCTGACATTCCTTCTGGCTCCCTGACGTTTTGGCTTGTCTGACTATCCGTCCCAGTTCCTTAACTCTGGCTATGTTTTGACTTTGTTTACTCTGTATGATTTAACTGTACTTCTGTCTCAGTCTGATTTATGGTTTCTGACAGAAACTTATAGCCAGACTTACGACTCAAACTTACAGTAAAAAAAACTCATGGATGATGGCCAGAAGCCCTGTGCTAATATGGTGTCCCAGACAGATTTCCAGGCAGGTGAGCTTGTCTACCAGAACAACCGTTTGATGATGTTCCCCAATTATTCTGTGGAGACCCAGAAACTCTGCTGTTCCTGTGACTCGGTTAAAGCTGCACTACATACCAAGATCAAGTACAGTGCTCTCTTTCCAGCTTAGCTGCGGATTGTGGATGGAGAAACGGTCCGCTGTTTTACTTCACCGAACAATGAAGCAGCCTGGCTGGAGTCCCTGAAGATTTTGCTGACCGGTACCTACATGATTATTGTTTTATGGTTTTGGCCTCCCTTATTTGCTGCGCATCTTCCTTTGATTTTGTTACACTATGGGGTGTGGTAGTACCAGGTCTGGTTAACCCTGGGGTTCTTGATCCTAGGGTGACACATTCTACCTTTAGTTCTGCTCGCCCCCAGTCTTTAGTTGATTATGGGTTGAGTGTTAGGACTGTTTGACTGTAACTACACCAGCCTATTCAATGTAGTTTTCCTGGCTCAGTCCAGGTGACTACCCAGATCCTGTTTAACACTACTAGTCCTGCATCTGATGATGGGAATCTTATGTATGCTACCCTGAATATAGCTGCGGGACTACAGGATTGCAGACTGTTATGTCTTGATTGACACTCCACACCTAACTGCACACCTCTCAGTTTTTTGTTGCCCTTGGGCAGGTTATTGGGGAACTAAAGCGGTCTCATACTTTGTGGGTCCTGCGGAGTGGGGGATATGTGTTGTTGACAAGTGTTGGACTCTTTATTTCCCTTTTTTTTTTTGTGGTTTATGTTCTTGTTTCACTTGTATGTTCCTTTATGGCATGGACTGTGTTTTAATACACATAATGACAATGCTGTGCAGCACGGACTCGGCAGAGATGTATGGCCTCCCGGTATGGGGAGCTCCCTTCTACTGGTGCTCCTTGGAGAGCTGGAGTATATGCCCCCTTCCTTCCCCTTAACTCTAATTATTTTTTTCCAGTATCATGACTAATGCCCTGTACACACGACCGGTTTTGCTATCGGAATAAACTCTGAAGGTTTTTCCGACAGAATTCTGCTCAAGCTGTCTTGCATACACACGGTCACACCAAATTCCGACCGTCAAGAACGTGGTGACGTACAACACGTACGACGGGACAACACGTACGTCTCGTACTTGCTTCAGAGCATGCGTCATTTTTGGTACGTCGAAAGAGCATACAGACGAGCAGTTTTCCCGATAGGAATTTGTTCCGTCGGGAAAAATATAGAACATGTTCTCTATCTAAGTCCGTCTGAATTTTCGACGTAAAAAGTCCGATGGGGCATACACACGGTCGGAATATCTGATGAAAAGCTCCCATCTGACTTTTTCTGTCGGAAATTTCGCTTGTTTTTACGCGGCATACTTTTTCCGTAGTCTCTTGGAGTGTATCGGGACCCAACTTAGCAGTCAAGATATCTTTAATTTTCAATTATCTCAGGAAATTTTCTCTCCAGATTTGTATTTTGCAAGAAACTCATCTTCTAAGCTCTTGCATCTTAGGCCTTAAATGGGCCTGGGTGAGTTCCCACTAACAGGGGGGTTAGTATCCTGGTGCACAAATCGCTCCTATTTCAGCTTCTGGACATCAGGACGGACCCTAAGGGTAGATAAATTATTATGCATATCTTAATAGCGGACTTTCCTTTGGTCTTGGTGGTGCTTTATATGTTGCCTCTGACGGACATCTCTTTATTCTCTACCATTATACAAATTGTTCTCCGCTATGGGGTGGAGGATGTACTTTTAATGGGTGACTTTAACTTGACCTCTTCACCAGATTTGAACAGGCTCCACTCTACCTCCCACTGGTCTCCTGGCTTGGCTCAGTGGGCAAGCACGTTCACCCTAACAGATATTTGGCGACACTCTCATCCTACCCTTAGAGAGTTTACATGCCATTCATCTTCTTTCCGAATGCTCTCATGCATTGACTTAGCTTATACTACTCAGGCCACACTGCGCAGAGTGTCTTAGACTACTATCCTGCCCGGGTGTATTTCAAACCATTCCCCTTTGATCGTCACATTATTGTTGGCACCACCTGGGAAGAGGTTGTGGAGACTGTCCAGATACTGGATAGCAGACTCTGCTGTCCAGGAAGCTATTCAGGAGGGAGTTTGTCAGTATAGGCAAACCAATGCTGAATTCACTACTTCCATGGTAGCCTAGGATGCCATCAAGGCTTACCCGGGTGGCGTATGTCTCTCGAATTGGTGCCGCATGTAGTGCATCAGCACAGTCCTTGGAGAGGTTGAAAGGTGAGGTTTACCAGAGGGAGGCTGCCTATGTGGCCAACCCTGACCAAAGTACCTATGGGGCCTGGTAAAGTACTTTCAGAGAGGTTTTCTTACTTCGGGTGGAAATGACGCAGAAGTCCCTTCTGAATACTGCACAGAGAGTCTTTGAGTATGGCAACAAGAATTGCAGGCTGTTAGCATGATTGACCCAAGGGTCTGCTTGCTGCTACACATACCAGTGATATTAGGGACTCTGTCGGGGTATTATTGAGATCACCTAGTGACATCAATGACAGTTTTTTTCAATATTATGAGCATTTATGCTCTTCCCGTGTAACCTATACATCCTCTGGGCTACACTCTTACCTTGATAGAGTTGATTTTCCTACACTTGACTTAGAGACTAACTCAGGACTTGACCGGGATATTACTTTGGAGATGGTTCAGCTGGCGTTGGCTCAGCTCTAGCCAGGAAAGACCCCTGGTATATCCCTGATCAATGTAGACGCCAAGATTTTGGCCAAAATATTAGCTAGCAGCCTATCTAAGGTCCTTGAGGAGGTCAGTCATGTTGATCAAACTGGGTTCATGCCTGGGAAGAGCACTGGTATCAACCTCCGATGCCTTTTCCTGAATCTGTTGATCACCCATGCAAATAGTGGACAGTCATCACCTACCTCAACGCTGAAAAGGCGCTTGACTTTGTAAAATGGGTTTTCCTGTGGGGGGTGATGTGTAGATTCGGTTTTGTGCCCAATTTCCTTCAGTGGGTAGAAATTTTATAACGTGCTCCGAGGTCCGTACCAATGATAGATTATCTGAGTCATTCCCGCTGCAGAGAGATGCCCTCCTATATCTCCACGATGCTTCTTCCTCCCTTATGGCTGCCTTTGACTTATTTTACTGGTTTGGACAGTTCTGAGGGATTCGTATCAATTGGGCCAAGTCGACGTTCTTCCCTCTTGACCCCCAGGCACGGTAGAATGCGGCAGCTACCATGTTTATATAGGTTGACCAGTTTCGGTATTTGGGTATCCAGGTCCGGCGGGATCCAGTGAGTTTTTCTTAATTTACTTCCACTGTTATCTCAACTTCGTTCTAAGTGCGCATCCTGGGCATCCCTGCCATTGAACCTCATGGGGCGTATTAACCTCCTAAAAATTATTTTTCTCCATTAATTTCTTTGTGTTTCGTAACTGCCCAACCTGGGTACCCAATTCCTTTTTTATCGAGGTTGATGAGTGTGTGGGGGCTTTCATATGGTGAGGGGGTTCTCTCCCTAGATTAGCAAGGTCAACTTTACTCCTTGTGCTTTGTGGAAGATTGGCATTACTGGATTACTGGACTTACTACTGGGTGGCCATCATAGTCACTGCTCACTGGTGGTTTCTGCATTCCTGAGCTAATGCTGTAGTGTGTCTAGAGGCTGTTACTTTGGGTTCCCTTCAGGAGCTAGGAAATCTGGTCCATTGGGGTCCTCAGGCTTACCCTAATCTACCATACCCCACTAGGGTAATGCTTAGGGTCTGGGGCATAGCTAGGCTGTTATTTCTACAGCCCCACAGGTGGTCCCCATTCTGCCCTCTCTGGGGTAATCCCAACCTCCCTCATTTTCGCTCCTTACCCGATCCTGAACTCTGGGCCAGATAGAAGATTAGGATTCTGCAAGATGTGTTCTTGGCAGGTGCGTTGCTCCCCTTCCCAGACCTTAGGGCCAAATTTAAACTACCAGGATGGATGGCTTTCTGATACTTTTAACTGTGCCATGCAGCCCGAGCTCAGTTTCCTATTACTCCAAGCCTTACTATGGACCCTGTTGAGGAACTTCTTGCTCAGGAATTACTGTCTAAACCCCTTTCTGCTCTTTACCTGGACTTAGTGTTAACTCCCCTAAGATGGAATGGTTATGGGACTTGTGGAAGGCTGACCTTCCTGACCTTGATCAAGAGAACTGGAAGGACTGCCTTAAGGATAGTACCAAACTGTTAATTTCCTCATGGGACAAATTGACTCAGATAAAATACTTGCACAGAAGTTTACTATACCCCCCCAGAGATTGCACATAATGTATCCTCAGAGATCGCAAGAGTGCACCCGTTGTGGGGACAGGTTAGGCACATATCTTCACATATTCTGTAGTTGTCCGGGGGTGGCTCGGTTCTGGGGAGAGGTGGTTGAACTTATTAATTCCTCCAGGTCACTCCGGAGCTGGTGTTATTGAAAATTCAGGATGATGAACAGAGACCTAGATGAACTAAATTGCTACTCTCATATTTGTTTTGTTATGCTTAAAGAGAAATTATACTCAAGTGGAATACCCGTTCCCCTCCCTCCATTCCTGGGAAAAATCTATTAACACTGCTCTTCCTATGTATAAGTTGATTTATATCTGCAGGAACTGCCCTAAGAAGTTTGATAGGATATGGCAGCCATGGACAGCTTAGGTGAGGAGGTTTTTCCCCCTCTTGCATATTGAATACCTGTTGGTATGGCTGCGATACCCTCCTCATGTGTTCTTGGATTTCTTGAAGGTTTGGGCACTGCCATTCTCATAGATGTTGTGTTCAGCTTTATTCACGCCTGTTTTCTGTTATAGGGACTTTGCTTCTCTTATCATTGTCAGTGTGTAATATATTTTGATTATTTCTATACTATTGACTTTGTACCATGCCTTTGTTTCAATAAAAGAACATTCTGTTTGTTAAAAAAAAAAAGCAACGTTATCCACATTTAAAGAAATGTAGTCACTTTGTTCAATATAATTCAGCACTGTGATAAAATCCAGCCTATTCACATAAGTGGATTGATAATAATAGTGAGATGGTATTCTTCAGCAGATATGCCTTTTTGTATGGAATCAGCATACAGTATAACAAACAAATGAAGATAGAGTTGTTACACTCTTCATGAATATTTTGACAGTAATGTCATTTGAAGTTTGACAAATTTTGAGGATCACAATACATAAATTATGTACAGTGCATAAATTATGTCATTTTCATGTCATACCATGGTTAGGTTAGTATTTAAACATTTCAAGAGATTTCCATAGTAGGAGTTGCAAGGTTATTGTTCTAACGTGCTGTCCAGTAACCCTATCAACTGCCATTTGTAGTTTTGTTTTACCTAAAATGGCAGCCTACATAACAATTAAGAATATTTCAGTTCCTATGTTTGCTCTATAGTTATGGAAGTTATTGACAGATCTTTTTCTTCAATGTTATTTAATGCACTGTGGACTTATTTTTGTATGTACTGATTCTTTAAATTCTATAAAGGTGTGTTTATTTTCCATTGTAAAGACTCCCTAAAACCCCAGAATAATTTACCAAAAATTATGGCATGGGATGATTGGTTGGATAGGTTGGAAATGTCCCAGCCCGTATAAATCCATAGTAGAACACTCTTAATCCCAGTCAATTATGTTGTCTTCGGGTCTGTCTGGTTTTATAATGCACATTTACAGCTGCTATTTATTTGAATGACCTTTTAATAAATGCTTAATTGACTTTACTAGGATTTGAACCTGTGAACTCTAACACGGCAACAGGGGGTGATAAATTGCTTAGTCAAACTTTGTTTATTTTACATTAATGCAACTCTTTGTTTAATCACACAGAGGCCATGAACTGGCCATTAATGCTCTTTGGAGTGCATACTTAAAATAATTATAAGGGGTTTGTGTATACTTTAATCACTTTTATGATAAAATTAAACTTTGGAACTTCTAAGTACAGTATATCATATTCTTTTATTATTCTTTTTTTATTAGCAGAGCTGCTTAATATGCTATACTTTATATACAGATTTTGAATTTTTGCTCTTAAGCCATGCATCCCCTCTTTCCCTTTTAATACATATTTAAGTTATTTTTTCTAAAATTGGACAACACCACCGCTTTTGTATTGCAGTTATGGTTAGACACATAAGTTCAACATGAAATAAGTACATTTATAGTGGATTGTACAGTTGAAAGTCCAGCTGAATTACTTAGGCGCTTCATTTGCAGAGAAAAGCCTTGGCATTTGTTGTGTGCCTAGTGTGCAGACATGTATTTACTTGTCCATACATGAGCAATGAATGTTTTTTTCTCCCAAAAGTGATATTTAAAATTCGGAGGATGCTGGGGGACTAAACTTCCTATCATCATTACCTGCTGAGGCCAATCTCTTTTGCTGGAATTATATAATATGCAGAATACAACAGGAATAGTGGCAACAGCCCAAGGTGGTTGTTAACGCTTAAAGGTCCAAGGTAGACAAAAGCAGGACCAGGAAAATTATATGAGAGAGATATTGCCCTTTCGGTCTTTGAGACGTGTAAAAAGCTGATCTACCTCCACTTCTAACTCAGCATCGCTTTTGGGTCCCTTTATCTGTCAAGCACCATTGAACTCATGCAACTGTCATGTGAACTCTGTAGCCATCTTAAAAGAAAACTAGGATCCACCACAACCCCAGTAGTGAAAAACTCAGGTTTTACCACCCATTTGTCACAGCTAATTCATACTCAAACATTTTCTCTTCTCTGGGGGTGATAAAACCACAGTAAGTCTTCAGCACATGATAGAGCCACCTGTTTAGTTGTGGTAAGCCATGCAAATGAAACCCTTGGAAAACATGGAGCCCCACCCAGTACAACACCTCTGGGACCTTTACCTGGGGACAGATCACTTAGGTTTTGTTATTGTCGTCTCACTGGGTGTTGATTGACTCCCCAGGTCAGCTTACCCTTTCTTCATCTTAACGTAGTTAAGGGACCTGGAAAGGATCTTTACTCTGAAACAGAGACCATCTCTTTTACCCTGGAACAGAGAGATCATCTAAGTCCTCAGTCCCAAGCAGAGCACCAAAGACCAGTTTTAAAATCCTTATAAGATTGTATAGGATCCTTCTCTCTAATAAAATGTTTCTCTCTTCATCTCTGCAATGCTGGTGATGCCATTAGCACCAGGCACTATGCTTCACATTTTGTGCGACTGTTTTGTGCTTCATAATTGATATAAGGACAATTATCCACAAATTAACTGATATACACCAACCCATCTGCATTTCCCCTTCTCATAGGAGAAAATTTAAAAATGTAATTCTGATACAATTGATTATTGCAGCCAGGATTTGTTTTCCAACTTAATGGAGAAAATGTTAAATACTGTGCAATGCAGCGAAACCACAGAAGATCTTACCACAACCCTTCACCACAGTGAAGGTTCAGGGGGCTTGGTTCTATTGGCAGAATTTTACATTTATCCAAGAATAAGAAACTCTGTTGACTGGAGATTAAACTGGCTCCAAAGCCAAAACATATAGTGTGACACAGCTCTGTGCATCTATGCTTATTCATACCTGCAACCAAGATGATCCTATGCCTCTTCTAAAACAGTCTATTTCTTCCTCCACCCACCTCTTTTCTCCCTCATCCCACCTAGTCTTTAGCAGAGCCTTGAGCCTTGTGGTTGCTTTTATGGCAGTCTGCCAGGCGATTGCTGTTTGGATGAACACATGACCCAAAACCCTAGTTTCATTTTTACAGATTTTTCTGTCCTTAATTAGAACTGTTACCTACAGTCTTACAGTATTGCATGAATGGCTTTGCAGATACACTTTATTAAATCTCCAGGGTGAGTCTTCTCTCCATCCACAAGCGCATGATCTCTTGGCTTAAATGCTTGTCTACTTAGCTTGCATGCGAGAAACGCCTTGAACTATTACTCTTTGAAGGCCTTTTTAGTCCCTCTTTGAATCAGTACATCAAGGATATCACAGAGGTAAGAGTACTCTCCTCTCCCAGAGGAAGAAGGCTCATCCCTCTACCAATAGGACATCTACTCCTGAGGTTAGGAGAGGTTCTTTTTTTCCTTCTCTGTGTTCCAACGCCAAGGCTAAGATTATAATGTACTTTCGGAAGATGACATATTCCTCCAAATCAGCCAAGTCTGGTTCCAAAGGCCTTTTCCCAGTGATGGGGCACCCCTCTTCTAAGAGTGGGTGGACATCTGTCAGCCTTCTGTTCCCAAATCTCAAATACCTGTGCCCAGACTGTCATATGCAGGAGCTAGAAACTGGAGTTTTGAACTCTGATCCATCATGCTTTCAAACGTATCCCCTTCCCCATCACTGTAGGGGAAATTGGCTTGCAGTTGTTCAACAGCTCGTCTCAAGGGGTCAATAACACTGTACCAACAGAAGAACACTTAAAGGCTTTTACTCAAACCTTTTTATAAACATTCTAGTCTCATCAACGCTACCTCCATTTTGCCATAATGTCTGAGACAGTATTCTGGGGCACACCGTGGAGTCTAAGTATCTCATGTAGAAATAACATGACCAGTGATTTAGAGGAGGGGGGCAAGAAGTGTGCCATTTTGCTAAAGTAATCCATGATGACCCAAAGGACTGTGTGCACACCTAAGGGAGAGAGGTCTAAAAAATAAAAACTCTATTGCCAAAGGATTTTGATGATACCAAGCCGTCCATCCATTTTGGTGTCATGAGATTCTGATAGAACCTTGAGCCTGAGCTGGAATCGAAAGAATAACTTTTCCACAGGTGAGTTGGTAATGGCACGAGACTGAGCTTCTGATAAGGTAAAAGGATTTCCAGAACTTGAGTAGGGGGAAAAATGCTGTGGGTCTGCCTCGGAAGTCATGGATCCCAGTAAGTATTAGTAAATTTGAAGCAGGCAAAAAAGTATTCTTGAGTGTTAAGGCATATAGCTAATTGATAACATTTGAGGTTCATGCAATTGTTATAGTCCACAAATGGGTGACGTGCCCCCTCCAGGCAGTGGTGCCACTCCTCCAAGGTACACTTGGCAGCCAAAAGTTCATATTTCCCAATACCACAGTTTGACTCACATTAGAGAAGTTTCTGGAAAAGTGGGCACTGTCACGGTACTACTTACAGTGAGCCCACAGGCGAGCAGGTGATACGGGATCCCCCGGGGCATGGAGTCTAAGGGCCAGTTGGTATTCTACCAGGGTAACCCCTCACGAGGGTTTGGGCTTAGCTGCGTGCTGACCCCAGGTCACGACCCCTGGGTTCACCCCGCTCGCTAGGGAAGTACCAGAAAACACTGTCAGACAAGGATGGATGGATGAAGCAAAGGAGAGCCGGATACACAAGAGATCAGTTCACGAGAGGTCAGGTTAAGGCAGGTTACATGAAGGGAGCTCAAACAAATGTTGCTCAAGCAACCAGAACTGGCCTGAGAGGGATTTAAATAGAGAAGCACACGAGGGGCTGGACAGGAAGTAGCAGGAAGGAATCATATATTAAGCAACAGGTGAGGGCGGCATCACCCATATCTGCAGAGTGCAGCAGAGCTGAACACAAGCTAGTGGAACAACAGGAGTAAAGGTGAGACACAGATCAGCTCCGCATCTGATCTGTGACAGACACATTGGTGTAGTTGGTTTGAAGAGGGAGTTTAAGAGAGAACTGCTCCCATGCCAACATCCAAGGCATCAACTTTCATGATGAAAGGCACAGTAGTGTCAGGATGAGTCAGAACTGGGGCTGAACGGAATGCAGATTTGAGTTTCTGAAAAGCACAGATGGCCTGTGGAGGCCAAAGAGCAGAATTAGACCCTTATTTAGTAAGAGAGATGATAGGGGCTACTGTAGAGGAAATATGTTTAGTGGACTTCCTGTAAACATTGCTGAATCCCAAGAAGCACTGGGCTGCTTTCAGATCCTTTGGCTGGGTCCAATGGTAATTGCTTGTACTTTGTCATGGGTTCATGGCCAATCCAGAATCAGAAAATATAGATATAAAAACCCTAAATGTGAACATCTGGAACATGCACTTGGACAGTTTAGCATACAGGGAGTTTTTGTGGCGCTTAGTTAGAACGGACATATTGGTGTTCCTCGAGGGAGGTGGAGTAGATCAGGATTTCTTCTAGGTAGACCAAGGAGAACTGGCCAAGAAACATAAGAAAGATGTTGACAAACACCTAAAAGACAACAAAACGGTTTTATATTTTGTTAATAAATTTTGCAAACAGGTAATTTTTCTCCTTCATTGATGTACGCTGATGAGGCTACACTGATGGGCACTGATAGACTGCACTGATGGGCACTGATGGGCTGTCCCTTCAAACAGAAGCCGGCGATCTGCTTTTTTACTTCTCACGCTGTCAGCGTGAGAAGAAAAAAAAAAAGATTACCGATCCTCTGTTTACATCACGTGATCAGCTGTCATTGGCTGAGAGCTGATCACGTGGTAAGGGGCTGGGATCAGCCCCTTACTCGGATCTGTGATCACCCGAGTCTCATTGACTCGGGTGATCACAGCGCGCGCTGCACGCCCCCTTTGAAAGGGCTGTGAAAGGGCTTTGAAAGAGGGGCGTCAATGGAGGTACTCCCGGCAAAGCAGATCCGCGCTGTTGCCATCATTCGGCTATAGGGCGGATCTGAACAGGTTAAATAGCTGGTGGTGGTTTGCACAAGCAATAGGAATTATTGAGAAGCACGGTGATATGATAATAACACTGGAGCACTACTATCAAGATTGATATTGATTTATGGGACATTTATTATAAATTTTTTATGAATTTGAATTTTATTGCATGTATACATAGCACTAAGTATAGCATTGAATTATCACTGTAGTAGTGCTGCACTGTGTGTGTGTGTGTGTGTATGTGCGTCTTTTGGTACACATACACATATATTTATATATATATATATATATATATATATATATATATATATATATATATATTTTTTTTTTTTTTTAATTGTAGTGATTTCACTTAAAGTGTATAGCCGCTGCAACTTTGCACTTGATTAATTTAGGGTGGCGCTGATTGTTTCACACATTTGTATAACCAGAACTATAGTTGTCTGGTTTCTTCTGCTGTAGAAACCCTATTCTCTTAAGGCAAGCAGGTGTACTGGTACTTGATTGAGCCTGGGTCTCACTACAAGATGCTATAATTCCCGGCCAGACAGCACTTGCAACTGAGCAAATGAGACAAGGAAAGAGAATCTTTTTCCCTGAGGCTGGTGAGCCAGTTGACAGCAGCTGGTAGTAGAATCCTGGGACAGTCCCAAGGTCAAGACAGAGAATGATCAAGCATAGTACAAAAACCGTTCTGAGGTAAGGGCAGGTAGCAAACCTTAGCCAAGGTCAAAGTGGCAAGCCAAAGAGAAATCCAGGTACAAGGTGTGGGGCCAGCAACAAGGATTTCAATGGCAAGTAACACAGCAGGGCACAACAAACCAGGGTTCAGGAATAAGGGTGTGTGGTCAAAGTTTTAGGAATGGCTAGGCAAATGGAGCAGGCTCGCTTTCTAGCAGCAAGGATGCCTTTACTGGACTGCACTGCCGTCGACAAATCATCACAGAGGAGGTTCTGTCCCAGTTCCCCAGCATCAAGGAGCAGGAGTGAGAATCCGTCTCACACTCCTATCATAAGCCAAATGCACTTGAAAACAAACTGCATTTACCCGTTGACACTAACCATAAACTTGGTTTTGCTTATTTTACTTACTGCAATTTGATGATATTTAGGGGTATATATAAAGCAGTAGACATTTACCTATCATTTACTGCAGGTGTATCTTTCTGGTTCATATGTTTAAAATTTGTGATTGATTCACCTACAGGGAATCTTTGTTGAAAGTAGCATTCACTGTTTTTCCAATATGCCTCTTGGTGTCAGATAACAACATAAATTACAGTTCAATATTCAACCTTTCACAAACATTTAAGACCATACTTTAATGTAAGTGTGTTTCCTTTTCACTGCATTGGTTATTTGAAAGTAACTTAAATGTTTACATTTTATTCTAAATACATTTTATGACTTGAATTCTTATTTTGAAGGTTATATTACTTGAACTCAAACTTTTTTTAATTATATTGTATTGTTTATTAGTCAGGCAATGAAAAAATATGGAATATCCAAGTGTTTTATTTAATTAAGGAAACAATGGCTGCATCAGGGCCAGGGTGTATGTAATTCACACTGCACATTAATTTGACACATTGAAAGCCTCAAGTGTGAAGTGTCATTTTTTGTCTTTCTCACCCCTCTCAATATTGGGATTGATTTATGATGGTCATTTGCAGTGTCTGATTACATTTGCTAATTTGCATCATAGCCAGAGGTTCTGACCACAGTTCTGATAGGAAGTGAAAAGTGACATAGGGTAACAGGAATGGAGTGACTTAGCAGCGACAGCATACTGGCCTAGGTGGATACATTTATAAAGCATTTCTTGGACTATAAGTGATATCAGCAGGAGCATGTTTGTAAAATACCCATTGGTGTTCTAATGGACCTTTAGTTAATTTGACTTTTCCTGTCTACAGGTGGAAATTAACCAGAAATTACATATTTCAGTTTTAAGTTGTCCCTGACCTATCATAGTTTTTTTTTTTTGTACACTCTATGATATCTTTGCAACTCCAATAGATATATATCACTGGCAGAGCATATATACTAGCAGAGACGCTCTTCCCTGTTCTGTACCTCAATATCTGATCCTCTTTAAGACACGAAAAGTCATGGAGCCAATAACAATAAATAGTTTTAATCTATTTGTTTTACATTTTACAGATTTTTCCATTTTATAAAGTTGACTAGCAGTTCTTTTTTGGCCAAGGCCAGCTTTGTACCATCATAGCTGCATCTCATATAGACCAACATTTCAGTATACATTCCCAGTAAACCTGTAACATAGATCTAATATTTATTTTATTTATTACAGGTATTTATATAGCGCTGTCAATTCACGCAGCACTTAACATACTGTATATATTTTACATTCACATCAGTCCCTGTCCTCAAGGAGCTTACAATTTAAGGTCCCAAACTCACATTCATACAAATATTTATACATATACATACTAGGACCGTCCCTTTGGCCTGATGGGCAGGAAGTTGAGTGAGGGCACGATGGCCCCCACTTGACTCTATGCCCTTGGAGGACCAGTGCGCCGCCCAGTGGCCTTAACTGCCTCCCGACCGCCTCACTCAGATATACTGCGGCAGAAGGGCACGTACAGGCAGATTAATGTACCTGTACGTTGCCCTTTAAGAGGCGGCTCGCTCGCCCGCCGGGAGCTCCGTGACCGGGATTGCGGGTCCCGCGGACTCAATGTGGGGGATACCCGCGATCGTCTCACGGTGAGGAAGAACGGGGAGATGCTAATGTAAACAAGCATCTCCCTGTTCTGCCTAATGACACTGACACTGATCACCGCTCCCTGTAATCAGGAGCGGTGATCAGTGATGTGTCACACACAGCCCCCCACCCCCCACAGTTAGAATGACTCCCTAAGACAAACTTAACCCCTACAGCTCCACCTAGTGGTTAACCCCTACACTGCCAGTGACATTTTTACAGTAACCAATGGAAATTTATAGCATTGATCGCTGTATTAATGCCAGTGGTCCCAAAAATGTGTCAAAATTGTCAGATGTGTCCGCCATAATGTCGCAGTCATGATAAAAATCGCTGATCGCCGCCATTACTAGTAAAAAAAAAAAATTATCAATAAAAATGCCATAAAACTTTCCCCTATTTTGTAGACGCTATAACTTTTGCGCAAACCAATCAATAAACGCTTATTGCGATTTTTTTTACCAAAAATATGTAGAAGAATATGTATCGGCCTAAACTGAGGGGAAAAAAATGTTTTTTTATATATTTTTGGGGATATTTATTATAGCAAAAAGTAAAAAATAATGCGTTTTTTTCAAAATTGTCGCTTTTTTTGTTTATAGCGCATAAAATAAAAACCGCAGAGGTGATCAAATACCACCAAAAGAAAGCTCTATTTGTGGGAAGAAAAGGATGTCAACTTTGTTTGGGAGCCACGTCGCACGACCGCGCAATTGCGCAGTGCCGAATCGCAAAAAGTGCTCTGGTCAGGAAGGGGGTAAAATCTTCCGGGGCTGAAGTGGTTAAAGAGACAATTAAAAGAAATTTAAAAAAGTCTTTTTTTTTTTTTTTTCTTTTGCTTTTAAGTGTAAATGTGAGATCTTTTTGACCCCAGATCTCACATTAAAGAGGTCCTGTCATGCTTTTTTTCTATTACAAGGGATGTTTACATTCCTTGTAATAGCAATAAAAGTGATTCAAAACATTTTTTTAAAGGGCCAGTGAAAAAATAAAAAGTAAAACAAATAAGAAAAAAATACATTTAAAGCATCCTGTCCCTCTGTCCTCGCACACAGAAGCGAACGCATATGTAAGTCATGCCCACCATGTAAACGGTGTTCAAACCACACATGTGCGGTATCACTGCAATGGTAACCTGTAGAAATTTTTAAACATCGCCTATAGAGATTTTTAAGTGCCAAAGTTTGTTGCCATTCCACGAGTGGGCGCAATTTTGACGCATGACATGTTGGGTATCAATTTAACATTATCTTTCACAGTATAGAAAAAAATTAGGCTAGCTTTACTGTTTTCTTATTTTTTAAATCAAAAAAGTGTATTTTTTCAAAAAAATACGTTTGTAAGACTGCTGTGCAAATATGATGTGACATAAAGTGTTGCAATCTCCATTTAATTCTCTAGGGTGTCTGAAAAAAATACTTATAATGTTTGGGGGTTCTAAGCAATTTTCTAGCAAAAAAACAAACAAACTGATTTTAACTTGTAAACAACAAGTGTCAAAATAGGCTTGGTCCTTAAAGCGGAGGTTCGCTGAAAAAAAAAATATTAAAAGCCAGCAGCTACAAATACTGCAGTGCTGACTTTTAATATATGGACACTTACCTGTCCAGGGAGCCCGTGGTGTCGGCAGCCGAAGCCGATCCGTCCTTCGGCTCTCAGCTGCTGCCACCGCCATCCTCGGTAAGGGAATAAGGAAGTGAAACCATGCGGCTTCACTTCCTGGTTCCCTACTATGCATGCGCGAGTCGCGCTTTGCGTCCTCTCAGGTCCCTGCTGTATGTCTCGCAGAATACAACGGTGGAGGAGGACAGAGTTGACGGCGGAAGTGGCGTAGGTCACCGCAATTACCGCGGTGATCTATGCCAGGAAGTGGGAGCAAATACCTGTATTAGACAGGTATCTGCTCCCTCCTCCCCCCTGAAAGGTGCCAAATGTGACACCGGAGGGGGGGAGGAATCCAAAAAGTGGAAGTTCCATTTTTGGGTGGAACTCCACTTTAAGTGGTTTTAAAGTTAAAGTGGAGTTCCACCCCAAAAAAAAAAAAAAATTATTAATGTGCTTTAAAAAAATGAAAAAAAAAAAAAACATTTGGAGAAAAATTTTTTTTTACTCACCTCTAAATGCCTGTTGCTAGGGGGTCCCTCGTAGTCTGCCTCCTTCGGTGCTTGGGCTCCTGATGTCACTTCCCTCGTCGCAGGAAGGGAGATCGCCTCTTCACCCTCCCTCTTGTCAATCATCTGGGACACGTGATCGGTCCCAGATGATTGCGGGGCCAGTGAAGGCGCGCAGTTCACGCATGCGCAGTGGGTGCCCGGCTGTGAAGTCACAGCCGTGCGCCCACGGTTAAAATGCCGGCACCGCCGAGCAGAGGGGGGAATGAGCTGGGCTTCCCCTGCATCGCTGGACCCTGGGATAGGTAAGTGTCCGATTAAAAGTCAGCAGCTGCCTTTTAATTTTTTTTTTTTAAATGGGAACTCCGCTTTAAGTAAACTATTGCCCCATACACACGGTCGGACATTGATCGAACATTCCGACAACAAAATCCTAGGATTTTCTCCGACGGATGTTGGCTCAAACTTGTCTTGCATACACACGGTCACACAAAGTTGTCGGACTTTAAACGGGGCAGTAGCCAATAGCTTTCATCTCTTTATTTATTCTGAGCATACGTGGCACTTTGTGCGTCGGATTTGTGTACAGACGATCGGAATTTCCGACAACGGATTTTGTTGTCGGAAAATTTTATCGCCTGCTCTCAAACTTTGTGTGTCGGAAAATCCGATGGAAAATGTGTGATGGAGCCCACACACGGTCGGAATTTCCAACAACAAGGTCCTATCACACATTTTCCCTCGGAAAATCCGACCGTGTGTACAGGGCATATTAGTAAGATTCATGCTAAGTTTGTGAGTTTGTGAGACAATCCTATGGTTATATGGGGTTTTTATAGCTAAAGATAGTTTCAGTATCCATATTCTCTGATTAATTAGTATTTTCTGCTGATTGCTTCTGTTCACTGCAGGTTGATAAACCTATCCTTTGCCCCTAATCCACCTCGGGTGCAAGTTTAGCTTGTAACTAGCATATAAGAAAAATATCAGTGGATAATTGCATACCGAAACTCCAAATACAACTTCAGCTTCTTTATTTGGTAGATTAAAACATCACATATATCATCTTAGCGCCACAGAGATCCCTGTTATTGCGTTTCACACCAGTGGGCACTCGCTCATAACAAGAGTTATGAGTAAGCTGAAGTTTTGTATGGGGTGTCAGTGTGCGGTTATCCACCCTTATTTTTCTCATATACCTGCGGGGAGCTACTTTGATGTGGACTCAATTTGATTGATTTACTAAAGGCAAATAAACAAATAAACTTCACAAGGACAATTGCATTCTGCAAGGACATTTGTGCCAGAACATAATAACTGGGGGGACGTTCTGCTGACTTCAACCATCCAAACATGTGTAGGCAAAAAAGCAGTTTTTATTTTTATTTTTTTAACTTGCATGTGATTGGGTATTCTTTGCAAAGTGAAGTAGTGTACAGTTTATTTGCTTTTGGTAAATCAACCCCAATATAACAAGTGCATGTCAGTTACTAGGGTTGTAGTACAAAGGGTTCACAATGCTGGCAAGCTAAACACTCTTGACTCACTGGGGTTGATTTACTTTAAGGCAAATAGTCAGTTTACTTTGCAAGAGAAGCTTCACTTAGCAAGGAAATGTGCCCCAGAGCTTAGTAAATGCAGTGATGTTTCACTTTGCAAAAGAATACCTAGCAGCATTTTTGCTTGCACATGATTGGATGATGGAAGTCAGCAGAGCTTCAACAGCTTCTTTAATGAGCTCTGGGGCAATTCAATTAATAAGAGCAGTAAATGATGCGCAGAGTATGTGTGTGTGTTGTGTGTGTTATATAAGCTCATAAACACTACAAAACAGCTAAATTATCTAATAAAACACTCTAGGAAGCATTTTGATCATGTGGAAAAATCAGCCCCTGAAAGCAAATGTTAGAAGCAATAGATCTTTATTTCACTCGTTACACAGACCTGAAACAGGAACTTGGAGAACAATTGAACTTTTCCCATAATTTTAATTTCTGGTGACAATGGTCATCTTCAGGACAAGCAAGAGGATGAATCTTCCTAGCAGGGACACTAAAGGCAGTGATAACGACAGAGGTTATCTCTCACTATCTCTCACTATCCAAAACAAAAAGAAATTGGCTTTATATATTGTAAGATAAACATAGAAGTGGGATAATTTTATCCATAGTTGAGAGGTGACATTAACATATACAATTGTTAGGATATTAAAGATATTCTTAACCACTTTTGCATGTCTTTCTTTCAATCAATTTTTATTAATTAAGTTAGCAGTTGTATAAACATATACAGAAAATGATTGCAACATACATGGGCAATTGCTCAAAGTATAATAACACAAAGCAAACAGTGTGTTTAAGTGTGAATGGGTACATGAGATATTAACTTCCAAAAAGGGATAGTATGGAGATAAACCTTTAATAGGGTGTCATGTTGGGCCGGGTGGATGAATTAGGGGTTTAGAAGTAGTTTCTGACCTTATTCAGTGGAGGTAACCTAGTGGACAATCCAAGGGAGCCAAAAATAGTGGCCGGTGAAGTAAGGCGGATGACATGCTAAAAATCGCAAGTTATGTTTGAGATGGCATGGGTCCGCTATCGAAGTGGCTCCTGCCTCTATACATGACTTCCCAAAGCTCTAGAGTCTAGAGCTAGCTTAGTTAACCACTTACCCACTGGGCACCTAAATCACCCTTCATAACCAGACCAATTTTCAGCTTTCAGTGCTTTCACATTTTGAATGACAATTACTCAGTCATGCAACACTGTACCCATATGAAATTTTTGTCCTTTTTTTCACACAAATAGAGCTTTTTTTGGTGGTATTTAATCACCGCTGGGGTTTTTTTTTTTGCGTTATAAATGAACAAAGACCAAAAATTCTGTAAAAAAAAATGCATTTTTCTTTGTTTCTGTTATAACATTTTGCAAATTAGTAATTTTTATGCATACATTTTGGCCAAAATTTATACTGTTACATATCTTTGGTAAAAATAACCCAAATAAGTGCATATTATTTGGTCTTTGTGAAAATGATAGAGTCTGCAAGCTATGGTGCCAATCACTGAAAATTGATCACACGTGATGTACTTGATGGCCTCTCATTTTTTGAGACACTAACAAGCCAGGAAAGTACAAATACCCCCCAAATGACCCCTTTTTGATAAGTAGACATTCCAAGATATTTAGTAAGAGGCATGGTGAGTTTTTTAAAGTTGTAATTTTTTTCCCACATTTCTTGGCAAAATTAAGATTTCTTTTTTTTCCACAAAATTGTCATATATGAACAGGTTATTTCTCTCACATAGGATATGCATATCACAAATTACAACTGAAAACACATTCTACTGCTTCTCCTGAGTATGGCGATACCACATGTGTGAGACTTTTACACAGCGTGGCCACATACAGAGGCCCACCATGCAGGGAGCAACACCAGGCGTTCCAGGGACATAAAATACACATATAATTTCTTGACTACCTCTTGCAAATTTGAAGGCCCTGGAGCACCAGGAGAATGGAAACGCCCAAAAAAGATCCCATTTTGGAAAGAAAACACCCCAACGTATAATCTATGAGGCATAATGGGTCTTTTGAACATGTCATTTTTTTACACAAGTTTTTGGAAAATTTGGAAAGTAAAAAACTAATTTTTTTACACAAAGTTGTCCATTTATACAATATTTCTAACACATAGTATCTACATACCACAAATTACACCCCAAAATAGATGGATGGATGAGCATAAATGAGGCATAAATGAGCCATGAATGTGGATGGATGAGCCGTGGATAGGGATGGATGAGTCGTGGACAGGGATGGATGCGCTGTGGATAGGGATGGATGAGCATGAATGAGGATGGCTATGTGTGGATGAGGATGGCTGAGTATGGATGGGGATGACTGAGCATGAATGAGGATGGTTGAGTATGGATGGGGATGACTGAGCATGAATGAGGATGGCTGAGTATGGTTCAGCATGGATGGATGAGTGCAAGAATTGGCACAGAGCAGCGCTGTGGGCACTGAAGATCCACCCCACAGCGCTGCTGCAACCGATCTCTCCCCTCTTCTCTCACACTGTACCGCTCGGTACGGAGAGGGGAATAGCTGACGGAGCGATCGCGTGGTAAATGGCCGATGTCATCGGCCATTTACCGTGATCCGTGATGTGCCGGGTCCGGTTACGGATATTCCCGGGTGTGCACAATTCTGGGAGGACATCATAGTATGCCCTCCCAGAGTTATTAAGCTGCACTGTAGCCGTCTTTCGGCTGTGGCGCTGTTGTTAAGTGGTTAAGGTACTGGACCCAGCATGACTTGTAAATGAATATCATTTAGTGAGATACAACGATTAGCTGGTTAAGACTAGAGCATAGTAATAGTGGGCGTGAGAGGGCAGACAATTTTAAAAGTAAGGAGAGCACTCCTGGTTGTTGCTGTGCCCAATATTACTAGGGGAGACTAGGTAGATCCTCAAACAGTGGGTCTCCTAGTGTGCGTTGTGCACCCACTCTTCATGGAGCATCCCATACCCAAAACAAAATCCCTAAGGCTACAAGGGAGTACAGAGGGTATGAAAGGTAGGAGAGAGGAAAGGAGAATAGAAGAAGGACAGAGTAAAAGAGTTGTAGATGTCCTGATGGAGCTCTGAAGCTGGCTTAAAATCCTTACTAGGGCTTCAAGGGGTTGTGTATATAGTCAGCCCACGGTTCCCAAGTGACCTTAAACCTTTGCACCGTGTCCTGTAGTATACTGACCATCTTCTCCTGGGCCATGATCCACTAAATTTTATTTTTTGCCATGGAAAAGGAGACGAAGGATCGTTTCCAGGCTCTAGCTATCATCAGTTTAGCCCCTAGAAATATGAAATGAATCAATTGCTTTGCTTTATTAGATGCCTTTTCTATTGGAAAGTTTAATAAAGCAATATGAGGAGATTTGGTGACTTGGACACCTGTAACCTTTCGCATCATGGAAAATATTTTGTTCCAGAAGCTTCGTATTTTGGGGCCAGGGTATGTCTTTCAATGACGGATCGTTGGCCCTTTATTTACTCAGTGCCGTTTATGAACAGCAGTGGATAATTTGTTGTTAGGCAGCTGATGCGTCGGGTGAATGATGTGTATGAAGCCATCATTAGATGGCTGGGTACTAACAGAAACTCTACCCAGCCAATCTGAACAGCTGGGAAACAGGGAAAGTGGAGAGATCAGTATTTATGAATGGGCACAGAATGAATGGATCCATTCAGCTGCTGATCCATTCATTCTGTTGCAGCGAAACAAGAATATTACCCTTCACCTCAAGCCACTGTATATGACCAATATATTATTATTATTATCATTATTATTATAATTATACAGGGTTTATATAGTGCCAACAGTTTGCACAGCACTTTACAATATAAAGGGAGACAATACAGCGACAATACAATTCAATACAAGAGGGTTAGGCCCTGCTCCTGCAAACCTAAAATCTAATAGGGAGGGGCTGATGGAACAAGCTGATGAACCGATTGACTTGGGTACTACCAGCCTGTTGGATTTTCTACATGCGATTACTGTCAGCATCTATAGCAGTAATCGCTGTATTCTGCCAGCCAAGAAGGCTGACCGAGCCCCTCCACCAGCAGAATACAATAGCGCTGCGGGAGGCACCCCCTTATCAACACTAACTGTGTTAATGGGGGAATGAAGCAATTTTTTTAGTCGGGGGAATAAGGCAATTTTTTTGGTTGAAGGAATGGAAATCAATTCTTTTATGGCTGCGCCAGTTGTATGATCAATAAAGGTTACATGGCATTTTAGACATGCATCTCCATACTGCTCCCCTCTTCTAGATCAGGACAACCATACCAAATAAATCTGAAAATACTTATGAAATCCATCTTGTAGCATTGCAAAACAATGCCTTACTTCCAAAAAGCGATGTCACGTCCCAAACCTTGTCAGATGTGTAAGTCTTAGTTGCTTCAATATACACATGGAGAAAGTCAGCTTTCTCTATATTGACGTGTCGCTATCAGGTGTGCATCAGTATTCTTTAAATGTATTACCCACATTTCCACTGTATAGATATAAAAATGTTTGCTTCCCTTATTAAGGCTATGTTTCCACTATTGCGTCCCCAAAGTCGCGCGATTTTGCCGCGATTTTTTACCGCGATTTGAAGCAATGCCTGTGTCTATGGACCTCAAGTCGCATCAAAGTGGGACCAAAGTAGTGCAGGGACTACTTTGAAGTCGCTGCGACTTGAAGTCGCACAGATATGAACGGTACTCATTGGAAAGCATGGGGTACTATTTGTCATGCGACTTTTCAGTCCCAAGTCGCATGAAAAGTCGCACTAGTGGAAACATAGCCTTAATGGTTGTTTATAGAAAATCCAGTTTTAGTTGTCATGTAAGCTAGAATCAGATTGGTTGTTATGATTGCTTCTTAACCAGTAACCTGAACTTTATTTAACACATTTACATAAAAAGTATGCATCAAATTCAAGTTTCTTTTTTGGTATGTGTCCTAACAAGTGTGAAATGATTCTTGCTTTACTGACCTTGCAAAATAAAGAAAAGGCACATTCATCACGATATGCCTTCTGACCTAATAGATTCACATCATATCCTGCAACATTAGAAAATAGAAATGTAAAAATAACAAAAGATATTGTTCTTCAAGAATAAGTTTGTACAATAGACAACACACTTCAGATTTTCTTATCTGATTTATTTTACCACATAACTAATTAGATCGTTTATGTGTTCCATTATTTTAATTGTAAAATCTAGGGCAAAGGTATGGTTATAGAGTGTCTTGAAAAAGTATTCATACCCATTGAAATTTTCTACATTTTGTCATGTTACAGACAAAAACATATGTATTATTATGTGATAGACCAACACAAAGTGGCACATAATTGTGAAGTGGAAGGAAAATGATAAATGGTTTTCAAATGTTTTTTACAAATAAATATCTGAAAATATGTGTGGCGTGCATTTGTATTCAGCCCCCTTTACTCTGATAGCTGTAACTAAAATCTAGTGGAACCAATTGCCTTCATAGGCCACCTAATTAGTAAAGAAAGTCCATGTGTGTAATTTAATCTTAGTATAAATACAGCTGTTCTGTGAAGCCCTCAGAGGTTTGTTGGAGAACCTTGGTGAATAAACAGCATCATGAAGGCCAAGGAACACACTTGACAGGTCATGGATAAAGTTGTGGAGAAGTTTAAAGCAGGGTTAGGTTATAAAAAAAATCCCAAGCTTTGAACATCTCACTGAGCACTGTTCAATCCATCATCTGGAAATGGAAAGAGTATGGCACAACTGCAAACTTACCAAGACATGGCTGGAGAGCATTAATTAGAGAAGCAGCCAAGAGGCCCATGGTAACTCTGGAGGAGCTGCAGAGATCCACAGCTCAGGTGGGAGAATCTGTCCACAGGACAACTATTAGTTGTGCACTCCACAAATCTGGCCTTTATGGAGGAGTGGCAAGAAGAAAGTCATTGTTGAAGAAAGCCATAAGAAGTCCTGTTTGCAGTTTGCAAGAATCCTTGTGGGGGACACAACAAACATGCGGAAGAAGGTGCGCTGGTCAGATGAGACCAAAATTTAACTTTTTGGCCTAAAAGCAAAACGCTATATGTGGAGGAAAAGTAACACTGCATGGTGGTGGCTGCATCATATTGTGGGGATGCTTTTCTTCAGCAGGGACCGGAAAGCTGGTCAGAGTCGATGGGAAGATGGATGGAGCCATACAGGGTAATCTTAGAAAAAAAACCTGCTAGAGTCTGCAAAAGACTTGAGAATGGGGCGGAGGTTCACCTTCCAGCAGGACAATGACCCTAAACATACAGCCAGAGCTACAATGGAATGATTTAGGTCAAAGCAAATTCATATGTTAGAATGGCCCAATCAAAGTCCAGACCTAAATCCAATTGAGAATCTGTGGCAAGACTTGACAATTGCTGTTCACAGACGCTCTCCATCCAATCTGACAGAGTTTGAGCTATATTGCAAAGACGAATGGGCAAAAATGTCACTCTCTAGATGTGCAAAGCTGGTAGAGACATACCCAAAAAGTCTTGCATCTGTAATTAGAGCGAAAGGTGGTTCTACAAAGTTGACTCAGGGGGGCTGAATACAAATGCACGCCACACTTTTCACATATTTATTTGTAACTTATGGTTGTAACATGAAAAAATTTCAAGGGGTATGAATACTTTTTTAAGGTACTGTATCACCAATGGGTTTGAAGCATTGCAGTGAACTATAACACTAAGGCAACAATCCAGGCAAAAAAAACCCACAAATTCATGCAGATGTGTGTCCGTTAACTTCATGACCAGGGACAAAACAAACATTAACGCTCAGACCCAAATTTCCCGAATCACGGCAAATCGCGATCCCTGTCACTTCCAATGACACACCGGTCGTGCAAACAGAATCCTGGTATGCCTGTCGCCCAAAAGAAGTTCAAGAACTTTATTTGGGCAACAGGCGTCTCACGAGAACGGAGCTTTAGTGTATTCGGGTGATTTTTACCTTGTTTTTTTCAGGACAGATTTGGCTTTCATTTGGTGGTAAATGGTAATGGATATCTCCTGATTTTTTTTATTATGAAGGAAAACTGGCACAAAATAGTTTAACCGCTTCAATACTGGGCACTTTCACACCCTTCCTGCTCAGGCCAATCTTCAGCTTTCAGCGCTGTCACAATTTGAATGACAATTGCGTAGTCATGCAACGCTGTACATAAATGAAATATTTATCATTTTCTCCCCACAAATAGAGCTTTCTTTTGGTAGTATTTAATCACTGCTGTTTTTTTTAATTTTTTGTTAAAAATTCTTTTTTAAAAAGACCGAAAATTTTGAAAAAACTGTTTTTCTTTCAGTTTCTTTCAGTAAATTTTGTAAATAGGTAATTTTTCTCCTTCACTGATGTGCACTGATGAGGCTGCACTGATGGGCACTGCTGAGGCGGCACTGATTAAGTGACACTGATGAGGCACTAATATGCCACACTAATGGGCACTGATAGGTTGCACTGATATGCGGCACTGATGGGTGACACTGATGGGGACTGATAAGTGGCACTGATGGGTACTGATAGGTGGCACTCATGGGCACTGATAGGCAGCACTTATGGACAATGATATACGGCATGAATAGGTGGCACTGATGTGCCTCACTGATGGGCAGCACTGATGAGCAGGCACTGAAAGGCAACACTGACTTGCATCACTCACGGGTATTGGTGTCACTGATGGGTACTGCTGGGGCCACATTGATAATCAGGGCACTGATGATCAGTGCCCTGATTACCTGTACAGGCTCTGCTGAGAGGAGATGCCGCTCTGTCAGTGTGAGGCAAGGAGACCCGAAAAAAGACACTTCCGCATTTACATGTGATTAGCTGTGATTGGACACAGCTGATCACATGGTTAAAGAGCCACGCTCTTTCCCAGATTGGGGTTGTGCCATGTCCTAGGGACATGGCACGACCCAGCGGGTGCGCGAGAGCTGTGATGCTGGGGCGACGTCATATGACATTGCCCCAGAATGAGAGGGGATCCCGCCCGCCGTCATTTTACTGTACGGCGGGTGGGAGGTAGTTTAAAAAAATATTTTTTTTAAATGTAGCCTTAAAGTGATAATAAGCACACACTGTTTAATTTACATTATCCCTTCTATTTCTGTATGTAACTGATGGGGTTGTAAGTATTTTAATAAAAAAAAAAAAAAATCCAAGTTTCTCTTTCCCAATCGATATTCAGCTGTCACATGACCCAGATCTTTCCCAGCCTGTCTGTAGAGAAATATAAGCAGGAAGAGCTTCTAGTCCTCTGCTGCTGGTCACATGTTAAAAAAAAAAAAAAAACAATTAATACATAATTAATAGCCTGTATCTTAGAATAACCAAGAGGTGAAACCTCCAATCTACAAGTAATATCCCGCCCCCATTGTGTTTAGCTGATTACTGTGCATGGAGGAGAGGGAATGGGCTGTCATTTGACATGTGTGACTCTATAGTCACATGGGCTGCTCAGATGTAATAGGGAGGAAATGCTCAGCATTGAAATATACTGAAAACTGAGCATGTGCAGAGCTGACACCACAGCTGCAAAATCCCTAGCTGAATTGGGGACATGAACAGAAGGGGAAATAGAGAGCAGCAGGATCAACCAAGTTTTTTTGCAGAAAACAGAACACGAATCCCATGGTGACTGAGTGAGTATAAACAGCATGAAATACACCATTTATTGATAGTTTTTTTATGATGTGGGTTTAGTGACACTTTAAATGTCATTACCATGACCCACCACTAAAAAACCTGCAAAATGAATTTTCCTACTCCTGACAATCACATGAATACCACATATGTGTGCAGGATTTGTTCCTTGTACACATAGTGAGGCCAAGCAACAATAATACATCTTTTATTTATTTTTTTGTTTTTTTTTCCTACCTAAACACACTGACATTAACTGACACACTGACATATCAACACTAACTGACAATTACACTGACATCAACTGCTACTAAATCCAAGTACACACTATGAGAAAAAATAGGGTGAACAATCGTCCGGTTTTCCACAATGTTTCACAGCAAGTCATAACCGAGGATAGTACTAATTGTACAAAAATCCTCGAATGACAAAGGCAATTATTTTTTTTTTTGACTTGTTGTTTATTGCTTTTGATCATGCGCAGTCTTTCATATTACATTTTTCTCATACGAAAACAGTACACATTAAACAAAAATCATTAGTTCTGCTAACGTACGAGAAAAATTTAGCAGTTTGTTCCTTTGGATATTTTCATTTGGAAAGTCTGAATTGGATGTCGAAATTTGTGTACATACTGTATGAAAATCGAACAGTCATTCCTCGTACAAAATTTTTCTTCCGATTTTCTCATAGACACTAACACTAGAACCTGTACTGATACTAATGCCGTGTACACACGAGCGGACTTTATGGCAGACTTTGTCCGGCGTACTTTTCGACGGACTTTCCGAATGAACGGACTTGCCTACACACAACCAACCAAAGTCCGTGGTGACGTACGACCGGACTAAAACAAGGAAGTTCATAGCCAGTAGCCAATAGCTGCCCTAGCGTCGGTTTTTGTCCGTCGGACTAGCATACAGACGAGCGGACTTTTCGACCGGACTCGAGTCTGTCAGACAGATTTGAAACATATTTCAAATCTAAGTCCATCAAACTTTTGAGAAAACAAAGTCCGCTGGAGCCCACACATGATCGAATTGTCCGTCGAAATCCAGTACGCCGGACAAAGTATGCCGTAAAGTCCGATCGTGTGTACGCGGCATAACACTCACTACACTGATACTAACACTCACTACACAGATACTAACACTCACTACACTGAATCGAGCTTTGAACTTGTTAATCTTTATTTATTTTTTGCAGACTGATTTTTTTTTTTTACAGAAGTGTCCTCCAGCAAGGAGGAAAAGATACAATGTTTCTTCTCCTGTACACTAGAAGGGAATTGTGTTGTTTATTCTCTCCACAGAAGAAAAAGAACACAGATTGTGGGCTAATGCTTGAATGATCACTATGATAGCCAATCACAGGTTATCACGGTGATCATGTCATCGCGATCTGGTTCCCTCGCGTCCCGATCCTTAGTAAAGAGCCGGGCCTGTCGTGGATAGCCCGGTCTCTGTGCTGGGAGCATGTAAGCGCTCTTCCAGCACAAACACAAGAACACATATATATGGCGTTGAAGTTTAAAGCTCACTTCCAGGACACCACATAGATGTGTTAGATGGTCAGGAAGCAGTTAAAATGATAAAAAGTCAACTTTTAAATGCAATTTGGGGGCATACCTAAATTTGGCTTGTTATCGTTTTCTTGCAGGCTCTTGTAAGCAGTGGGATGGGCAGGACTGGTAGCCAGTTGTCCTTCATTGCTCATGTGCTAACAAGGAACTTCATAATAGGAAGAGAAAGCAGAGTGACAGAGACAGGAAGGGCCCTTTTACACTGATCGGTTTTTGATGCGCTTTTGAGAAAAGCAGAACAAAAATAAATGAAAAATGTATCCCTTTAAATCCTATGGAACTCTTCACACCAATGCGCTGTGGTGCGAGTGTGGTACATTTTTAACCACTTCCCTACCTGGCTATTGTCAAATGACGTCCACAGATGGGATCTCCCATCCTGGGTGGACGTCATATGACGGCCTGGGCTTCCCGGCCGCATAGGGGACCTGGTGCATGTGCCCGGCGGCCGCGATGTCCGCCGGGCACCCGCGATTGCCCGTTAACCAGGCCGGACCGTGGATCTGTGTGTGTAAACACACAGATCCACGTCCTGTCAGTTGAGAGGAGAGCGATCTGTGTTCCCAGTACAGCAGAACACTGATCTGTCTCCTCCCCTTGTACATCCCCGCCCCCTACAGTTAGAATCATTCCCTAGGAAACATATTTAACCCCTTGTGTCCCCCTAGTGGTTAACCCCTTCACTGCCTGTCACATTTACACAGTAATCAATGCAATTTTATAGCATTGATCAATGTATAAATGTGAATGGTCCCAAAAATGTGTCAAAAGTGTCCAATGTGTCCGCCATAATGTCACAGTCACGAAAAAAAATCGCGATCGCCGCTATTACTAGTAAAAAAAATTAATAAATATTTTTTTTTTAAAATGCCATAAATCTATCCCCTATTTTGTAGATGCTATAACTTTTGCGCAAACCAATCAATATACGCTTATTGCGAATTTTTTTTACCAAAAATATGTAGAAGAATACGTATCGGCCGAAACTGAGGAAAAAATTTTTTTTTTTTTTAAATTGGGATATTTATTATAGCAAAAAGTAAAAAATATTGTGTTTTTTTCAAAATTGTCGCTCTTCTTTTGTTTATAGCGCAAAAAATAAAAACCGCAGAGGTGATCAAATACCACCAAAAGAAAGCTCTATTTGTGGGGAAAAAAAGGACGTCAATTTTTTTTGGGTACAACGTCGCAAGACCACGCAATTGTTGTTTAAAGTGCAACAGCGATGAAAACTATAAATTGGCCTGGGAAGGAAGGGGGTGAAAATGCCCTGTATTGAATTGGTTAAAAGTCCTGCATGCTGCATTTTTGGTGCATTTTTAAAACGTGCACTGAAAGCACACCTCATGGAAATGAATGGAAAAAGCATCAGAAATGCACCAAGCATGGGTCATATACCCATGTTTCACAAGAGTATAACTGGAGTTAGGCAACCAGAAAACGCATCAAAAATGCCCCAAAATGCACCAAAAACGCATATGCGTTTTGTACTCTGGTTTTTCAATGGAGTAATGTGAATTGGTCAAAACTCATCTCTGTTCTGCTTTCTTTCTATGTCCTGTCATAAATAGGGACAAGACCTAGTTGTATTATCTAATGACAGTAGAGAACGTCAGGTCTTCAGGGATGGGCTGTGCTTTCTAGCAGGACTTTATAAATGTCAGGACTGGATAGCTAGAAATGAAAATCATTTAGCTGGTTAAATAGCTCTTGTATAAGTATTTTTTGTGTGTTTTTTAGCTGTTTGCCTGGAGTTTAGCTATTTTTTGACTGCGTTATCATGCTTATTTTATTTTAGCATGCAAATGAGGGGCTAGGTGGCAACTGCCATGTTTTGTAGTAATTACACTGTAAGCGAAGTGGAGGTTGATAACTTGGTGGCCACTGCACTGATGGTATAGCACACTTTTTATGTTTTGGGCTTGTCATTGACAGATGTCTTACTGAAAACAACAAGCTGCTAGCCATCTGCCTCTTCTCAAACGCCCTCTCTAGCCAGAGCATTAATTTTAGTGTTCCAAGCCTTTTTAGTATTTTTAAAGGAATCCTTACTGAGATATAAATGAAAGCTACCACTGCTGCTTATTTTTTTGCAAATGGTAGTTTCCTGGCTGAGTACAGTATATGGATATGCATACTTTCTCCAGGTCAGTGCGCCCAACCCTACACAACCTAGTTATTCATTATAATAGCCAGATAACTAGCAACTTCACAAGGGGACTGGCAATTATGTGTATTTCAGAAAAGGTTTGCTTTAAATATCGAACACAGATGGCATAAATAAAGTGGTTGTAAAGGCTTAAGGTTTTTTACCTTAATGCGTTTTATGCATTAGGGTAACAAACCTTCTGTGCTGCAGCTCCCCCCCAGATCCAGCATTGTGCATGAGCGCAGCACCTCTAGCCGCTGTCACTCTACTCATTAGACAGATTAATAGCAGTGGGTACCTTTGGCTCCAGCTGCTTTCATTTAAAAACTGTGACATGGGTGGGGCTGAGTCCCGCTTTCTGTGTCAGTGGACGCAGGAGTAGAACACGGGAGCGAGCCCGCATGTGTGCCCCCATGGAAAGTGGCTTTCCATGGGGGCACCTGATGAAGAGGAGTGGCCTGGAGCGCCAGCGGGAGACCCCAGAAGAGGAGGTTTGGGGCTGCTCTGTACAAAACCATTGCACAGAGCAGGTAAGTATAGGCATGTTTGTTGTTGTTGTTTTTTTTTTTATTATTGAATGTTTACAACCACTTTAGCAAGTAAAAAAAGCAAACCTTCAATTCCCATAAAGCAAAATGGTCCATACAGAGCTTAGACATTAGGAAGCAAATCGTTAAACTGGCCATTACTGTCCAAATTATAATTAAGTCAGTTTTGTTTTAAAGTGTGTCTATGGCCAAAATGTAATATTATTTATTTATTTCTAGATTTATTTCCGCTGTGCCTAGTGAATATGCATCACTGTCACATATTTCACAGAACCTGCCTTCTCAACTACAGCAACTCTTAAGAGGAGGAGTTTCAGGAGACACAATCAGTATAGGAAATATAACATGTAAAATCATCACTGCTTACAGGCAAAAATATACAGTACCATGAAATATGTAGTCCTTAGAAATCAAAAGTAAACCAAAGGAAAGAGCAGATGAAAAGCTGCAAAGCATGTAGGGAATCCAGGAAGTTGTTGAAAGACATGACCAGCAGACAGGCAGCACTCACAACCTATGATTTTTCAAGTAAACATATTGGATTGTCAAAACTATTTCTTGTAGGGTTGCCAATTGTACCATTAAAAAAAACAAGATTGTTACAAATTTGAATCAAACAAGTCATGTCCAATATTGACTGTATCCAGGACGCTGTTTGTCCCATATTGCTACCGCCTCCTGCTGCTTCCTCTAGTTCACAGGCAATGGGGGCTGCCAACTAAGTGACAGAAAGTTCTGTCTGCAGAGGAAAAGAGAAGCCATTACTAAATAATTTTTATCAGCACAAAAATGGAGTCGATCACACGCAGGGGATTTAGAGGTGAGCAGCATTGTAAAACGGTGGAAGAGGACACACAGATGAGTGGTATTAGAAGAGGGTGACATAGGATGCATAGGTGAGCGGCACTGGAAGAGGGTGCCAGGGGATGCAGAGGTGAGCATCTTTGCATGAAGATGGCTGGGGATGCAGAAGTGAGCAGCTTTGCAAGAGTGTGTCCGGCAACCAGAGGTGTTATGCTTTAGAAGAAGGTGGCAGGGGATGCATAGGTGAGCAGCTTTGGAAGAGGGTGGCAGGGGATGCAGAGGGGAGTAGTGTTTGAAAGATGGGACAGGGGAAGCAGAAGACAGCAGTGTTAGAAGAGGGTGGCACAGGGTGCAGAAGTGAGCAGTGTTGCAAGGGTGTGGCAGGGGATGCAGAGGTGAGCATCTTTGCAAAAGTGAATTACGGAATGCAGAGATGAGATGCATTTAAGAAGGTTGCAGGGTGATGTCAAGGTGAGCAGCTTTGAAAGAGGGAGGCAGGGGATGCAGAAGTGAGTAGTGTTGAAAGAGTGGGACAGGGGAAGTAGAAGTCAGCAAGGTTGGAAGAAGGTGGCAGGGGGTACAGAGTTGACCAGTGTTGGGAGAGGGTGGCAGGGGGTGCAGAGTTGGGCAGTGTTGAAAGAAGGTGACAGGGGATGCAAAAGTGAGCAGTGTTAGAATAGGGTGGCAGGAAATGTAGAGGTATGCTGTGTTGGAAGAGAGTAGCAGAAGGTGCAGATGTGAGCTGTGTTGTTAAAGGGTGGCAGGAGATGCAGAGGTGAGCAGAGTTGGATGAGGGTGGCAGGGGATGCACAGGTGAGCAATATTGGAAGAGGGTGATGGGATGCAGAGGTGAGCAGTGTTGGAAAATGGTGAAAGGATGCAGAGGTGAGTAGTATTGGAAGAGGGTGGCAGTGAATGCAAAGGTGAGCAGCGTTAGAAGAGGGTTGCAGGAGGTGCAGAAGTGAGCATTGTTGGAAGAGGGTGACAGAGGATGCACGGGTAAGTAGTGTTGGAAGAAGGTTGCAGGATGTGCAGGTGTGAACGGTGTTGGAAGAGGGTAGTGGGGGATAAGAGATGAGCTGCACTGGATAAGAGTGGCAGAGAATGCATGAAGGTGAAAAAAAAACTTCAGCCCTTATAACCACTTTTATCTCCTGTGTAAAACAGGTGGCAGTGGGTGGGCTCGGGTCTGGGATCATTAGCTTTTCTTTTTCAGTTTAATAAAGGCAGCAGAGGAGGCACAGGGTTTCACAAGAAACAAGGAGTCATGAATGGGAATTCATTGCAGGCCACCTGAGGTGAGGGATAGGAGTAGAGGAAGACCCCCTGGAGAGGTGCGAATTCAAATGTCCTGTTACAAAACAACAAAAGGCCAGCTTTCAATGAAGATGACTTGGGTTAAATAGCGGTGATTCATGGGCGAGTGCTGACCCTAGTGGACACTACAGAATGCTTCCTGGAGGATGGACAGATATTAAGAAGGACTGCCTCTTAAAGATTCTTATTGGATACGGATGGCTAGATAGGCTGGCAGTGGGTGTTGTCTGAATGTTGTTTAAAAGTGCTCACCGGCTAGAGGAAGTCTCTCTTTTTGCCTCATGGCTCTCTATTCCATTGAGCTTAGCCAAGACAGCATCTCGAGGACGACCTTACGTATCATTGATGTTCTTTTGTTTCATATGCTCTGTAATATTTTTCCTTTATTTTTTATGTTAGCATTCCTATTTTATTGGGAAATAAATAAGACCCTTGTTTATCCAAGCAGGGTGTTTATTTTTAACCTTATTATTGTACCATCACCATTAACTATAACAGAGCTATGGATAAACTAGCTAATTATAGGAATAGACGCATTAGTACATACCGATAATAAATAGGGGGAAATCCATAACCACCCAATTATTTATTTCAGTGAGGTATAAGGATATGCAAATTAGGATAGTGTGGAAATATCTTAAGATAATTATAAGGTTATATAGGTATGAAGATGGCCAACAGATCAGTGGATAAGACTCTGGACTACTTCATGCTGAGGGATGGTTTATAAGACAGAGTGGCTGTCCATATGCTCGTTGAGGCCTCCTGGCGCCATACTTTCCATATTATATATTCAAAAAGTTTATGTGGCACAGAGGCGACAGAACTGATCTGATTTAGGGAGGCTTTTGGAGATGGTCTCTAGGACCCAAACTCGAAGGCCTGTGGATTGTTGATGGTGAAATTCTAGAAAGTGTCTGACGACACTACATTTGTCAGTGCCCACTTCTACTGACCGTCTATGTTCGCCAAACCTCTTTCTGATGGTTCTGATAGTTCTGCCTACATATAGTAGATTACAGGGGCAGTATAGACAGTAGATAGCAAATTCTGTGGAACAATTGCAAAAGTAATCCAAAATGTAGGTCTTACCCTTGGTGGTAAATTCTTTCTGACCATGCTGGACGTGTTTGCAGGTAAGACAGTTGAATTTGCAGCACTGATAAATGCCCTTGGTGGAAAGGAAGGAAAGGGTAGGTCGTGTAGGTGGTTTAGGATTTCTAAGTTTGCTTGGAGCAATTTTACTCTTAATGTTACGGGCTCGTCTATAGGAGATCTTGGGCTTATCTGTAATGGATGATTGTAAATGGGGGATCTTCTTGGAGTATTCTCCAATGTTGTTTGAAGATGTGTTCCATTCTTCTATGTTGAGTGTGGTATTGTGTTGTGAACCTGAGTGGCTGAGGTGGGACCTCAGTTCTGGATTTGGTTTCAGTGGACTTTGAATTATGTCCATTGAGGTACAGATTGAAGGCCTCCTTTACCAGCTTGGGGGATAGCCCTTTTACTCAAATTTTTGTTTGAAAAGGGTACCTTGAAGGATGTAATCCTCCTTGCGCGTACAGTTATGTCGAAGTTTGCAGAATTGGCGCTTCAGTATGTTGGCTGTCCATCTGGGATGATGACAGCTCTGAAAGTGGAGGTAAGAGTTGCCCGAGGTGGGCTTGGTGTAGTTTATGGCATATATTGTTGTTTCTGTGTGACAGAGCTCAAGACCCAGGAAGGCCAACCTATCTGGGTCACAGACATGAGTGAATGAGAGGCCAAGCTGGTTGGAGTTACAGTATGAGATGAAGGATTCCACAAGCGATCTTGATCCATCCCAAATAATGACTATGTCATTGATGTATCGCCCGTAATAGACAATATTCTTTGCATAGGGGTTGTTCTTCCAGATGGAGTGGTCTTCCCAAATACCCATGGCCAGGTTGACATAGCTGGGGGCAAAATGTGCCCCCAAGGCTGTGCCCTGGGTCTGTATGAAGAACTTTGCATCAAACTGGAAATAATTATGGGTGAGACAAAAGAGGGTAACATCTCTGAATAGGGCTTGTTTGGTGTTGATGAGGGGGTCTTGGTAGAGAAAGTGCTTCACTGCTCAGAGTCTGACTTCATGGGGGATTGAGCTGTACAAAGACGCCACATCGAGAGAAACCCACTATATGGATACTGTCTCTGGTGTACGCTGGTAGTTGGTCTAGGGGCTGTAAAAAATGATCGATGTAGATGGAAAAATAATTGGAAGATGGATTTTGGATGGAGGTTGCTGTGTTGAATAGGAGGTGAAATGGGTGGGAGTTGGGTAAGGAATAATCTATTGTCGTATCCTTCTTTGTCTGGATCTGTATATAAGTCTTTGAGATGAGCCAAAACCACAGCATCAATGGTTTCTGCCTCCAGAGGGTCATCTGCAATGGTGTCATTGGGGGGCTGTGTGGCAAGGCTTTCCTTGAGGGCCTGTATATGATAATACCGTTGGACTGCTAGGCTACGGATACATTTGTGGAGATCAACAAATAACGTGAAAGGGTTGGGGCAGGGGCCATAGGGGCAAAGTTGAGTCCTTTGATTAGTAGAGCAGTTTCCTGCTCTACTAATGGACAGTTTGTGCAAAGAAAAGTTGAAGATTTTTATAGTCTGCAGAGTTTGTCTTTTTTTTTTGTCATTGTGTTTCCCCCTCTTTTGCCTCTTCTCTTAGTTTTCTCTTTTGGACAGGTAGAGGGGCCAGCACTAAAAAAGAAGATGGATCCGTAGATGGGCTAAGAGGGGGGGTGCAACGAAGTGGGTCCTCCCAGAGTCCTCTTTTGCAGTTCCGCTGATTTCAGGGGTAGTCTCTCTGGTGGAACCAGATGGTGTAGATAATGTGGTGTGAATTATGGCTCCTACATCAAGTGGTGGTACAGGACCAGTGGGGTCCCTGGTGGGAGAAGCATGATGAGATGTCGTTGAATTGGAAGTAGTGGGTACGCTGTTGATCTTAATTGTGGATGGTGTTGAATCCAATAAGCCGATCTGGTGGTTTTGTGTAAGTATCTTGAGTTTGTTGCTTTTTCCATTTTTTTCCTTCCATCTTGCCCTCTGGGCTTTGGGGTCTGGTGGACATGGTGGTTGATCCAGGTTGGCTATTCTGGATGAGACTGTGTTGTTGGTACTTGATTTAACTTGTGCTTCATAGTCTCTTCCAGTACTGGGATGGGATCTGGGTGAAGGTGTGGGTAAAGGACTGCTGTAGGTAGGTCTGCATGATATGAGAGGTATGGGTCCGGTGGTCATGTTGGAAGAGTTGGTGGTGTTTCTCCAGTCAAATACTCTTTGATGGTTGTAGTCATCTACATCTCTCCGCATTTTTTGCAATTTTATTTTGATCAGATTATCCTCCTCTCTTTTGGTGTTCCTTTTGAAAATATGAAGCCATCTGAGAGGTAGTTGTTGTGTGAGGGTCTGAATCAGAGTCTTGGCCTTAGTGAGTAATGTGTGGTATTCGATCACTCTTTGTTGGATAATGAGGTTTATCAATTTTTGGGAACACAATTCAGAAATATGTTCCCACTCTTTCTGTAATAGGGGTGTGAGATATTTCCAAACTATACTAATTTGCATATCCTTGGGTACCTCACCAGTTGGGTAAATGAGGTACCTCACCAATTCATACTTTATCGATATTAGTTTTTTTGTACATCTATATATAAAATACTTCCATCCACATTTCATGTGAACATGACATTGATCTCTCCATTTGTGTGTGTGTGCATATACATGTATGTACATGTATGCGTATACGTATATATACATACTTGCATGTGTACATCTGGATATGCACTGTACAATTCTTCCACTCTCAATAGGACCCTTATGGTCATCCTCTGAACCTGAATCACATGAATCTATTAGTACTGTATTCATCCCTCTCTGGACTATGCCTTACCAAAATCCACCTATAGAGGGCCAGCCTCATACCCATTACCTTGGAAGTTTTAGCTCCCCTTTTTTATCAAACACCCTTTTTCCCATAATTCCATATATCCCTTTTCACACTTTTTATAGATTTTATTCTTATTTTTACTTTTGAGTGTTCAAGCATACCACACATCCCCCAGTGCCCCTCCGCTGCACTAAATGTTACTATCTCACCGCAGCAGCTCACATGGGACACTGGGAACTGTAGTTTCTTCCACCTCCATGTCACCAATATAAATACTGCCCTATTCCATCATGGCGCCATCACATCCTAAAGAAGAACGAATGCTCCGAACGCCCACCTGACGGCCCCGTGTCCCACACCCAGTGATGTCACGGCTGACGGGGAGACGACTGCTGGATTGACTCAGAGCCTTGGGACCCCTGGAGCTAGCTAGAAATCTGCAGCGCCCCATACCACTAGCTATCTGGATCACGCAGAGAGGCCACCATTGTGATAAGCCTGCTCTTAACACCTTACACTGTGAGTTGTATATTTTAACATTAATACACTTATAACCTGTTCTAACATACTGCATTCAGATGAGCACTGCTGTTTCTTCCTATTCTCTACCCAAAAAGAATTACAGCTGTAATTGCAGTGAAAGGTGGTTCTACAAAGTATTGACTCCGGTGGGCTGAATACAAATGCATGCCACGCTTTTCAGATATTTATTTGTAAAAAAAAAAATTGAAATCCATTTATCATTTTCCTTCCACTTCACAATTATGTGCCACTTTGTGCTGGTCTATCACATAAAATCCCAATAAAATACATTTACAGTGAGTACCTTCTGACTTTGAACAAAATCCTACAAAATAAATATCACAGAGACCTCTTAGTGGGGAACCAAAATCCAGTTTAGGGATATAAAGAATAGGGGCATACACAGCTTGTGTACAAGTGAAGTGGATAAGGATAAGAGAGTTAGCTCCAGTATAACTTCGATATGGAACATGCGGGATCATACAATAAAGTTGCGCGGGTTACCGGTTGCGCCCTTACATTTTGAAAAGAGAGGGGACAGTCTACAGTGATATGCTCTGCAAGACTCCTAAATGACAGGGACGAACTGTACCACAATATCCTGGAATATGAGTCATAATTTGACCAGATGCAAGGAGGAAAAGTGCAAAGGGAACTCACTGACTGTAATGTGTGGTAGTGCTGACTACAATTGCTCCACGAGCGACAGGGGAACAGTCGCCCTCTCAACAAAGTTGGTTCAGCATAAAAGGAAAACACATCCATTGCTATTAAGAAATGTGCCTCCAGCGGAGTGTAACCGCTGGATGATATGTTATATGCTGACAGTTTGGGTATATATGCTCACATCAGGTTGGGGAGATGTGCAGCTGGGAGGGATGGGAACAGTTAAAAGGATAAGCTTTGTGTTTTATTTTGGGAATATAAGAGTTGATGTGACTTTGATACGGTTAGACAGGCAATATGTACTCATCAATAAGATATGTATTAGCAGACTGGCACTGTGGAAAAGGCAGACTGGGGGGGTTCCACTGTCTTGGGGTCTCACCAGATGGCAGATACACTATTACATTCAGAAACTAACATGGCCAGTGTAAAGTTTTTGACGTGGAACGTACGCGGTATGCGGAATAAGGTAAAGCGAACCGCAGCTCTAACATTTCTAAAATCACAAAAAGCAGATATAGCTTTAACAGAAACACATGTCACAGGCCAGATGCAGGTAGCCTTAAAAAAACCGTGGGTAGGATGGTTATACCACAGCACGCATACCAATCAATCAAGGGGGGTATCGATATTGGTCGCCGAAAGAGTGCCCTTTGAACTAATCACACTAGAGTCAGATAGATTAGGAAGATATGTCTTCCTGCATGCCACCATAGGAGGCAACTCCCTATTGATTCTGGCGTGTTATATCCCTCCCCCTTTTTCGATTGAGGTAGTATTGAAGGGATTGGCATTCATGGCACAGAACCCATCAGTTCCAGCTATCTGGATGGGCGACTTTAACCAAACCATGAATCCAAATTTGGACAGACCAGGCCTGGGAGATACATCCAGGACTGTGCCTCACCAAACCAGACTCTGCAGACTATTCACAGAATTCGCGCTAACAGACGTATGGAGATGGCAAAACCCGACTAAAAAAGCATACACATGTCACTCGGTGGGCTGTGACACGATGTCCAGGATTGATTTTATACTGGTCTCAAATGCATTACTGCCTAAAATTACAGGGTCGGGTATGGCTCCACGAGCTCTATCAGACCACTCACCCTGTTGGATAACAGCATCTCTATTAAAGGCAATGCCCACTTCTAATTGGAGGTTGAATCCATTCTGGCTGTCGGTCCTGCCTGATCTCGAGAACATAGGGCAAGAACTACAATATATCCTAAACAACTTAAGATTTACAGATTCAGATACTGCAGTCTGGGACACCTTTAAAAATCAAGCTAGTAGACTACTTTCAGTAAGAATAAATAGATTTAAAAATTCCTCTAAACTGCTATTACAGATGACCACTGACAAACTACAGGAATTGGAACAGGCATACGCGCAAGAACCCAGTACTGACAATCTCCATAAAGTACAAATGCAATCCAGAGCAGTAACCCAAATGCATATAGAGAAAGCCAAACAACAGGTCTTTTTCAAAAAACAAAGAATCTTTGAACACGGGGAGCAAGCAGGTAAATTACTGGCATATTTAGCTCATTTAAATGAAAAACCTCCGGTAGTGGTGACCCTAGCTACCCCATAGGGAGACGAGGTGACCGACCCACACCAGGTTGCAGACACTTTCCTAAACTTCTATAGGAATTTATACAAAACTCAGACAACACAATCCACACAAGAAATTAAAAATTACTTACACAGAATTCAGTTCCCTAAACTCACATTAGAACAGGTTAAGCTATTGGATGCCCCCATTAGCCAGGAGGATATATCTGAAGCACTGTCCCAGCTAGCTAAATCCAAGGCCCCCGGACTAGACGGCCTGCCGCTAGAATTCTACACTGCATTCCCTGATATACTAGTCCCGAAATTGCAAAAATTATATCAACAAATATTTAAACACAAAACACTCCCTCCATCAATGCAAGAAGCACAGATAATAGTTTTACCTAAACCAGGAAAGGACCCAAGATATCCCGAGTCCTACCGTCCAATCTCACTACTGCAAGTAGATATTAGGATACTGGCCAAAATCCTAGCATCCCGTCTAAATAAAGTCATTCTTTCATTAATTCACCCAGACCAGACCGGTTTTATGCCCGGAAAAAATACGGCCATGAATATAAGAAGACTTTTTTTTAAATATTCAAGCACAACATGACAATCAGGGGACCTGAGTAGTGGCCCTGGACACAGCAAAGGCTTTTGACTCAGTGGAATGGTCTTTTCTTTGGGAGTGTCTACAAGAATATGGATTTGGTCCCAATTTCATACAGTGGGTACAAATACTCTATCAGTCACCAAAAGCACGGGTCTTCGTTAATGGTTGTATGTCGGGGCAATTTCCTCTAGAAAGAGGCACACGCCAGGGATGTCCCCTTTCTCCACTGCTATATGCCCTGGCTGACATGGACATAGTGGGACTTAGAATAGGCAACTATATAGAGAAGATCGGACTATACGCAGATGACACGATACTCTATCTAGCCGATCAGGGCCCATCATTACAAGCAGCTTTGGACATTATAGATAAAATGGGAAAAATCTCAGGCCTACGGATAAATTGGGAAAAATCACAGATACTCCCCATAGACCAGTTCCCCCCAACCAATATACATCCAGAATTACCACTAGTCAGGGTAAACACTATTAAATACTTAGGGGTACTGGTTACAAGAGACCTACGCGAATACACAACCAACAACATAGAACCATTGTTTGCCATGATAAAAACCAAAACACAAGCCTGGTCCAAACTGCCACTGGGAGTAATGGGAAGGATAAACATCATAAAAATGATTATCTTACCCAAGATCCTATACATGGTATGGCACGCCCCACTATATATATCTATCGGGATTTTCAAAAAAATGGAATCTATTTTGAACACCTTTGTCTTTGGACATCAAAGACATAAGGTAGCTTGGCATGTCCTTAAAAACCCTACAGATATGGGGGGAACAGCTCTGCCAGATTTGCAGGAATATTACATTGCGGCACAGCTGTCACACATGCATCACTACCACAATAACGAAAGACACCGGTATAGTACACTAGTATCTAGTAGTCCAGACAGTCCTTTATCTACCCCACTTCAAATTATACTACGAGGAGGTCAGTTTAATAGGAAAGGTCCAAACTTTAATGACGGGATACTCAACCATCACCAACGAATATGGGGATTAGCCCAGAAAAAACTTAAAATAGGGTACATTCACTCCCACACTCCATTATGGGCTAACAACCAGCTAGCGGAGCTTAAAAAAATACCAGACCCTACTCTATGGGCCAGATATGGAATTATATACCTGCATCAGGTAATGGTGAATGCTAGGCCTAAAGCATTTCAAACTCTTAAAGAAGAATACTCTATTCCGCAACAATTACTGTTCAAATACATACAACTCAGACATGCCCTGCGTTCTCAATTCAGGAACGAAAGTTGCATCCTGGAACATCCCCAAATCTTGGACATAATAACGGGAGCCGATTCGCAAAAATTGATATCCAATCTCTATTACTCCATAAGATTACCCAGAATCAGAGAAGTGATACAAAAAGCCAAAACAAGATGGGAAAGAGATGTAGGAGCAGTTAGTGACTCAGATTGGGAGGAAATTCTAGAAAATGTAAAGGTGGCATCTCCAAAACTGTCTGATAGGTTAACACAGATATACATCATTCATCAAGCGTATCTAACACCTAACATAATAAGGAAGTTTCAACCTACACGTAATATATTGTGTCCTCACTGTCAGGCAGAGATGAGTAGCTTCTTTCACTTAATCTGGGAATGCTCTATCCTTCAAACATACTGGAGTCAAGTGATTAAGTTCTTACACGACCAAATGGGCTCCCCTGTGGTATTAGATCCAAAACTTTGTATACTGGGTCTTCTTCCAGATGTGGACATAGATAAATACCAAGCCATATTTATATCTGAAGTCCTGTTTTTGGCCAGAAAAGTAGTTGCCAAGACTTGGATGCAGAACGTAACCCCCACTATAACAAGCTGGAAGAGAGATGTTAACAATTCCCTCCCATTCAAGCAGTTGATCTATAAACACAGGGGAAACAGCCACAAATACTTAAGGATATGGGACGGTTGGCTGGGTGACGGGGAGACATGTGTATAATAATGCGTGAAAACAAGTTTATCAATACCTAGCAACTAAAACATACAACCATATAACTGGTAACCCACTTCGATCTGTCAGAACCTCACCGAAACACTAACAATTGGTATATCTTGGTTATGCAATGCCAGCCTTATAGGACTCTATTGTATGTTAACGTACCACATGTGATTATGTTTTATGTTTCTATACATGGACCTCAAATGTGCTGTATTAATTTCTGTCTAATTTCAATAAAGATTATTTTCCCAAAAAAAAAAAAAAATACATTTACAGTCAGGTCCATAAATATTGGGACATTGACACAATTCTAATCTTTTTGGCTCTATACACCACCACAATGGATTTGAAATGAAACAAACAAGATGTGCTTTAACTGCAGACTTTCAGCTTTAATTTGAGGGTATTTACATCCAAATCAGGTGAACGGTGTAGGAGTTACAACAGTTTGTATATGTGCCTCCCACTTTTTAAGGGACCAAAAGTAATGGGACAGGTTAACAATCATACATCAAACTTTCACTTTTTGAATACTTGGTTGCAAATCCTTTGCAGTCAATGGCAGCCTGAAGTTTGGAACGCATAGACATCACCAGACGCTGGGTTTCATCCCTGGTGATGCTCTGCCAGGCCTCTACTGCAACTGTCTTCAGTTCCTGCTTGTTCTTGGGGCATTTTCCCTTCAGTTTTGTCTTCAGCAAGTGAAATGCATGCTCAATCGGATTCAGGTCAGATGATTGACTTGGCCATGGCATAACATTCCACTTCTTTCCCTTAAAAAACTCTTTGGTTGCTTTCGCAGTATGCTTTGGGTCATTGTCCATCTGCACTGTGAAGCGCCGTCCAATGAGTTCTGAAGCATTTTGCTGAATATGAGCAGATAATATTGCCTGAAACACTTCAGAATTCATCCTGCTGCTTTTGTCAGCAGTCACATCTTCAATAAATACAAGAGAACCAGTTCCATTGGCAGCCATACATGCCCACGCCATGACACTACCACCATCATGCTTCACTGATGAGGTGGTATGCTTTGGATCATGAGCAGTTCCTTTCCTTCTCCATACTCTTCTCTTCCCATCACTCTGGTACAAGTTTGATCTTGCTCTCATCTGTCCATAGGATGTTGTTCCAGAACTGTGAAGACTTTTTTAGATGTTGTTTGGCAAACTCTAATCTGGCCTTCCTGTTTTTGACGCTCACCAAGGTTTACATCTTGTGGTGAACCCTCTGTATTCACTCGGGTGAAGTCTTCTCTTGATTGTTGACTTTGACACACATACACCTACCTCCTGGAGAGTGTTCTTGATCTGGCCAACTGTTGTGAAGGGTGTTTTCTTCACCAGGGAAAGAATTCTTCGGTCATCCACCACAGTTGCTTTCCGTGGTCTTCCGGGTCTTTTGGTGTTGCTGAGCTCACCGGTGCGTTCTTTCTTTTTAAGGATGTTCTAAACAGTTGATTTGGCCACACCTAATGTTTTTGCTATCTCTCTGATGGGTTTGTTTTGTTTTTTTCAGCCTAATGATGGCTTGCCTCACTGATAGTGACAGCTCTCTGGATCTCATATTGAGAGTTGACAGCAACAGATTCCAAATGCAAATAGCACACTTGAAATGAACTCTGGACCTTTTATCTGCTCCTTGTAAATGGGATAATGAGGGAATAACACACACCTGGCCATGGCTGAGCAGCCAATTGTCCCATTACTTTTGGTCCCTTAAAAAGTAGGAGGCACATATACAAACTGTTGTAATTCCTACACCATTCACCTGATTTGGATGTAAATACCCTCAAATTAAAGCTGAAAGTCTGCAGTTAAAGCACATCTTGTTCGTTTCATTTCAAATCCATTGTGGTGTTGTATAGAGCCAAAAAGATTAGAATTGTGTCGATGTCCCAATATTTATGGACCTGACTGTACTTTTTGGTTGTAACATCCTGCCAGTAAGGGCTTCCTGTTCTACAATGACAACACTGACAAATTCTGTGTCAGGTGCAGTGATTTAATGCAGTGATTTCTTCCTAAACTGCACAGAATGCTGGTTGGATGTGCCCTGGCATGTGTGTGATCAGCCTGTTGCACAGATTCAAGCTGTTGTACTGCTGACTGCTCTAACATAGTTAAAGTGGAGTTCCGGCCCAAATATGACTTTTAAGATAAAAATACCCCTAGAATACTCAAGCCTCGTGCAATGTAACAAAGGTATGCTGTAAACTTTGCCCAGTTTTCTATTTGTGCTGCATCGTTTTCCTACTTTGTGCAGCCATCTCCAGTGTGGGCATCTGAAGCCACAGTGTCCTTCTTTATGGATTCCATGCATGCTGGCATATCCAGCATGCACCTGTCAATTTTGTGCAGTGCGGTGCAATCTTGGTCAGCTTGGCATGGCACAGCCATGCCAAGCTGACCAAGATTTTCCATAGACGCCAATGTTAAATGTTATGGGAGCACTGCCATGCCAAGCTAACCACGATTTTTCATAGATGCCAATGTTAAATGCTACTGGAGCTGTGCCATGCCAAGCTGACCAAGAATTTCCATAGACGCCAATGGTAAATGGTATGTGCCATGCCAAGCTGACCAAGATCTCCCAGGAGCCAATGCAAAACCGGAAATGACATACGGTGCCGCTGCCCCCTAAAGGAGGAAGTAAAATTAGATATAGGCATAAATCAGGCAAGTGAACAGAAAAAAATAATTGCCAATTAATTTTAAGGATGCACATTAGTGCTGCATGGTTAGGAGTGAAAAATGTGGGTGTAACTCTGCTTTAAAGGTGAACATCTGGGATTGTTAGAATTTCACTGATGCCACAGTTCCCCATGACTGGTCAAGGTGCTTGCCTGTTTTTCGTTTTTTATACTGCAAATAGGCTCCATCTGGATTGTTCCCCTTTCAGAGAGGATGACTTCCATTGGGCCACCTCAAGGTCTTGCCATGAAGGGCTCTTTTGCCCCATGCTTTTAGAGTGTATGCTAACCAACCTCTAAATCTAATGAGACCTTCCCTAAATTCCTTATCATTACATGCATGCCCTCCTCCTTTTTTTCTTTCCTTCCTTGCTCCACCTCCCATCTTCTATACCCAACAGCCCCAACCGCCACCACCACCACCACCACCTTTTTTTTTTATTCCTCTCCATCTCTCCCTCTCTCCCTTTTGATTTTTCCCTACAACCCCTGAGCAACTGTATGCTTTGTTATTGGAGACCTCCTCACTAATATGAGGAAGAGAATGACACCAGCATACCTTGAATCTCCAGATAACAAATTTTCTACTTCCTCTTTCATGAGAATCCTTAGAGAGTATTATCCTTTTTTCAATGTAGCATTTGCTCAGAAAAAGGTTATAGGGGTCTTGAAAATCATCTCCCTTTCTCCTGCTTTATGGAGATAGTGGACCCAGAGGGATATATTTACTCTTAAAGGGCAAGCTGTATAACCTTAATGTGACTTTGGATACTTATTATGCCCCTAATCAATTTGGGGTTAAATTATTTTCCCATCTCTTCAAACTAATAAACATACAGTATGAAGGAGACATTTCTTTTTTCTGGGGACTCAAATATAATTTTAAACTCAGGCCTTGGCTGGCACTACCCTCTGCGGGGTGACCCAACTAATGATTTTTACCAGGAATCCCAAATGCAGACTCTCCTTCAGACATCTGGCCCATGAATGTTTGGCATGAATTGCACCCCAGGACCAAGATTTTTCCTTGTGCTCCAACCCTCATCGTAGCTTTTGCAGAATTGACTTTATGCTATTCCAGCAAATATTCTTGGTTGCCAGGATAGTTTAGAACAACACCCTAGTCAGATCATAGCTTGTCTTATTGCTCTTTACCATCTCGACTTGACAAATCAATTTTTGGCTGGAGATTTATTAAGTCCCTCCTCATGTCACATGATACTTCGCTCTAACATATATCTAAATATCAAATCTTTTTTCAGATAACACTGGCTCAGTGTCCTCCCCAATTACACTTTGGGAGACCCACATGGCCACTATTTAGAGACATCTGATCCAAATGACTTTACATAAAAAGGCTCAGCTTGAAGAGAGGATTTGTGAACTGTCCAATTTGTTGGCTAAAGCGGAAAAGGCATGGAAATCTCAGTATACACCTTCCTATAAATGTACGCACGACACTTATGATATGTAGTTGAGCCTTTTCCTCACTGGAAGAGCAGAAAAGGCCCTACGATGGTGTAATTACAATGACAGGTCTTTCAGTGGGTGTGGTCAACATGATGATATATTACATATTTGGTGGTCCTACCTGGGGCTGATTGCATTTTGGTCCAGAAAGGTTGTCCTTCAAACCTTGTTTCATATACTGGTCCCAAGGGACCCACAGCTGGCCCTCCCCACCACATGATCCCAGGACTCTTTTCTTTCAACTTAAACTGGATACTGATTTGTTTTTTTACTAAACAGACAGTAGCCAAACCCTGGAAGAACTCTTCAAGGAAGTAAGGAACACATAAATATGATGTTGGTTAATGAGAAACTATCCAGTATTCCCAAACATTTGCAAGCCACTTTTCTTAAGATATAGGAACCAAAGCTCACTTATCCTTTTCCATATTTGAACTCTTCTACTTTGAGTTTGCTATAGCCCTTATATTTGACCCTTGGGCCCAAGTCCATAGGGGAGGAATTTTGTGTATTTATCTTCCTCTACTTACCCCCTTGTTTCTCAACTGTGTTTATCCTCATGAGGCTCAACTCTTGTTTCTTCCTTACGTCACTCGTTTCGACTCCCCCCCTCCCCTCCCAATGTTTCTTCTTTTTTTCCACTCCTGCCCTTCCTCCTCTTATCATCTGGACTGATTTGCTTAACTGGTGAATCAGGTTAATCATTCACAATTATTGACCCCCAAAGTCTACACTGGTATTACCTCCATTTAGGTCCTGTATTTTTAACCTATGTGCCTGTTTATGCTTGTTCCGCCTTTTTATTGGTATTCTTATCAGATGTTCCAGCCCCTAAGTGAACATCACTGTTGTTATTTACCTTTTTAAAGCCAATAAAAATGATTGCAAAATAAAAAAAAAAAACAATGCACGTTCAATCAGTGTAGTGAAGTTTAGCACTTCTGGAAGTGTCCAATTCCTTTGTCCCTTGTCATGTGCTGTGGTTCCATCCACCAACCCCAAGTCACTACAGTAGTTAGCCATGATGATCGACTTCAGTACAACAAGCCTGTCAGATTTTTGCATATGATCACTGCCGGCGGCTATAGCCTGTGTATCCTTTCAACAGTCTGATACAATAAATTATCATGGCCAGGGTAAATGTATAGAAACCCAGGGGACAAGAATTCCACAACATATTCTAAAGCACCCACGTTGGAATCCATGTTAATCTAATATAATGACCAATTTCCAGTGTTACTGCTCTAGGCAGTGACCAAATGATGGTTTTGGGTAGGAAAAGGCATTTAAACTGATATGCTTGACGCCTGTCAGACGATTCTTTTTTACCCAGATATTTTGTGGTAAAGTAAAATATGTTAACAGCTAATTAAAACTTACTTTTAATGAGGTGCAGGTCATTACGTGGGTAGTAATGTGTTTTGGTATTTATTTACATCCATTAATTAACTGAAGTGCATTGATGGTAACTGCCCACATATGTTCTTGCTACATTATACACATAAAACTTTCTGTGCTCTATGGCTTGAAGTACTTTTTCTTACATTATGATTTATTTTAGTGTGACCTTTGTATCCTTACCATACAATTATTTTATCCACCATCCCACCCATTATGTAAAAATTATTTTTTACAGTCTAAATACAAATACTGTAAATCTTTGAAAATGTCCAAGTATTTCTGGCAGGACAAGAACATCAGAAGTAGGCTGAGAGCGGAGAAATGTGTTTATGGTGTTAGATAAGAAAGCAACTTTTGCCTGTAGTTAGTTGCCTGACAATTCCTGTGTATTAATACTTGTAGCTATCTCATAATATAAGATGTCCTTCAACCATCAGCAACCAGAAAATTTAGTACAGAATGTTACTCATAGCCTGCTTTTGTTTTTCATCATTGTTATTCCCGCTGAAGGACACTTTTTATGCAAAAGACTTCCTTTATATTTTTTACATGATTGTGTTTCCAGAGTTAAAATATAATGGTAGCAGTATAATTAGAAATAAAACATATAATTCTTGTATTGTGAAAAATTTAAACATTTGTAGTGAAAGATATACATCTTCACCCTTTTCATTCATGAATTGTATTATTTCACAGTATTTGGGAATAACTCCATGTGCACTATAAGAATATGGTTGCAAATATGTGTCTTCTCAAAGGGGTATTTTATTTTATAAACAGTTGTTTGTGTCATACATAAATGGCAAAGCAATTTACTTATAGGACTTGGTACTTTGATTTTTGTATTAATCCCCAAAAAGAATACAGTTTTTCTTTGCATGGGAGCATTGGCAAAAATGTTTTGTACACATGAAGTGTTAGCCCTTGTAAATTACATGTACATTATTATTATTATTATACAGGATTTATATAGTGTTAACAGTTTGCGCAGTGCTTTATAACATGAGGGAAGACAATACAGTTACAATACAATTTAATACAGAAGGAATCAGAGGGCCCTGTTCGTTAGAGCTTACAAGCCTAAGTATTTAATTTACCTTGTCTGGTGCTTACCGTATATGATGCTTCAGCACAACAGTAATCGTGCCTCAAAAACAAAGGAATTTGCTATAAATCTTACCACTCAACCCTAATTTAACCTCAAGCCTAATTTTCAACCCATTACAACCCCTGTCAGCCTTACCCCATTGGGTGTTCATTTTATGATATACCTTAGTTTCCTTCATACTCATCCTTCAATGTACAATCAGGAATAAAGCAAACTATGGTTGATCCCATCAGTAATTCATCAAACCACAGTCAAACTTGTCAGGAGTCATAGCTGCTCAATACTTTAACCACTTCAGCCCCGGAAGATTTTATCCCTTTCCTGACCAGAGGACTTTTTACAATTTGGCACTGCGTCACTTTAACTGACAATTGCGCGGTCATGCAATGCTGTACCCAAACAAAATTTGCGTCCTTTTTTTCCCACAAATATAGCTTTCTTTTATTGGTATTTGATGACCTCTTCAGTTTTTATTTTTTGCGCTATAAACAAAAAAAGAGCAACAACTTTGAAAAAAAAAACAATATTTTTTAATTTTTACTATAATAAATATCCCCCCAAAAAAAAAATCTTCATCAGTTTAGACCAATATATATTTCTTTTACATATTTTTGGTAAAAGAAAATTGCAATAAGCGTATATTGATTGGTTTACGCAAAAGTTATAGCATCTACAAACTGGGAAAGATTTATGGCGGTTTTATTATTTTTTACTAGTAATGGCGGTGATCTGCGATTTTTAGCGATATTGTCTGTCAGACACTTTTGACACTTTTTTGGGACCATTGACAATTATACAGTGATCAGTGCTATAAAAATGCACTGATTACTGTGTAAATGTCACTGGCAGGGAAGGGGTTAACACTAGGGGGCGATCAAGGGGTTAACTGTGTGTTCCCTCAGTGTGTTCTAACTGTGTGGGGATTGGAGTGACTAGGAGAAGAGACATATCATTTTTCCTTCTTAGTAGGAACCAACAATATGGCTCCTCTTCCCTGACAGCTCAGGGATGTGTGTGTTTACACACACAAATCCCCGTAATGGCACTCGTGCACGCGCATTGGGTCCCCTGTCGTGCAGCAGGTGCACGCGCGGGTCCTCTGGTGGTTGAAAAAGGGAAGGACGTACCCGTACGGGATTTCGCCCAGGGGAGCCATTCTGCCTCAGTATATCTGCGTGAGCCGGTCAGGAACTGGTTAATAATTCGCCCCACTCCTTCAGCCTACCTTCTTTCTCCCTTGTTTTGCATTTCAAATATCTTTTTAAAATGTATTTTATGTAATAGTGCTTCCTAACTATGTTTACTGTATACATTGTTAGAATTTCCTATTACATATAGGACATTTTAAAAGGAAATTTAAAATGCAACATAAGGGAGGGAGGGAGGAGGCAGGCTGAAGGAGAGGGGGCAAGTTAATAAAGTATCTAGCAACTATGACTCCTGACAAATTTGACTGTGGTATGATGGATTTTTGATGGGATCAACCATAGTTTGCTTTATTCCTGACTGCAGACCGCAGTCCACAACGGCAGGTCCATAAAGACATAGATGAGCAAGTTTGGGGTGGAGGAACTTGACTGACCTGATATTACACAGAGTCCTGACCTCAACCTGATATTACACCTTTGGGATGAATTAGAGCGGAAACTGTGAGCCAGGCCTTCTCGGTCACATCAGTGCCTGACCACACTTCTGGAAGAATGGTCAAACATTTCCATAGACACGCTCCTAAACCTTGTGGACAGCCTTCCCAGATAAGTTGAAGCTGGTATAGTTGCAAAGGGTGGGCCAACTCAATACAGAACCCTACGAACTAAGACTGGAATGCCATTAAAGTTCATGTGCGTCTAAAGGCAGGTGTCCCAATACTTTTGGTAATATAGTGTATGTGCTGCTATGTTCCCCAAGTTACAAACGAGTAACTTGCTTAATTGTTGGAAAAACAGCGTGTATGCTTATGGTAGAGAAATTTTTATGTGAGCACTAAATAAATATGTGTTAATTAGTTCCACAGAGGTATATCAACAGCTGCTCATTTCTAAAACCGTATCCGGCCTTTTCAGTTAAACCCGGGTACTTCTCAAAGACTATTTCCTTTATCCATACTTCTAGAGAGCAAATTGTGCATTCCTTTTAGTACGGTGGATGCCATTGCTGATGGCAAATTGATAATTGTGTTGAGCTGTGTTATTATGCACTTTAGAAGTTTATATATATGGTTAGATCCAGTTAGCTATTGACACTGTATAGATGGTATTCACAGTTTGTGTTCAACAAACCATTGCTGCATAAAGAGCACAATGCCTGGAAACATAAAACTCAGTGAACTGCTGCTTGTTAATTTTCTTTAATGGTGAGACTATGAAAGAAATAATCCAGGACTACACTCGATAACATCACCAATCAGGAACAAAGGTGAGGCCACAGTGGAAGCCGTAGACCCTTTTGCTACTCCCCAGCGTGTGCTGTGATAAAAAGACAGGTTTTATTATTTTAAACACAGTGTGCTGAGTGCTCTGTATTTATAGACTCCTTTTGAGCAATAATGTCTGCAAATGGTATATGCCATTAAAAACATATTGTTCTGGCATCCCAGGGCAGCTATTTGTTCTCCCCTCACCCTGACCAGTCTAAATCCTCCCACTCACTCCAGGATGTTAACTCTGACCTCATCCCCTTGTTCTTGATTTCCAGCACATTTACTAACAACATCTCTTTCCTCTGGCTCCCAATTAGAAGTGACTGAGTTGACTGTCAAAGGTCACAAGGTCAGAATATTTTCCACTAAGCGCAATGTGCTACTGCTGGACTTGGAGTCATCTTCTGTACTTATGTGTCTAATTGCCCTCTGATGTTACCCTAGTTTGTTCCCATTAAATCAGGGCTCTGGGACCTATTAGACCTTAAGACAGCAGACTTACACATGTGTCCAGTAAGAGTAAATGCCATTTTTCACGTAAATGTCCTTCACTCCTACTGTTTATTTGATGTCACATCTAACCAGTAGGCATTTTTCATATTTTTAACTAGAAGTTGTTAAAGGATTGAGATGTGCATGTGACTCTTGTATGATTGACAGCACTTGCATAAGACACCTGAAGATGAGAAAGCAAAACCTTGGACAGCCAAATCTGCCTGTGTATGGGTGGCTTATTTTTTTAATTTACCTACCTGCTATAGTGGCTGTGAACTGCCTACTGTACCCATTTGAGATTTTTGTAAATTTTTTCACACAAATAGAGCTTTCTGTTGTTCACCACTGTTTTTTTTTTATAAATTAAAGAAGACCAAACATTTTGAAAAATTACTAATATTTCTTCATTTCTGTTATAAAAATGTTCAAATTAGTAATTTTTTATCATACATTTTAGCTAAAATGTATACCGCTAAATTGCTTAAAAATAAACCAAATTACTGTATATTGTTTGGTCTTTGTGAAAGTTAAAGAGTCTACAAGTTATGTAATCATTAAAAATCGATCATACCTGATGTAGACGGCCTATCTAATTTCTTTAGACACTAACAAGCCAAGACAGTAGGGATACCCCCCAAATTACCCCCCTTTTTTTTGAAGTTGTAATTTTTCCCCACAATTCTTTGCAACATGAAGATTTTATTTTCCTACAAAATTGTCATATTAACAGGTTATTTCTCTCACACGACATATGCATACTTGCAACTACACCCCAAAACACATTCTGCTACTCCTCCTAAGTATGGTGATACCACATGTGTGAGACTTTTTCACAGCCTAGTCACACAGAGAGGCCCAACATGCAGGGAGCAGCATCAGGTGTACTAAGGACATAAAGTGCCTTGAAAACCCGTTGAAATTTTCCACATTTTGTCATGTCACAACCAAAAATGTAAATGTTTTTTATTGGGATTTTACAGTGGGGACAGAAAGTATTCAGACCCCCTTAAATTTTTCACTCTTTGTTATATTGCAGCCATTTGCTAAAATCATTTAAGTTCATTTTTATCCTCATTAATGTACACGCAGCACCCCATATTGACAGAAAAACACAGAAATGTTGACATTTTTGAAGATTTATTTAAAAAGAAAAACTGAAATATCACATGGTCCTAAGTATTCAGACCCTTTGCTGTGACACTCATATATTTAACACAGGTGCTGTCCATTCTTCTGATCATCCTTGAGACGGTTCTACACCTTCATTTAAGTCCAGCTTTGTTTGATTATACTGATTGGACTTGATTAGGAAAGTCACACACTTGTCTATATAAGACCTTACAGCTCACAGTGCATGTCAGAGCAAATTAGAATCATGAGGTCAAAGGAACTGCCTGAAGAGCTCAGAGACAGAATTGTGGCAAGGCACAGATCTGGCCAAGGTTACAAAAAAAATTCTGCTGCACTTAAGATTCCTAAGAGCACAGTGGCCTCCATAATCCTTAAATGGAAGACATTTGGGACAACCAGAACCCCTCCTAGAGCTGGCCGTCCAGCCAAACTGAGCTATCGGGGGAGAAGAGCCTTGGTGAGAGAGGTAAAGAAGAACCCAAAGATCACTGTGGCTGAGCTCCAGAGATGCAGTCGGGAGATGGGAGAAAGTTGTAGAAAAAGCATTTGCCAATTTTCTGGATGATGAGTCTCCCCCATACAGAACCACAAACTCAACTCACCACCCCCTCCCAACCTCATACCACCAGGTTCATTACTCAGTTTCACTCCCAATACAAAAACTGGAAAGAATCTTCCAAAAACATAGGGACATCCTACTGGAGGACCCCATGTTAAAATCATCTATTAACACTGTACCCAAGATCACATACTGCAAAGCCAGAAACATCAAAAGCCTCATCGCTCCAAGCAAGCTCAAAACTATACACAATAGACCCACCTCATCCCGGATATTTCTTACACTAAATGGTATGTACCGATGTAAAAAGCTAAAATGTCTCACCTGCAAATTTGTCCCTCATCGCCAAAAATCCTTTACCACAAAAGGAAACACCTGCCAACTCTTCTTCAATTGCTCCTCAGAATTCGTAATATATGGCATCCGTTGCCCCTGCGACCTACTCTGTATTGGTCGAACTATCCGAACACTCAGGAAAATATTTGGAGAACACTGCAGATCAATAGAGGAAAACTTTAATCTAACCATCCCTAGACATTTCAAGGAGTACTATCAGGGCTATACTAATGGAATACGGGTCTGGGTTATCGAACAAATACCCAGGACTCTCCCCCCTGCAGAACGCTTCAAACGTCTCTGTGAAAGGGAAACTTCTTGGATATACACCCTTGATGCCCTTGCGCTTGGAGGCCTGAATGAAGATATAGAAATTAATCCAGTCCTCTAAAAATCCACCCTACATCATGTTCAAATCCAATTCATCCCATATCATCCTCTCATAACATTATAGTCCTAACACCAAATATGGTCCTAACAAACACTTACCAACCTTATCAACCCCCCATTCCCCCTCCCAAAACCACACCCTCCCCCATGTTTTCCCTCCCTTTTTTCCTCCCCCCCCACCAACAACTTTACTTTAACGTACTTCCCTTAATCCCACCTTGTATCTGCGAATATCCTTGATCCACATTCATCTCAGCATGCGCCTATACATATTATGGTCTCACCAAACTTAAGCATATATATATATATATATATATATATATATATATATATATATATATATATATATATATATACATACATATGCATCTCCATGCATTTTTCATGTTTTACATCCACTTATCCGATATATATATATATATATATATATATATTTTTTTATATATATATTTATAACTCTTTTATCTTCTTTTTTTTACCTTTATTTTCATTTCTTTTTTTTTTTTTTTTTATTAAGTTTTATAAAATGTCATTATATTCATCTTATTCTTATTTTAATTTTTATCTTTATTTTTATATTTTTTTTCCTTTAATTACCCCTTCTTTCATCCCATCATCCATATATATATTTTTTCGTTCATCCCATCATCTTACTTTTCATCCCATCCTCTGTTTTTATCTACTTATTACCACTTGTTCCCCAATACCACATATCCATGTGTCTCTTCCCCCTGCCGCGCTCTCTCCTGTACATACATCGTCACCCCTTGCTATCCCTTCTTGTCTCCTTTCTTCTGTCTTGTCACTTTACTTTTTATTGTGTCATCTACCAACATTACTATGGCCAATAGAGCCTATCCAATCCCTCCCACGGCTCCCTGAAGCCTAACACTTCACCGAATACGAGATAGGCGGGGCTATGACCCAATTGGCCCGCCCGCCCTTCTTAAGCCATCTCCAAAATGAAGAACTGCTATGCCTGACGAAGGAGCACGCATTCTCCGATTGCGTGCACGCCCATAACGTCACCGGGACCCGGGAAAAACAAACAGACGATCCACGCTGTGCCTCTTCTACCCCAGCCTGGGACACTGGATACCACCGGTGCCACCAGACGGGACAAGATGAGAACACTCCAGCACATAGGATCGCCCCCTGTGGAGCCCTGCTGCCCACCACATTACCCACCCGGACCAATTTTATTGATGTGCCTGTTTCTGCCATACTCTGAGTGAGTGCATTTCCAATGTTATTAAAATGTGTATGTTTTAATACTGCACTTAGGTTGGCGCTGCTTTTCTTCTTTTTATCTCCCTCCAAAGGTGATTTCTGGCCTTCAAGCATGCTGCCTCCTGTGTTGTGTCAGTACTTTTCACCTTGAGGTTATATACCCAGACTTTGGTCCCCCCCCCCCCCCCGATTCTCCCCTCTCAAACCCCATACATCCCCACCAGGAATCTTATTCATTTTATCTTATTTTTATGCTTGGACTACCGTTCATCAACCCACTGCTACTCCTGGACTTTTTGTGTATTTTACTTCATATATAATATTTATTTTTTTTATTCATTATCCTTCCTATATATTAGCTGTCATTTTTTAGCTATTGTTTACCCCATTTTATAGCTGTCATCCCCTAGTGCAACAAAATATTGTATATTGAAAGTTGTAGAAAGTCAACCATCACTGCAGCCCTCCCCCAGTCTGGTCTTTATGGCAGAGTGGCCCGACGGAAGCCTCTCCTCAGTGCAAGACACATGAAAGCCCACATGGAGTTTGCTAAAAAAACACCTGAAGGACTCCAAGATGGTGAGAAATAAGATTTTCTGGTCTGATGAGACCAAGATAGAACTTTTTGGCCTTAATTCTAAGCGGTATGTGTGGAGAAAACCAGGCACTGCTCATCATCTGTCCAATTCAGTCCCAACAGTGAAGCGTGGTGGTGGCAGCATCATTCTGTGGGGGTGTTTTTCAGCTGCAGGGACAGGATGACTGGTTGCAATCGAGGGAAAGATGAATGCAGCCAAGTACAAGGATATCCTGGACGAAAACCTTCTTCAGAGTGCTCAGGACCTCAGACTGGTCCGAAGGTTTACCTTCCAACAAGACAATGACCCTAAGCATGCAGCTAAAATAATGAAGGAGTGGCTTCACAACAACTCCGTGACTGTTCTTGAATGGCCCAGCCAGAGCCCTGACTTAATGTCAAAACAAATAAGTGGATATGTACAGCGCTGCGCTAGACCGAGGAAAACCCTAGGATAGCAGCTAACACACCTGTAGACTCAAGGTAAAAAGTGACAAAAAATATATAAAAGCTTAGCGCTATAAAATAGCAAGCATATAGGTCAAAAAACTAAGTGCATACACACATTGAATAAAGTTTAAGGCAAACTACATGTGACCATAAATATGGATTACACAATATAAATATGCAGTGTTGATCTGCAAAAACAGGTAAAACAATAAATGGTAAACCTAATTGACAAAAAATAAACAGTGACTGGTAATGAAAACAGTGATGATTCCAAAAGACCTAAATTGATTATAAGGAAAAACTTGAAACACAACAGTCCATAATATAAATTTGTGAAAAAATTGTGAAAAACCACCACCAAAGGTCTATGGAGGTTGAACGTAACAACTGATGGAAATATGACTCCCAGGTTCACAAGTGAATAGATAGTTAGTTTCCAGGATCTGGCAGGTAGGTCGATACTGAGGGAACCACAGGTGAACAGAAGGTCTAAATCGGTGCTGGGGCCATCACCAGGAACATCAAGAGGCTTACCGGAAATTAATGACTTGAAATGACATACGTCATACAAGTCAAAAAAGGCTTGTTGACCACCCGGTCCGAACAATGTAACTTGTCAGATGTCGTCAGCATACAGTGGGAAGGGAGGGTGACATCACAGCATGCCTCTTACTACCTTGGAATGTCTAGTAGACATTCCAAGGTAGTAAGAGGCATGCTGTGATGTCACCCTCCCTTCCCACTGTATGCTGACGACATCTGACAAGTTACATTGTTCTGAGCCTTTTTTGACTTGTATGACGTATGTCATTTCAAGTCATTAATTTCCGGTAAGCCTCTTGATGTTCCTGGTGATGGCCCCGGCACCGATTTAGACCTTCTGTTCACCTGTGGTTCCCTCAGTATCGACCTACCTGCCAGATCCTGGAATCTAACTATCTATTCACTTGTGAACCTGGGAGTCATATTTCCATCAGTTGTTACGTTCAACCTCCATAGACCTTTGGTGGTGTTTTTTCACAATTTTTTCACAAATTTATATTATGGACTGTTGTGTTTCAAGTTTTTCCTTATAATCAATTTAGGTCTTTTGGAATCATCACTGTTTTCATTACCAGTCACTGTTTATTTATTTTTTGTCAATTAGGTTTACCATTTATTGTTTTACCTAACTGTTTTTGCAGATCAACACTGCATATTTATATTGTGTAATCCATATTTACGGTCACATGTAGTTTGCCTTAAACTTTATTCAATGTGTGTATGCACTTAGTTTTTTGACCTATATGCCTTCTAGTTTATAGCGCTACACTTTTATATATTTTTAGAGCCCTGACTTAAACCAAATTGAGCATATCTGGAGAGACATAACAATGGCTGTCCACCAACGTTTACTATCCAACCTGACAGAAGTGGAGAGGATCTGCAAAGAGGAATGGCAGAGGATCCCCAAATCCAGGATGTGAAAATTTTGTTGCATCTTTCCCAAAAAGACTTATGGCTGTATTAGATCAAAAGGGTGCTTCTACTAAACACTGAGCAAAGTGGTCTGAATACTTAGGACCATGTGATATTTCAGTTTTTCTTTTTTAATAAATTTGCAAAAATATCAACAATCCCATGTTTTTCTGTCAATATGGGGTGCTGTGTGTACATTAATGAGGAAAAAAAATGAACTTAAATGATTTTAGCAAATGGTTGCAATATAACAAAGAGTGAAAAATTTAAGGGGGTCTGAATACTACCATGTAATAGACCAACACAAAGTGGCACACAATTGTAAAGTGGAAGGAAAATGATAAATGGTTTTCAATTTTTTTTTACAAATAAATATCTGAAAAGTGTGGCATGCATTTGTATTCAGCCTCCTTTACTCTGATACCCCTAACTGAAATCTAGTGGAACCAATTGCCTTTAGAAGTTACCTAATTGGTAAATAGAGTCCACCTATGTGTAACTTAATCTCAGTATAAATACAGCTGTTCTGTGAAGCCCTCGGATGTTTGTTAGAGAACCCTAGTGAACAACCTGCATCATGAAGGCCAAGGAACACACCAGACAGGTCAGGAATAATGTTGTGGAGAAGTTTAAAGCAGGGTTAGGTTATAAAAAAATATCCCAATATCTCATAGAGCACTGTTCAATCCATTATCTGAAAATGGAAAGAGTATGCCACAACTGCAAACCTACCAAGACATGGCCGTCCACCTAAACTGACAGGCCGGACAAGGAGAGCATTAATCAGAGAAGCAGCCAAGAGGCCCATGGTAACTCTGGAGGAGCTGCATAGATCCACAGCTCAGGTGGGAGATCCTCAGAACAACTATTAGTCGTTCATGCCACAAATCTGGCCTTTATGGAAGAATGGCAAATAGAAAGCCATTGTTGAAAGAAAGCCATAAGAAGTCCTGTTTGCAGTTTGCGAGAAGCCATGTGGAAGACACAGCAAACATGTGGAAGAAGATGCTCTGGTCAGATGAGACCAAAATTGAACTTTTTGGCCTAAAAGCGAAATGCTATGTGTGGCGGATAATTAACACTGCACATCACCCTGAACACGCTATGCCCACCGTGAAACATGGTGGTGGCAGCATCATGTTGTGGGGATGCTTTTCTTCAGCAGGAACAGGGAAACTGGTCAGAATTGATGGTAAGATGGATGGAGCCAAATACAGGGCAATCTTAGAAGAAAACCTATTGGAGTCTGCAAAAGACTTGAGACTGGGGCAGAGGTTCACCTTCCAGCAGGACAACGACCCTAAACGTACAGCCAGAGCTACAACGGATTGGTTTAGATCAAAGCATATTCATGTTTAAGAATAGTCCTGTCAAAGTCCAGACCTAAATCCAATTGAAAATCTGTGGCAAGACTTGATAATTGCTGTTCACAGACACTCTCCATCCAATCTGAAAGAGCTTGAGCTATTTTGCAAAGAAGAATGGGCACAAATTTCACTCTCTCTAGATGTGCAAGCTGGTAGAGACCCAAAAAGACTTGCAGTGAAAGGTGGTTCTACAAAGTATTGACTCAGGGGGGCTGAATACAAATGCACACCACACTTTTCAGATATTTATTTGTAAAAAATGTTGAAAACCATTTATCATTTCGCTTCAACTTCACAATTATGTGCCACTTTGTGTTGGTCTATCGCATAAAATCCCAATAAAATACATTTACGTTTTTGGTTGGAATATGACAAAATGTAGAAAAATTTCAAGGGATATGAATACTTTTTCAAGGCACTGTAAATTACACATCTAATTTCTTAACTACCTATCACACTTTTGAAGGTCCCGGAGCACCAGGACAATGGAATTACCCACAAAATGACCCCATTTTCAAAAGCAAACACCCCAACGTATATTCTGTGAGTCATAATGAGTCTTTTAAACATTGTCAGTTTTTTCCACCATTTTTTTGAAAATGTGGAAAGAAAATGAAAACACATTTTTTTTCACACAAAGTTGTCCATTTATAAGATTTCTAACACATAGCATGTACGTACCAAAAATTACACCCCAGAATACATTCTGCTACTTGTCCTGGGTATGGTAATACCACATTTGTGAGACTTTTATACAGCCTGGCCACATACAGAGGCACAACCTCCAAGTAGCACCTTCATGCATTCTAGGAGCATAAATTACACATCTAATTTCCTGACAACCTATTATATTTTTGAAGGCCCTGAAAGATGTCCATTTATATTTCTAACACATAGCATGTACATACCAAAGATTACACCCCAAAATACATTCTGCAACTCCTGAGTATGGAGATAATACATTTATGAGACTTTTCCACAGCCTGGCCACATAGAGAGGCCCAACATGCAAGGAGCACTGTCAGGTGTTCTAGGGACATACATTTCAGGGCCCTTTATATTTCTAACTCATACCATGCACATACAAATAATTACCCCAAAATACATTCTGCTGAGCAAAGGGTAAACAAAAGATTACCTGTGGTTTTGCAGTTAGTCCACAGAGGAGAGTATTAGTCCAGTCAGCAGGCAGGAACGTGGTCAGCGACAGCAAACGGTTTTGTCCAGGCAGCAGGCAGAAATATTGTCCATAGTCAGTACAGGCAGCAGGCAGAGATATTGTCAGCACAGCCAAAATATTGGTCCTGGTAGTAGGCAGGAACATGGTCCATAGTACAGGTAGCAGGTAGAGGTGTGGTTAGTTCATGCAGCAGGCGGAGGCATGATGGCAGTAAGTCAGCAGCAGGCAGAAATATTGGGTTTAGGGCCTCGGTCAGGAAAGAATGGGGACAGGGGTAGAGGCTTCTCCCACCCAAATCCCCCCGGTCTCCAGACCCTAATCCAGGAATTACAAAACCCTGAGAAAACAAAAAAAATAGTTTTCTCCATCCAGAGAAACTATTCTGAAGCCCCTTACATATGTGAGACCCCTGTTTTATCATGAATTCCACGACTACATTAGCAAGGTAAAAGATCAGTCCAAGCGGCAGGCAAAAAACGTGTTCAATAAACAGTCCAGGGTTAGTTCCAAGACAGGCAGAGGTATGGTCAGTTTAGGCGGCAGGCAGAAGCATGGTTGAATAACAGGTCAAGGTCAGTTCCGGAGCAGGCAGAAGTATGGACAGTTTAGGTGGCAGGCAGAGGTGTGATCAAATAACAGGCCAGGACACATGCTTGTTTCTGGATTGGGCCATTCCTTCTGGGGATTTCCACACAGGTGTTGTTGTTTATTGAAGACAACATGTAAAATCTCTTTTGTCCCTCCACTTCATATCCATAATTTCCTCATTCTGCAAACTCGCCGACTCCTCTCTTCTTAGTTTCGTATTAACAAACTTTTGAGGGAAACCCTTCCTACTAGCTCTCACAGTGCCACAGGCTAGAGTCTTCTTTTGGTGAAGGTTGTGGAAAAGGGGCAAACTGGTGTAGAAGTTATCAACGTAGAGGTGATAACCTTTTTCTAGGAGTGGGAATATGAGGACCCAAACAGCTTTACCGCTTGATCCGATGTAGTCTGGGCATTCAGGGGGATGCAGCTGGGTGTCCTTTCCTGCGTACCCAGAAAGCATAGGTGTACCCTGTGGCTATGTTGCATGATTTGTAAAGTTTCACCACATATCCGCCATTTTGCTGGGGATGAATTGCTTGATGCCCAGCCTGCCGGTAAAGTGGACAAGCAACTCATCCACGCAGATATTTTTGTCCAGGATAAGTGGCTGCATTTTATACAACTTGTCATATGCCGGGTCATTTTGGGGAGGGCACTGGGTATTATCGTTGTAATGGAGGAACCGCATAATCATCAGATACCTTGTTCTTGGCATTACTGAGGAGATCGGCATGTAAAGGATGGGGTGGGTGGACCAGTATAATCATAACTCTTTTTTTTTTTGGTGAGTCCCATATTGAATGTGAGTCTAAAAAAAAATCTTGAACTCCTCCACTGTTCCTCCAATTCCTTCCAATTCCTCCATTCATAGGGATGGGAATAATAGGACGTTGGGTTGCTTGATATAAATTGTTGGGCATAGAGATTGCACTGGGCCACAATTGAACATATTAAGTCATCAGTGAAAACTAAATGAAAAAAATCTATGGGGGCAAAATTTTCCATATTCACCTGGACACCTGGCTGAGCAGTAAAAGAGGGGATGTTCACTGCTCCTGAGTTAGGAGGAAGCCATAAAGGGTTTTGAAGGGCATACGGAAGGCTGACATTGGTCCTAAACCTTTGGGGCTGAGGTGACACCCCACTAGTACCTGGCCTTTCTTGCAGAGGTACTTCATTTCTGGTGGATGCCCCTGCGCTACTAGTTGATACTGTTGCACTAATGGTGAATGGCACTGCGCTGCTGGTGAATGCCACTGCTGTACTTGTGGTAGCCTGCTCTTCGCCGGAACAATTTCGTTTGGCGGGCACACTGTGCTCCTCCTCTGAATTTGTTAGTGTCCCACTGCTTAGCACTGGCTCGTAATCAAAGTTAGAATCAGAATCTGACACAGAGAACTTTTGACATGGTGGTGACTGTGGGCTGTGGTGACACTGGAGAGCCTGCACAGATGTGCACTGATGGGCATTGATGTACACTGATGGGGTTCCACTGATGAAGCAGCACTGATAAGGGACTATATACAAGAGTTTAGTAATGAGAACGGTATCATTAGCAGTAATCAGCATGGATTCATGAAGAATCGTTCTTGCCAAACCAATCTACTAACCTTCTATGAGGAGGTGAGTTGCCATCTAGATAAAGGAAGCCCCGTAGACGTGGTGTATCTGGATTTTGCAAAAGCATTTGACACAGTTCCCCATAAACGTTTACTGTACAAAATAAGGTCCGTTGGCATGGACCATAGGGTGAGAACATGGATTGAAAACTGGCTACAAGGACGAGTTCAGAGGGTGGTGATAAATGGGGAGTACTCGGAATGGTCAGGGGTGGGTAGTGGGGTTCCCCAGGGTTCTGTGCTGGGATCAATCCTATTTAATTTGTTCATAAACGACCTGGAGGATGGGATAAACAGTTCAATCTCTGTATTTGCAGACGATACTAAGCTAAGCAGGGCAATAACTTCTCCGCAGGATGTGGAAACCTTGCAAAAAGATCTGAACAAATTAATGGGGTGGGCAACTACATGGCAGATGAGGTTCAATGTAGAAAAATGCAAAATAATGCATTTGGGTGGCAAAAATATGAATGCAATCTATACACTGGGGGGAGAACCTCTGGGGGAATCTAGGATGGAAAAGGACTTGGGGGTCCTAGTAGATGATAGGCTCAGCAATGGCATGCAATGCCAATCTGCTGCTAACAAAGCAAACAGAATATTGGCATGCATTAAAAAGGGGATCAACTCCAGAGATAAAACGATAATTCTCCCACTCTACAAGACTCTGGTCTGGCCGTACTTAGAGTATGCTGTCCAGTTCTGGGCACCAGTCCTCAGGAAGGATGTACTGGAAATGGAGCGAGTACAAAGAAGGGCAACAAAGCTAATAAAGGGTCTGGAGGATCTTAGTTATGAGGAAAGGTTGCGAGCACTGAACTTATTCTCTGTTCAAAAATGTTTTATTGAAAAGAGGACATAAAGTTCAACAGGCAAAATACATGCAACTTATAGCAATGAGAATGATACAAATTTTTTCCCCAGCGAAAATTATGTTATAACAGTTTTCAAGGATATGACGTGAACCAAAAGTCCGGGGACTGAATTTTTGCAGAGATAGCTGCGGACTCTTTATGACATTTTCCAATTACGGCTAGAAAACAAAACAACACACAAAAGAGAACAAAAGCAAAAGCTAAAGGTTTGTACTTTCATATGGAAGGTAAATCTGCAAACATACTGTATATAGAATCAAAATCTAGTAAACTTTTTGTTATCTGTAAGTAAAATTACCTGTGATATGAGCATAAGAGGAAAAGAAAGTGGAGAAGAAAGAGTCAGAAGAAAGGAGGGTATAGAGAAGGTAGAGAGAGATTAGAGAAGGACAGGGAGAGGGGAGGAATGGTCAGGGGGAACACAAGAGCACCCAGTTTGCCGCTAAGTCTGTTGGGGGACTCTGTCGAGGATCGTTGCTTCTATTTTACTGTGAATCATAGCTTGAGTAACCCTATTTTTGACCTCAGCTAGGATGAGTTTTGGGGTTTTCCAGGCCCTAGCTATCATCTGTTTAGCTGCTGTTGTGAGCTGAAGGAGAAGGCGGGTCTGAGATCCGGTGAAATCTGAAGGGATAAGGTTCAACAATGCTATTGCCGGATCAGGTTCAATATGATGTTGAAATAGGGTGGAGGCCATTTGAAATATAGCAGCCCAAAATTCCTGTACTATTGAGCATGTCCACCATATTTGTACATGAGAACCTCACTCTTTACAACCACGGAAACAAGTAGCTGGATAATTTGGGAGAAATTTGGAGATCCTGGCAGGAACCAGGTACCATCTCAGTACTTTGTAGTTTGCCTCTTGCGCGATTACGTTTTGTGATGATATTTTCGTATTGGACCAGATATCAGACCAGTCCTCTGCATCAAGATCTATCGCGAGGTCTTTGGACCACTGCGCAGCATACGAGGGAGGGCTGGTTGGGGGGGAGGTCAGATGGGCATATAAAAGGGAGATTAGACCAGGGGCGTGAGGGTCAGAGTTGCAGATCTGTTCAAAGGTGGATAAGTCATCTAATGAAGTATGTGTACCTATCGTTGTTTGGATAAAATGGGATATCTGTAGATATCTAAAGATTTCTGGAGGGGGGATATCAGCTAAGTTTTGTAGTGAAGAGAACGACTTTATAGTGGATCCAGAAACAAAATCGCATATGCGGTATAATCCTGCCCTGAGCCAGGTTTGGAATGAGCTTGGGTTAACTTGGGCCGGGTAAAATTTCGGATGGTCCAAATAAGAAAGTAACGGAGAATGCGGAGATTGACAAATAGTAGTGCGTCGTCTGCAAATAGACATAATTTGTGTGATGTAGAGGCTATATCGAGGCCTTTGATGTTTGGATTTGCCCTAAGGAGGGCTGCTAGTGGTTCAATCGCTAATGCGAATACTGGAGGGAGAGGGGGCACCCTTGTCTAGTACCTCGTAAAATCTGGAAACAGTCCGAGCGGTATCCTGAATATTTAACATATGCTTGTGGCTGGTTATATAGGGAATTAACCCATTGTAGGAAATTGGGGCCAAATCCCCATCTCTGTGGTACATAATTAAGGTAAGGCCAAGAGACTGTGTCAAACGCCTTACGAATATCGAGAGAGAGAGAAGGTGCATGGGGATCTGGCGTGTTCGGGCTAGGTGTTGGAGTGGAATCACGCGTCGGATGTTGTCACTTGCCAGATGTTTTGGAATGAAGCCAACTTGGTCTTTATGTATAAGACCACCTATAATTGGATTGAGGCGTAACGCCATAATTTTGGCTAAAATCTTTATATCCAGATTGAGTAAGGATATGGGCCTGTAGTTGGACCACAAGGAGTTGTTAGGCTTGGGTATCATAGAAATAATGGCTGTCAACGTATCTCGGCCAAAGGAGTGCTGTTTAAGGAGGGCATTAAAGGTGTTGGTGAGAAGGGGGGCTAGGGTGGGAGCAAATTTTTTAAAATAAGAGCTAGATAGACCATCGGGGCCTGGTCTTTTGTGCGGTTTAAGAGATTTTATGGCAAAAAGAACTTCCTCTGACGTAACGGGGCATTCCATAGACTCCCTGTCCACTGAACTTATTCTCTCTGGAGAAGAGACACTTGAGAGGGGATATGATTTCAATATACAAATACCGTACTGGTGACCCTACAATAGAAATAAAGCTTTTTTGCAGAAGAAAGTTTAACAAGACTCGTGGCCACTCATTAAAATTAGAAGAAAAAAGGTTTAACCTTAAACTACGTAGAGGGTTCTTTACTGTAAGAGCGGCAAGGATGTGGAATTCCCTTCTACAGGCGGTGGTCTCAGTGGGGAGCATCGATAGTTTCAAGAAACTATTAGATAAGCACCTAAATGAACGCAACATACAGGGATATACAATGTAATACTGACACATAATCACACATAGGTTGGACTTGATGGACTTGTGTCTTTTTTCAACCTCGCCTTCTATGTAACTATGTAAGTGGCACTAATGAGGCAGCAGTATGAAACAGTACTGAATGGGCACTATGTGATACTGAATGGGCACTGTGTGACACTGATGCAACAAGTAGAACACTCACAGTTTGGCCCAGAGCTCTCCTTCCCTCGCAGTCGGTCTCTGTGTGAGGGAAGAGAGCTGTCACCCTCTGATGACCCAGTTTTGTTTACAATTGTGATAGCATGTCATTGGAAATGGCGATCATGTGGTAAAAGGCCGCCGTAATTGGCCATTTATCACGATCTGTGATTGGCTGTGTCCCATGGCCATCACAGATTCTTTCTGATGCATCCTCGAGGGGGCATGCGGGAAGCGGGTTCCCGTGGGGACATCCATGAATGCCATCCCAGAAATCTAAGCCCGCGTTGTACCCATAATTTTGCTATAGCGCAGGCGGCAAGTGGTTAATTTGTGAGGTCCATGCACTGTAGCTTTTAGCATTACTGGTGCTTCAGACAGTTTGAACAAATTTAATATCAAACCTTAGTAGAATTCTTTCATCAGGAGCCAGTAACCTAATTCATGTTTTTTTTTTTGTTTGTTTTTTTTGTTAAAAAATAAATAAATAAATCTATATATACACTGTATATCAGGACAAATCAAACTCACATCTAGATTAATTGATTAAAACATCTTAGCCATTTAACACCCGACTCCTATTACTTTCTTTTCGTAATGCCATGATGATAAAAGTTTTGACTTTTTTTTCAGCTTTACCATTAATGACCTATTCTGTTCAAAATGTTGGGTCAATTGGATTTGGAATAATATGCTCAATAGAATGTGCTTGACTAAATAGAAATCCAAGTATTGTCATGTGTATCACATTTTAGAAGCCATTCATTAGGAAATCCAAATAATTCTGATGGTTTCAAGGACATTATAAGACACAAAAATCCTAAACTCAGTAGTACTGTCCATGAAAATTACATACAATTTAGAGCTTTATGAATTCAATTAGTCGTTAATGTGATCATTTTGTCATTGTTCCAGGTTGTTGTCAGTGAAGATTCTGATGGTGAAGGCATTGCCGCTCATTTTCCTGCACATGAAAAACCAATTTGTTGCATGGCGTTTAATCCCAGTGGTAAGTGCTTGCAATTATATTCCCTAAGGCCCCATTCACACCTGAATGTTTTGTAGTTTGAAGCTCCAAAACGCTCAACATTAAAAATCCCATGGTTTTCAGTTGTGTCTGTTCAAACCTGAGCGTAGTGTCACTTGAAGCTTCTAGCTAGAAAAAGTATATGAGCTTCTTTTGAACTACTAAGTGTTTTGTAAGGTACAAGAGAATATGAAAACACTGCGCTCTAATAGCAAAAATAAAATATATGTGAGCCAGCAGCTGCATACATTGTGACAAACAATAACTGGTAACTGGGAAAAAAAAATGCAGCTCTAAGAAGTATTAGGAAGTTAAGGTGTAGTGAAACAATTAAGTAAGAGATGCTGTACTGAACAGTAAAGCATATGTGCAAAAACCATAAGTGAGATGAAATGAACAAACACAGTATAAAGTGTCCACATATGGTTAATGGATGATTCCAAACTCAAATTAATAAGAGGAACTGGTATGGACCAAAAAATGATGTGAAACTAGAAAATAAAGTCAATGGTGCACGGTGTGGATCTGTGACTGTGAGTCAACAACGAGGTACAGAACTTCCGTAGCTGTAAACCAACATCTCGATATGGGGCATCAGAATGAAAACATCAGGAAGTAAGATAAGATGGGTACTCTTACCAGATGACGTGGACTCCACTGTCATATGACATGGAGTCAATAGTGCATGGAGCCAAACCTAGGCTGGAAAACGATATCCGGAACGGTGGAACCTCTGTCTCACTTCTCGACTTCTCTGGTGGGGTGAAGAAACATCAGGAAGGGCCGCCAACTGGATATCAGCCAAAAGACCTCAAGGATGTGTTCCAAGGAGAAGCCAGGGACAGATTTGATCCAGACCCCGTGATGGAAGTAGGGCTACTGGAAGGCAGTTTCTTGCATCGGGGTAATATGCAAATAAAAAATAAAAAGCTTCTGCATAGTGCAGGTAAACCAGGGATTTTTATTTCTAAAAATACCATACAAAAAATGGATAAAAGTGATCACAATTGAAATAAAATCTAAGCAGCGTAAGGAAGGGGAGATCGCCCGACGCGTTTCAACCAAGGGGGTCTTCAACAGGGGCATGAGCTTCTCCCTTCACGCTGCTCCTATATATAAATATCTAATCCAATAAGATAACCCCTATAGCCAATCACAGTGGAGCTACAAAGGTCAAGTAATCAGGAACTAGATCCTGTTGATCGCTAGACCAATCAGAATCATGAATAAAACATCCGGTGAGTGTAGGACCCAATAGCGCAGTCTAATAGTGAGACTGATGCCTGGAGACCTCCCCACCGCATGGCAAACAATAGTGGACATCACTTCCTGGTCAAACAATAGTGGACATCACTTCCTGGTAATGCATCACTTCCTGGTCATGTGATGTGGTTTGAAGGGGCGGTGTCCCGGCTCCCTGACCCAATCAACAACCACCAAAAGGTGCACAGGATGGGAGAGGGTAGTCACGGAAACCGAATCTCCTCAGCTCAAGTCCCGATCACATGATCGGATCTGGTGCTGTCACATGGCTAAAAACATCAATGTGAAAATCAACAATAATAATGGCAAACACTAGATGGCAGCACTAAAGTGAAATAGTGCTAGCAAGTGGTGATAAACCAAAACAGAAAATAAGCATTACTGAACAATACTAAGCAGCATTACCTAAATCGGCCCCTTCATACCACATCACATGACCAGGAAGTGATGCATTACCAGGAAGTGATGTCCACTATTTGACCCAGTTACTAAGTGTTTTGACCTTTAATAGACTTCAATGGGAGTGTCTGAATTACGTGTGAAAATGCACATATTGCGTGTTTTTTTAGTAATTAACTTTCCATTGGCTAAAAATAATTAAGGAAAGGAGGGAGAGATAAGGGAGCTCTGGTGAGACTGGGTATTCGGCCCTTAGTATCAGTGGAGGGATGGCACTGAAGGCAGCACTTTGTAGAGAAGAAGCAGCTCTGTAGGGTCATAAAGGAAAGAGAAAGGCGCCTCCTAAGTTCAGTGGTTAAAAGATTTATTACAGGCACAATGGGATTAAAAACACTTACAAGATAGTAAGAGGTCATAGACATACAATGATTTGTCCTCATGCGGATTGCTGTAATCCTCGTCTGTCTGGGGGAAAGAGAGAGCCGTCCTGCAGCTGTCAAGAGTCCCTGGTGACGTGGATTGGCGAGGAGGTGAAGATGCGATGAGGCAGCCCGGGTTCTGGAACCAAGCTGGAATGCACCCGGCCGATGTGTAATCAGGTGAAGCTGGTGGGCGGTAACGCGTTTCGGAGGCAGATCCTCACCTGCCATGAACATAAAAAATAAAATAAAAAACAAAACAAAAAAAAAACAATCGAACTTCGAGGGTCGTAGCTTGGTGACCTGGGATCACAGAGACTGGGGCTCCTGGGACCTATGGTTCCAGAGGTACGGGGCTCCTTGTGCAGCCTGTCAGAAGCTACATACAGAGCGGCCAGTTTAAATACAAGCTGGCACATTCTGTTTGCAGCAGACTGAGAGGATGAGCTCACAGTGCCTCTGATTTCTTGTCAGAGGCACTGAGCTCAATGGAAAGCTTGGAGCTTTGGACCAATAGTAAACTACCATTGGCCCCAACTGTCCAATAAAAATGCTGCAGTGGAGGCTGTCCACTCACTTCAGTGTCATAGAAAGAGGCATGTGTCTAAAAGACACATGTTCCCTTCCAGCACAGCCCTCTTAATTAGAAGGAAAAAGCATGGGTTTATGGGTATAACATTTACCCATAATCCAATGTTTTTCTCACACAGTTATGAGGAAGAATGAGAATCTGCTGCCTGCTGAAAAGGTACTGTTTTAATCAAGCTAAATAATATATTATTATGCTATATGTTATAACATAATAATTTATTATTCATCTATTTACTGTGAAATTAATGGTTTGAAGTTATAAATTTAACCACTTGCTGACCAGCCGCCATCATTATACTGCGGCAGGTCGGCACGATCTCGCAAACCGTCGTAGCTATACACTTGTGGCTGGCGGTCGATGACCACCAGCCACAAGCGATCGTCGGCAAGAGAGCCAGAACAGGGACGTGTGTGTGTAAACACACACATCCCAGTTCTGTGAGGAGAGAGAGATTGTGAGTTCCTGCAAGCTGGGAACCATGATCTCTCATCTCCTATAGTCAGTCCCATCCTCCACAGTTAGAACACATACATAAGGAACACAGTTAACCCCTTGATCGCCCCCTGGTGTTAACCCCTTCCCTGCCAGTGACATTTATACAGTAATCAGTGCATTTTTATAGCACTGATGGCTGTATAATTGTCAATCGACCCAAAAATGTGTCAAAAGTGTCCGATGTGTCTGCCATAATGTCTCAATAAAAATTGCAGATAGCCGCCATTACTAGTAAAAAAAAAATAATAATAAAAATGCCATAAATCTTTCCCCTATTTTGTAGACGCTATAACTTTTGCGCAAACCAATCAATATACACTTTTTGCGATTTTTATTACCAAAAATATGTAGAAGAATACATATCGGCCTAAACTGAGGAAAAAATGTGCTTTTTTAAAAAAAAATTTGGGGCTATTTATTACAGCAAAAAGTACAAAATATTGGGTTTTTTTCAAAATTGACGCTCTTTTTTTGTTTATAGCGCAAACAATAAAAACCGCAGAGATGATCAAATACCACCAAAAGAAAGCTCTATTTGTGGGAAAAAAAGGACATAAATTTTGTTTGGGTACAGAGTCGCACTTGTCAGTTAAAGCGACACAGTGCCGTATCGCAAAAAATGGCCTGGTCATTGAGCAGCCAATTCTTCTGGGGCTGAAGCCACCCGCTTGAGTACAGTTTTTGAAAATATAGTAAATTACCTTAAAAACAATATATGATAATTATTTGTATATTACTTAACCCCTTGCCTCCCAGGCCAATTCTGACAATTCTCTCCTATGTGTAAAAATCATAATTTGCTTTGCTAGAAAATTACTCAGAACCCCCAAACATAATATATATTGTTTTAGCAGACACCCTAGGGAATAAAATGGTGATCGTTGCAACTTGTGTATGTTACACAGTATTTGCGCAGCAATTTTTCAAACGTGGTTTTTTTTTTTAAGAAACAGTTTCATGAATAAAAAAAAAAAACACTAAACTTAGCCCGATTTCACCCGAGTCACCAAAAGTAGTACAGGAACTACGTTTGGGAATCTGTGCGACGCCTCAAAGTTGGCATGATACCGAATCGGATGGTGCCATTGCTGGCAATAACCGCCGATTTGGCATGCGATTTGACATGTCAAATCGCATGCCAAATCGACCCAATGTGAACATAGGCTTATACACTGTCCACAACTCTGCCAATCTGTGCCTCACACGTGTTAATAAACTACTTCAATTAGACAGCTTTCTATTAGATTTAAGCGTATGAGAATTGTATACAGAACCAGGTGATCAGGTAAACACATCAAAGCTGAGTACCTGTTGGGTGACTGCTGAAAACAACATCAGAGAGATTGTAAAGATTACAAAACCATATGTGGCTAGTGAACCATTGGTTAGAGACTCCTGCTTTAAATCAGATACAGAAATTAACACAGCATGGAGAGACAAGCTAATATTTGCACTCATTTGTTTTCCTTGTTAGTAACTTATTATCAGTTTATAGCATTAAAAAAAAATTTTTTTGGGCAACGGACAACTAATAGACCACACACAGCATGAAAGAAATGTGAACAGCTGTAAATACTCATAGCATGGTATATGAATCTCTGAAATATAAAAGTCTCTCCTCTTAGTAGTTTCAGCATTACGTTTGAAGAGTTGGGTTGATTTTAACATTCTAGCGTGTTTTAAGTGTTGCCATAGTTACTGGATGCTTCATTGATAAAGCTGTTAAGGTGAATCTTTTCCCAGTCACTTTAGAGTCATGGGTCACCAGCACCTAGACACTTTGTAAACTCAGAAAACCACAGGGAGGAATTCATTTACTTATCAGATGTGAAAGTTTTGTAAGCGGGTGATCTTCATCCCGTTAATTGACCATGTCTGAGTGAAAGCCTCATCCTCATTTATCATTGGGTTTTGTACGGAGCAGTCTCTGTGATTAACGGTCTTGTGGTCAGTGAGCAGACTTTGCAGTTAACAGCTAACTACAGCTCCTAATGAATAAGCACTCATATTAATTAGAAAAACCATACATTAGTGATCTACAATAAAATCAAAGCTTTTACAAACCTCAAACTTGTGAAACATATTTGTTTTTTTTCCCCTGTTTTCTCTAATATTAAGTAATAGCCTTTCCACTAGACAACCCTTACATATTTTCTATGCTGTTACTACAGCAGCGGAGATGTATAGATCACAGCTCAGGTCACAGCTTGCAACCTCCCAAACTAAGCTACGTTCTGAACTGTTCAAATCTGCATTCAGTATTTGAAGCCTCCTTTCACACACTACACTGTGTGTGTGCATCTGTGTCATTATTTTATTTTATTATTTATTTATTTCAGGTACTTATATAGCGCCGTCAATTTTACGCAGCGCTTTACATATACATTGTACATTCACATCAGTCCCTACCCCCAAGGAGCTTACAATCTAAGGTCCCTAACTCACATTCATACATACTAGGGACAATTTAGACAGGATCCAATTAACCTACCAACATGACTTTAGAGTGTGGGAGGAAACCGGAGTACCCGGAGGAAACCCACGCAGGCACATGGAGAACATGCAAACTCCAGGCAGGTAGTGTCGTGGCTGGGATTAGAAAAGCTGTTCTTACATCTGCCTTTTCTTACAGTACTTTTAGTGACTGTTGGGCTTTTTTACATTCAAGAACCTGCACCAGAAATACGGGTAAACAGGGCCTAAGTGTAAAAATTCTGAAGAGTCATTAAAAATATTCAGTGCAAAGATAAGCCAGATAAATATACTTATGCCGCGTACACACGATCGGAAATGCCGCCAGCAAAACTCCAATGAAAGCTTTTTGTCGGAAAATGCGACCGTGTGTATGCTCCATCAGTCTTTTGCTGGCGGAATTCCAGCCAGCAAAAGATTGAGAGCATGTTCTCTATTTTTCGGTCGTGAAAAGTTCCTATCCGAAAATGCGTTTGTCTGTATGCAATTCGGATGCGCAAAAAAATCACGCATGCTCGGAAACAATTTGACGCATGCTCGGAAGCATTGAACTTCATTTTCTCGGCTCGTCGTAGTGTTCTATGTCACCGCGTTCTTGACGGTCGAAAGTTTAGAGAATTTTTGTGTGACCGTGTGTATGCAAGGCAAGCTTGAGCGGAATTCCATCGGAAAAACCATCCAAGTTTTTTCTGATGGAAACTTCGATCGCCTGAATGCGGCATAAGATTAACAGTAAATAGTAGGGCTGCAACTAACGATTATTTTCATAATCGATTAGTTGGTCGATTATTGTTTCGATTAATCGATTAATCGGTTAATAACCTTAAAAAAAAAAGTGTGGTGTATAATTTAGTTAATATGTAAAGTTTTTTAAAAAAAGGCAATTTATTCTTAAATATCTCTATGCAGTGGTAAATATGAACAACCAACTATATGGTTAGGGAGCAAAATACTCACACCACAACACAAGCATTATGACATCTGCATTGAGACACAATAATGTGTGTTATTGCACGTTTGTGTAGCACCCCCCTGATCTCCAGAGGCATGGTGGTGACCTCCAGAGACAGGGAGGGCTGACATTTTACCTCAGGGTGCAGGTTGCTAGGCATGGTGGGTTGTGTACAAGGTAGAAAGATGGGCGCCAGTCACTTTTATGCATAAACAAAAAGGAGTTTATTACTCAGAACAGCAAAAAAAGTGGGAGAGAGGGGTAGGGCACAGGACACACTTAGTCAAATAAAGCAGCAGACCGGCAGACTCCTTAGACAAAAATGTAGAAGAGGTAGACAACAGTACAGAAAAAGAGTCTTTAAGCTATAACCAGCAATATGTACTTTGTAGCAAAAGCTGTCTCCTATAGCAGCTGAAAGAAAACTCACAAGAAGGCATAGGAATTCTATGGATGATTCCATCTTGATGCTTTCCCAGGCTCTCCATGGTTCCCCGGTCCATGCAAGAGTAACCCCTGGTACTTCATCTCAGGTCTCCATCCTTTCCTTTATGCCTTTTTCGGTAGTGAGCACGCTCTCCCTTGCAGAACCTTGAGCACATGGATAGGCCTCAGGCTTCAGGCCTACCCAGCAGCAGCTGTTTCTCACACACCCACACCGAAGTCTGTATGGAAAAGACCCAGATCACCTGACTTCCTCCAAATAAAGTACCCTCTCCCAGCATCCTTAGCGGCCAGAGAAACTCCTACTGATTGGCAGAGAAAAGTATGCATATTCATAACCTAGATTCACTGTAGCTCATCCTATAAATGCCAAAAGCAACAGTGCCACCTATTGACAAAAGGGAGGGACCACAGCTAAACCAGGCTTAGGCAAAAACCCAATTGATCACAAAGACTACAGATTAGCCAGGTTAACTACAACCCAGCAAAGCTAAATTTACTTGTAGCCTTGTTTAAGACAAGGATGCTACATTTGCAATGCATTTACTTGCAGTTTGACTGTGTTTTTGTTGAGCTGAGTTATCTTGAATATTGTTGTGTGCTTATTTCTTGTGATATCACTTCCTTCATGGTTGCTGATTGAGTGTAGTGTAGAAAAACAACATAGCGGCACAATAGAGGCAGGAAGGGGAATCACTTTTTTAAATCCTTATTGTTTTTTTTTGGTAGTCATATGCAGATACATTTCATTTTAGTGGGGTGCACTGTACGATGTTGCTACAGCGATGCATTGTGCAAAAATAATGCATGCATCATTTTAGCATAATGCAACGCAGTACATAGTTGTGGACTACACTAATTGCTGCCATTGTTATTTCCCTTGATATTGTGTTCTGTTCGCATTTGGCAACATTCCTCATGCACCACAGCTCTGATGTGAAGCCTGTCAGAAATATATAATCTAATCTCTTTATCTAAACTGATATTTAGTTCACTATGGGTTACTACATCTGGCTTGTGGTAATGGCAGTTAGCACTTATTATTAAAGTAGAACTTTAGGGAAAACCTTTTTTGATTTTGGATAAAGTAAGGGAGGGTTATAACCCCTGTCAGATTATTTTGCTATCTGTATCCCATTGGGAAGATTTACTTTCACTTCCTGCCAAAAGAGGAAGTGAGAGGAAATCCTTGCAAATTTAGGGAATGAGTTGGAAAATTTCGCTGCTGTTGCTTTTCTGGGGACAACCAAAATGTAAAAATGTGGGATTTTCTTTTATTTCACTTTCAATTATAATAGTAAACAGGGCAAATAGAGAGGGAGAATCTCCTTAATGGGGGCACACACAGCAATAAAAACTGACAAGCATTCTAATCCCCTCCACTATATCCAAAACTAAAAAAACAAAAAAGTTTTGCCTTTAGTTATACTGTAAATAAACTTGTATATCTACTGTTTTTTTGTATTTTGCTACTATAATTTGTTCCTACTATTTTTGTTTTATTTAAGGGAATGCACATATGTTTTAATCCTAAAATAAATGTAAATGTAACACTTCTACATGACTTTATTTCCCATCAAGTATTAAACAAAAAATCATATTGTTAACAATAATAAGTCTATGCCACTCTAAAAACGCATATCTACATAAACAAGCCATAACTGTAAAAATTACAGCGTTTTAATTTGGTTTTTAAGGCAATATTAAAAGTTCATCTCCAGGGGGCAGCATTAGTTAAATAGTTTTGTGTCTTCAGTTAACATGTTACAGTTAAACAAAATTTAGCTTAGACCATCAGCTGTATCTCAAGTATGTCTATATTATGCACTACAGTTTTCAAAATGAATTGCCCTGTATTACTTGCTAGAGTAAAGGCACAGCTTTAAGTACTTGAGAGACTTTACACTGAAATGTTTGGCAGTGCTTATTTACGGTTCATTATGCCTTTTTCCAGCGACCCAGCAGTGCCCTGGCGTCATGGAAGGCAGACACCCAGCACTGATTGCCCTTGTGTGGTTTATTAAGATCTACATTGAAGTCCTGTGAGAGCTCCAGCTTTTTACCCAAGTGTCAGTAAAAGGAAAACTCATTTAGCCTAAGCATTAGTAGTTTCGTTGCTTTAGTTTCAGTCTCATAACTCTCATATATGGATTTTTCCTCACTGTTTAGGTAGATGTTAACTGTTCCAGAAAATACACAAGGTAAAAACCTTTAATAAAAACATGATAACACATTACAGTGGTTGTAAACTCAATCACTAAAATATCAGAAGCTTTAACATGTTAATATCATTTCAAAGTCATATTGAATATTTTTTAATTTGCAACTTCCATTAAAATAATACCTTGTTCAGACACTTCCTGTCCCGGTCTCCCCACTGTGCTCCAGTGTTTGACACTCTGTCATAAGGGTTCCTAATAGAGACTGCAAATTGCCATTTCAACACATCTTACACAAGCAGGGTCGACCGTTGGCACCATCAGAACTCTACCTTGGGAAATGCCATGCATCCAACACTGGAGTGCAGGCATACAGGCAGCAAGTGTTTTATTTATTTTATTTATTTGCTTGATAAAAATGGCAGTTTTTTGTGATTCATAGTAAATGACATTTAGCGGTAGTTAGGCACATTTAACTGGATGTTCTGTAATGTTGAAGGTGTTTTCTCCAACCACTTCTTCAGTGCCAATGAGTGCCAGGAAGAAATCACAGCATTTAAATTGACACAGATAGTACAAACACCTTAATCAATCAACAAGATGTAAGGTGTGAAGGTTATAGAACCACCCCATTCTAGTTACATAATCCTATCCTTGGTGTCAGGAAGTTTGCATAGGTGTTTTTTCCTCAGTTTACATGGCTAAAGTGGTATCAAGTCACTGGGGTAACAATGTTTAAACAGCATTATATGTGGAAGACAGTTAGTTTTAAAGGTCCCAAGCCCTGTTTAAGGATGTTTGTTCCAGTTTGATGTTGATGGCCTCTTCTATACCTCCAGTAGTTCTGGATTTGCACATTTTAGAATTAATGACTCTATAATATTAGGTTATGTTTGAACACAAGTGGTTCAGGATGTGTATCCGGACAGTGGGGTGTTGAGCAGTGATTTTGCATGTCTTCGCCCACTGCCCAATAATGAGGAATAATCCCTTAATTTTTAGAACATGTGATGGAATGAGACAAGTGAATAACTTCTGATTTAGGAAGGCTTTACTGTGCTACATAAATCCAAAAATAATACTGTGCATGTGAAAAGATTATTCAGTGTGAAAAAAAGCAGCACCACAAAATGTGAGATATTGCCACATGCCCCGGAAGAAGTAAATTTAGAGACAAAACCGGTTGGGCTTCCTGCTATCGCACATTTTTCATGTTTGGATGTTCTGTGGCGACCGTCTTCCCTTTTTACCATGCAATGCTGTTTTTACTATGAATCTGTGTAAGTGTGATACTTTATATTGAATGTAACCCTTAAGAGGTTTTACACTATCCAGTGTTATATGTTTTTTTTGGATCTGACTACACGATTCTCGTTTGGGTGGAGTCCCTGGATGCTCTTGAGCTGTTCCTGACGTGGTCCCTTTGTACATCCCCTGCTAATGACCCGTACTAGGACATATACCTATTGTGGTGGGGGCGTGTTCACTTGGTGAAGGGATTGGATAACCTTATCCACAGTTGAATCATGGAGTTTGTCATTTGACCATTATGGTCCATTTGAGAGACTGATTTTTCTGGACTTTTTATAATTGTTTTACAGTATTTTTTAACCATTTGCTAACTGGGCACTTAAACCCCCCTCCTGCCCAGACCAATTTTTAGCTTTCAGCGCTGTCACACTTTGAATGACAATTGCACGGTCATGCTACACTGTACTCAAATTAAATTTTTATCATTTTTTTTTCACACAAATGGAGCTTTGTTTTGGTGGTATTTACTCACCACTTGGGTTTTTATTTTTTGCTAAACAAACAAAAAAAGACAGAATTAAAAAAAAAAAAAAAAAAAAAAAACATGTTTCATAGTTTGTTATAAAATTTAGCAAACAGGTATTTTTTTTATCCTTCATTGATATTCGCTGATGAGGCTGCACTGATGGGCTGCACTGATGTGCACTGATGGGCTGCACTGATAGGCACAGATAAGGCGACACTGATAGGCACTGATAAGACGTCACTGATAAGACAGCACTGATGGGTCCTGATGGGTGGCACTGATAGACGTCACTGGGCACTGATATCGGGATCGACCCCATACTCCGATCTGTGATCAGCCGAGTCTCATAGACTCGGGGATCACAGAGCGCGACGCGCGCCCTGCAGGGGGTGCGCAGGCCGCTCGAGCAAGGGAGGACATCCATGGACACCTCCACAGCAAATTAGGTCCGCGCTGTAACCGTCTTTCGGCTATAGCGCGGACGGGAGGTGGTTAATATCAATCACTGTAGCGCAACACACCCTTATTTTGTTTACTGTGCTACACATTGATTAGGGTGTGAGCTTTTTGGTTGCTTTAGTTCCTTCTCACCAAACCTTATGTAGTTAAACTATCTTATTGGATCCCAAACCTACACCGTAGAATTTATGGTTACTACACTGACGATTGCTGAATATCCTGAAACAGCATTTTGGAATGAATGGCACTCTAATATTTGGCCATATTTGTACTAACCACTAGCGGTCCTGAATGTGCATCTGATTATTAATTTGGACATGTGAATAACTTCTGTTTTACAAAGGCTTTACTATGCCTAATGGAGTGTAGAAAAGTTAGACTTCTGACAATATTTTTATTGCTGCCTGTGCCTCTGTCCGGGTAACAACTATTCTCACGCTTATTGTCTTGGTTTCAGAGTTGAAGTGAGGGAAATCCCCCCAGCGATGTCAGGTAGAGAGGCAGAAATTTTAACTTTTTCCAATCAGTAATGGCCAAAAAACGATTTAAAAGTAAGTTAAAGTGGTTGTAAAGGCTCAAGGTTTTTTTAACTTTATGCATTCTAATACTTACGTGAGCCATACTGTGATCCAGTGATGTGCACAAGAGCCTCAGCTCTCTTGGGACTCTCCTTCCTCATTGGCTCCCGCTGCTGTCAGTCACAGACAGTGAGAGGAGAGAGGGGGCAGGGCCAAGCTGTGTGAATGGACAAGCGGAGCAGTGGCTCGGGAGCCTCCACAGCAAGCTGTTTGCTCATGGGGCAGGAGGGAGGAGCCAGGAGAGATGGCAGGGGACCTGAGAAGAGGAGAATTGGGGCTGCACAGAGCAGGTAAGTATAACATGTTTGTTATTTAAAAAAAAAAAAAGAACTTGCCTTTAATATTACTTTAACCGGTTCAATACAGGGCATTTTCACCCCCCTTCCTTCCCAGGCCAATTTTTAGTTTTCAGCGCTGTCGCACTTTAAACGACAATTGCGCGGTCATAAGACGTTGTACCCAAAAAAAATTGACGTCCTTTTTTCCCCACAAATAGAGCTTTCTTTTGGTGGTATTTGATCACCTCTGCGGTTTTTATTTTTTGCGCTATAAACAAAAGAAGAGCGACAATTTTGAAAAAAAACAATATTTTTTACTTTTTGCTATAATAAATATCCCAATCGTTTTTAAAAAAAACAACATTTTTCCTCAGTTTCGGCCGATACGTATTCTTCTACATATTTTTGGTAAAAAAAAATCGCAATAATCGTATATTGATCGGTTTGTGCAAAAGTTATAGCATCTACAAAATACGGGATAGATTTATGGCATTTTTAAAAAAAAAATATTTATTTATTTTTTTACTAGTAATAGCGGCGATCGCGGTTTTTTTTCGTGACTGCGACATGATGGCGGACACATCGGACACTTTTGACACATTTTTGGGACCATTCACATTTGACGGCCTGGGCTTAGCCAAAAATGTGTCAAAAGTGTCCGATGTGTCCGCCATCATGTCGCAGTCACGAAAAAAAACCGCGATCGCCGCTATTACTAGTAAAAAAATAAATAAATATTTTTTTTTTAAAAATGCCATAAATCTATCCCGTATTTTGTAGATGCTATAACTTTTGCTCAAACCGATCAATATACGATTATTGCGATTTTTTTTTACCAAAAATATGTAGAAGAATACGTATCGGCCGAAACTGAGGAAAAATGTTGTTTTTTTTAAAAACGATTGGGATATTTATTATAGCAAAAAGTAAAAAATATTGTTTTTTTTCAAAATTGTCGCTCTTCTTTTGTTTATAGCGCAAAAAATAAAAACCGCAGAGGTGATCAAATGCTATAAAATTGCATTGATTACTGTGTAAATGTGACAGGCAGTGAAGGGGTTAACCACTAGGGGGACACAAGGGGTAAATATGTTTCCTAGGGAATGATTCTAACTGTAGGGGGCGGGGACGTACAAGGGGAGGAGACCGATCAGTGTTCCGCTGTACTAGGAACACAGATCGGTCTCCTCTCAACTGACAGGACGTGGATCTGTGTGTTTACACACACAGATCCACGGTCCGGCCCGGTCAACGGGCAATTGCGGGTGCCCGGCGGACATCGCGGCCGCCGGGCACATGCACCGGGTCCCGAGTAACGCAGTGGGCGCGCGCGCGCCCCCGGCGGAGCGCGCGCACCCCCTAGGCGGCCGGGAAGCCCAGGCCGTCATATGACGTCCACCCAGGATGGGAGATCCCATCTGTGCATGTCATATTACAATACGCGGGTAGGGAAGTGGTTAAGTGTAAAGGAAGACCAGCAGGCACATTTGAAACTCTTCAAACAATACCTCACTGCTTTCTAATGCCACAAAGCAGTGGCAGTAGCCTCAGTAAACCTTGGGCATTGTATCTGGACCCTACGCTGTGGGGACAGCCTGTAATGTTTCTTCAGGTACTGGATCCAGCATGGCTGTTCACCTTAGCGATAAATGCAATGCATGTAGTATCCACAGGGTGTTATACAGGTCCAGGGCCAGGTCCAGGGCCATGGTCCATCCCTATGGAACCCAGTTACTGAATACCCCTTTGATGGTATGCCCACCACAATGGGCAAGCATTATAGACAGGTGAGAAGTTTGGATTTCAATATTTTTATTGAGGTAAGAAGATACAATAGTTGAAAATGCAGCAAATAAAACAGTAACAGTACTTCAATACAGCTAACAATAGCAATTCAAACAGTCATTAGAAACTAACCATAGCATGGAAGTGTCCTCAAACAAGGACTCTGACATGGAAGGAAAGGTTACGATCATTATCGGAGGAGTTAGGGGGCATACAGGTGGTCCAAAAAAGGGCCAAGACAAATCTAATCATCAGATTTATTACAGAAACTGTATTAAAATAGCAATTTGCATAATGAAGGAGAAGAAGGGTGGGGGATAAAGGGGAAATCTATTGTCCATGTGCCTGAGAATATAAACACATTCAGAGCCAGGTCATCCTGAAATAAACAAGAAAGTCAAGTATGAAAGATAAGGTGAAGAGGGAAAGGAAAAAATATAGATCAAGAGGGAAAGGGAGGGCAGCCAGGGGCTTGTTTAGGAACCAACAAATACTAAATCCATGGGTCCCATGCTTTATCAAACTTCTTAGAATTATTATGAAGAATACAGATGAGTCTGTTGACCATATTCCAGTTAAGGGTGTTCTTTATATAATAAAGTGAAACCACCGACTGCTTCCAATATTTTGCAATAGTAATTCTTGCTGCCAAAAACATATGTAACTAGTTTCACAGGTTTCTTGGGAACCTCGTCAGGTAACTTTTGAAAGAGGTAAAACTCTGGGGATCTACAAATATTGACTCCCGTCACAGAAAAATTAAAACTGAAGATTTGAATCTAAAATCTGGTCACTATAGGGCATTGCCCAGGTGAGACTTTTGGCTGATCTCTCTTGTAAGGAGTCATTCCTCATACTTCACAAAGACAAGATTGTCTTACGCCCAAGACCATGCTTTCTTCCCAATGTGGTATCAGTCTTCCACTTCAATGCAGACATAGTACTACTATCCTTTAGCCTTTAGCGTCAAAAGGAAATCTCTTTTCCTTCCCTGGATGTAGTCAAAACCATTGGAGTCTACCAATGGATGCATTGGTGATGCATTAAGGTGAAAAAACATGAGGGTTTACAACCCCTTTAAGTCAAAATTCCTCTTTTTTGTTATATGAAAGAGACTGCAAAGCGATTGTACATATAGATTTTAATGAGCATTCTCAGCTTCATAATCTCATATTTCTTGACACTATGACCAGTTTGGATTCAAGAAAGCTGGTTAACTTAACCACCTCAATACAGGGCACTTAAACCCCCTTCCTGCCCAGACCAATTTTCAGCTTTCGGTGCTCTCACACTTTGAATGACCATTACTCAGTCATGCAACACTGTACCCAAATGAAATTTGTGTCATTTTTTTCACACAAATAGAGCTTTCTTTTGGTGGTATTTAATCACTAATGGGTTTTTTATTTTTTGTGCTATAAATAAAAAAAGACCGTAAATTTTGTGAAAAATTGCCTTTTTCTTTGTTTTTGTCATAGAATTTAGCAAATTAGTAATTTTTCTTCATAAATTTTGGCCACAATTTATACTGCTATATATCTTTGGTAAAAATAACCCAAATTAGTGTATATTATTTGGTCTTTGTGAAAGTTATAGAGTCTACAATCTATGGTGCCAATCACTGAAAATTGAAAACATCTGATCAGGCCTTCAGTACATCAGGTGAATCTCATTTCTTGAGGTACTAACAAGTCAGAAAAGTACAAATACCCCCCAAATGACCCCTTTTTAGAAAGTAGACATTCCAAGGTATTAAGTAAGTAGCATGGGGAGTTTTTTTAAGGTGTAATTTTTTCCCACAATTCTTTGCAAAAGGAAGATTTTTTTTTTTTTTTTTTTTTTTTCAAAATTTTCATATTAACTGGTTATTTCTCTCACAGAGCATATGCATACAACAAATTACACCCCAAAATACATTCTGCTACTCTTACCGAGTATGGGGATACCACACATGTGTGGGACTTTTACACAGCCTGGCCACATACAAAGGCCCAACATTGAAGTCGCACCATCAGGCGATCTACGAGCATAAATTGCACATCTCACTTCTCAACCACCTATTACACTTTTGAAGGCCCTGGAGCACCAGGACAAAGGAATTGCCCACAAAATGACCCCATTTTGGAAAGCAAACACCCCAATGTATAATCTATGAGGCATAATGAGTCTTTTGAACGGTTATTTTTTTTCCAGATGTTTTTGGAAAATGTGGAAAAAAAATGAAAACGCATTTTTTTTACACAAAGTTTTCCATTTATAAGATATTTCCAACACATAGCAAATACATAGCAAAAATGACACCCCAAAATACATTCTGCTACTCCTCCTGAGTATGGCAATACCACATGTGTGGGACTTTTACACAGCCTGGCCACATACAAAGGCCCAACATTGAAGTCGCACCATCAGGCGATTTACGAGCATAAATTGCACATCTCATTTCTCAACCACCTATTACACTTTTGAAGGCCCTGGAGCACCAGAACAAAAGAATTGCCCACAAAATGACCCCATTTTGGAAAGCAAACACCCCAACTTATAATCTATGAGGCATAATGAGTCTTTTGAACGGTTATTTTTTTTCCAGAAGTTTTTGGAAAATGTGGAAAAAAAATAAAAACGCATTTTTTTTACACAAAGTTGTCCATTTATAAGATATTTCCAACACATAGCAAAAATGACACCCCAAAATACATTCTGCTACTCCCCCTGAGTATGGGGATACCACATGTGTGAGACTTTTACACAGCTTGGCCACATACAGAGGCCCAACATCCAAGTAGCACCATCAGGCGTTCTAGGAGCATACATTACATAGATAATTTCCTGGCAACCTATCATTTTTGAAGGCCCTTCATATTTCTAACACATAGCATGTACATACCAAGAATTACAATCCAAAAAAAATTCTATTGCGGAAAGGATAAAAAAAAAGTATTACCTGTGCTTTTAGTAGTGTCCACAGAAGAGAGCACTGGTCCAGGCAGCAGTCAGGGATGTGCTTAGCGACAGCAATAATAACTATCCAGGCAGCAGGCAGGAATATTGGCTATAGTCGGCACAGCACAGTCCATAGGAATTGTCCAGGCAGAGACAGCCAGCACAGCCATAATATTGGTCCTGGTACACTGTTACCTGCAGACACACATTATTGTACCGCTCTCCAGCCCTTCATAAACATACTGCCTCTTGCTACAGCGAATTATTTGCATAGTCCAGGTAGCAGGCAGAGGTGTGGTCCGTTCATGCGGCAGGCAAAGGCATGATGGCAGTAAGTCAGCAGAAGGCTGAGGGCTGCAATCGGGTAAGACCTGTGCACAGGGGCACAGGGGTAGAGGCTTCGACCCACCCAAATCTCTATGAAGCCTCCGGACTCCAGACCCTAATCCGGAAATTACAAAACCGGGAGAAAACAAAAAAAAATTGTTATCTCCATCCGGAAAAACTATTCTGGAGCCCCTCACATATGTGAGACCCCTGTGTACTATAGTAGCAGGGCAACAGATCAGTCCAAGCGGTAGGCAAAAGCATAGTCCATAAAACAGGCCAGGGTCAGTTAACGTGCAAGCAGTCCAAGCGGTAGGCAGAAGCGTAGTCACAAAACAGGCCAGGGTCAGTTCACGAGCAAGCAGTCCAAACGGTGGGCAGAGGCATAGTCAAAACAGGCCAGGGCCAGTTCATGTGGAAGCAGTCCAAACGGTAGGCAGAGGCATAGTCAAAAAGCAGGCCAGGGTCAGTTCACATTGAAGGCAGTGGCATGGTTATTTGGGGAAGCATGGAAAATGATCAGCGAAAATGGGGAAAATATGGGCTAATAATCTAGGGATGTATGATACAGTTCGAAGCATTCACCAATGCAATGGCCAGGTTGGGAGGGACACTGGGGACAATGGTAGCTGGTATCTTTTCGAAAACCTCTTCTGCTGCACACACGACATCTTTTTTGCCGTCTTCGGCCTGCTTCCGATGGTGGAATGTTGTACAGGAAGTGGCGTTCATGAAGTCGGCTAACAGCATCAGAACGAGGTACTTCTGGGAGGGGTCTTTGTGGATAGATGAGGGACGTGACTACTACTTCTATGAATTTTAGGAAGGGGGCGGGGCTTTCTGTGGATTTTGTGTAGATTATGTTGGAATTGTAAATGGCCAAATGGATTAGATATATTGCTACCTTCTTATACCAGAATCGGGACCTCCTTATTGACAAATAGGGCTGAATCATTTGGTCATTGAAATCCACCCCCCCATGTAGAGATTATAGTCTTGGACACATGTCGGTTTTTCAATGGGACCTCGTCTTCGCTGAACTACAACCGTAGTGTCATCATGAATGGTGGACATCATGTGCACGTTCCTGTTATCCTTCCACCTCAAGGCCAGCACTTCATTACATCTCAGTGTTGCTTATTCCCCCTTTTTCAGCCTTTTGTTCACAATGGATTGTGGGAAGCCCTTCCTGTTTTTTCTTGAAGTTCCGCAGGCCAGGGTTTTTTCAATATATAGGTGTCTGAAAAGGGGCAGGCTGGTATAAAAGTTGTCCAGGTATATATGATAGCCTTTTTTCAGAAGTGGGTAAGCCAGGTCCCATACGATTTTTCCAGTTGTGCCCATGTAGGCCGGGCACTCAGGGGGCTGGAGCTGGGAATCTCTTCCCTCATATATGCGGAATGCATATAGATATCCCGTGGCTCTCTCACACAGCTTGTAAAATTTGACTCCATATTTGGCTTTTTTGGTAGGAATATACTGTTTTATTCCTAGCCAGCCTGAAAATGGTACCAGGGACTCATCCACACATATATTCTTCTCGGGGACATAAAGTTCTGCAAATCGTTGGGAAAATAAATGTATTAGTGGGCGAATCTTGTATAGCTTATCGGAATTTGGATGATTGCGGGGAGGGCACTGGGTGTTGTCGTTAAAATGAAAGAATCTCATAATCATCTCATATCGGGACCTGGACATAGCGGCAGAATACATGGGCATATGGTGGATGGGGTGGGTGGACCAATAGGTATGTCCTTCATTTTTTTTTGTAATCCCCATATTTAGAGTGAGGCCCAAAAACAATTTGAACTCCTCCAAATTCAAATCTCTCCACTCAAACGGACGGGCATAAGATGATTTGGGGTTGCTGGCAATATACTGCTGGGCATACAAATTTGTCTGGTCCACAATGAACTGCAGCAAAGTGTCGGGCAAAAACAGGTGAAAAAAATTGATCTCTGTAAAATTTTGGGTGTTGGCCTGCACACCTGGCTGTGCTGTGAAAGAGGGAATATTTGGTGATCCCGAGTTGGAAGGCAGCCATGTTGGGTTGGCAAGACCATCTGGCATATAGGTAGCGGCCCTGGCTCTTGGGGGACGTGACACTCCAGTAGTTGGGGGAGTTGAATTTCCTGTGCTGGAACTCAGGTGTGATGTGGCAGCACTGGTACTGGGCATTTGTGCGCAGGGCCTATCTCTGGTGGCAGCACTGGTACTGGGCCTTTGTTCCTGGGGCCTATTGCTGGCGGCAGAGCTGGTACTGGGCCTGGGAATATAATCCCGGTTGCTGGCGGCTTCCTGGTTTCCAGAGTGTCGTGCCCTTTTAGGAGGGACCCATTCTTCATCGGAATCATTGCTACTCTCGATCGGTTCAAATGCCGAATTTGATTCGGAATCAGAATGGGACTCTGATGAGAGCTCCCCGATGCTCTCATCAGTCATAGAGAGGATCTGGAACGCCTCCTAGTATATCCTCTTTTGGACATGGCTGTGTGGCGGCTAGCTGTGCGACGGGTGACAGATGGGTGGCAGGTGACGGTCACTGATGGGCTGTGCGATGGGTGGCAGGTGACGTTTACTGAGAGGTGATGGTGTGATGGGCGATGGTCACAGATAGTTGACAGGCGACGGTCACTGATGGGTGACAGGTGCACCGCTGATGGTCACTGATGGGTGACAGGGCACAGTCACTGATGGGTGACGGGTGAGAGGGGATGGTCACTGATGGGTGACAGGCCACGGACGGTGACAGGTGATAGTCACAGATTGTTGACAGGCGACGGTCACTGATGGGTGACGGGTGCACCGCTGATGGTCACTGGTGGGTGACGGGTGACAGGGCACGGTCACTGGTGGGTGACGGGTGACAGGGCACGGTCACTGGTGGGTGACGGGTGACAGGGCAGGTCACTGATGGGTGACGGGTGACAGGGCTGGTCACTGATGGGTGACGGGTGACAGGGCACGGTCACTGGTGGGTGACAGGGCACCGCTGATTGTCACTAATGGCAGTCTCTATGTGACAGGTGCACTTTTTATGGGTGACTGTTGGGTGACAGATGACAATTGGGGGGGGCGATGGGACAGAACAGAAGTGGTGTTGGTGCAGACACTACAATACAAAGATCTGTAACTCACTGCTCCTAGCTCTTCTCTCCTCACACTGGAAACGGTGTGTGAGGAGAGAAGGGCTAATAACAGCTAGTGACAGCTCTTTGTTTACAGTTAGTGATCGGCTGTGAATGGATCACAGCCGATCACATGGTACACAGAACTGGCCAATGGCTGTAAACTATCGTCGGTGACGAGCAGTGTTCCCGGGGAACACGCCGCCACCGACGTGCACGCGCAGCACGCTCACGATCGCGCGCATGCGCCGTGCAATGCGGGATGTACCATTAGTGATTGGCCGTGACTTCATCACGGCCGATCACGTGGTAAACAGCCATGCCCAGTGGCTGTTCACCCCTGTCGGTGACGAGCGGTGTCTCGGTGACACGCCGCCACCGACAGTACAGGGCTGCGCGCTCACGATCGCGCGCATGCCCTGTTTAAACGGGCGGACGCCCAGAACAATAGGCTTACCGTCCCGCCGTCATATGACGGCGGGGCGCTAGGCTACTGGTTAAGGTACATGAAGATTTTAGAGGGCAAACATGTAGGCATTATTTGATAGCCCCCAGACAGAACTTACTACAGAGAAAAAAAATAAACATTTAGCTCAGCAGTTGAAGGCGCCCCTCGCAGCTTAGTCCAATGAGATGGTAGCTCATAATGGACCAGTACCCTTAGGGTGCTGTACATAGATGAGAAATTTATGGCAACTAACAGTCTAGGACCCATCATAACTGCAAGAGCTCTGCTTTGAACTGTTTTTAGTATTTGAATATTGAGACCAGTAGCTCTGGTTGTGCTTTGCAGTGATGAGATGATTAAAAGTCATATACCTAAATATTTAGTCAGATTTTTTAATTTTCCTTTTATAGTTTTTCATATAGTTATGGACCTTATTCAATAAATGGTAGTTAACTAAGGTAAGTGCAGCAATTTGAACTGGCCCGAAAGAGCAAATTCTAATTGGTTGCTATGTCATACAATTTTTTTGCATCTTAGACAATTTATAATATAAGGCAGCACTATTATGAGAACATGATTGTATACTACAGTAGGCAAAGCTTGCCTGAACGACCTTGGTACATTTTAAATTAATTTTAAATAGTGTTAGTGGGTGGTTAATGAAGGGATGCAGAAAGTATCTTTTTTTTTTAGACCCACACTAGGTTTTAGCACCCCTGATTACAAATGAGTGTCAATTGTCTGCATGCTTTTAACACTGTGGTGGTATGGTAACTTCAAAGTGTCTGCTGGGCATATAACATTATTACAGAACTCAATGATAACTGATTCAGAAGGCTCTCCTCCACAGGTCAAACATAAAAACGCAGATGCTGTGAGTGCCAGCAGAGGACCACCTTGTAAATGTCAAAAGATCAGGAGGACTTATTCAGGCAGACCTTTATATAGTATTCTTAGGTTACAGCCTAGTAATGCAGCTCTCTGCTGTTTTTATGGACTTGCCCAAGCCTGTAAATTAGTGCATTACTCTAATGAGAGCTATTGTTGGTAATAGCGGTTCCTCTGATATATTATATTTAAAGCTTTTTGACCCCTGAATTTTTATGCCTGTGCCGGGAATGGAAAGGTATGGGAAGTTGCAAGCTAAAATGATTTGAAAGGACAAAGAGCACTTTAGCGGTATATCTATACTAATAAACTTTAAGTTTGAGTGCTGCAGTGACTTTATAAATTATAAGTTTTATGCCTGTTATACAGTGCCTGTAGGAAAGTCCTTTGAGTTCTACAGAAAGTTTTGAAAAGTCCATTTATATGTTCAGGAGAAAATTAAAGTAGACTTAAAGGAAAAAACTTTTTTTTTTTCATTTTGGGTAGAATAAGGGAAGGTTATAACCCCTGTCAGTTTTTTTTTCCCCATCTATGTCCTATTGGGGAGATCTTCCTTCACCTTCAGCACTCCCTATTAAAGTAGAACTATAGAGGACATTTTTTCATTTTGGATAGAGTAAGGGAGTGGTACAACACCTGTCAAATTTTTTTTTTGCCATCTGGCCATCTGTGTCCCATTGGGAAGATTTACCTTCACTTCCTGTGCCATAACCAAAACAGGAAGTGAGAGGAAGTCCCTGCAAATTTAGGGAATCCCTTTGGGCCCCCTCAGGTCACCAGAACTAGTGTCTCCATTGGAAGATTTCCCCTCTATCACTTTCTAGGGACAACCCAAAATTTGTGATTTTCTTTTACTTTCACTTTCAACGAAAATGGTAAACAGGACAAAAATTGAAAGGGTGAATCTCCCTATAAAAACAAACAGGTGTTCTAATCCCTTTCTACTCTGTCCAAAACGAATAAAAAAGTTTTGCCTTTATAATTCTAGTTTAGTTGCCTTTAAAATAGAAAAACTTAGACCTACATATTTTGTTTCACTTTTTTCTTTTCAGATCTCTCTTTATTCATGACACTGTTATACAGGAAAAAAAAAACAAAACCAGTAAAAAGGGTGGAGGAGAAGGTTAAACAGAAACATTAGCATCGATAGTGTAGTAGGTTTTCCATGCAATACAACATTTCTCATCTTGGCTATTTAACATATCTAAAACCTTTTTTTTTTTTTTATTTTGCATAGCGTAGGTAAGATTTAAAACATGTATTTTTTTCTGTCTATAGTCTGTTTGTATTCCATTATAAAGATTTGCCTTCACTTTCTGTCAAATCCCATTAGACAGCTGTAACTTGAACAAGTATCTCTATAGGAAGACTGCAAAATTGTGGTTTTCCGATAATGTTATGTCCAACTGATAATGGTCATCAAGGAAAATAGGATCTCTCTAGTACAGGGCTCTCAAACTGGCAGCCCTCCAGCTTTTGCGAATCTACAAGTCCCATGAGGCATTGCAAGGTTGACAGTTACAAGCATGACTGCCACAGGCAAAGGTATGATGGGACTTGTAGTTACACAACAGCTGTAGGGCCGCCAGTTTGAGACCCCTGCTCTAGTGCATACATAGACAGAAATTAAAGGCTAAGTATGATACCCCAGTCCCACTCCCCCTCCCTACTTACCCTGAATCACAGCATGCTGTATTCTTTTGAACTTGGCAAGGCTGTGCATAGCTCTGCCTGCACACCAGTTGCATCTATTCACAGATAATGTAAATGAAAGATTACAAGCCCTAGCAGCTACCACTTTCGTGGGAAAAAAAATAGCAAATAATAAAAAAAAAAATATCCCGTATACAACTGTGACGCAAGTCATATTGTAGTATGTAGTAGAATGTTTTTAAAAGTTACCTTTCCTTTTTAAACTGCAGCTCTATAATTTTCTGTACCTGGAGGTGTTCTGTACTCAGGATGTGTACAGAACGCCCCCCAGAAACATAATTTCCTGCTTGTGTTATTGGCTCACTGATTTTTCCAGCTTGTGTAGGAAACTACACTAAGATACAAGTCAGATTTATGGCATCCCCTGCAACAAAATGTAATTTTTGGTGAGATACTCCCAATAGGAAATCACATCTAAAGGAATGCAGACCCTGCAGGTGCAGCAGCTGATTGATAATTATGAAGTCACTCTCATTAGATTCACTTTCCCACATGGACACAGACAAACACACAGTGATTTCTTCAGAATAACATAAGGTAGGAGGAATCTGCAACAAAGTTTGTTAAAATTCTCGCAATGTACATAGATCTCCCAGAGGGAATGTTTTTTTCTCAACAAGTGGAGTTACTCTTTAATTAGTAATGCAGACAAATGTGGTGATATCACTGCCCTTGAACTCCATTGGTTGCTTCCTCCAGCCTCATAACAATAGGTCTGTACCTCCGTATGGACCTTGGGCAAGGGGTAGAGTCTGCTGGAGCTTGTGCATAGCACCTGCCATGCACTGATCACAATTGCTATGCTTTGCAGGCTCCTGTGCAAAACATGTGTAAAGTAAATGCACATTTTTTTTATCGCTGTGGGCAGAGTTATTTTTTTTCCTTTCTTTTATATGCTCTATCCAAAATGACAAGATACACTTTAAGAAAATATGAAAAAAATAGGGATTTAGAGAGAAAAGTAATCAGAATAATAGACATAAGGGTAGGTGGGTGGATCTTTGTCACTTCCTCCATGTTTCTTTCCTCGTTGGCCACCAAGCGAGGGTCACATGAGAGGCCTGCTCCAAGGTGGGTTCTTCTTGGCTACGCAAGGCACCTTGTACAGGGTCACTTTACTACACTTTAGGTACCTTTGCTGTGTGCCATCTTCATCAATGTCTCGGGACAAGGCTGAGGCTGCCCTGGGGAAATATTCAACCTTAAGGCGGGCCTCTACTCTTAGAGACGAACATACACCATGCACACTGGCACCACAACTGTTCTTCAGTTAACTCTCAGTTCCCCGTGACAATGTGCACCTTCTCTGTAATCTGCATTTAGGAGAGACGTGCTGAACCCTGTCCAAATCCATCTGTCCAGCGTTTTCCACTACTACGCCCCAGTAGTGCAGTGGGCCCCGCCATGCACATTGCACAGGCTCCATACTGCACTTAACCTAACTTTTGAACCTTCGTAACGCTGTACAGGATGGGAACATCTGCATTGTGGATTTGCTCCCATTGCTCTTGGAGACAGACTGGTGGAAGGAGTGCCAACAACATCTCCCTCGCAGCTATAGGCCGTTTGACCTATAACAGGTGCACACTATCGTCAGGCTGCTTGTTAAACTTCGGTTACTCTTGGCAGCCACTATGTCTTTAAATGACTCCACTTCACATGAATGCCTTCATTCCCCAATGTGTTAAGACCCACTCGGTGAACTATGTGTGTTGGTTACTTGCAATAACCCCATTTAATACTTAGAAAAAGTGCAAAAATGAACATTCCAACGTCCAACATACAAATACAAGGGTTTACCTATGTCCCTACAAAACTGAAGTCCAAACAATTGCAGTCCCTCAGAGGCACTCTCATGCAGATGGAAGTCTTTCAGAGGCATACTCCAGTGCTGGTTTCTTCAGGGCGAACTCCAGGTTCAGATGACTTTTTTTATCCCAATGGTGATAAATGGCCTCCTTGCTCCTCGTGGGTATCATTCTCCATCTTTCTCCCTTACGGGTACTCGGTCTTTCTCTTCTGCAACTACCCCTCCAGGGGTTCTCCACGTTCCAGACCCAATATTTAAATTGCACAGGATTAGTGGGCCAGACCCAGAGAAGAACCTGCCAAAGAGACCAAAGAACCGGAAAAGGTATGAACTCCTACCCTCCTGGCCAGGATAGCACCTATCTATTTCTGAAGCTACCAGGTCCTTCACCTTCATTCTACAATTACATATATTAACCTGTTCTTAGATGTTCAAGGAATCTCTGGTGATGAGATATTGCCAACCTAGCAGTGTGCAGACAAATTTTGAGAAGACTTTTAGAAATATGAAATAGCATCAATAACAGATGAACACAATTTCAAGGATTCCATGAATTCTGTCATATATAAGGTGAATTTTAGATCGACTTTTTAAGTTTTCCAGAACAGTACAAGAAAATACAGTAAGGAACAGGGAACGTCAGGGAGTACAGAGGTGCAATTTGCAAAAGGGTCCACCAGAATAACAGAGCACAGTACACAGACATGAATAACCTAAGTCATTAGGAGGCAAAGACTCCAAGGCTTATTCAATGAGAGTGGGAAACAGATGGTTCTGACGAGTAGAGCACTGTGTTAGCTATAATGGGCACCTCTACAATGTTGGATTGGGGAAGCATACAATACCACATAAAGGAGTGCTAGAGCAGGAAGGAGGAGCAATAAAAGGCAAGATGAGCTGGACAAAAACCTAGTCCGATTTCTGTGGGAGGGAGTTCCTTGCCCATATGATGCTTCAGTATCACCTTTTAAATGTGTCTATAAAGCAAAATACTACCGCATTTTTTCTGTAGTTGCTACTAAGTGGACACTTGGGACTTTTCTAATTGTTTTTTATTTTATATTATTTCATTATGATGTTGTTTTTTTGAAAAAAATTGTTTCATTATATGATATAATTTATGGCTCACAATACCTGTACTGCGCGGGACTGTTTTGATACATTGCATTGCGTACACTTGTGGGAACACAAGTGTTGCGGGCAGCAGTACTGACACTAGCCTATTTTCACATTGGTAATAGTTGCACTGACATTAAAGATTGAGTGGATTTTATTATCGACCTGTTTTTTTGTTTGTTTTTTATACATAGCGGTATTTGTAAGTTTTTAAGCACAAGTCTCCCCTGTAGTGATTGCACAGTTTTTTTGTTTTAATCTCTTTGGGGGCATATATTGTTCAGCTAACCAGTCTACTCCCTCCGGAACTCGAAATTAATTTTAATATCCTGGTTCTTGATTTGTTGTAGCCGTATTAGTGCAATTGTGACAGAGAAAATTGAGTACTGTCCGTGATACTTTTTTTATTTGCACTAACATACAATTTTTCAGGACAAGCTTTCGGGGTATGTCCCCTTCTTCAAGGTCTGCTAAAATGATTCGGTCATATCTCTGGACTATTAGGTAATTAGGACAAGTCAGAGGCAATGAATACCAATTTAAGAGGAAGCTTGGACCTTGAAGAAGGGGACATACCCCGAAAGCTTGTCCTGAAAAATTGTATGTTAGTGCAAATAAAAAAAGTATCACGGACAGTACTCAATTTTCAATATCCTGGTTCAAAACTGAGTGCATTTACAGGTACTGGTATGGGAAAAATTCTAAAATAATATAAAAGTTTGGTAAAACAGTTATTTTGACTGATGCTATTCTCTCCATCCAAGACAAACCAGTAGTTGACCATGTCTCCACCTCCTCCATTAACTTGTTGAACAGTATTGAATAGTTAGCTCTATAAAGTAATGTTATCTGGGGTGTTAGCTTTATTCCCAGGTAGGGCAGCGTAGCTGGTTGACATGAAAAAGTAAACTGGGATTTAAGGCTCCATAGGGTGGCTTCCTCTTAAATTGGTATTCATTGCCTCTGACTTGTCCTAATTACCTAATAGTCCAGAGATATGACCGAATCATTTTAGCAGAGAAAGCACATTCAGGAGAGTGGTGTGTGGGGAGGTTATAAATACCAACAAGTCATCAGTGTACCCTGTTCCTGCTTTATTTACCAATAATATTGGGGTCAGTGCAGAAAGCAATCGCCAAAGTTTTGATCGCAATGATAAATCGGAGAGGGTAGAGTGGGCACCCCATCTGGTGTCCGAAATGATGCTGATAGGGTCGTATTTATAACCCCTCAACAATATCTGTGCAGTTAAAAAGCTATATAGGGAACATAAGAAGGAAAGGCAATTCCAACTAAAATTCTATCTGGACAGAATTCGGAAGAGGTAGGACCTGGATATAGTGTCAAACAACAAAACATCAATCCTTTCCAAGGTTTTTCCCCATCCCAAGAGGAATGAAGGACTGAGATCCAGTCTATAGACCAGCACACATGGTCTGCTGGAGAAATCCCACTTGGTGTACATGGATATACTGTGCTATGAAGTCGTTTAGTAGCGCAGGCTCATCTATGAATGCAGGTTTGGAACGCTATCTTTCTTGCCTGCCAGACATCCAATGTAAACACACAGCAAATGTTTCTAAACTGTTAGACACCAACTGAAACCCAACTTTAATGTCTTTGCTGTGATCTTTTTAAGATATTTGAGAATTAGTTACTTAAAGTGATTGTAAACCCTTACATATACCCAGTGAAGTGACTGGCCCCAGGTGATACACAGAGATAAAAATGGAGATGAAACCAATCCTCCTACATAAGTTGTACCTGCAGTCTTCTCTTCTTTACATCCATTCAAAGTCCAGAATTGATACAGCTTGCCTGAGCTGTCAGAAAACAGGGGGCGGAGAACTGAAATGACACACTGCAGAGCTCAGTGAGGAGAGCTCTGAGAGCTGATTGGAGGGAAGGGGCACAGCCTCCTTCACACAGCAGACAGGCATAGAGCTGAGGCCGGCAATCAGTTGGAGCTCCTTCCCGTCATAATTTTTCTCTTGGTGTCAGGAAACCTTGTCAGAAGTGATTCATGCAGATAGCAGAGGAACGAAGCAGCAGACATAAAAGACACTTAGTGCTCTTAAGTGAGACAAGTACACACTATAGAGGAATAGGCTTGGTTCATATTTCATGTCTGAGGTTTATTACCACTTTCAGAATACAAGCAGCTAGAGAGGTGAGTCTTTTAAATCTCTTTTAGGCCTCTTTCAAATGGGTGGCCAGTAAAACCAGGCAGCTTGGTTGGTTGGTTTTACTGCCCCCCTGGCCACCCACTTAGTCTTAAATACAGCTGGAGGTGACTGTTCACATGCCTTAGCCATAATGCTTTGCATCCTAGCTGTGGTGCATGCAACACAGCATGTCAAGATGACAGCAATGCCTGTCAAACTTGGACTCTCAAGTCAGTAGGGTTGTACCATTATAAACTGACATTCGGAAAAAAACAGGCATTCAGAAGGAAGCTGGATACCCTCCTGAACACCTGACTTAGCCAAATCCACCACATATTACTTTTGAGGGCACTGGCTAGTGTAAATCTAGCCTTGCTGCTTAAAAATGTTTTATTAGTTTAGTTGTCTGGGCACAGGTGCACTTTAAACAAGGTATACTGTATGTAGTAGGTTGAAGCTTGTCACTGAACTAGACTGCCCAGGCTTCATGTCTTTAAAATAAAGACATGACGGTTAAAGTATTACTGGATATGTCTTTAGTTATGTTTGCCTGTGGTCAGAAACATGCTTATAAATGTTATGATATTAAATTTCACAGTGTGATAAACTTTTATGGAAAAAAACTTTGGCTTATAACTGTGCAGAGTTACTTTTAGAAGATAAATTGCACAATTTCTTTAATAAAGAGAACTTGTATGAAACATTACCTACTTTGCTAAATGCAGTTAATTATTCAATCTTGGACAAAAACATTACATGGTGGTGATCTTTTTACGGTTTCCTGTTATTTACTGTACTAACATTTTTAACAGCTTGTTGTAGTGTTTCATCTTGAATCACATTGCATTGTCCTGTATTTAAAAAAACATATAGGTATATCAAACCAATTTATAAAAAAAAATAAATAAAATGTTATTGTATCTCAAAGAGTATACTTGCCTGCTGTCCCAGTTATTATTGGTAAAAGGGTGAAGCTGTATACTAAAATTGAAACTGTGCTCTATTCTAGGTGGGTTTAGCACATGATTAAGTGGATTGTAGCTGAAGCTCAGTTAATCTTATGAGGACTGCACTCTGTGTCCTAGGGCAACGTTTCCCAACTGAGATGCTGGGAGTAAATGCCGGGACAAGATCATCCAGTGCCTGGGCAAAGTTGCCAAACCATGCCCCCCCTTCCTGTTTATGATGTCAGAGCTTAGGGGATCTGCTTACGGGATGCACAACTTGTACCTCCTCCCAGCTCTCTCCTCACCGCTACCAGAGCGGGGTTGACAAGAGTAGTGATGCTGCTGTCACTAATACTGTAAGCCTTGTAACAGAAGGAACTCAGCACAGGGTGGCCCCATCCCTGCAATAAACCATTGCGCAGAGGGCAATCCCACCCGTTGTTCTGGCCCTGCTGGGAGTCCTCAGTGATGCCTTGGAAAAGGGACAAAAAACTGCCCCAACGAAGGCAGGCATCTACTAAAACATTTTTCACTGCCCGCTTAAGCTTTTTTTGTTACTGCGGTGCTGGTCTGGTGCGTGCTAAACTTGTTTGAGACCACCACAGGGACTACTGCATCCTACCAATGGATGGCATAATCGGTTGCTAAGGACACATCTGGCACTTGCACAACTTACTGGCTTGTCGACAGGAATAGTGACGGCTGTGCCCTCACCCTCCTGTCTGTACACAGGTGTTAACACAGATTGTTCTCAGATTGTACTGTAAAGGTTTGATTACCGCCCCCTATCTCCCCCCCGACTGCTCCCCTCCCGGCAACAGAACTTATGGGTAGGGGGCAGTAAGCAAACCCTGGACAGTCCTTATCTGAAAGCATTCTGTGTTAACTCCCGTGTACAGACAGGAAAAAGAGCTAGTAGCTAGTTCTCACCTGTAAGTTTCAGTGCAGGGAGGGTACATGTATTTGTGTTTGGGATGAGAGGTTTTGTGCTAGGAGGGGCGATTTGGGGGAGGAGACTGTTGTGCCCTGAGATTGTGCACAATTCTAAAGGTTGCCTTGACAGAAAAAAGGTTGCGGGACACTGTCCTAGGGCTTACTTGGGGTTTAGCTGTTAAATCAGGAAAAGGAGAGATTACATTTTTTACCATGGGATGATGGTAATTCAAAGTGGGCCTTTTTTTTGCTCCAGGATTTGTTTTAGTAATACCAGCTATATAATGCATTTTAGACAGAAGTAAAATTCCTAGAAATAATAAGGCTAACTGATGCCTGCATATTTGTAGTCATAGAAAAGTGTGCTAATGATATTACAGGTGTGTGCTATAATACTGAATCTTACCTAATAACATATGAAGCTTTTTAGAACTGTCCTTATAAGCTTAAAGAAGAAAAGGTCCTTTTGCATAATGTGCCATTTTCATTTTTTATGAGATGGGGATGGTCGTAAAATTCCGTTTTTAAAGGATGCTTGAAGCACAATTGTGAAACATCCACTCATAACAGCTGCATCGAGTTTGTTTTTCAATTTTCCTGTTGCCTTTCTTGTTTATTAGCTGTGACTCTGAGGTCAGAATTAAAACAAATATTTTAATGGTAGCATTTATGATGTTGGCAAGGCGCAGTGAGGCAAAAAGCTGTGATCTGGAGTTGGCTTGATATGGGCTGTGCAAGTTAAACAGGGAACAGTCACATATTTGTGATATGTTCCTCTTTAGGACTTAGTAGTAAATCACACAACTGATAAGCATCATCGTGTCCATGCTTTTTAGGGTTAGTAATAGTGCTGACATACCAAGAGAGAGTTTTCAACCACGGAGACAAGAAAAAAGATTTTAGCACAAAGTAAAATCCTTAAAGAAGTAATTAATTCTTAAAACCCAAATGACAGACTGAAATTGCGCTGACTTTTCTTTTTCCAGTGGCTTGAAAAAAAAAAACATTTTGCATAAAACATTTTTTTCTGTGCTAATAGTTGATTTAAAGAATCATCCCTAAAAATATATACCTGTATTTCAGTGATAGTTGGTGTCTACTGGGTCAAGTCTCTTATCAGTTCTTTACTTTGCATGGAGGTTTTACTATAGTGCCTGGCCATCATGGGTAGTCCTGCTCCTGTTGTGTTCTCCTGAGAACTGAAATGCAAAGATCTCACAAACCAGAGACCTGAGAGATATACTGTAAGGCTGGTCATAGAAGGAGCACATTTCCTTCCTGCAACGACAGGTTGCTGGAAAGAAATGTGCTTGAGACTCCCATCAACACAGACAGTGTTGAAGAGGGAATACCTCCTGCTGAGTCATTGTCTTCTCCCGACGGGATTGGTGGCAGGCGGGGGGTAGCCGTCCCCTGCAGGGGGAAGACAGTGATTATTGAAAGTGGCTATAACAGCTGCTTGCAATAATTGCATGTAAAATTCGGCAGGCTGGTTGTATCCAAGTTGATTGATCGATCAACTTGGGTACATTCAGCCTGCCCATACATGGCTTGAATCTTGGCCAGTTCCTTCTATAGCCCTTAACTGGACATGAAGGTGTTGAAGAATAGTCCATCACCAGAGTATGGAGGAGTGCTGTTTCCTGGGGGGAGGAGGATCAGGTAAATAAAACTGCTTTTTCCTTCCTCTAGACGTGAACAGGCAGTAAACTTTTGCTGTGATTTTTAGGCCCAGGATTTTTAGGTTTCCTGGATTTGGGCTTTAACAATTTCACAACTAAAATTTGTTCTTCCATCCTGGAACTAAAGTAGTTTATAACTCATCAAAAATGCTAATTATATTTTTTATTTTGTCCTTTTTAGAAGAGCAATAAAATATGTTTTGGCACAAAGCATTTTTTTAAAGCAGTATTAAACCTGAAAGCAAACATTTTATATATTGCAGCTTACCTAATCTTAGATGTGATGGCTGCATTCATTTTCTTTTTTAGGCTTTCTTTCCTCTATTTTCATCTGCTGATCCAAACAGCAAGTCTGTTCTTTTTTAAAACCACAACCTCTGTAGCAGAATGTATCAGTTTACATGAATGAGACAAACCATTTAACACTGGCAGGGGTGCTTATAATCTGGTGCTTATAATGATCAGTTTTTATTTATTCATGTAAACCTTTATTCCAAAAGGAAAAAATGCATCTGCTGTAACTAATTATTAAAGGATCACTAAAGATATATATATATATATATATATATATATATATATATATATATATTTTTTTTTTTCAAATAACAAACATGTTATACTTACCTCCACCTGGTCTTCTGGGGTCCCTCGGTGGCTGTCTCGGCTCCCTCCCGCAAGGACTCAACACCTTCATGCGAGCTCCCTCACATGATGTTGAGTGTTTGCGGGCGCGCTCCCGTGATACAGCCGGCGGCCATAGCCGCTCACTGTATCACTCGGCCTGCCCCCCCGGGCGCGCCGCGTAATTGGATGTGATTGACAGCAGCGCAAGCCAATGGCTGCTCTGCTTTCAATCTATCCACTGTAGCCAATCAACGGCCAGGCTGAGTGGCGAAGAGGATGTTGGGGGCGAGTGCGGGACTTTCGAGGGGTCAGGTAAGTAAAACGGGGGGCTGGGGGGGCCGGTATTGTCGGATGTTTTTTCACCTTAATGCATAGAATGCATTAAGGTGAAAAAACTTTTACCTTTACAACCCCTTTAAGTGTGTGCTGGAGTTTGGATTCAATTTGTTGGTGTATTTAAATCTGCTAATACATTTAACACATCCCTCCCCAAGACTGACAGTGCTGCTGTCTGCTGTGACTTCTGCACTTATTCCTCCAGAGTAATGTCTCACAAATACATGAGGTGTGTTACTGTCTAAATCACCAGGTAAAAACAGAAGGAAAAAAAAACAAGGAAAGAAAAGAGAAAGGATGCAGCCACCACATCTGATGATTGGTAAGCTGCAATATAATCCATTTTTGATTTTGGGTTTAATACCGCTTTAATTTGGCACTATTCAAATCTAAAATGTACATATGAATGTTAAAAAGCAAGAAGTCATCAAAAAAAAAAAAAGGGTCAGGGAAAAAGGGGATGAAGCATTAATAAAAATAAATTAGGATTAATTAAATAACTTAAATTTTGTTTTAAAAAATATTTTTTTGTACACTTAACACACACCACACTAGCACAGTGAGTGGCTGTTATATCAGTGAAACTTTCATTACACAGGTAGCATTGCGTTCTCTCTTTGCAATCTACAGGACTGAGTTATTAGGTTGACAGAGTAATCCTGCACTGTGCAGGTGAGACTGTAAGGCCTCATTCCCACGAGGCGCGGATCCGCTCAGCTCTGTCCACCAGCTTAACAGGAGATCTCTCCGTTGATCTCCGCTGAGACGGCGAATGACAGGTTCATCTCTGCTCACTGAGCGGGGAGGGGCCTGTCAGAGCGCTGCCGATTCTTATGGAGGGATCGGACGTAAACGGACATCATGTCCGTTTTCATCAGATCTCATCCGATCCACCAGGACTGATGCGAACGTAGGGCCATACGTCTAATTTTAGCAGATCGGATGTCAGCGGACATGGTAACCGCTGACATCCCTCGCTCCATAGACCTGCATGGAGCGTACGTTCAGGTCTGCCTAAAAAACTGACAGGCAGACCTGAAAGGGGACTAAAGGCTGTTACCTTCAGGTGATTGGACATTGGCAAGCTTTTGGACATGCCCCCTTTGGCGTACCCTTATAACCTCAACTAATTCTGTGATAACCCAGTTTCTTGCTAGTGTCATTAGATGATGAACCTCTTCTTGCTTCTGGAGAAGTTTCTATGCTTAACTAGTTCTTATTTACCTTGAATTCTTCAATTAACTCTTCACTGCCTTCTACTATAACAATAGAGACAGTGCATCTGGATCGGTGCAACCTTGGTAATTGTACCCGGACCCCATGCTGTGTTGATAGCCAGTAATGTTGCTTTAGGCAGTGGATCCTGCTTGGACACTAAGTACAACATATTCTGTTAGCAATGAAGACCCTGCCGGGGGTATGCCCACCATGATAGGCGAAGCCTGAACCCATACAGGGAACAGCAATGTTTAAAAGTAAGGCAGGTTCATTCTGTAATTGGACCATTACTATAGCCTTATAACAGGTTTGAGATTTGGTATCGCCACTACTTGCTGTGCATTTATTAGTGTCTCCTGAATAGTGTTCGATTTTGCCTAAAAACAATCAGGAAACCAGGAATGTGTTTGATTTCATTCACTATGGAACTCTCAAACTTTCAGTAAAACTTCCACCATTCAGAGTCTAGACTCAGAAGGATGGCTAGGTGTTTTACCATGCCACAAGTTGCACTATTACCACCACTTCTGCCCATAGCTCCTATAAGGCACTTAGGCACTACCTCCCGCTCTTTTGCCATGAGAATATCACTACAGGACAGTCAACACTTTCTTTGTATCCTTCTCTGGACTTGCTTACTACATTTCTGCACACTACTCTAAAAATACCCCACAGGAGAATACCCTCACTGATTGCTCTGCTGATGGGTTTCAAAGCACACTTTCGGAGTGACATTGCTCTATCTCAGGCATGTGGCCTATATGACCAAGGCAGATTTTTCTTCAACTATGTCAGATTTTGTCAATCAACTTACAGCTTTAAAACAGCCACCCCTGTCCAAATTTAGATGATATGACACATTTCTCCAAACTTCCCACTGCCACCTGAATGTCAAGTGCCAGGGAACCATCAGAGCTGCTAAGACAATTCAGGAATGGGAGACCACCACACACTGATGATGTCACTATAGTCCAAGTTTATTCCGTGAGACAACTGCATACAACACAATAGCAGTCCTCATGCTAGGATTGCCCCCTCTAACATGTTTCACAATAGGGCTTGAATGCAGGGTTTAGGCCTATGGAATAAACTCGGACTGTAGTGATTACTATTATTATTATTATAATACAGGATTTAAAAAACGCCAACAATTTTTGCAGTGCTTGCCAACATGAGGGCAGACAGTACAGTTACAATACAATGCAGTACAACAGGAATCAGAAGGCCCTGCTCGTTAGATCTTAAGATCTAAAAGGGAGTGTCAAGTGATACAAAAGGTCATAACTGTGGAAGATGGACCGATGTAGAAGATAAAAGTAGAGTTGTTAGTTGGAGGCGGGATAGGCTTCTCTGAAGAGCAGGGTTTTCAGGAATCGCCTAAAAGTGGACAGAGTAGGAAGAAGTCGGACAGATTGGGGTAGAGCGTTCCAGAGGATGGAAGAGGTGAGCAAAGGAGGGGGTGACTAGGGAGCAGGAGTGTTTGAAAGGAATGATTAGAGCGATTTGGTTGGTATTTTAAGACAAGGTTAGTGATGTCATGCACACATGTCATCAGTGTGCAGTGGTCTCTCATTTCTGCATCCCTGTCATGAGCGCAAAAGCGCCAGGTTGTTCTCCACCTTCCCCTCTACCAGAAGTGGTCAGAAGTGGAACCTTTAGAATTAAAAATTATGAAGAAGACCCAGAAGCCATGGAAGATTTCTCATCCCCAGGCTCCTCTACATCTGATGCAGTGGCTTCATGCAATATGCTTCCCAATGTAGGTATGCTTCTGCTGTTTGCAAATAGTTGCACTCGACTCTCCTCTGTCTAGCCCCTCTAGGTACTAAGAGACCTGAAAAGTATAAAAATACATTTCCCATTCATAAACAAATAGAATAGGCAATTTATAATGATTGGGTTCTTCCTGAAAAGTTTTTTGCACCTCCTAGAATCATTGCCGAGCTATATCCAATGGAAGAAATTCACAAAAAGTGGACTGTTCTATTAGTAGACCCATCCATCTCAGTCTTAAATATCTTACTGTGCCTATAGATGTTTTGTCATAGCTGATGTTTTGTCATTTAAGCATTCTTATGCCGCGTACACACGAGCGGACTTTCTATCCTACTTGGTCCGGCACACTTTCCGACGGACTTTGTCCGCCAGGTGCGCCGGACTTTAAAACGGACGGACTTGCCCACACACACCCGGACTTTCCGGCGGGCTAAGTCCGCCCGTCTTTCCGACGGACTTTCGCCGGAGTTCCGGCGGACTTTCAGAATGAACGGACTTGCCCACACACGGACAAGTCCGTTCATTTTGAACGTGACTCAGGTGTGACGGGACTAGAAAAGGATGTCAATCTTGCCGCTTTTATCGGCGAGATTGACACCTTACTAGCCCCGTCGCGGGGCATACCAGGCCCTTAGGTCTGGTATGGATTATAAAGGGGAACCCCGCTACGCCGAAAAAACGGCGTGGGGTCCCCCTAAAATCCATACCAGACCCCGATCCGAGCACGCAGCCTGGCCGGTCAGGAAAGGGGGTGGGGACGAGCGAGCGCCCCCCCCTCCTGAACCGTACCAGGCCGCATGCCCTCAACATGGGGGTGGGTGCTTTGGGGGAGGGGGGCGCCCTGCGCCCCCCCCCCAAAGCACCTTGTCCCCATGTTGATGAGGACAAGGGCCTCTTCCCGACAACCCTGGCCGTTGGTTGTCGGGGTCTGCGGGCGGGGGCTTATCGGAATCTGGGAGCCCCCTTTAATAAGGGGGCCCCCAGATCCCGGCCCCCCACCCTATGTAAATGAGTATGGGGTACATGGTACCCCTACCCATTTACCTAGGAAAAAAGTGTAAGTAATAAAACACACTACACAGGTTTTTAAAATATTTTATTAAACAGCTCCGGGGGGGGGGGATCTTCCTCCGGCTTCGGGGGTCTTCTTCCGGCTTCGGGGGTCCCTCCGCTTCATCTTCTCCCGGCGTCCGGTTGGTTCTTCTCCCGGTGTTCCAGTTCTTCGGCCGGCTCCTCTGCTGTCTTCAGGTAGCTCTCTTGCCAGCAGAGGTCCGGACTTCTGGGCTTCTGGGCTTCTGGGCTTCTTCTCTTCTCCAGATGTTGACACGACGCTCTCTCCGGCTGGACTGCTCTCCGAGGGCTGCGTTGTGACTTATATAGGCGGAGACCCCGCCCCCTTTTGATGTCACAGTCCCTGGGCATGCTGGGACTGTGACGTTTTAGGGGGCGTGGTCACTGGGTGATGTTGACCACGCCCCCTAAAACGTCACAGTCCCAGCATGCCCAGGGACTGTGACATCAAAAGGGGGCGGGGTCTCCGCCTATATAAGTCACAACGCAGCCCTCGGAGAGCAGTCCAGCCGGAGAGAGCGTCGTGTCAACATCTGGAGAAGAGAAGAAGCCCAGAAGCCCAGAAGCCCAGAAGTCCGGACCTCTGCTGGCAAGAGAGCTACCTGAAGACAGCAGAGGAGCCGGCCGAAGAACTGGAACACCGGGAGAAGAACCAACCGGACGCCGGGAGAAGATGAAGCGGAGGGACCCCCGAAGCCGGAAGAAGACCCCCGAAGCCGGAGGAAGATCCCCCCCCCCGGAGCTGTTTAATAAAATATTTTAAAAACCTGTGTAGTGTGTTTTATTACTTACACTTTTTTCCTAGGTAAATGGGTAGGGGTACCATGTACCCCATACTCATTTACATAGGGTGGGGGGCCGGGATCTGGGGGCCCCCTTATTAAAGGGGGCTCCCAGATTCCGATAAGCCCCCGCCCGCAGACCCCGACAACCAACGGCCAGGGTTGTCGGGAAGAGGCCCTTGTCCTCATCAACATGGGGACAAGGTGCTTGGGGGGGGGGCGCAGGGCGCCCCCCTCCCCCAAAGCACCCACCCCCATGTTGAGGGCATGCGGCCTGGTACGGTTCAGGAGGGGGGGGGGCGCTCGCTCGTCCCCACCCCCTTTCCTGACCGGCCAGGCTGCGTGCTCGGATCGGGGTCTGGTATGGATTTTAGGGGGGACCCCACGCCGTTTTTTTCGGCGTAGGGGCTTCCCTTTATAATCCATACCAGACCTAAGGGCCTGGTATGCCCCGCGCTCGCCGCAATAGGAAAATGTGTTTTACCTATTGCAGCGAGCGTGAGATGCAATACCCTGCCCTCGTGTTGTATCTGGTCCGTCGGACCAGCCTACACACGAGTGGGCTTTCCGTCGGACCAGCACACACACGAGCGGACTTTCCGCCCGAAACTGAGTCCGGCGGAAAGATTTAGAACTTTCTTCAAATCTAGGTCCGGCGGGCTTTTGGGAAAAAGTCCGCCGGAAAAGTCCGCCGGTGCCTACACACGGGCGGATTGTCCGGCACACTCTGGTCCGCCGGACCAAGTATGCCGGAAAGTCCGACCGTGTGTACGCGGCATTAGTTACATAGTAGGTGAGGTTGAAAAAAGACACAAGTCCATCAAGTCCAAGCAAAGGGTTTCTTAACCAGGTTGAGATATACTTTGAGATGCTGCCCCAGGCATTTCCCATGGACAGAAGCAAAGTAGGTTTCGTGATATCTTTGCTTTCTGAGACAGCCTTGGCCTGGGCAAACCCTCTATGGGAGACGCAAAAACCTGTTGTCTTGAGTTACCCTGAGTTTGTGACTTCTTTTTAAAGGGTATTTGACGTTCCTGCACTCCCCGCTTCTGCTGCGAAGTGCCTCATGTCCATCAAACAAAGTACGAGAAATGTTGCCAATTACGCCATTGATATCCGTACTCTGGCAGCAGAGATAGCTTGGAACAATGAGGCCCTCGTGGCTAGTCTCTCGGATACCATCAAGGATGAGATAGCAGCCTGAGATATACCCACTGAGCTGGAAAGGTTGATCACGTTTGGCACCCTCATACAGTGCCTTGCAAAAGTATTCACCCCCTTGGCTTTTTACCTATTTTGTTACCATACAGCTTTTAGTTCAATGTTTTTTAATCTGAATTATATGTGATAGATCAGAACACAATAGTCTAAAATGGTGAAGTAAAATTAGAAAAATATATACAATAACTATTTTCAGAAATAAAAAACTGATAATTGGCATGTGCGTATGTACTCAGCCCCTTTGTTATGAAGCCCATTAAAAGCTCCGGTGCAACCAATTACCTTCAGAAGTCACATAATTAGTGAAATGATGTCCACCTGAGTGCAAGTGTCACATGATCTGTTATAAAAAAAAACACACCTCTTTGAAAGGCCTCAGAGGCTGCAACACCTAAGCAAGAGGCACCACTAACCAAACACTGCCATGAAGACCAAATAACTCTCCAAACAAGCAAGGGACAATGTTGTTGAGAAGTACAAGTCAGGGTTAGGTTATAAATAATATACAAATCTTTGATGATCCCTAGGAGCACCATCAAATCTATCACAACCAAATGGAAAGAACATGGCACAACAGCAAACCTGCCAAGAGACGGCCGCAAACCAAAACTTACGGACCAGGCAAGGAGGGCATTAATCAGAGAGGCAGCACAGAGACCTAAGGTAACCCTGGAAGAGCTGCAGAGTTCCACAGCAGAGACTGGAGTATCTGTACATAGGACGACAATAATCCATATGCTCCATAGAGTTGGGCTTTATGGCAAAGTGGCCAGAAGAAAGCCATTACTTTCAGCAAAAATCAAAATGGCACGTTTTGAATTTGCGAAAAGGCATGTGGGAGACTTCCAAAATATATGGAGGAAGGAGCTCTGGTCTGATGAGACTAAAATTGAACTTTTTGGTCATCAAAGAAAACGCTATGTGTGGCGCAAACCCAACGCATCATATCACCCAAAGAACACCATAGTGAAACGTGGTGGCAGCATCATGCTGTGGGGATGTTTTTCAGCAGTCAGGACTGGGAAACTGGTCGGAGTTGAGGGAAAAATGGATGGTGTTAAATACAGGAATATTCTTGAGCAAAACCTGTAAAACTCTGTGTATGATTTGAGGCTAGGACAGAGGTTCACCTTCCAGCAGGACAATGACCCCAAACACACTTCTAATGCAACACTTGAGTGGTTTAAGGGGAAACATGTAAATGGGTTGGAATGGCCTAGTCAAAGCCCAGATCTCAATCCAATAGAAAATCTGCGGTCAGACTTAAAGATTGCTGTTCACAAGCGCAAACCATCAAACTTGAAAGAGCTGGAGCAGTTTTGCAAGGAGGAATGGGCAAAAATTCCAGTGGTAAGATGTTTGAAGCTCATAGGGACTTATTCAAAGTGACTTGGAGCTGTGATAGCCGCAAAAGGTGGCTCTACAGAGTATTGACTTTAGGGGGGTGAATAGTTATGCACATTGACTTTTTCTGATATTTTGTCCTATTAGTTGTTTGCTTCACAATAAAAAAAACAAACATCTTCAAAGTTGTGGGTATGTTCTGTAAATTAAATGTAAATTAAATGCAAATCCTCAAACAATCCATGTTAATTCCAGATTGTGAGGCAACAAAACATGAAAAATGCCAAGGGGGGCTGAATTCTTTTGCAAGGCACTGTATTTTCCAAGTCCCTGGAGAGCCACCACACAGATGTCTGTTGTGTGCTTCATAAACTAAGAGAGAACAATCTCTATCATAAATTGGAGAAGTGCGAATTCCATCATAAACAGGTTAAATTCCTGGGTTATGTCATTTCCACTGCTGGTTTTTCGATGGGCCCAGAGAAATTTTCAGCAGCCCTACAGTGGCCCTGACCCGTGGGTTTATGTCCTCTGCAGCGTTTTCTTGGCTTTGCCAACTACTTTCGGCTCGGAAGTTTATTCGTAACTTCTCGTCTCTGGTCAAGCCCCTGACTGATATGACCAGAAAGGACGGTAACCCACAGAGTTGGTCTCCGGAGTCCATTAAGGCCTTTGAGAGTCTCAAGGCTGCCTTTGTTTCTGCTCCTGTGTTGGTACATCCTGATCCTACGTTACCTTTTATCCTTGAGGTTGATACTTCTGAGACTGGAGTTAGTGCCCTTCTGTCTCAACGTCCTACCTCTGAGAGCGCTATGCACCCTTGAGGCTACTTTTCCAAGAAATTGTCACCTGCGGAGTGCAATTACGACATTGGTGACAGAGAGCTGTAAGCGATCATTTTAGCCCTGAAAGAATGGAGACATCTCCTCAAAGGTACCACTGTGTCGGTTCTCATTCTTACTGACCATAATAATCTCACATTCTTGTCTGAGGCTAAACGCCTCTCTCCCAGAAGGGTGCGATGGGCTCTTTTCTTGTCTAGTTTCAGTTACATTGTCTCATTCTTAACCGGTACTAAGAATGTAAAGGCTGATGCTTTGTCATGACAATTTTCCTCCACTTCCAAGATGGAGTCGGTTCCGGTTCCTGTGATTCCTCCTGATCGTATTCTGGCTACGGTTCGCACCAGTCTCACTTCTCCTTTGGGTGACAAAATTCTTGCTGCTCAGGTCCATGCTCCTCCTGAGAAACCTTGTGACCACTGCTTTGTCCCAGAGAGTCTCCCTATTGCCGTGCTCCAGACTTACCATTCTCCTAAGGCTGCTGGCCACGCTGGGAAGGATCAACTCTTTTGAGCCATTTCCCAACAATTCTGGTGGCCTAGTCTACGTGCTGAACCGCCTTCATAGCTGCCTGTTCCGTGTGTGCTCAGAGTAAGACTCCAAGACACCTTCCAGTGGGCCTCCTACAACCCATACCCAATGGAGAGAGGCCCTGGACCCATCTGTCTATGGATTTCATTGTGGAATTACCCAACTTCCAGGGCAGCACAGTTATCTTTATGGTGGTTGATCGGTTCTCGAAAATGTCCCATTGTATTACAGTTAAGAAGTTGCCCACTTCTAAGCAACTGGCTTCCATTTTTGCTTGGGAGATCTTTTGCTTACATGGGCTACCCAAGGTGATTGTCTCGGGCAGGGGTAGTCAGTTTGTGTCCCAGTTCTGGCGAGCCTTTTGTGCACAGTTGGGAATTCAGCTTGCTTTCTCCTCTGCGTATCACCCGCAGTCTAATGGGGCCGCAGACCGAGCCAATCAGTCCCTGGAGCAATTCCTACATAACAACTGGTCGGACCTCTTACTGTGGGTGGAGTTTGCTCACAATAGTGCCTTGAATTCTGGTTCCCGATTTTCCCTGTTTATGGCGAGCTATGGTTTCCAACCTTCCATTTTGCCTGACTCATTTGTTCTGCAGAGTATTCCTGCATTAGAGGAGCATCTCTGTGGTCTTCATTTCACTTGGGCACAAGTCCAGGAAGCTTTGCGACATGCTAATGATAGGTACAGACTCCCTGCTGACTGCACACGCCTGCCTGCGCCTTCCTAACAGGTTGGGGACAGGGTCTGGCTGTCATCTCGCAACCTCCTACTTTGTGTTCCCTCTCTGAAGTTGACGCCTCTGTTTATTGGGCCTTTCCGTATCCTTCGCAGGATTAACCCAGTGGCTTACGCATTAGACCTTCCTTCTAATATGCGTATTTCGCTCTCCTGTGTTCCTGTTAAAGACTTGCTTGGCTGACATTCCTTCTGACTCCAGATCCTGCTTGCTGTTCTACTATGCTCATCTCTGGCTCCCTAACATTTTGGCTTGTCTAACTATCCGTTCCGGTTCCTGAACTCTGGTTATGTTTTGACTACGTTTACCTTTTTTTATTATTATTAAACAAGTGAGATTTAACTGTACTTTTGTCTCAGTCTGATTCATGGTTTCTGACACATACATGCCCCTTGTTATATTTGTGACAGGTCTTCAGCATTTTTCATCCTTTTTTCCATCTCCAGCAAAGGCTGCATGGCATTTCTTACCTTCATCAAAATCCTTTGTGACAGAGCGACAATACAGGGGCATAAACAGAGTGTTGTCAATTTATAATAAGGACCTTCATGACCACAGTAATATTTTAAGAAAACTGCACATTTAAAAAAATGTGAAAATGTTTTGTTAAATTACATTATCATGTTGAATCTTATGTGAGATTTTAGTGCTTGGGTTTCTACTGTATATACGTTATTGTTCTTTGTTCAACATGTATGTGGTGTTCACAGCTAAAAAAAAAAAACTAAACAAAACAATATTTTCTCTGCATTATAATGTATGCATGCTTTCTTTCTCAGCAGATATTACTAACCTTAACTTTTGCTGTAAATACGTTTGTTCACTGATTATTGTAATTAATTTGTTAAGTACTACATAGTCTCCAGCCCAGTACAATGGCCTAATTATCATCTTTTGATTTGAAGTGCTTTTCTTCAGTTATTATGTATTGCAATAGCCACAATGTTGGCATTGTTATTCAGTTTAACCATCTGTATATCATTGTTCATTTATTACTAAAAAGTTAACATGTTATAATTACTTGCATACATATTTATTGAACCCTATTATTCATGATTTAGGCCATACTACACAATACAATATGTACTGCTGACAGTAAATAAACATAATAATCTTATTTTCACTAACACCAAATGATCAGGTTGTGACACTGAAGATGAAATAATTCATTGTTAGTTCTCCACATTCATTAGTTCTGTTCATCCAGTTTTATTAAATAATGAATAAATCAATGAACAAAGTATAAGTTGGCTGTGCATGGATTACAAAATTATTAGGGTTGACATGTAAGCAAAGTCAATTAGTCATGCCTGGTTGCAGAAAAAAAGGCGAGATGTAAACCAAAGCCTTGATTTAATAAATATCTGCTGCACCTTCATGTAGATTTAGTAAATAATTGATGTTTTCGGAGGCGTCACTCTTTCCAGTTGAGTGGTCTAAGAGCTGTGAAGTACAACACATCTACATGTGAAATAATGACCCTGTCTTGGCCACCCGAGTGCTTCTCCTTCTATTAATAACAGTGAAATGAATGATAGACCTGCAGTAAAACAGATTAAACTGTGTACCCCTTTGTATGCTTGACTGTGCATTTAACAGGCAAGACATTTTTCTGGTTAGTTAAATGCTGTTGATTGAAATGTGGTGGTGGTCTCAGGTTAATAGGTAAAAGAGTTTAAATTGGATTATTTTTTCACTAGGAAAGATTTTCACCTACGACAGAGCAGGTGGCCTTTTAAAAAATCCAGATTTTGAAAAGCATTAGGTCTCTATGGCCCAAAATCATGATGTTTCCTGATTTTAAGAAAATATTACAAAACACAGATACTTAATAAAATACATTTTTCTACAGTTATAGATAAGAAAGGTTATTGAATTCTTTTGTCAGCAGAGCCTTGAACTGTCATTCAAAGTTCTTTTTGTTATTTTAACTAATTTTCCAGGTAACTAGAAATAAAATGCTAGTTATACAACTAAAATTGAAAGAAAATAATATAGTGCTACAGTAGCGCATTTTTTTATTACCAGTAAAGAATCATAAAAGGGTATTCCAGGTGAACTCTATTGTTTCTAATGTCAGCTTTTTGGATGTCTGAAAATAGCCTCTGACCCTAGGTTCACATCTCTGCGTTTTTGCGACCCACATTTTCACGGGCACGGCAGCCTATTCATTTGCACACACCTTTTTAAACACCCGAAGAGGTACTGCTTCTTTACATGCATGAGGCTGCCATTCAGAATTAATGGCAGCGCCACGCCTTTTTACACAGAAGCGCGTTTTCACTGCGTGTGGTTGTGGGTGCGGGATTTTTGGTGATTCCCACAGCTACCCATTATTTCCACCAGGCATGGAGGAACCTTCAGCATTCTCCTGGTGGGCTTCCCATGGCTTTACGCAAGCACAATATTTCTTATCCACTCAGTTCCTCCCAAAGTGGGCAGCCCTTCGGGAGACACACAAGGCCCCACAATCGCAGTTCTTTTGATATTTCCAACATTGGATATTGTCCCTCCACCGTACCTTCGAGTACTTGTTCTGCAAATCAAGCTTTGAACATGCCACGCCGTGGGGTCACCAGGCCGTTTTTCCTCTCTAAATAGTCGCTCATCCACCAGCTAACGCTCTTATGTGGCTCAGTGGGAAGGAGACTTGATGACTACCATTGACCCAGCAGACTGGAGCAAGGCCTGGTCTTCTGTAGTAAAGTGTTCCTTTAATGCCAACACACTCAAAGCCGCTTATAAACTACTTATCCGGTGGTACTTGGTCCCTGCCCGGATCGCCCATTCTTACCCTAATTGTAGTGACCAATACTTTAGCAGATGTGGTCATCGTTGGGATGCCCTACACATCTTGTGGACATGTCCATGATTGGTGGGCTTCTGGTCCTAAGTATTTGGCCCACTGTGCACCTTGTTTCTTTTTCTTTTTTTTTCCAAAATATTTTTATTGGTTTTTCCATTAATAAGTATAGAAACACATTGCTGTAGTTCAAATAACATGAAAACATGCAGTGATAAACAGTGAAATACAGTCTATTCACTCAGTCTGAGTGTAACAAAGACGTATGCAATGAAATGATAAGAAATAACATTGATAGTTATGACATAACTATATTACATAGGAGTATACCTCTCGTTCACACTTGGATACCAGCCAAGGCTTCCAGGCATTTGTATAATTTGTAATGCCCTGTACACACGGTCGGATTTTCCGACGGAAAATGTGTGATAGGACCTTGTTGTCGGAAATTCCGACCGTGTGTAGGCTCCATCACACATTTTCCATTGGATTTTCTGACACACAAAGTTTGAGAGCAGGCTATAAAATTTTCCGACAACAAAATCCGTTGTCGGAATTTCCGATCATGTGTACACAAATCCGACGCACAAAGTGCCACGCATGCTCAGAATAAATAAAGAGATGAAAGCTATTGGCTACTGCCCCGTTTATAATCCCGACGTACGTGTTTTACGTCACCGCGTTCAGAATGATCGGATTTTCCGACAACTTTGTTTGACCGTGTGTATGCAAGACAAGTTTGAGCCAACATCCGTCGGAAAAAATCCTAGGATTTTGTTGTCGGAATGTCCGATCAATGTCCGACCGTGTGTACGGGGCATAAGAGTATTGTTTTGTAAGGTGGAGTTGAATTCATAGTCTCTAATTAGATTAAGTTGGAATTTAACATCTGAAATGTTTTGGATCAGGGAGCTCCTCCATTTGCGCATTATAAGTAGCCTGTCCTACAAATAGTGTATGCATTACCAGAGTTCTGAGCTTGTGTGTTAAGGATTCTATACCTAAGCTCAGAATGGCAAGGGAAGGAGAGGTGTTAGAATTCCCGTAATTTCTGAAATGAAGGAGAATATTTTCTTCCAGAAGGGATTAATGTGGGGGCACTCCCATAGAATACTCAGCAGAGATCATCATTTCAATTTGCAAACTTGTATATTTGAACTGGGGTAAGGTACCACCTGTGATATATTTTTTGTGCCAATTCCCAATAATTAACACATTTGGATGCCTTATGGTTGTAATAAATGGCTTTGCACCATTGAGAGTCAGAATAGGAGGTCTGTAAATCTCTTTCCCACCTTTTGTAAGCTGATGATTTAACAAACATGTCCTTATTCTGCAATAGGTTGTACATCAGAGTTATTCCTTTCATTTTGGGGGAGTTGGATGTCCAAAAGGAGCACTCTTTGTTAGGAATTTTAACAGTTGAGATAGGATTTTTTTTGCAGGTAAGAGGCTATCTGCCTGTATGTAAATGCACCTTGTGAGGTTATATGGTGTCTGGATTGTATAGTTGGGAAAGAAAGAAGTTGGTCATTATGCATTAATTCATTTAATGGCTGGTTTCTGATTTGTGACCAGTATTTGAAAGATAATTTGGGGAGTATGAATTTGAATACCTCTACCGCTGTAGGTATGGATTGACTGTGTTCTGCTAGGGGTGTGTTCTGGGATAGGAATTGCCATGCATCTGTCGCAGCTGAGATCGTGGGAGCACCTTGTTTCATTTGACAATCCGTAAGGATGCTAATTTAGCCTTGTTTCACTGCCATTTCCCGGGCCTATATGCCCACCAACAGAAATTGGCATCCTATTTATTTTTGTTGATGAAGAGAACCATTGCCCAGGCCTGGAAAAAACCTATGGTTCCATTCCAAGGATTAAGGGATCGTATGACAGTTTGCATGATTAATGAACAGATGTATAAAATTTTAAAGAACATCCTCTCCAAGTCTCTCAAAATTTGGGAGCTTTGGATTGAGTACTTCTTTCCTTCGTTAAACCTTGCCAGTATTGGTCATCTATGACCATCATTGGGAGGGTCCCTAATCCATGTCATCTCTCCACTCACTCACCTATTTCATTCTACCTCCCTCCCTTTCTCTTCTCCTTTCTCCTACTCTTGGGGTCTCTAACCCCCTTGTCTCCCTTCTTCTCTTACTTTTGGATGTCATTAGGATGGGAAGCATTCTTCTTTCGAGGTATCCCTCTTGGTCTTCCCACTCACTTGTTTACATGTTCTATTGTCTGGCAATATTTAGGACCTCAGTAAATATGCTTACTGTTCTGTACAGTTTGTTATATATTCAAATCCTAATTAAAATGATTGAACCCGAAAGAAGTATAGGGGCTGCCATTGGAGGCCACCTCTTGAAAAAGCTAGGTACCTGGCTTTTTCAGTCAAAGTGTCAGAACAAGCATGCTGTAAATGAGGGTTAGAAAAATGTTAGAACTACTCATCTCTATTCTTGTTCTGTCTTTGCAACTCAGTTAGCATTTTTTCAAAGCATCAGAACCTCAGCCATTGATTTTGCATTCTCAAAGGAGTGTTAGTAATGACAGCCCACACAATCTCTCATGACAGTGCCCCTTTAAAAACTAAAATGTAGCCTATTAAAAAATGTTTCTTAAAGACAATTGTTATAAGGGAAATATGGAGACTGACATTGTGAATATGCTAGACGCCTGGCTTTAACACTACCCTACTAGATCCAACACTTTTTGGGTTACAGAACTGCAAAAAATATTCTGAAAAGTAAAGTCAGACAGAAGTCATACTTCCTTATCTGCATACTTGTAGATCAGAGACTCAATGTAATAAAGACAGAGGGGTTGATTTACTAAAACTGTGCAAAATCTGGTGCAGTTGTGCATGGTAGCCAATCAGCTTCTAATTTCAGCTTGTTCAATTAAGCTTTGACAAAAAAAAAACTGTAAGCTGATTGGTTTCTGTCTAGAGTTGAACCAGATTTTGCACACTCCAGTTTTAGTAAATCAACCCCAAAGTGTCCCGATGGCAGCCAAGGTTCTACGTGTTGTCACTGGGATAGGATGCTGGGCTTTGTACTCAATAGGGATCAGTATAGACCAGGCAAATGCTCTAATCCTTCCCTGCCCTTTTCAAAAGTAAAAAAAGTAAGTTTTGACTGATGCTGCTCTTTATTAATATTTCTGTATATTATTTTGTTGTATTTTTGTTCCTAAACAGTAAAAGAAATGTGCCTTGTATGGAATATCAGCATGTGTTATTTTTTAGAACCCACACAATATTTCATGACAAGGGAATAATTTATAATCTTTGTTCTGTTAGCAGCCCCCTTGGTAGGTTTGTTGGTGAAAGCCATTACGTGTTGGGTTAACTACTGTTTTCAAGTCTGAAGCAAGCTGCTAGACTTTATAAAGACAGATGATAGGTTCTAGCTTAGCAGCTGGGCTTTGATAAATGGAAAATTGATTGCTTCATGGTGGTCATTAGCTAATTTCACACCCATCTAAATGAAATCTCAAATTTCCTTGGCCTTAGAAAATAGTCACAGATGTTTAGCCAATCAGAATGGTCATATGGTTGAGCTCTTCTATGTTCTGGCTATATAGGCTACTGTAGTTGCGGTATAAAATAGATAAAAATGTGTAAAATTTGGAAAATTGAATAAAGTATATTACACGCTCAATTTATGACTTGTTAGAAACTAACTAATTTTTTGTTGAGAAAAAAAAAAACATTCCTCTCTGGGTGATTGAAGTACATTGTAAGGATTTTATCAAACTTCGTAGCAGAGTTCTACCTGTGCCCGTTCTTAAGAAAATTAACTGTATGTTTCACTATTACAAACAAAAATAGAAAATGTGCTGGTGCAACTAGTGAATATAAACACAGCTTCTGGCAACCAATAGTAAGACAAACTAAATAAACATATGTATCAACATATACATAAACACATAAACATATGTATCATAGTGAAAATACATTGTTAAAAAGAAAAATCCATGTCAAAATGGAATCTAGCAAAGGGAATAGAGTGTATGAAATAGTCCAAATTCAATGTATGTCTTGAGGAAAACACTGATATTGTGTGAAGATTGTGCTACTCCATTAACGTAGTCACCATGTGAACAATCACCATTGTAAGAAATGCATGCTTACCAGACTGAAATGACCCCACCACAGAGTCGGATTTGCCTGTTATAAATACTTCCACTAGGAGCATTCAGCTCACACCCATTGGTTCCAATATCTCAGGCTGGCTTTCGCTCCAAGATTAGTAAAGACAATGGTGACCATACGTATAATCGAATATCCACATGGTATTAAATCAAGGAAAGCCACATAAACCAGCTAAACAATTTAATGCAAACACATGATACACATTCTACTCACATGATAAAAACGGTTAAGCGCATTAAAGGTCACGATTTTAAGCTCCACAGCAAAGGTTCCAACTCCAAAGAAGCGTGGCAGTGTTGAAATGTGGGCGGAACCTACGCACAATACACTGACATGCTTCTTTGGAGTTGGAACCTTTGGATTTTGGACTGTGTTAGCGAAGCAACATATATGATATATACAGTATTTCACAAAAGTGAGTACACCCCTCACATTTTTGTAAATATTTTATTATATCTTTTTATGTGACAACACTGAAGAAATGACACTTTGCTACAATTTAAAGTAGTGAGTGTACAGCTCGTATAACAGTGTCAATTTGCTGCCCCCTCAAAATAACTCAACACACAGCCATTAATGTCTAAACCACTGGCAACAAAAGTGAGTACACCCCTAAGTGAAAATGTCCAAATTGGGCCCAATTAGCCATTTTGTCAGAGAACTCACACAGCAAGCACCCATCTCCGTGCAGCAGCTGCCAACCCTCGTTCCGCTAATGCCAATGTGCATGCACGGAACTGTTGCCAGAGACAAATGAGATCCAGAGTGGGCATGCACAATGGCACCTCCATGCGTACGCGCTAACATGCACCCGCGAGTGCCAACACGCATGCGCTAATGCACTAAGGTGCTGATGCACATGCGAGCACGCACGTACGCTGCCACGAATCCTGGCACACAGCACCTTATATAAACAGAGAGTCTGCCTAGCATCAGTGCTGGATCGTCTTCAGCTTGTCCCTGTGTTCCTGTTGTTACGCTGCCTGGTTGACCTTGTTCCTGAAAACCCGGCTATCTTCTGACCATTCTCTTGGATATCCTCTGCCTGCTGAACCTGCCTCTACCTGCAATACTGACTTTGTCTTGAACTTATGATTACGGCTCTGCCTTCTGATTCTGTACCTCGCTGCCAGTCTGTTGCCAACTTCTGCCTGTTCCTGACTACGGTTTTGCCTTCTGATTCGGTACCCCGCTGCCAGCCTGTTGCCGACTCCTGCCTGTTCCTGATTCTGCAGTTGATCCTGATCTGGCTCCCACTAAACAAGTCTGGTGATCAGTTTCCACATTTCCTCAGCATAGGTTCATGTATCTCCAAGTTCCAGCCTCCTGCCTGCAGGCACCTGCACCCTTTCGTTGTCCTCGCCCTGCCTGTACCCACTACCAGGGTTGCTTGGACCGGGACCGTGCAAGAGGCCACCCTCATCATTTCGTATGTGACACATTTTCCCTCCCCGGTGTCATGTGATTCGTTAATGTTACAAGGTCTCAGGTGTGAATGTGGAGCAGGTGTATTAAATTTGGTGTTATCGCTGTCACTCTCTCATACTGGTCACTGGAAGTTCAACATGGCACCTCACAGCAAAGAACTCTCTGAGGAGCTAAAAAAAAGAATTTTTGCTCTACATAAAGAAGGCCTAGGCCAGTGATGGCAAACCTTGGCACCCCAGATGTTTTGGAACTACATTTCCCATGATGCTTAACTACACTGCAGAATGCATGAGCACCATGGGAAATGCAGTTCCAAAACATCTGGGGTGCCAAGGTTTGCCATCACTGGCCTAGGCTATAAGAAGATTGCCAAGACCCTGAAACTGAGCTGCACCACAGTGGCCAAGACCATACAGCGGTTTAGCAGAACAGGTTCCACTCAGAACAGGCCTCGCCATGGTCAACCAAAGAAGTTGAGTGCACATGCTTAGCGTCATATCGAGAGGCTGTCTTTGGGAAATAGACATATGAGTGCTGCCAGCATTGCTGCAGAGGTTGAAGGGGTGGGGGGTCAGCCTGTCAGTGCTCAGACCATACGCCACACACTGCATTAAATTGGTCTGCATGGCTGTTGTCCCAGAAGGAAGCCAGTTCTAAAGATGATGCACAAGAAAGCCTGCAAACAGTTTGCTGTAGACTAAGGACATGGATTACTGGAACCATGTCCTGTGGTCTGATGAGACCAAGATAAACTTATTTGATTCAGATGGTGTCAAGCATGTGTGTTGGCAACCAGGTGAGGAGTACAAAGACAAGTGTGTCTTGCCTACAGTCAAGCATGGTGGTGGGAGTGTCATGGTCTGGGGCCGCATGAGTGCTGCCGGCACTGAGGATCTACAGTTCATTGAGTGAACCATGAATGCCAACATGTTCTGTGGCATACTGAAGCAGAGCATGATCCCCTCTCTTCAGAGACTGGGCCGCAGGGACATATTCCAACATAATAACGACCCCAAACACACCTCCAAGATGACCACTGCCTTGCTAAAGAAGCTGAGGGTAAAGGTGATGGACTGACCAAGTATGTCTCCAGACCTAAACCCTATTGAGCGTCTGTGGGGCATCCCCAAACGGATGGAGGAGCGCAAGGTCTCTAACATCCACCAGCTCCGTGATGTCGTTATGGAGGAGTGGAAGAGGACTCCAGTGGCAACCTGTGAAACGCTGGTGAACTCCATACCCAAGATGATTAAGGCAGTGCTGGAAAATAATGGTGGCCACACAAAATATTGACACTTTGGGCCCAATTTGGACATTTTCACTTAGGGGTGTACTCACTTTTGTTGCCAGCAGTTTAGACATTAATGACTGTGTGTTGAGTTATTATGAGAGGACAGCAAATTTACACTGTTATACAAGCTGTACACTCACTACTTTACATTGTAGCAAAGTGTCATTTCTTCAGTGTTCTCACATGAAAAGATATAATAAAATATTTACAAAAATGTGAGGGGTGTACTCCCTTTTGTGAGATACTGTATGTTTCACTATCGCCTTGGAATACTGATTTCTAAGGAGGCGGAGCCTAGCAGAGCAGACATGCATTGTTAGAGCTCCACACCGCTGAGGAGAGAAGAGAAGGACAAAGCGGAGCCTGCAGGCTCAAAAGGTATCCATTTGAACCTTTTTGCCCCAGGGAACAAACTGTGAAAGTTTGGGCAGGAAATATGGTACTGGGAGGAAACCGTTGCAGAAATAAAAATCACCTCACAAAGAGCTCACAGGCACTCACTGCAGCTGAAGCAGCTCCAGTCACCTCACAAGATACAGCATCAGGGCGCTCTCACAGACAGAAAATGTCACAGCAAGACTCTCCATTTGAGTCAGATACAGAACAAATCCTCTCACAAACTTCTCCACAAGCCTCCTCAGTATCCCCAGTAATATTATTACAATTTGAAAAGATGCTTCATAAGGCTTTAAAACAAACCTCAGACCAAATAACAAAAAGCCTAACCAAAGAAATAAGAGAGCTGGGAAACCGCACCGCAGCCTTAGAAATAAAAATGGATGAAATTGAAATTACAACCCAAGAAAATATAACAGAATTGGAACAATTAAAAAAAGAGAATTTAATACTTCAAACTAAGCTCGAAGATTACGAAAATAGAGCCAGACGTTCAAACTTGCGCATAAGGGGAATACCTGAAACTGTGACAGACCTGCAATCTACTATTACTGCTCTATTACAAGAACTAAAGCCAGATATCCCTATTGAACGTTTAGAACTGGACAGAGTACACAGAGCCCTCACAGCCAAAAAGAAAGATGGACCCCCACGTGATATAATCACAAAATTTCATTATTACAGAACGAAAGAACAAATACTAATTGCTGCAAGAGAAAAAAAGGAACTTAATTTTCAAGGACACAATTATCAAATTTTTGCTGACCTATCCCAACTTACTATTACTAAAAGACGATCCATGAAACCCCAACTAATGGAACTGCAACGCCACAACATTATGTATCAATGGGGCTTCCCCTTTTCAGTCAGATTTAACTACCAAGGTACAATTTACAGAAGCAGATCAGCAGATGAACTACAACAAACCCTTTTAAAATTAAATCTGACAGAACCCACAAGCAGCAACACTCCCACACGCAGAAGAATGGCATCATCTTCACCTTCAGGCAGCACCCAGAAAATTTCAGAACAAAATGGGAATCATCATTCTCACAAAAGAGGCCGTTATGCCACATCATCCATGGACCAAGAAGATTCAATGGACTGACATCCTAATTCCTGATATCTCTTCATTTATTATACTAAGAGATGGTTCTCTATAAAAAAACCTATATTTATAACTGAATGTAACTGCATTCTGATAGTCACACACTGTGTGGGATCATGTTACATTCCAGTTATATTTCTTATTACTTCTGATTCATATAGCCTTAGAATATGTGAAATAAGGAAATTCTTGTTCAGTTATATATTATCAGGTAATAACAATAGATTTATTACTTTTTAGGACAAATATGTTCAATAATCCAGAAGTAATGGAAGCTTTTTCTTTCTTTTCTTAAAACAAATATATTATTACCTAACTAGTTCCTAGAATTATGTTTTTGTTTATTCTAATCTGAAGCAATACAACCTCAATTTTATGAGTTAACATATCTAAACAGTTACGTACGAATAAAATATGTAATTGTTTACTCTAAAAGGGTTAAAATCCCAAAATAATTCTATAACTATCTTCATCAATACCAAAGTTATTAACAGTACCTTTCTAACTGAATTATTTAGCCTAGGGCAAGACTAACCATATACAACCACCCTGGAATAAATAATTTCAACAAAAACTATATTCTGCACTCCAATTAATGAAACATCATTTTGATGTCTTTTGACATAGCACTTCTCTCCTGTAAGCGGAAGATCCGTGTACCCCCATTAGCCCTCCTCATTCTCCCAACCATATTATGTGGGAGTGTGACGAAGGCACTTATTCCCCTGAGAGAGATATTTATTCTCTTTCACGGGTAAATTGTGATTACTTGCAAAAAATAATTTATACAATGTATCATCTAATCTCATATGTTTTTTGTTTACTCTTTACTCCAGAATTCACTGGTTTCTTTTCTATCTATTCATCTCTTCAGTCCACACAGGTTGATCTGCGCAGTCAGCTCTGCATAACAAAAAGTAAGTCAAAACTATTTGATCTATTGCCATGGCACCACTGAATATACTTTCCCTGAATGTTCAGTTAATAAATGTCCCTCAAAAAAGGACCAAAGCCTTCCGTACTTTCCATAACAAGAAGGCTCACATAGTATGCCTCCAAGAAACACACTTCACCAAAGATTCTACTCCAAAATATATTTCTCCTTTTTATCAACAAATTTACACGGCTTCTGCCTGTACCAAGCAAAGGGGAACTCTAATTGCATTTCACCGATCCACACCATTCACCTTATCATCAGAAATTAAAGACCCAGAAGGTAGATACCTGATACTCATGGGTTATATAATGGATACAGCAATCACTGTGATTTCCTACTACGCTCCTAACAAACAACCTACACCATTCCTCTCACATATATTACAAGTGATTAATACACACAAAATAGGAACAGTGATAATGTGTGGGGATTCGAACCAGGTCCTCCTCCCATTTCTAGATAAATCACCTTTTACACCATCCAAAATAACCTCTAGATTACCTTTTTCTCAACTTCTTTCCAAATACAATCTGGTAGATTCATGGAGAGAAAGTAACCCAATGAAAAAGAAATTCACTTATTTCTCTCACCCTCATCAAACCTTCACCAGAATAGATCATATTTTTCTAACAATAGGAATGATACCAGAAATTATTGCATCAGATATAATTCCGATTCCGTGGTCTGACCATAATGCACTATACACTACTATAGCCTCAGCCATACCAAAAGCGCATGACCCAACGTGGTACTTACCGGACATAATGCTCAAACACCCACTACATCAGATGGCCATTGAACAAGCTTTAAAGGAATACATATCAATTAATAATACAACAGACATCTCCCCAATAACACTGTGGGAAGCTCATAAGCCTGTCTTGCGTGGTACAATACAAAGACAAATGGCACTATTTAAACGGGAACGCAAAAATCTAGCAAAAAAACTAGAACTCAATTTTAATGCAGCCTACATATCATTTCAAGATAATCCATCTCAGAGTACAAAATCTCATCTGGAAAAATCTAGATTGGAATACGATCTATTTCTCACTGAGTCAGTTGATAAATCCCTCAAACGCTCCAAACACAATTTCTACATGAATACAAACAAACCAGGTACATATTTGGCTCGGGCATTAAATTCAACTAACAAATCTTTCAAACCAATACGTTTGAAATTATCAAAAAATGTTTACACTTGTAATCCAGTTAAAATAGTCCATAAATTTCACTCACATCTCGCAACTTTATACAAGACAAACAATGAATTTAAACCTACAGAGGCTGAATCCTTCTTCTCAAAAATAACCTTACCTGAGTTATCTCAGAATCAAAAAAGCAGTTTGGATGAGCCTATAACTATAGATGAAGTTGCTAACGCCATAAAAGACCTAAAACTTAACAAAAGACCAGGCCCAGACGGCTACTCGGCTTTATACTATAAAACATTCTCAGAAATACTCTCTCCCATTCTAACTGAAACTTTTAACAAACTTCTAGATGGACATTCTTTTCGGCAAGAAACACTAATGGCAATTGTTTGTATGATCCCAAAACCCCTTTCTGATGATACTTCCTGTGTGAATTATCGGCCTATCTCTCTGTTAAACCTCGATATTAAATTATTAGCAAAAATAATAGCAAAACGCCTCAATAGCATTATAGGAAAATTAATACATAGAGATCAAGTAGGCTTCATGCCAAATAGACAGGCAGGCGATAATATACGCAGGGCAGTGTTATTGGCACATATTGCTAAAAAACGGAAAATCCCTTTATGTTTTCTATCTCTTGATATTAAGAGGGCATTTGACACAGTATCCTGGCAATATATGCAATATTCATTACAAAAATGGGGTTTTGGACCCCACTTTTTAACATGGATCAAAGCATTATATAATAAACCCAAAGCCTATATAAAATATGCTGGATACAAATCTGAAGCCTTTATTATTGAAAGAGGTACCTGACAGGGTTGCCCATTATCTCCCTTATTATTTGCCCTTATACTCAAACCCATGGCCCAATACATCAGAACAAACCAAACTATAACTGGCATTGAAGTAGGAGGTATTACACACAAATTATGTATATTTGCAGACGATATATTACTTTTTCTATCATCACCACAGGTCTCTGGTCCTAACTTAATACCAGCTCTTGATGGGTTTGCAGCCCTAACCAGCCTTATGATTAATCCTAAGAAATGCCTAGTGCTTAATATTTCACTCACAAACATGGAATTGATCCCGGCTAGGGCTGCACTCCCATTCACATGGGCAGAAAAATCAATCCCATATCTTGGAATTCATTTAACAGCATCTCATTCTGACTTATTCTCAACCAATTATCCTCCTGTATTAAGACAGATCACAAATCTAATAAAACAATGGTCGCAACTTCCTTTATTCTGGATAGGGAAGATTAATGCAATCAAAATGACTATTCTACCCAAATTGCTTTATCTATTCAGAGTCCTCCCTATTCCAATTCCTTCCTATTTTTTGAGAATAGTACAAAAAAGAGCAACTTCGTTTATATGGGGCTCTTCTAAACCACGTATACCTATACACACACTACATCTTCCCAAAAATAAAGGAGGCCTGGGATACCCTAATTTTACTAACTACTACAGAGCAGCACATTTGGCCAGTCTGTCCAAATACCATGCAAAACAGGAAATCCCATTATGGGTATTTATAGAGGCTTCAGAAAATGACCCTCTATTAATATCAAATTTATTATGGCTTGATCCTAAAGACCGCTTTAAAATTCATAATCCCATAACTAAACACTTCTTATCTCTCTGGGATAAACTAAAAACCAAATATCAGTTACAATCTCCACACAATCCTCTCCTTTCTTTTATCAGAAATCCGGCCTTTTATCCGGCATGGATCTACCCAAATTCTTTTAAAGCTTGGACAACATCAGGCATTCAGACACTAAATGACTTCATAGCATCTAAATCATTCCTTTCATTCCCATCGCTTAGAGAAAAATATGATCTACCAAACTCTGAGATATTTAGATATCTCCAAATCAAAAATTTCTATACACCATTCCTAAAGGGGGATACACCATTATCCCAATTATCCATTTTTGAATCAATCTGTACAAAAGATCCATTTGCTAAAGGTACAATTTCATCACTTTATAATCAATTATATGGAGTAACAAATCTTAATAGACCCTCTTACGTTCAGAGGTGGGAGGAGGACCTGGGACGAACTTTAGAAGACACGGACTGGTCTAACATATGGCTCACATCTAAGTCATCTTCACCCAACATCTTAGCACTGGAGACAAATTATAAAGTCCTAACTCGCTGGTACCTTGTACCCGCTAGAGTGGCAAAATATTCACCTAATACCTCAGTTCTTTGTTTTCGAGGATGCCCAGAAATAGGCACATATTTACACATATGGTGGACATGCCCAGTAATCCAAACCTTCTGGAAGGAAGTCTTCGTGATTGCATCTAAAATATTTAAAAAAATAATACAACCAGATCCATATTTAACTTTACTTAATCTAAAACCGGAATGGTTAACACTCTCTCAATTCAAACTTATGATCCAACTAATAACGGCTGCAAAACAAACAGTGGCCAAGGCATGGAAATCTCCTACATTGGTACTAGCAGAAACAATTCACAGAATGAATAATACAATGTCCCATGCTAAGATGGTAGCCATCGATCAAAATCAAATTCCAAAATTTGAAAAACTTTGGCATCCTTGGATAAAACAACAGTTCCTGTCAAACTTCAATGACTCTGTCCTGTTGCCATGGTAACAGATTAAATGACTTACAGAGACACCCATTCTAAGGCTTCAAAGAGAACTAAAAAGAATAATAAACTGACGAGCGGGACAACCTTGTGGACCATACCTCTACCTTTCAACCCTTTTTCTTCTTTCTCTTTCCTTTTCTCCACCTTACGATTAAAGCTCATTATCAGAATTTATTTGACCTATATACACTCTACTTGTAAACAATATGTATAGTAGGTATAAATCATTTAAATACCTACAAAAGTAACTAAGGAAATGATATATATCTTTAATTTAGGTTTACGTGAACCCAATGTTTAATATTTGAAATTTCATGATATTTACCTATATAAACCCTACTGTAAAACAATGAGCTTACTTTATAGATCCTTGTAAACTTACTTTATGTATCTTTATAACATTGTATACTCAATAAACTTCTTTTGACAAGGAATACTGATTTCTGAGTGTCAGTGTCTGTGTTCAATTTAATTAGCTGATTCATTTGCAGTGTTCCAATGAAAAAAAATACAGTATCTGCATCCCTTTAGAAATAATTAACCCCTTATAGAGCATGTCACCAAAAATATAATTCCTATTGCAAAGGATGTCTGAAATGTTACTTGAATCTTAGTGCAGACTTCTGGGAAAATCACTGAGCAAAACACACATGCAGAAAGTTCTGTACACCAACCGTGTACAGGATGCCTTCAGATATACCACAAACCACAACGCAAACAGTACAAAATTACTAAAGTGCAAATTTTGTGCATACACAATAAACTGAAAAGCAAGTAGCTAGTGAAAGTCCATATTTGGACTCAGAACAGTCCCCAAAAAAATTTGTACAAAGTGAATATAACTCTGGAATATTGCAAGTGTGTTTTTAACCTATTATCACAATAATCAAGAACATAGCATACTATATGTTAGAGCTGCACAGTCCTGGATAAAATGAGAATCACAATCTTTCTGCTTAGAATAAAGATCACGATTCTCACGGCGTAACATCATCTTTCACATTTTACAAATAAATTGGGCAAACTTTACTGTTTAGTTTTTTAAAAATCATTGAAGTATATTTTTTCCCAAAAAATTGCGTTTGAAAGGCCGCTACGCAAATACAGTGTGACATAAAATATCGCAACAACTGCCATTTTATTCTCTAGGGTCTCTGCTAAAAAATATATACAATGTTTGGGGGTTTTTCTAGCAAAAAATACTGATTTTAACTTGGAAGCAACAAGCGTCAGAAAAAGGCTTAGTCTTTAAAGCTGAGGTCTGCTCACCCCATGAAAAATTAAAAGTCAGCAGCTACAAATACTGCAGCTACTGACTTTTAATATATAGACACCTGTCCAGGGAGCCCGCGATGCCGGCACCCCAGCCGATCTGAGTGAATAATGTACAAAAAATACACATTCTTACACAATAAGGTATCGAAGCTAACAAAAAGGGGGTGTCATCTATCCCTCTCCAGCCAAAACTTGTGGTTGTGTAAGGACAAATAGCCCCCAAAAAGTGGGATCCATAAGGCAGACATTTTCAAGCCCTTTCTGCGTCATTAAGTCTGATGACATTTGAGTGCGTGTGGTAGAAATGCCTTATATGCAAATACCGGAATATCTTGGAGTTTGGTAATTTATCATGTTTCTGCAGTAGTGCAAAAGGTTCCAATTTTGATGACTCAACTAGTTGATGGAGTTATCGTAGTTGGGAATGGGTCCCAGAGCAGAATGACGCTGGAGATATGTATGTGGGTAAAAAGATGGTTTGTGAAACAAGGAGAGCAATGGCATATGTGTGAAGAGTAGGCCTGACTTTTGTCCTGTCCCAGAGAGACAATGGATGTTGAGTTACTGGATTCCGTGGCACTCCCCTTTCCCATTGGGGGGAGCCACAGAATATTTTCAATAGCCATTGAGTCCACCCCTGTTGCCTCCAAACTAACCCAAAGTGGGGCCTCTAGTGTGGCATAATACTTTAGAGGGGGGAAGTTAGGCTGCCTGATAATATTTAGCAAAATGTGGAATGCTGAGTCCCCCCCTCAGATTTTGCCCGTAAAAGTGTGGACCGGGGAAGGCGCAGACAAAACATATTACCCTGCGTTGCAGTATTCTAAAAATATATGCAGGAATGGGGATGGGTAGGACTCTAAACAGATAAAGTATTTTTGACAATAGCACTATTCTAACAGCCAAAATTCAGCCCAACCAGGATAAATGGAGTGAAAAACCATTTGGACATGAGAGTTGTTAGTTTAGCTAGCATTGGTGGATAGTTTATTCTATACAGATGGTCTATACGGTTTGAAAGATTGATCCCTAGGTACATTAAACTGTGGTACATCTGTACTGTAATGTACAGATTCAGTGTGGAGATGTATGGAGAAGTGAGAAAAAGCAATATGACGTCCATGAACAAGCAGAGCTTATGCTGTGTTCCAGCTGTTTCCACTCCATGTACAGTGCTGTGAAAAAGTATTGCCCCCTTCCTGATATTTTTTTTTTTTTTTGCATATTTCTCACACTTAAGTTATTCATATGATCAAACAAATTTTAATATTACACAAAGATAACCCGAGTAAATCCAAGATACAGTTTTCATATTATTATTTCATTTATTAAGGGGAAAAAGCTGTTCAAACCTGCCTGTCCCTATGTGAAAAAGTATTTGCCCCCTCCTATGCTGAATCATGAATGAACTGTGATTAACCACAATTTTTTGGAAAGCTGAGTGAAATTTCACTTGCCAGACCTGTTGAATCAAGAAATCACATAAATATAATCTGTCTGACAAAGTAAAGCATTCTAACAGATCACAAAAAGCCACAATCTAAAAAAAACTCCAGTAAACCACAGGGAGAGCCATTACCCACAAATGGAGATAACTTGGAATAATGGTGAACCTTCCCAGGAGTAGCCGGCCTACAAAAATTACTCAAAGAGCATGACAACGACTCATCCAGGAGGTCATAAAAGAACCCAGAACAACATCTAAAGAACTGCAGGCCTCACTTGCCTCAGGTAAGATCAGTGTTCATGATTCAACAATAAGAAAGAGACTGGGCAAAAATGGCATCTATGGGAGAGTTCTGAGACCAAAGCCACTGCTGACCCAAAAGAACACAAAGGCTCATCTCACATTTACCAAAAAACATCTTGATTATCACCGAGAATTTTAGGCAAATATTCTGTGGACTGATGAGACAAAAATGTACCTTTTTGGAAGGTGTGCGTCCCTTTACATCTGGAATAAAACAAATACAGCATTTCATAACAAGAACATTATACCAGCAGTCAGACATGGTGGTGGTAGCTATTGGTCTGGGGCTGCTTTGCAGCTTCAGGACCTGGACGACTTATCATAATTGATGGAACCATGAATTCTGAGCTCTACCAGAAAATCCTAAAGGAGAATGTCCGGCCATCAGTTCATGACCTCAAGCTCAAGTGCACTTGAGTTATGCAGCAGGCCAATGATCTAAAACACCACAGCAAGTCCACCTCCAAATGGTTCAAACAAAGCAAAATTAAGGTTTTGGAGTGGCCTAGTCAAAGCCCGGACTTAAATCCAATTGGGATGCTGTATCGTGACCTTACACAGGCCATTCATGCTGGAAAACCCTCCAGTGTGGCTGAATTAAAACAATTCTGCAAAGAAGAGTGGGCTAAAATTGCTCCACAGCAATGTGAAAGACTCATTGCCAGTTATCGCAAATGCTGAAGTTGTTGCCGCCAAGGGGGGCACAACCGGTTATTAGATTTAGGGGATAATTACTTTTTTACATAAAGCCAGGCAGGTTTGGACAGCTTTTTTGCCTTAATAAATGAAACCATCATTTAAAAACTGCATTTTGTATTTACTTGGGTTACCTTTCTGTAATAATAACATTTGTTTGATGATCTGAGTCATTTAAGTGTAACAAATATGCAAAAAAAAAAAAAAATCAGAAAGGGGGCAAATACTTTTTCACAGCATTGTATATCCTGATCTTCACAGATAAGCTGGACAAGGGGCTCAACTACAAATATCAGGGGTGACAGAGGGCAGCCCTGCCTAGTTCCTAGTTCTTCTAGCTCCATGTGTCTTATTTATATCCTTCATAGTGCATCTAAAGCCCCAATGTGTCAGAATATATTGCAAATATGGCCAGGAGACTGAGTCAAAAGCTTTCTATATATCAAGAGAAAGAAAATAGGTCAGGATTATATGTGTGTGGATCACATGCAACAAATGCATAACTTTGCGCATGTTATCTTGGGCCTGTCTATTTGTATAAACCCCACTTGGTGCTATGGTTGGCACCCTCATACACTATGTACGAGGGTGCCAATTATAGGGTGCTATCAGAGTGACATTACCTTTGCCAGTCATTTCATGTTGTGGTTGAGAAGTGACTGATAACAGTGATCATTATAAATGCAAATGTGGAAAGAATAAAAAAAAACACTGCAAGTACAGAAAAATACTAGTTTATCTGCCAGAAATACAGTGTGCTTCTAATTTCCTGTTTCGGGCTGACAACACAGTGCTTTTTCTGCATTGAAATCCTAACCAGTGTTATCATCCCTGCCGGCTGGACTACAGATCTCCAAACTTCTCTGTCTCACTAAACATGCATACATTAATTTATTTCTCAGCAAAACAGTGGTGCTGTCCTAACTGTGTGTAGGGAAAAGGTAGTTCAATAAATGTTTCTACCTTGACTCCCAAGAACCTGCTCACAAACTGTGTCTAAGGAAAAGGTAATTGGTAATTCAGGGGATAGGTAAAGTTGGGCGGTTTGGGGCACGCCTGCATCAATTGGAATTGAGCACCCAGCATTGCCCCTGCAAGAATTTACAAGCCTGCTGATGTCACTGGAATTAATAAAAGCTACTTCTAGCTACAGGAACAGCTAGAAAAAAAACATGCTGGGACATTCTTTGGAAAATGCATGGATGTACACTTTAACCACCTGCTCCCGCCCACAGAACATTTACTGCATATGGGCAACAGCTACCGGCTAGGTGACGTACTGATACGTCGCCTTGCACACGTGCACTAGTGCGCCCCCTGTGGTGCGCTGCAGTGCAATACTGTGATCGTTGTGTCCAGTGGACACAGCAGATCAAAGTGCTCCATACTGTGCCCCGCTGTGAATGGCGGGAGTATCATGTGATCTCTATGACCCAGGGCCGGATTAACATAGGGGCTGGTGGAGCTGTAGCTCCAGGCCCCTCCCTCAATATAGGCCCATGGCAGTGGCTTATTAATATCTGTGTGCCTTCCTGAAGGAAGAGGAGCCCTGTGTGCACACATGGAGGAGACAAGTCAGTGCAGCCGAGTCCTGTCTCTGCCAATGTCTGACTCCTATCACAGGATCTGTTCACTCACACAGATCCTCCTCAGTGTCTGGGAGCTGTCTGGGGGAGGGGCGCTGATGTTCTAACAAGCAGGAGCCCGGGAGGAAGGACATCTCTCATGCTGCTGTTGACATAAGGTCAGTACATTTGTTAGGGAGGTGTTTTATTGTGCTATGGGAAAGACTGCTGCTTCCCCCCATGTAATGTGCCCAGTGCCCACCATGTCATGTGCATTGCAGTGCCCACATGTAATGTGCTGTGCCCACCATGTCATGTGCATTGCCCTCATGTAATGTGCTGTGCCCACCATGTCATGTCATGTGCATTGCAGTGCCCCCATGTAATGTGCTGTGCCCACCATGTCATGTCATGTGCATTTCAGTGCCCCCATGTAATGTGCTGTGCCCACCATGTCATGTGCATTGCAGTGCCCCCCATGTAATGTGCTGTGCCCACCATGTCATGTCATGTCCATTGCAGTGCCCCCATGTAATGTGCTGTGCCCACCGTGTCATGTCATGTCCATTGCAGTGCCCCCATGTAATGTGCTGTGCCCACCATGTCATGTGCATTGCCCCCATGTAATGTGCTGTGCCCACCGTGTCATGTCATGTGCATTGCAGTGCCCCCATGTAATGTGCAGTGCCCACCATGTCATGTCATGTGCATTGCAGTGCCCCCATGTAATGTGCAGTGCCCACCATGTCATGTCATGTGCATTGCAGTGCCCCCATGTAATGTGCTGTGCCCACAATGTCATGTGCATTGCAGTGCCCCCATGTAATGTGCTGTGCCCACCATGTCATGTGCATTGCAGTGCCCCCCATGTAATGTGCTGTGCCCACCATGTCATGTCATGTGCATTGCAGTGCCCTCATGTAATGTGCTGTGCCCACCATGTCATGTCATGTCCATTGCAGTGCCCCCATGTAATGTGCTGTGCCCACCTTGTCATGTCATGTGCATTGCCCTCATGTAATGTGCTGTGCCCACCATGTCATGTCATGTGCATTGCAGTGCCCCCATGTAATGTGCTGTGCCCACCATGTCATGTCATGTGCATTGCAGTGCCCCCATGTAATGTGCTGTTCCCACCATGTCATGTCATGTGCATTGCCCCCATGTAATGTGCTGTGCCCACCGTGTCATGTCATGTGCATTGCACTGCCCCCCATGTAATGTGCTGTGCCCACCATGTCATGTCATGTGCATTGCAGTGAACCCATGTAATGTGCTGTGCCCACCATGTCATGTCATGTGCATTGCACTGCCCCCCATGTAATGTGCTGTGCCCACCATGTCATGTCATGTGCATTGCAGTGAACCCATGTAATGTGCTGTGCCCACCATGTCATGTGCATTGCTGTGCCCACCATGTCATGTCATGTCCATTGCAGTGCCCCCATGTAATGTTCTGTGCCCCCCATGTAATGTGCTGTGTCCACCATGTCATGTCATGTGCATTGCAGTGAACCCATGTAATGTGCTGTGCCCACCATGTCATGTGCATTGCAGTGCCCCCCCATGTAATGTGCTGTGCCCACCATGTCATGTGCATTGTAGTGCCCCCATGTAATGTGCTGTGCCCACCACGTCATGTGCCATGCAGTGCCCATTATGTAATGCGCTGTACCCACCATGTAATGTGCTGTGCCATGCAGTGCCAACCGTGTCATGTGCAGTGCCCACCATGTAAATTACTGTGCAGTGCCCACCCTGTCGTGCTGTGTTGTGCCCACCATGTCATGTGCTGCGCCATGCAGTGCTTACCATGTAATGTGCTCTACATTGTCCACCATGGCATGTGCCGTGCAGTACCCACAATGGAATGCGCTATGCAGGGCCCACCATGTCATGTGCGGTGTCCACCAATTAATGTGCTGTGCTCACAATGTAATGTGCTGTGCTGTGTCATGCAGTGCCAACCATATCATGTGCTGTGCAGTGCCCACCATGCCATGTGCAGTACCCACCATATAATATGCTGTACCCACCATATAATGTGCTGTGCAGTGCCCACTTGTAACGTGCAGTGCCCACCATGTAATGTGCTCAGCTGTGCCCGCCATGTCATGTGCTGTGCCCGCCATATAAGGTCCTGTGCCCACCGTGTGCATGTGCTGTGTTGTGCAGTACCAACCATGTCATGTGCTGTGCCCACCATATAATGTACTGTGCCTACCTTGTAATGTGCTGTATTGGGCAGTGCCAACAGGGTAATGTGCTGTTCCCGCCATGTAATGTGCTGTGCCAGCCATGTAATGTACTGTGCTTCGCCCACCATTAAATGTTCTGTATCCATGTATCCACCATGTAATGTACTGTGCTAGTCCCCCCCGTGTAATGTACTATGCTGTGCCCCCCACAGACTCACCCCCCTCACTCTCACCCCCCTCTCTCTTACCCCCTTCATCCCCCATTCTTTCTCTCTCGCCCCCTTCAACCCCCTCTTTCCTATCCCCCTCTCTCTCTTTCACCCTCTCTCTATTCCCCTTTTTCTCACCTCCTCTCTCTCATCCTCATCTCTCTCATTCAACGCCTTTCTCTCTCTTTTCCACTCCCTCTCATCCCCTCTTTTTCAGCCCCCCTATCTCGCTATCACCCCCCCCCTTTAATTTAATTTAACAAAAAATTGTTTGCGTTTTCATTTTCATTAAAAAGGCCCACCAAAATCCTTAGCACCAGGCCCATGTTGCTCTTAATCTGGCCCTGCTATGACCAGTCATACCGATCACATGATTTTACATAAGCAAACTGTCATTAATGGCTTTTATTCAAGAACAGCTTGCTTACTGTTGCAATGCTGTGATTGGCCCACAGCTATCCATGGTACCTGGGTCAAGAACAGCACCCTGTACCATGTGATTAACTGTGGCCAATCACAGCAACAGTCAGCAAACTGTCATGAATGGAAAGCCATCCATGACAGGTAACTATTGCTTATAACTGTAGTAATCACTGTGTAAAAAAAAAAAAAAAAACCCTAATCACCCCACCTCCCTAGACTAGTACAATGTCACCATGGAGATACTGAACTACTCTGATGACAGGATGTAAAAAAAAGAAAAAAAAGTTAAACAATTTAATAAAAAATGCATTTAATTTCTTTTTTATGTTTCAATAATTTTTATTCAAGTTTTTCACAGAACAGAATAAAGACTTTGGCATTGACTCAATTGACTCAAACAATATATAGCTTCCATATCCTGAAGAACATACAATACAATAATGAAAAATCAGACTTTATAATTACATAAGTACACTGGAAGGAACATGTTACCATACTCCGCATGGCGATAGGCCATATTTATTTATTTTTGCATACTGTCACCAGTCAATATCCCTGATCATGATCACACCAGTCATGTGATGATGCTGTACTGCACTGGTGACAATATATATTAAAAAAAATTGTGGCAAAAAAAAATTTCATTTAATTTCATAATTTTCTAAAATTCTGACAAAAAATTACAACTTCAAAAAACTCGCTATGCCTCTTACTAAATACCTCGGACTGTCTAATTTCCAAAAAGGGGCCATTTGGGGGGTATTTGTACTGTCCTGTCAAGAAAATAGATGGCTGTCAGTACATCAGGACTGATCAATTTTCAAATATATATACAGGCATCACTAAATGGAACACTGTTCCATCCGGACCCATGGTCACGCCATTTAGGAGTCACATTTTTCCCCCAGTCTCCATAGCTGTTATTATAATAGCAAAGCGGGATGGATATAGAACTTTTCTGGATTCAGTGTGGGAGGCACAGCATAGGTAGGATATAGGAGGAGAGGGCTAAAATAAATGGTGGTTCAAACCTCTGCTGGAAGAGAATTTTACCTGTTGGACAGATTTAATTTTATTTACCCCTGCTATATACAGGCATATCCCACTTTTAAGTACACAATGGGACCAGAACATGTATGTAAAACGAAAATGTACTTAAAGTGAAGCAAAACCTTTTTTCACTTCTGGGGTGTCAGGGGCTGTAGTGGGGGTGTCAGGAGCCACTTTACATACACTCACGGGTATGTCCTTACTCGCGAGTGTATGTAAAGTGAGCGTATAAATAATATACGCTGATTTGGCTTATTTTTATCAAAGAAATGTAGCAGACTACATGTTGACCTATATTTATGAAAAAAGGTAATTTGTTTGCAAAATTTCATAGCTGAAACTAAGAAAACTGTGTTTTTTTAAATGTTGGCATTTTTTCATTTATATAGCAAAAAATAAAAAACCCAGTGGTGATTAAATGCCACCAAAAGAAAGCTCTATTTGTGTGAAAAAATGATATAAATTTCATTTGGATACAGTGTTGCATGACCAAACAATTGCCAGTTAAAGTTGCACAGTGCTTATAAGCAAAAAATGGCCTGGGTCATGAAAGGGGTAAAACCTTCCGGGGATCAAGTGGTTGAACAATATTTCTTGCATTTAGAAATGTGAGTTAGAAACTTAAAGGGGTTATTAACCTACAGTTAGCAATTCACACTATACTCTGTTTATTAATGTAATCTGCCCCTGTGTCTGTGCCTGTTTAAAAAAAAGTGCAGCTGACCCTCTTGCTAGACGACTTGTTACCTTTCTATATAAGCAAATTTTAGCTAGTACTAACACTGGTTCCCCCCAGTGGTGTATTTAGGTTTTGTGCTGCCCTAGGCCTGACTAAGCTCGCGCACCCCCTAATTTAAATATGACCCACCCCTTCCTGTCAAGGCCACACCTCTTCCTTTTTAAGATCCGCCCTGTCATCTTCATGGGAAGAGGACAGAGGGACACCACAGGAGGAGGACAGAGAAGGATGCCGCATTTTTTCATTTGGGGGGTAAGGGGATATGTGCTGGGTGCTTTGGGAGGGGAGGATCAGACCCCCCCACTAGCACATATCCTCTCCCCTCTCAAAGCACCCAGCACATATCCCATTACCCCCCTCCCCTCATCCATGTGTGCATCTGTTATCTGCCCCCCTTCCCGTTTACTGTGTCCCCCTCCACTGTAAACTATACACAGACCTCAGACCGGCAGCGTGGCTTTTGCACTGAAGTCGTGTCCCTCCTCTGTGGCTCCTCCTCCTCCTGACTGTGTACACTAGAACATTAGAGCCGAGAAGGAGGAGGAGCCGAGGAGTGTGTGTGGCTGACAGTGGGGAGAGAGGTGGTGGCTGCTACGAAAAGCTGATCGGCGCTTGTGGGACCCCGGGTGGCAGATGTCCTGGGTGCCCACGCTAGCGCACCCTGTATGGCCAGTTACTGAAGCTGAGTGCCGGAACTTGTTGTGGGCTCCGGGACAGTGGCGTCACTAGGTTTGGTGTCACCTGGTGCGGTAAAAAATGTGCCCCCCCCTTAATTTTTGGACTGGAGGCCCAGCGTTGGAGCTCATTTTGGCGGTCAAAAAGGCCTAGAGGATATCAGGTTAGGCACTTCCTAATAGCTCAGTCCCTGGGAACAGTAATGGATAATGGCCAACAGGCTCTCTTACCAGACCCGGTGAAACTGCAACAGTGATCCCTCCGGCTGGACGTTCGCTCACTCTGGGTTGCCCAGGCTGACTCTAATCAGTAGTGTAGCATGTCTGTACCCCGGCAGTGGCTTCATCTTTCTCCCCCTCTGGTGGTGCAGATGCAGCGTGGCTCTCTCTTTGGTGGTGCGGGAAAAGCGTGGCTCTCTCTGGTGGCGTGGCTCCCTGTCTGGTGGTGCAGGTACAGCGTGGCTCTCTATTGGTGCAGGAACAGCGTGGCTCTCTCTGGTGGTGCAGATACAGCGTGGCTCTCTCTTTGGTGGTGCGGGAAAAGCGTGGCTCTCTCTGGTGGCGTGGCTCCCTGTCTGGTGGTGCAGGTACAGCGTGGCTCTCTGTTGGTGCAGGAACAGCGTGGCTCTCTCTATGGTGGTGCGGGTACAGCGTGGCTCTCTCTCTGGTGGTGTGAGTACAGCCTGGCTCTCTGGTGGTGCAGGTACAGTGTGGCTCCCTCTCTGGTGGTGCGGGAACAATGTGGCTTTCTTTCTGGTGGTGTGGGTACAGCGTGGCTCTCTGGTGGTGCGGGTACAGCGTGGCTCTCTCTGGTGGTGCAGGTACAGTGTGGCTCTCTCTGGTGGTGCGGGTACAGCGTGGCTCTCTCTGGTGGTGCAGGTACAGTGTGGTTCTCTCTGGTGGTGTGGGTACAGCGTGGCTCTGGTGGTGCGGGTACAGTGTGGTTCTCTCTGGTGGTGCATGTACAGCATGGCTCTGGTGGTGCGGGTACAGTGTGGTTCTCTCTGGTGGTGCGGGTACAGCGTGACTCTCTGGTGGTGCGGGTACAGCGTGGCACTGGTGGTGCGGGTACAGTGTGGCTCCCTCTCTGGCTTCCCCCAGCACAGTACTCTTTTTCTCCTCCTGTAACACCCCCCAGCAGAGTGCATGCATGCTGGGGGCTGTAGCATGTTTGTGGACACACAGGGGCCGCCACTCTTCAGGGACTACTTTTCCCATGATGCCCCCACAGTCTTCTGATTGGCCCTCTGCTGTGGCCAATTATGGGGAGGGAAACAGCGGTCAGGAAGCTGGGCGGCGGCGCAGGGAAACCAATTAGAGCCGCTCTCTCTCTCTTCTCTCTTCGGCTGACAGAAAGGGGAGGGGGGCGAGCGGGGGAGATACACAGACAGCCGGCATCTCTCCTCTCCCTGTCACAGCGCTGCTGCTCCATTTACCAGAGAACTCCCCCGCTCGCCCCCCCTCCCCTTTCTGTCAGCCGAAGAGAGAGAGAGCGGCTCTAATTGGTTTCCCTGCGCCGCCGCCCAGCTTCCTGCCCGCTGTTTCCCTCCCCATAATTGGCCACAGCAGAGGGCCATTCAGAGAGAGAAGCAAGGCTTCACAGGGGCGACTTGATGGCTTTCTGGCTCCCTCCGCACACGCGACGCCACTCCTAAGCTGTACTCCTGGTGGCCCTGTTGTGCGGGAAGAGGGCGCAGGTGCCGTTCTGGGGGGGGCAGCCTTTTGCCGCCCCCCCGCAAAGTGCCACCCTAGGCCTGGGCCTTGTTGACCTAGGCCAAAACACAGCACTGGTTCCCCCTCATATGTCTCCAAATGGGAACTACACCTTAATCGCTCATTTAATGCTACTGAATTGTCTAGTATATGGTCTTCCACTAAGTCTGCTTCTTCTAATGTTGTTGCTGTTTTCATGGCCATTCAGAGTCTGGCACTCAACTTCATATTTGGTGAGATTTCCCAAAAATTTTGGAAGGGAGTTTTTGACTTAGCCTCCAAGCCGGCTGCACATGAGCCGGCTGGTCATGTGCGCGGGGGGGGGGGGATACACAGCGGATGACAGAGGCACGTAAAATGACCACAGTGTCAGGGCTCAGCAGCCATGGTCAGTTTACAAAGGGGAGGGCAGAACCAGGCAGGATTAGCCAGGTTTTTCAGGTGTTACAGGGGGCCAAATTACACAGCACAAGCACTGTTCTGTTATTCATGCTTTAAAGAAACAAGATCCTTTTTTTTTTTTTTTTTTTTTTAGGGTAACAAACACTTTAAGAGGTGAAAATATAAAACATTTCCCAATGAGCTACATTAGGATACTTTAAACTGTAACGTGCCGTTTTGTACTTTACCCTTTGAAGTTTATATAATTTATTATGTTCCACATATTGTACATTTAAATTAATGTATTACAATTTTGTTACATACTACTTTCTCAAGAGTTTTAAGCAATGAAACATGTTACATACATTATCTTCTAAAGTCATCCTGCTTCTTCTCTTTTCTAGTGTGTGTTTTTTTTTTATATTTTAGCATTTTTGTAATCTGTTGAGCATTATTACAAAAAAACATTTAACCCACAGAGACAGCGATTTAAAAGGTTTTGAAAGTGTTAAAGAGATATAAATGGATTCAAAGTCATTTATCCAAAACACACATTTGCCCAGACTGACTTTTTTCCAGGATATATACAATATTGAACTTCTACATATCATTTTTCATTTGAAGCTGAATGCTCAAAAGCACTTGTTTATAAACTCCTGCCTTCATTTTCTTATCTTGATAGTGTGCAGTGATACCAGCCTTGAGGGCAGGCTTCATTCTTCTGGGAACTAGACAGGACAGCCAGTGAATCGTAGTGCTTTGATCTTTTACCGTGATCTGTTTGGCCTCCCTGCTTTTTAAAGGAAAAAATGTTTAACAGCATTAACAATTATTTTTATGTGTTTTATACTGTATATGTAACAGTCTTTTACATTTATTCTGTAGTATTTTAACTTTATGTTAACAGTTTGAAACTCACATAAGTAAAAAACTTATATTAAACCCACTCTTTTTAAGGCATATTTTATAAGAGATGCACATATATTGGTGTATTTTAATTTTTGCGCTAAACATTTAATATAGCCAGTAAGATTGTTAATATTGATAGCCAGCACAAAGTAATGTAGTACACAGTATCTCACAAAAGTGAGTACACCCCTCACATTTTTGTAAATATTTTATTATATCTTTTCATGTGACAACACTGAAGAAATGACACATTGCTACAATGTAAAGTAGTGAGTGTACAGCTTGTATAACAGTGTAAATTTTCTCTACCCTTAAAATAACTTGACACACAGCCATTAATGTCTAAACCACTAGCAACAAAAGTGAGTACATCCCTAAGTGAAAATGTCCAAATTGGGGTCAATTAGCCATTTTCTCTCCCCGGTGTCATGTGACTCGTCAGTGTTACAAGGTCTCAGATGTGAATGGGGAGCAGTTGTGTTAAATTTGGTGTTATTGCTCTCACTCTCTCATACTGGTTACTGGAAGTCCAACATGGCACCTCATGGCAAAGAACTCTCTGAGGATCTGAAAAAAAAATTATTGCTCTACATAAAGATGGCCGAGGCTATAAGAAGATTGCCAAGACCCAGAAGCTTAGCTGAAGCACAGTGGCCAAGACCATACAGCGATTTAACAGGACAGGTTTCACTCAAAACAGGCCTCACCATGGTGGACAAAAGAAGTTGAGTGCACGTGCTCAGCGTCAGAAGGTGAGGAGTACAAAGACAAGTGTGTCTTGTCTACAGTCAAGCATGGTGGCTGGAGTGTCCTGGTCTGGGGCTGCATAAATGCTGCGGGCACTGGGAAACTACAGTTCATTAAGGGAACCATGAATGCCAACATGTACTGTGATATACTGAAGCAGAGCATGATCCCTCCCTTTGGAGACTGGGCCACAGAGCAGTATTCTAACATAACAACCTCGAACACACCTCCAAGACAACCACTGCCTTCTAAAGAACCCGAGGGTAAAGGTGATGGACAGGCCAAGCATGTCTCCAGACCTAAACCATATTGATCATCTGTTGAGGAGCACAAGGTCTCTAACATCCACCAGCTCCGTGATGTCTTCATGGAGGAGTGGAAGAGGACTCCAGTGGCAACCTTTGAAGCTCTGGTGAACTCCACGCCCAAGAGAGTTAAGACAGAGCTGCAAATTAATGTTGGCCACACAAAATATTGACACTTTGGGCCCAATTTGGACATTTTCACTTAGGGATGTACTCACTTTTGTTGCCAGCGGTTTAGACATTAATGACTGTGTGTTGAGTTATTTTGAGGGGACTGCAAATTTACACTGTTATACAAGCTGTACACTCACTACTTTACATTGTAGAAAAGTGTCATTTCTTCAGTGTTGTCACATGAAAAGATATAATAAAATTTTTATTAAAATTTGAGAGGGGTACTCACTTTTGTGAGATACTGTATATGATAGTCTTTTGTGCTAATCTGGGATCATATTAATTTTGATTCAGTGAAGAACAGTTGCTCCAAGCCCACCCGAAAAGCAGACCAACTAGTAGACTTATCATTGAAGCCTGACAACTGTTGTTTCTTAAAAAGCTTACTAAAGCTGAGTACACACTATCAAGCTCCGTACACAAGGGCAGAATGTCAGGAGACATTTGCAGGTACAAAAGAATACCTGCCAACAGTCTGCCCATGTGTAAGTCGGTCTGTCCAACAGACCCAGCCATTTGCCTGGCTTCTGCCAGATGTGCATGCTGGACAACCAGCAGCCGACCGACTGCCAATGGCAGAGAGCGCTGATCGGAGTGTTCTGGCGGGGGGGGGGGTCATCCCCCTGTCAGAACACAACAGCTCAGTGGGGGAGATCATTGAACTAACCTCACATGGCTAGTACAGCCGCTCCCGACTAGAGCTGTGAGTTTTTTCGTGAAACCCACAGAGTTGCACAGAAAAAAACTGTAGTGTGTACCAGGCTTTAGTTTTTTTTCGTTCAACCCCACAGGTTGAATGAAAAAAAAACTCAGCTCCGGTCGGAGCCTCTGCACTAACCCTGTGAGGCTAGTTCAGCGATCTCTCCCTCTGAGCTGTTATGTTCTGACAGGGAGACGGGCCCGCCAGAACACTCCGATCAGAGCTCTCTACCATTGGCTTAGAGCACTTATCAGGAGTTGTTCTGCTGTTGGTTTTCCAGCATGCACATCAGACAGAAGCCAGCTGAACGACCGGCTTCTAACGGGCAGACAGACTTTTACACGGGCAGAATGTTAGACCTTCTTTTTCTCTTGAACGGGCAAACGTTTCCCGAAATTCTGCCTGTGTGTACGGGGCTTTAGAGTGACTTGTCACTTAAAAAGAGATAACAGCTAGCATGTATAAAGTGCAGACACCTAGAGGTGCCCAAACATACCAGCAGCAACTCAATTTCACCTCTGAATGGTTGACTGAATGAGAGCTGTTCTGAACAGTTGAAGTTTGGACACATCTGGATAGTATCCAAGCCTACATCCCCCTTTAATTTGTATTGGCCCTATGATGTGCTGCCTCCTGTAAGGCAAGAGGAGGGGCAGGCAAGCTCCTTCACTACCTGGAAATGCTCAAGCCTTGCTTGCCCAGAATATTTTGCAAACACAAATCTTGCATAAACAGTTGCTTAGCCATCTTATTTTTTTCCACCTGTGGAAATTTGTTAAAAAAAAATACTGAAATGCTGAAAATACAATAAGTTGGTTGCAGCGAGTTCAAAATCTGAAAAGCTGTGTGAAATCTGTACAAAGAAAAAAAAAAGCACTTGAGGGGTTGTATGGAACATAGCTGAACAGTATATACTTGTTGGTTCTCAGGTTCTCAGTAAAGCAATGAAGCAAACAGCAATTTATATCTGTTCAATTTATTTCTGTAGTGGGTCCCAAAAATGCACAACAAAAGAAAATGCTTTTTGTAAGCCACGCCAAAGTAATAAAGCATCTTGAAATTATGCAGCCAGACAGTATGCCTGATGCCTACCTTGTGCCATCAATTATAGGGGTGGGTATCTTTTAATGTTAATGGTTAAGCAATATGCTGCTGGTTAGCGGTTTTCATACAAAAAATTTATCCAGAGGTTGTTTTTTTCTATGTCCAGATGACCAAAATCCACAGTGATCAATGATTCACATTCATATAATTTGTCAGCCACAAATTGTTTTCATGTTCCTGTTTTCAATGACATCAAATTCTAACTCTGCTCTTAAAAATTGAGCCAGTGATTGTTAAAATGGTATCCAGCCAGAAAGAATTTCCAAGTGTTTGACTGCAGTAACTCACTATAAACAATGAAACAATTGTAAGAAAGGAAGGTGGTGTTAAAGGAAACCCCAATTAAAGGCTACATTTTGCCTTTGCTTGCCTAAAAGTGTAGGGGGAATAGCACAACTGCCTCTGATATATTCAGACATGTGGCATGATAGGTGTTGTAAATATGATCTTGTGACCATCTTCTGCCACTAGAGCTTTCCAACATTCCTAGTGGCTACCCAGACTGTATGCTGCACTCTTTAATTTGCTCTTTTGGGCTAACCATCTGACGCCTATTTCAAAAGACTTGCTGCCTTCTTAATCAGCTTTAAGTTAAAATTCCTAGTAAAGAATTCTTTGTACCACCAGGCGATGTAATCCCACCTTCTAAGCCAAGCCTCATCTATCAGACCCAGCCTGGAAGAGCAAGTGAGCAGGAGAGAAAGAGAGAGGAAGCTCCCAGATAAACATACCGCAGCGCCTAAACTCCTAATCATTCTGGGTTTCCTCTTCCAGGACCTATAATTAGAATCCCTTCTTTTCCTTAGATTCCCAGTTGACGCAAATGCTTTTTGTGGCTTGGCACCTCATTTGGGGCGTGGGTTTAGTTTACGGCCCAGCCAGAGTTTGGTTTAGTCTTCTGATACAGCATAAATAGCTCTCAAGCCGCAGTCTACATCTGTACACATTTTTTTCCCTTTTATGTATATAGGCTGTGATTTTTTTAAAGTCCTTTCCTGAAAGCAGCTTATTGTTTGGTATGCAGTACGTGCGAACGGTAGGAAGTTGTAAATTAAAATAAAGCATATGCATGCCTTCCCCTCTCTCTTGCAGAGAAGATTGGGAAAGGAAAACACATTTCTGTGGGGAAGTGGTAGTAGTGGTTGCGCTTTAAAATGTTTTATTTTCTTACACAGAGCATGTGGAATTTTGGTAGAACTAGATTTCCAAATGTGTAAAGATAACTACAGAGAAAAATAAACAATATAAAAAAAGAAAATCATTGGTCACACTGCAAGTTGTAGATGAGCAGGTGTCTCACCAAGAATGATGGGTGATAGGACATCTGTCCATTCTGAAACCTGCTGAGTTTTGACATTATTTTCCTTTTGACTTGGCTTACATTGCACAGTACATACAGGGCCATTTGTACTCACCCATATATTTTGTTTATTAACATTTATCTTATGAAATCATTTCTCTTGAAAATGCAGGTTTCACTTATTCTGTAGATGTTTTATCCCCTATTTAAAACTGCAGAGTTAGATATATAAAAATGTGAAAAGTATACTTGCTTTACACCCTGGCCTCCACCTGCAGCACCTAGGCTAGGGTGACATGACATGCCTTCTGCTGATATTCTGGAAAAGCTGAAGTTCCCAGATCCTCTGAAAAGTCAGTCATGCATTTTGCTAAAGCCTCTTCTCAAAAGACTAATGCCCTGTACACACGATCGGACATTGATCAGACATTCCGACAACAAAATCCATGGATTTTTTCTGACGGATGTTGGCTCAAACTTGTATTGCATACACACGGTCACACAAAGTTGTCGGAAAATCCGATCGTTCTGAACGTGGCGACGTAAAACACGTACGTCGGGACTATAAACGGGCCAGTAGCCAATAGCTTTTGTCTCTTAATTTATTCTGAGCATGCGTGGCACTTTGTGCGTCGGATTTGTGTACACACGATCGGAATTTCCGACAACGGATTTTGTTGTCGGAAAATTTTATAGCAAGCTCTCAAACTTTGTGTGTCGGAAATTCCTATGGAAAATGTGTGATGGAGACCATACACGGTCAGAATTTCCGACAACAAGGTCCTATCACACATTTTCCATCGGAAAATCCTTTCGTGTATACAGGGCATAAGAGAACTCATCTTATCCAAGATCTTGCCAAAATGCTTATGACACCACCGTTACCTGGGCACCTTGTTCAGAAGGTTCAGAAGCCAGCGTGTAAGGTGTATATGTAAACCGTCACCTTGTAAAACACTCAAATCAGTGTAAAATAGAAATGAAAGGCAAAACATTTGTGGGTGTGTGTGTGTATATACATATATATATATATATATATATATATATATATATATATATATATATATATATATATAAAATTAAAACTATTATATGTTTATAAGTGATCATATAATCTCTGTTCTCAGCTGCATAAGCAGCAGCACACTGGGCTTCCCAGTGAATGGCTGTGCCATGGGGGGGTTGTGTTAGGACAGGTCTGTGCATTGTAGGAGAGCAGGCTGAGTTCTCAACGCAGCCCGATAACTGGCCACGTTATTCTCTCCTGCCTAGAGGGACTGGCAGGAATACTGGGTATTTCATACAAAGAGAGCAGGATACATTTTTATACAAGTACATGGTACAGCAGGCACATATTAGGAACATGAAATGTTGAGTTTACATATTCTTTAATCGTACTGTACAAGACACAGGGCTTTTATTCATAGACCATGGGTTATGTGCAGGCTACCTTTAGGTGACTAGCAATGACAAAAAAACGTGCTTAGGCCACCCTTAATGTACGCACATATAACCATAACTGCTTAGATTTTTCTCTTTACCCTTTCCTTTTTTCTTCTGACACTACTTTCAAGATTGGACTGCTTATTGCCCTGAGCTATCTTTCAGTTTATGGATCGGTACCCCTCAGGGCCTATGTACAGTTACCTACATTTATTCTCATGGATAACCACAGGTAACTGCTAGGACACACAGAAAACAATAGGTTTCTCTGTGTTATGTTCACACCAGAACGTAGTGTTTCTCTGCAGGGAAGTGTGAATAGGCCCTAAGTGTGATTCCTTGGGAACTGGCCTGTAATATTTGCTTCAGGCACTGGATCCTGCATTTATTTCTCACCTTGTTACAAAGTGCAGAGTGTCATTAGCCACAGAGTGGATGGTCCATCTATATGTTTTAATGTAAAAGAAAAAAACTGTGCCGTAATCTAATAATTCCTAAAAAGCAGCAACTCTGCTGTGAGATATACACACAGAAGGAAAAGAGTAGTAATGAATAGAGCTGCACTCTCTCGACGAATAAATTGCCAAATTTGACAAAGAAAAAACTAATATGCAAATACCATATGAACCAGCGATAAAGAATTTGTATGTTGGTATTAATGATAGTCCATTACATACTCGTAACATATATAACAGTGATACATGACTCTATTTAGTGATATTAATAGTCCACAAGAACTGATATAGGCCAAAAATGAAATTCTCAGTGGGTAGCATATAGAAACATCACACCACCCATGCAGACAAAGGTGCATATATTCATTGGATAGGAATCCTCCTCGTAATGATAGTGAATTTCACTGACACACAAAGTGCTTGTCCACCACCACATGAATACCGCACTTACCACCTAGCACAAGCTGAACCGCCTGTGGCTAATACAAAGCCAGGACCTTTTCCTCCCAGGATTATGAGCAGATGGCAAGTCAGACCAGTTGAACACACTGGCAAAGTGAGTGATCATATCCTTCCACTAGGTGCCCCAGGACAACGTAATATTGTGATGAAACGCGTAGGGACGAGTGATATGCTGAACATCACTGTGCTGTTCAACATTCCCGAAGGACGGGCGTTTTATTGTAGCCAGCTGTCTTTTTACACCTATGCCCGTACATTCCACATAATGTAAATGCATTACTTTTTATCTAATAAATGTGTAGTATGGTTTTACACTATGGCGAGTATCTCTTTTTTCGGATTGCCATGAATATGGTGTCTGAGGGAGGATCTTTGTACCTAGTGGAAGGATATGATCACCTGCTTTGTACAGATCTGACACTTTATAGGTAGACTAAGGGGACCCCCCAGGCACCATATTGGAAGGAATTTTTCATTTTTAGGCTTCCACTTTAAAAATCAAAAAATCACTGCTGATTTAAAAATTACTTTTTTCACACTCTTTTTTTATTGATACCCGGGCCCCTATAACCATTGTATGCCCAATTGCTTGCATATAAGCCTTCAAAATGGGCACTTTTGATTTTTGTTGTTCGGGTCCCATTGATTTTAATGGGGTTCGTTATTCGGGTCCGAACTGTTCGAAAGTTCGACAGTTCTGGTGCGAACCGAACAGGGGTCCGTTCAGCCCATCCCTATTCCATATGATAAACTTTCTCGCTTGACTGCTGCCTGCTGTGCAAGATAGAGGTAGAAAGAGTTCAAATGATGCTCATCACACCAAATTGGTCCAGAAAGACAAGGTATGCAGCAGTGCGTCCATAAGGGCACACAGGCACCGCCCCCTCTCTCCTGCCACCCCCTCTAGCACCAATAGATAGATTCATGCATTGCATGAATCTATCTATGGCCGCCGCTGCCACCCCCTATTCAGGCGCCAGGCCCCTACAGCGGCAGGTTTTTTTTAAGCACTTGATTAGAGCCATAGGCTCTAATAGGCGTCAAAAAAGGTGACTTGCAAGCGCCATGCCGGGCGCTCGCAGGTCACTCAGCTGTGTTAGAAAAGCGAATGAATATTTGATTTCCTAACACTAAACCGCCTCTCTGCCAATCAGGTGCTTGGATCAGTTACCCGTCACCTGATTGACTGAAACGACAGGCGCAGCATTTGACATGGCACAGTGGCTGCGTTTGATGGGCACAGTGGCTGCGTTTGATGGCACAGTGGTTGCGGATGATGGCACAATTTGGTTGCAATTGATGGGTTTTTTTTTTTTTAGAATTTCTCAGTTTGTTTGCCACCCCCAAATTTTTGAGCACTAGCCGCCACTGGTATGCAGACATACTCAGACTCCTGGTAGAATTGGTCTACCGTTGCACATGGAAAGCTTCTTTTGCCTGGTGCAAGGGCAGACAACTGAGTCCCAGTTAACCAGTGTGTGGCCCTGAATACCCTCGGACAGTTTTCTGTCTTAACCATTCTCTTCCAAAAACCTCTTGCTTCGTGATACTAATATTTTGCTACTGACTGGAGTCCAGTTTTAAAGTGTCTATTAAAAATAGAAAACAAAAGCATAGTATATTTTTTTCAAACATTTTTACCATAGGTGTTTAGCAACAGAAACAGCAATTTCACAGGAATGTCAGCCCTAAGGCCGTCCATAGGCTGTTCAAATCTTGGCTGGTTCAGCAGAAACTGGCCGAGATTTGAACCATGTATGTGCATGCTCAATGTAACAAGGTGATCTCTCAACTTGGGTACAACCAGTTTACTGTATTTTACTTTGCAAAGACCCAAAAATCCCCGTTGAGTCTGTCAGTGAACTCCACATAATATAGCTTCCTGTGATGTGGCAAAGATGCTGCACTGCTCCTGAATTTTAAACCAAGTTGTCAATCTCATATATGCGGGAATGGGGAGGGTCTGGGAGACAAAGAAAAGAGGATTTGCTTAGTTAGGGAAAGTAAAGAATGTTTCTTAATCATTATTAAGGAATACAGGGAGAAGGAATTCTTAGAACAGATGGTTATACTGATGTCTACAGGATAACTGGACACTGGCAATCAAAATGGTCAGTCAACCAGTATAACCCCTCACATCATCATTTCGTTTCTTGCTATCATCTTAGGAGAATGGTGATCTTCTCTCCTCTGAGATAAGCAAACCCATTACTTTTGACTCACATACACATTTATTATGATATTTGTTTTTTCTTCTATCAAGAATCTGCCTATGCTCTGGAGTTCACCTTGCAGCTTTTCCATATTGGCTGATCCTTGGCATATTCACAGAGGCTGTACCTAGATGCTTCTAGGATAAAGATTAATGTGTAATGTGACCTGTTGGCACTTGCCTCTTCTGGGTTGCTTTCCAGACACTGAGTCTATTGAGTCAGCTGCAGAGCACCTGACAGGTTCAGGAGCAACTGACTCAGAATGCAGGGGATCTAAGAATACTTTTATGCTCTCTCCTTCAGTGCCTGTCTCTGATCTTGGCTGTGGCTGCTTCTGCAATCTAAGCTGAAGAGGGGGAGGACTGTTTTCTGGATAAGTTTGTTTCCAAGGCGGTTTAGGCCTTTTGGTCTTATTGATGCGATTTTGCACGTCTTGATTTTCCAGTTTGGGTTCCCTTAAGAGTCCCAAACCTGTAAACACCCTTCCAGTACACTTGTTACTGCAATCTGTTTGGTGTGGTGCCTGGCCTAATCTTGATAAGCTATTACTCCTCCCAGTCTTATGCTCAGCAATATACCATTGAGGAGGAGTTTATCAAGTAGAAAGCTGTGCCCATTGCGGATCCAGCCTATTCTCACCCTAACAAGACACTGCCCATTCCTGTTAAAGACATTCCAGTCTTAAAGATCCTGTGGATAATATACTGAAAGCCCTTTCCAAGGCCTTATTCTTCTGATGGGCCCTGTCCTGCCACCTGTCTTTGCAGTCATGACCATCTGCAAAAAACCTTCAGTGTTTTGTCCAAGGATGTGCCCAAATTAATGGATAATATAGATATGATTTCTAGAATGGGTCTCCTTTCTGTGCACATGCAGAGGACCCTTTTGCTGAAATGCTGGTCAGCGGAACAACAGTGGTGAACAAAAATCCTTGTTTCATATGCTCTTTAAAGTTTATTGTCTTTTGGATGCCTCCCTAGTAACCTTTTTCAATGTTTTCCCCAGGGGAAAGAATTCTCTCTTGCCTAAGGAAAGGATGGCTAAGCATTAGGATGATAAGGCCTCTACCTCTGATGCCAAGCAGAGTTCTTTTCATTTCCCTTGGTCTTCCAAGCCCAGGTCCGGGATCCAGTTCAGCTACAACTTTGGACTCCTAAATCCTTCAAATCTGTGGACATGATATCCTTGCAAAGAGGAGGCACATAACTTCTCAAAGTGGGGGTACATTTGTTAATCTTGCACCCCTCCTCGACCTATAGCTCTCTTGGGTGCATGGGTACATAATGTGGTATCCAGGGGCTAAAAGCTGAAATTTCAATACAAGCTTCTGCTCCACTTCAGGTTGTGAAACTTCTCAGCGTCCCAGCAATGGCACCTGCACACTGTTCTGGCTCAACTCCTTTCACAGTGAGCCATTGCTGTGGTCCCAGAAAAGAAAAGTTTTCAGGATTTTTACCTAACCTGTTCAGTTTCCAAAGCAAAGGGAGACATCTGTCTCTTCTTGGCTCTGAAATCACTCAATGGAGTTGATTTACTAAAGGCAAATAATAGACTGTGCACTTTGCAAGTGCAGTTGCACCCATTTCCCCCAGAGCTTAGTGAATGTGATGAAGCTCTGCTGATTTGAATAATCCAATCACATGCAAGCAAAAATGCTATTTTTTTTTCCTTGCACCTGATTGGGTATTCTTTACATTCACTAAGCTCTGGAAAATAAGTGCACAGTCTATTTGCCTTTAGTAAATAAACCCCCAATGTCTTCATCCTTGTGCCAAAAATTAAGCATGGAATCTACCAGGTCAGTCATTGCTTCCCTTCATCCAGGAGATTTTCTGGCCTTTGTGGTCATCAAAATACCTACCTACCTGCATGTCTCCATCTTTCTTGTGCATCAACAGTAGCCGTGTTTTGTGGTGGGCTCAAATGCTTCCTGTTGCCCCTCCCTTCAACCTGTCCACTGCACCTCATGTATTCACCAAGATGCTAGCCCCTGTGCTTGCTCTGCTGTGCTCACAGGGCATTCCCATTGTGGGATACTTGAACAACCTCTTGGTTAGAGAACATTAGGCTCAAGCCTTGGCACACAATCTTTAGAGCACTGTTTAGACCTTGTGGAGATTCAGTTTGGTCCTAAACCTTCAGAAGTCAGCACTGGAACTAACTCATCACCTGAGGTACCTAGATCTTTTTCTAGATACTTCTTAGTCCAGAGTTCTCCTTCCACCAGACAATCTCTTGATTTATTGTTTGCAGGTTCAGACTGTTGCGACTTAATATTCTGGCTGCGTGGAACAAGACAGTGCAATTTCTGGATTCACCGATTCGTCTGGCACTCAGCACCGTTGTCTCCAGCCTGTTGTCAGTCTGGAAGATGCTCACAATGGATGAGATGGGGGTAGTCCTGGACACCCTTTTGGTTCAGAGGACTTGGTCGCTGGAGGAAGCTCACCTCTGGATCTCCATACTGGAGTTATGAGTGATTTGGTTTTACCTCCAAAGCTGGACCTCTAGACCTTAAGATCCTCTGACTTAGGTGATGCCACAACACATTACCTCTGCGTTTTTTATTTTTTGCGCTATAAACAAAAAAAGAGCGACAATTTTGAAAAAAAGCAATATTTTTTATATTTTGCTATAATAAATATTCCCCAAAAAATATAAAAAAATAAATTTCTTCCTTAGTTTAGGCCGATATATATTCTTCTATATATTTTTGGTAAAAAAAATCGCAATACGCGTATATTGATTGGTTTGCACAAAAGTTATAGCGTGGCTATAGGGGCTATATTTATATAGCCCCTATACCTCTGGACCTTAAGATCCTCTGACTTAGGTGATGCCACAACACATTACCTCTGCGTTTTTTTTTTTTTGCGCTATAAACAAAAAAGAGCGACAATTTTGAAAAAAAAACAATATTTTTTATATTTTGCTATAATAAATATTCCCCCAAAAATATAAAAAAACAAATTTCTTCCATAGTTTAGGCCGATATATATTCTTCTACATATTTTTGGTAAAAAAAATCGCAATACGCGTATATTGATTGGTTTGCACAAAAGTTATAGCGTGGCTATAGGGGCTATATTTATGGCATTTTTATTTATTTATTTTTTTACTAGTAATTACTAGTACTAGTAATGGCGGCAATCTGCGATTTTTAGTGGCACTGCGACATTGCGGCGGACAGATCGGACACTTTTGACACATTTTTTGGGACCATTGACACTTATACAGAAATCAGTGCTATAAAAATGCACTGATTACTGTGTACATGTCACTGGCAGGGAAAGGGTTAACACTAAGGGGCAATCAAGGGGTTAATTGTGTTCCCTCGTGTGTGTTTCTAACTGGGGGGATGTGACTGACTAGAGGAGGAGCCAGATCGCTGTTCCTAACTAGAAGGAACAGACGATCTGTCTCTCCTCTCCTGACACTGGCTCCTCTGGCTCTTGTGCCACCGGCCACGTGCATTGGGTCCGCCTGCTAAAGCTGTTTAAAGGGACAACATTCAGCTACGGCGATTTACGCAGGTGGTCCGACCTGCCGCAGTAGAATGACGGTGGCTGGTCGGCTAGTGGTTAAAGAACCCCTTCTTGTTCTCCAAAATTACATGGTTGACTTGAGGTCTAGAGACTTCTTTCGCCCTAAGGTTGTGTCTTCCTTCAACCTTAAGCAAAACATTGTACTTCCTTTCCACTGTCCTACTCAGATACATCTCAAGGAGATCCTTGCAATTTTTGGATGTGGTACAGGCTGTTCAAGCTCTTCTTTCAGCCACATCTTCTTCAGAATGATTGTCTCCATCCCTGCTATTCCTGAGGATCACCCCCATAGGGGTTAGCCCGCCTACTCACTTCAACATTTCTAGGTGTCTTAGCTTGTTATTCAAGCCTATTGGCTTAGGGTTTTACCTTTTTCTGTCAATGCAAACTATACGAAATCAGTATGTGATTCCTTTACCTTTCAGCATAACTCTTCTGTTCAAAAGATTGCAAGGCTGCCACCTGGTCTTCTATTCACACATTCACTATGTTTTACCAAGTAAATGTTTAGGCCTCTTCAGATGCCAGCTTCAGGTGAAAGGTACTATGGGCAGTTCTTTGTGCTTAATCTAACCCCCAGAGTTAATATATTGTATTTTGTGAGCACCTTAGTGTGCTGTTGCTGTGTTGCCCACCCCACAGTTGGACTGTTTTCGGATGTCCCAGTTGTCACAAAAATTACATCCCCCAGTATTCATTAAAGTGTTTGTAACCTTAAAACATAATGTCACTGGCAGCCCCTCTGTTTTATGCAGCCGTAATGCACTCTGTATGTGCTATACGCCCAGTTATAGCGCGTTATCACAGATCTCAAAGTATAGCTCCTAACTGTGAGTGTATATACTATTCAGAATATGTTTATTAGGTGCATACAATTAGAATTCATAAGGGAAATTAAAGAGAATCTCCTATGACCCTGCTAGGGATCGTAAGCAAGAACTCATTGATTACAGGTGTTGGAGAGCTCCAACCATCTATCCCTATTGTTGTGTTTGGCGGGACAACCCCTGTGATGGTATATTACTTTCTTGTATGGCAGGTTTGCATTTATTTCTATAATCCGAGCTTGGAAGTTAGGGGGAGTCGCCTGCATCCAGTGACGGGTCACCAATTTCCTAGCACTAAAAAGAGTTTTGTGAAGAAAAGTGGCAAGGAACTTGGCTGTGTTGATGTCCGGGAGGAGACTTGGCACACAAGTTTTTCGGGTCTAGCTGGAGAGGGGATCCCATGTGGGCATGTAGAAACTTGATAATTTGCATCCAGTAATGTTGAATATCTGGACAGGTCCATAGTAGATGAAAAAATTTGCAGGTATGGCCAGCACACCTGGGCCACAGTGGGCTATATTTTGAACGATATTTAGGAATTCTCAGTGGAGTTAGGTAGGCTCTGTGTATTATGTATAGTTGTGTCAATCACTCAGATAGTCTAGGTGAAGTCTTCTTCATATTTTCTAGTAACTCGTCCCATTCTGACTCTTCTAGAGGGCCAACATCACCTTCCCAGCGGGTTCTAGCCCTATCAACAATTTGATTCGTTAAGGGGGTACACAATGAGGTATATAATTCAGATATTAATTTGGTAGGGTCCTTACCTGTTATGTCTACTAAGCGTAAGGTTTGTAGAGTGGGGAAATTGTCCGGGAATTGGGATTAGAGGGCATGTCTTAGCTGCAAGTACCTAAATAGCATGTAGAAAGGGAGCTCAAATTCCTCCTTCAGTGACTGAAAGGGCCTCAGTCCTATGAGAGTAAGCACCTGGTATAGGTATATCACACCCTTAGAAGCCCACAGATCAATGTCCGGTATAGAGGATAGTTTCCGTAAAAGGGAGTTATGCCACAAGGGGATGTGTGTGTAATAGGGAGCAGCATTTGCTCTATTAAGAGCTATCTCCCATATGCGTTTGTGGTGAAAAAGCATGAAGTCTCGAGGGTTGGTTGCGCCTTGGTGTCCCTTGCTTCTGAAGAGCAACTGTAGAGGAGCGTGTGCAGCGCGGTTTGGCGGCCTACAGATTAACGTTTGGTACCTAAGTGCATCTGATTTGTGAAGGTGATAAAAATGAGAAAGTTGGGCTGCTATGTAGTACGAGTGAAAGTCTGGTAAGGCTGTGCCCCCTGACGTGGTGCAGTTTTTAAGAGTGAGCCAGGACAGTTTATGCCTTCCAGGTCCCCAGATAAATGTATTGAGAATGCTGTCAAATGTTTTAAAGAGTTTTAGAGGGATTAGGACTGGGGAATGCCAGAACATATATAGAAACTTGGGCAGGAGAATCATCTTGGTGAAGTTTACCCTCCCCATCACTCCCAGTGGAAGTCTAGCCCATGATTGTATGCAGGCTTTTAGGATATTAAATAGCGGTTTTATATTATTTGCTATATATTAGGGCACTCTGGTGACTTGTACTCCTAAGTATTGGATTGAGAAAACCTATTTAGGAGGAGGGAAGCTGAACTGCTCGATGGTGGATATGAGTCTAGGGGAAGGATTTGTGATTTGGTCCAATTGATACGCAGCCCAGAGTGTGTTCCAAATTCCGCAATAACCTGAAGGGCAGCTTGTAATGATGGGCTGGTCTCTTCCAGATACAAAATCATGTCCTCAGCGTACAGGCCCACAATTTCTATAAAAGGGCCTGAACGGAATGAATGAATGAATGAATGAATTAATGATTTGTAAAGCGCTGCAAATGCGAACTGAATCGCCTCAAGGCGCTGGATGCATTTTCTGTTGTCAGCTTCTTAGAAAAGGAAGGTCTTTAGTTTTTTTCTGAATGCCTGGTGGTTTTCTTCCATGCGGATGTTAGTTGGAAGAGCATTCCATAGTCGAGGTCCTGCGAATCTTCATTCTCCCTTTGCTTTGTAGCGGTATTTGGGAATAGTAAGAAGGTTTTGGTTAGCTGATCGAAGACTGCGATTCGGTGTGTAGTGTTTTATTTTCTCGCGGAGATATGGTGGGGCGTTTCCTTGTACGCATTTGTGGGTGAGGCAGAGGGTCTTGAATGTGATCCGATTCTTCACGGTTAGCCAGTGTAGGCTCTTTAGGGAGGGGGAGATGGATTCCCAGGGTTTTTTTCCTGTTAACAGTCTTGCCGCCGTGTTTTGGATGAGTTGTAAGCGCGCAAGCTGATATTGGGGTAGTCCTACGTAGAGCGAATTTGCGTAGTCCAGTCGGGAATTGATGATTGTTCCCACAACTGCCGCTTTGTCCTCTTCTGGGATGAAGGGGATGAGTCTACGTAGTTGGCGGAGGAGATGGTGGGATCCGCTCACCACTGATCCTATTTGTGCATCCATTGTCATTCCTGAGTCAAAAATGACTCCGAGACTCTTGGCTTTGGTGCTTGGGGAGATGGTCTGTCCAAGGATGGTGGGAGGTGTCCACGGAGTCTTTATTTTGGAATTTTTGTTGGCATGTAGGATAAGGAGCTCTGTTTTTGATCCGTTAAGTTTGAGGGAGCTGGTGGTCATCCAGTCATCTATTAAGGTGAGGCATTTCTGTAATTGCTGATGAAGGTCTTTTTGTCCGTTGATGCGAAGGTAGAGTTGGGTGTCGTCTGCGTATGAATGGAAGCAAAGATCGGTTTTCCTGATGATATTGAGAAGTGGGCGGATGTATATGTTGAATAGTACTGGTGACAAGGGTGATCCTTGAGGGACTTCGCAGGAGACTGCCCGGGTTTCCGAGGTGAATGTTCCTAGTTTCACTGTCTGGGAGTGATTCTCTAAGAAGGATGTAAACCATTTTAGAGCAGAACCTGTAGCTCCTGCTACTTCAGCGAGGCGGACAAGTAAAGTATTGTGGTCCACTGTATCGAATGCTGCGCTGAGGTCTAACAGTACCAGGAGACTCTGTTCTCCGTCGTCTGCTGCTTCAAGGGCGTCGTCCCATATTTTGAGAAGTGCTGTTTCTGTGCCATGGCCTGGGCGGAAGCCTGATTGCAGAGGGTCCAGGAGGAGGTGTGTGTCCAGGTGGTGTTGTAGCTGCTGTACTACTGCTTTTTCCATGATCTTGGAGATGGCGTTGAGGCTAGTTATTGGTCTGCGGCAGTTAGGGTCCTTAGGGTCGAGATTGGCTTTCTTTAGCAGAGGTTTGACGATGCCTTGCTTGAGGGAGGTTGGCACAGTCCCTTCTTTGAATGATTGATTTATGAGCTGTGTTAGGATAGGGGCCAAGATGTCGGAACATTCTTTAAGCAGTTTAGTGGGGATGATGTCGTTCGGTGATGTGCTGTCTCGAAGGCTTCTGATGATGTTTTTAGTTGTGTCTATGGTGATTGGGGACAAAAAGAAATTCGGTGGTTGAGTGATGTTTGTGTCTATATCCTCTTTTTGCTTTGGTTCAGTGAGGGTGATAGTTGTTTTCTGATGGATTGATTTCCGAATGTTGTCGATTTTGTCGATGAAGAAATCTCATTGCAGAATTCTTGAGTATCATTTCCTGGGGGCTCTAAGCAGGTCGGGTTCATAGACTGAGCCACTATTTTGAAAAGTTCCCGCGGACGGTTTAAGGCGGATGAGATGGTGTCTGAGAAATGTTCTTTTTTGGCTTTGAAGATTACCTTGTGGTATTTCCCCTTGAGTGCTTTGTAGTTAGCATGGTTTTCCTTGGTAGGATTTCTTCTCCATGCTCTTTCAGCTCTTCTACGTTCTTGCTTGAGTAGGGTGAGAGTACCATTGAACCAACTTGAGTTTTTTTTGCGGATGAGTGTTCTACGTTTTGGCGCCACGGAGTCTGCTGTTTGTAGTAATACATTGTTTAGGGAGTTGAGCGTTTGTTCTGTTGAGAGGTTTGAGTTTAGCAAAAGAATTTTGCTCGATAATGTAGTTTTGAAGAGATCAGAGTGAAGTTTCTTCTGAGATCTATTCCAGTGTGTTGCTGTTACGTGTTTCTGTTTTTGGAGGATGGTGTTAGTGGTGATTTTAAATTTGATAGCATGGTGGTCCGTCCATGGTAGTGGAGTGTTGTCAAATACGTTGATGTCCATATTCTGTTTGAAGATGAGATCTAGAGTGTGTCCTGAGCCATGCGTGGGAGAGTTTATCAGTTGTTGAAGGCCAAGTTCTTCCATTTGGTTGACGCAAGCGGTTGCGGTGGGGTCTTGGGCAGAGTTTGCCCACAGGTTAAAATCCCCAAGTAGCAGCAGGTTTTTGGTTTTCAAGGTGTGTATCGAGAAGAATTCAGTGAGTGGCGTGAGGAGATTGGTCTTTGGTCCTGGTGGTCTGTAGCATAGTATTTGAATGGTGTCTTGAGGTGTTGTTTGGAGGTGCAGTGAGAGTGTTTCCATGAAAGGCACTGAGTTCTGTACGTTTGGTTTGGTGAACCCAAGATGAGATTTGAAGATCACTGCTAGGCCTCCTCCTTTTTTTCCGATTCTATGCTCGATTAGGATACTGTAGTTCTCGGGCACCAGTTCAGTTAGGATGGTGTTGCAGTCAGGTGTTAGCCAGCTTTCTGTAATGAAGAGGCAATCTATGTTGTTTTCGATGACGAAATCGTGGATTTCCAGCCTGTGCTTGACTGCAGATCTGGTGTTGATCAGGGCGCATGCTAGTTGTTGCGGTTGGATCGGTGTCTCCTTGCATTTCCTGGTTGATTGTGGGTTGGTTCTTAGTAATTGTTCTTTTTTTAGTCTTTTTTGAGTGGCGATCGGTAAAGTTGCGGCGGTGTTTGTTAGCCTGTGGATGGTGTCTGCTGTGTATTTAAAGTTGCACATGATGAGGAGGATGGTGTTGCTAGTAGGAAAGGTGTTCTGATGGTGGTACTGATGTGGTGATGATCCACTTGCGGGGGGATGGAGGGGTCTGATGGCTACTCGCTGCTTCTGGAGTGGTGTGGCGGTGGGTTGGTGTGGGTGCAAGGTGCTTGAGGAGGTACGGCTGCCAACCCCCCTGTCGTTGATCCAGAGGAAGGCAAAAAACCCCTAGCTGCGGGGGCCAATAATGCAGCAGAGGAAAAAATTCCTTCCTGACCCCCCGAGGGGCGATCGGACTGGCCCCTGGATCAACTGTTGGAGTACCCCTGGTGGCTTACCTGTAGGATGGTCCGGCGGACGACGAGGGGGGGGGGAATCAGACACTACTTACTGGTAGGTGGTGCGGTGGCTGCGTCTGGGATGATTGAGTCGGAGTAGCCTCCGGGAGTGGTGATTCAGGTGTGGAGGGGTGCGGGCTCTGTTGGACAAAATGGGAGGGGGGGTGAGTGGCTGGCTGCCGGAAACTAAGCCGCAGCCGTGGTCTGTCCCACAGAATCTAGCAGCTAGCCTATGGTGTTTAGACTACGGCTGCGGTGGTGTCCCGGGGGGGGCTAGAAGGAGGGATCAGGGATAGTGGGTCCAACCGGGGGGGGGGACCCGGCTGGGGGCTGATGGCCTCAGATGCTGCCCCGGGGGTCTTCAGTTGCTGCACTAATGGCCTGGGTGTGCCAATATGGCTGCCGGCTAGGCCTGAGCCGCGGCTGGACGGCGGTGGGTGTACCAAGATGGCCGCCGGCCAGGCCCGAGCCGCGGACTTTCCTGCGGTGTTCCCGGACGTCCAGCGGAGGTGTGCGGGAGAATCCGGTGGGGAAGGTAAGCAAGGAGGAGGGGGGGCGCCCGCCGGTCGGGCAGACCGGTCGGTGAAGGGGGCAGTGAATTGCTGCCTGCTAGCAGCTGAGCTAGGCCGGAGCCGCGGAGTATCCTGTGCGGCCGGCCGGCTGGCTGAGGGCGGCGTCAGGGAGGGAGGTGCGGGTGGGGGTCCGGTGGTAGTGCGAGGGGGGCTGAGCCGGACCGCGGAGCTGCCAGACGGCCGGCCGGTTGACTGGACGGGGCGGGGGTCCGAATGGAGGACCGTCAAGAGCGGGGAGGGGGGGTCCCGGATGCTGCTACAAGGGGAGCCGCTCGGACCCGCAGAGAGCCCCGAGCGGCCGGCTTGCTGCTATGTGGCGTGAGGATGGGGAAGGTGGCGGATGGAGGGGAGGGGAGCAGGTGAGCTACCGCAGGGGGAGTCGGGATGAGTCAGGACCCAAGGATTGGAGGCCGGGTGGCCGGAGCTGCTTACGAGCCGCTGCAGTAGGCTACAGCGGAGGCCGTGAATATCTAGGTGCGCTCTAAGTGAGATGGCTAACGGTTCTGCGGCAAGTGCATATAGCAGTGGGGACAATGAACAACCCTGTCGGGTACCGTGCCCAAGGGGGAAAGGATCAGAAATCCAACCATTTACTGCTACTCGTGCCACTGGAGAGAAATACGGCAATTGTACCCACTTAATAAATTGAGGACCAAACCCAAAACCTCTCAAGCATTTCCATAGGTATTCCCATGGAATCGAACGCCTTGGCATCGCCTAATGCCACCACTGCTTTAGTACCAACTACATTGTGACATGCTTGGATATTCATATAGAGTTGGCGAATATTCATGGCAGTGTTTTTCCCGGGCATAAACCCCGTCTGGTTTGGATGTCTAAGTGAGAGAATTATTTGATTGAGGCGAATGGCCATTACTTTCGCTAGGATTTTAATGTCCACTTGCAGTAGGGATATTGGACGGTAAGAATCGGGATTTTGGGGGTCTTTTCCCAGTTTAAGAACTACAAAAATCACAGCGTGTCGCATGGATTCAGGTAGCGTTTCAGAGTCAAAATATCATTATATAGCTACAGAAGTTCAGGGATCAAAATCTCTGAGTATGCTGCATAGAAGTCTAGTTGTAGACCATCATGACCATGGGTCTTGGCAGGGACAAATGAAGCTAGGGCTGTGGCGGAGAGGGGGGGCCTCGCGAGCTGCCACCTGAACCTCTGACAACTAAGGGAAAGCAATATTCTTCAAAAAAAGCTAAGACTTCTGGTCCAGAGACATTTGTTTGTGAGGAGTACAAATTGGCATAATAAGAACGGAACTCTGCAGCAACCAGTGAGGGATCTGTGATGTAGGTCCCCTGTCCTACTAGGGATACTACCACTGGTGGTCTAGATTCTTGATTGGCTAAATGGGCCAAAAGTTTCCCCACCTGCTCTCCTTGTTCAAACACTCACTGGTGGGAAAAAAAGTTTCTGCCTCGCCTTCTCAAAATATAATTGATCGACGATTCGAGTTTGGAATTTAAATGCGGATACGTTGGCCGGTGTGGGGTCTGATGTGAAAGTATCAGCAAGGGAGAACAATTTGCCTGAGGCTTGTTGTAGTAGAGCTTTAGAGGAGGTTTTCAGTCAGTTTGTACGTCTAGAGAGGGTAGAGTGGACATGTAATTTAACAGCCTCCCAAACTAGGCCAGCGGAAGCCATATCACAGTTAATGTTAAAATAAAATTGCCACTCAGGCTGTATGTTGTCCTGGTCGGCTAGGGCGGTAAGCCAGAAGGGGTGTAGATGCCAGGAACAGGGCATAACCTGGGGAGCCAGGCGGAGTATTGCCCAATATGGGGCGTGGTCTGACAGGGATCTAGGGGGGAAAGCCTGCCTCCTCCAGCAGTGGAAGCAAAGTGTTGGAGACCAGAATAAAGTCTATATGGCACATGGTAGAATGCATCACAGAAAAACAGGAGAAGGCTTGGGTGTTTTGATATTTATAATGCCATGTATCTGTTAGTGAAAAATCTGTGAATAGACGGTTTAGGCCAGTGTTAGTAGGTAGTGGGTGGGGGTCGTCATTGGATCAAATCTATCTATGGCCCTGGTTAAGCACCATATTGAAGTCCCCAAGCCAGACAGCAGGAGTTGCAGGATGCTGAGCCAAAAACAGGAAACCCGCATTGATAACAGCAGAGTTATAAGGGGGAGGGATGTAACAGGTTAGAATCAAGTATGGTTTACCATATAAAGTAACATGTAGGAAGACAAACCTGCTCTGGGGGTCTGTGTGTGTAGAAATGATCCCAAACTGAACCATTTTGGCTATAAAAAAATTCACTCACCAGGAATATGGAGTATGGGTAACATGATAAGCTCACCCTTTCCAAGGATGTTTGAGGGCGAGTTGGAGCTGGCCAGTAATATGTGTCTCCAACAATACCACAATATCTGCCCTGTGAGATTTGAGGCAGCTAAAAACAGCAGTGCACTTCAGCTTGTCACGGATCCCACAGACATTCCATGTAAGGAATTTTATGGGGGCCATAGAAAGTGTGTGATAATAGACAACAGGTGTGGTATTGTGTAATCCCCCAAAGCAGGTTTATTCAGGTCAGAGAGCAGTAAATAGGAAGAAAAGCATATCCGAATCATAACGTACCAGTAGAAAAAGCACCATGCACATAGCAATACATTGCAAATATAAAACATTAACCAAAACTTAGTAACTTCCCGACCCCCCCACCCAACCTTCCTCATCCCAAAGATAGCAGGGGCATAGTACCCGTAACTTGTGCAGATCTGACGTGGAAAAACAGGGGTGGTCAGATCTGTAAGGTCCATACTGTAACAGAAAAAATATCTCCAGGGTAGTATGGATGTTGAAGAGTCTATGGTGGCGCACACACACTGGGAGAGGAACCAGCAGTAGGACTCATAACGTGGTCAGAGTCTTTCAAAGTTCCACAGGAGAATTGGTAGGGTCCTTAAGTATGCTCTTGGTGGATGAAATCGGTGAAATCCTGTAGTGTGGTGCCTATTGGGGTGAATACAACTGAAAGTATGTGGTGGCACATCAAGAGTCTTTGAGAAAAGTGTATGCCTTGTCTGTTATTGCCAAGAACAGGGGGGAGAGTTCCAACAGAAAGTAAACTTGCTCGGGTAGCAGAGTAATAAAGCTGGCTTGTATGGAGGCCATCAAGATGAAGTAGGTATCTGTGGATTACCCATATGAGATATGGTTTACCTATAGCAAATAAGGGGAAGAATCCTCATCAGGCAGGACAAATTCTATCCGCATCACGTTGGTCCATCCATGCCAGAAGCAAGCTCTGGATCTTCAAAAAAGTGTATCCAGTCATCGTCTACTATGCGGAGCCGGGTCGGGAACAGCATGGCATACTTCAGGTGGTGTATTCGGAGGTGTCGTTTAACATCAACGAAACACAACCGCTTCCTCTGAGCCTCTGCCAAGAAGTCAGGGAAGACCGAGATTCGACCATTCTGAAAAGGGATATTGCCCTGGTCTTGTGTCAGTCGGAGGATTGTATCGTGGTCTCGGTAGTTCAGTAGCCTTGCTATGAAGGTGCAGGCCGGTGCACCCTCTAGAAGCTGGCGTGCGGGCATATGATGTGCACGCTCCACCACAAATGTGGTGGAGAAGGCCTCTCTGGTAGTCAGGAGGTTTTCCAGAAAAGTAGCAGGGTCAGGTCCCTCAAATCCCTCAGGAAGCCCAAAAAAGTGGAGATTTGATCTGCAAGCACAGTTGTCAAGATCACTGTGCTTTTGAGCCAGTTGCTTCTACAGAGTGCTGTAAGGGGTGAAGAGTATCCTCATCATGCCTAATCCTAGTCTCTGACTCTGTGACTCACTTGGTCATGTCCTGTCTGATTAATGATATATCTACTTTAACCTCCTCTATTTTGGAGGTCAGGGTAGACTGGCATGTGGAAATAGCTTCTAGTACCTTGGCAGTGTCGGCCGCGGCATGTTTCGCTATAAGTGCAGCAGAGGCACCATCTTCCACCTCAGGGTCCCATTCCTGTCGCCGGAATCTCTCCAGAGATGGAGTGGCAAGGGTTTTCTCTTTGGCAGGGACATGATGAGAAGAGTTCAGGAAAGTTAAGCTGCCGTTGGTGTGGAAGAAAGGTAGCGGTGGGCTCTTAGGATGTCTGTTACAAGATAACCCAGGAGCAGAGCTCAGTTCACACGCGTCCTACTCCATTGCCATCCAGGCCACACCCCCGGGTGGAGCTCCACTTTAACAGGGATTTTCAGCAAAGAAAAACTTGCCCTTGAGAATGTTGCTTAAAGGAGTTTTAAAGTCAGAAGGTTTTTTTTTTCATCTTAATTCACCATATGCATTAGGATAAAAAACCTTCTATGTGCAGCAGCCCCCCTCAGCTCCCCTAACACTTACCTGTGCCCCATCTCTGTCCAGCGATGTCCACGAGTGTCTCTGCTGTCCAAAACTCTCCCTCCTGATTGGCTGAGGCACAGCAGTGGCACCATTGGCTCCTGTCAATCAAGGTCCGTCATCTAATCAGGAGAGAGGGAGAGGGGGCTGGGCTGGGCCACAGCTCTGTGTCTGAATGGACACAGGGAGCTGTGACTCGGCTCGGGTGCCCTCATAGCAAGCTGCTTGCTGTGGGAGCACGCAACAGGAGGGAGGGGCCAGGAGCACAGAAGAGGGACCCGTGAAGAGAAGGATCCAGGCTGCTCTGTGCAAATCCACTGAAACAGCAGGTAAGTATAACGTGTTTGTTATTTTTTATTGAAAAAAACAAGACTTTACAATCACTTTAAGGACTTGATGGACTTTCTGCTTGTCTGGCTTATAGGTATAGCTCACTAATGTCTTGTTGCCCCCTCAGGACTGCGGGTATCCTTTCATAAACTAGAAAACAACAAAGAGAGGGTGCACCGACCTAGCGCATTACCATAACACGGCTTTATTTTACAAGTGATATACTCACAAACGCATGAACCTCAGGGCTCTGAGGAAGAGGGCTGGGCCCTTGAAACACGTAAACAGTTTTGGACGCTATGAGGTCTTCCCACGTCATCAGTTGAGCATTGTGGACCTGGATGCAGTATGTGGGCATTAAAGTCTACCTTTTTTGCCACTGCACGTATATGTTATGTGGGGGGGCAAGAGGTTAAATTGGACGTTTAGTCAAAGCCTAACTAATGCTAAACCTACTCTCTGCCACATTCTAAGCCCAATCTATCTAACCCTGTAAAGAAAAAAATGTCTATACTTACCTGATCTGCAGCCTCTCCGGTCCAGTCCCACGCTGAGCTGTCAGAGGCGGCTTCAGTGTGTGGGAATCTGCAGGAGAGACAGTCAACAACAAAAGTCCCATAGTAAGTCTATAGGCGACATCACTTCCTAGGCATTTCGCAGCCGTTGTTAGTTCTCTCCTGCACACAGCAGATGTGGGTGGAGACCGGGCCAGAGAGGCTGGTAAGGTAAGTATAGCAATTTTTTTCTTTACAGGGCTAGATAGATTAGGCTTAGAATGCGGCAGAGAGTAGGTTTAGTGACTGAACTTCCACTTTAAGCTTGCCACACAGGATGCCATCTCTGTAAATCTCATTTACAGTAGGTGTGCCATAGCTATGTAATTAGGGCGTATCTAAACAATACATTGAATTCTTCTATAATCAGGCAGACCTGTGAACAACATTGTTCTTTGAAGTTATAAAAGAGATTGTACAATCAGATTTATTTATTTTTTTTTAAATAATGTGTATTCAGAGTTTAAGATAAAGACAACATAATACAGTTAAATGGGATTTGATCTACATTATCAATAAACAGTGCCATATCACATGAATAAAGGTACAGGAATACCGTTAAATGCAAGTGTCCAAGATGGCGACCAGTGCAGAAGCATAGTGTGAAAGCTCCACTACTCTACCACCCACTAGAAAGCCTCCCCGTCCCGTATACAGCCTCGTGGTGGGAAAGTGGGGCCCCGCAAGCTCTCCAACATGACGTTGCAAACAGAAGAATTAGACCCAGCGACATGAGAGCATGACACCTTTACTGCCCTGATTTAGGCTATTAATACCTGCCAACCCACTGTGACGGGGAAGATCGACTCCATGCAGCTGGAGATGGGACTAATCCGCAAAGATATGGACAAGTTCCGGACTCGGCTGACAGAGGTTGAACACCGCGTGGGGGGGGCGCTGAAGACTTGCTGAGAAACCACTCCACCTCCCTCCATACCCTTACTACTAAAGTGAAGGCGCTTGAATACCGAGCCGAAAATGCGGAAAACCGTAATCGGAAAAACAATCTCTACATCATAAGGCTTTTGGAGGGATCGGAGGACCCCAACCCTGCTGTCTTCATCAAACACCTCCTCCGCCAGTTGCTTCCATAGGCGGCATTCTCCCCGTTCTTTGCGGTAGAGTGTGCCCACAGAATGCTGGCAGCTCGTGGAGCCCCCAGATCCCCTCCACGCATGTTTATTCTCAGGCTCTTGAACTTCCGAGACAGAGATCTGGTGTTGAGGGAGAGCAGGAAGATTGAGACCCTGCATTTTGAGGGATCCCGGCTTATGATTTTCCTGGATTTTTCCGTGGAAACACAGAAGCAGTGCAAGTCTTTCGACCACGTGAAGCTCACCCTGAGACAGAAAGGCCTGAAGTACAGCATGCTGTTTCCTGCCCATTTACGAGTACAGGATGGAGAGTCCCATCGCTTCTTCACCCGAGGATGCTTCTAACTGACTGGAATTCCTTCCACAATGCTGACACCGTGGGTAGCAAGTGGATCTTTCCTCCCTCTCTTCCCCTCTCTGATGGGTGAGTTACTTCACTGCTTCTTAATTATTGTACTGGCTTGTCCCTTGGCTCTGTTAGCTGGGCAGCAAACTTACCTGTTTCCCTGTTGGAACTGTCTGCATTTCTACCTGCTGACACCTGCTTACTGGGACTCACCCTGATACTGCAGTTGCAAATGTCAGCTAGCCCCACCACTGTGCTGGAATCCTCTCCCACTGTTTCTCATGCAAGAGGGGGTACTCGCTGTTCCAGTGACTATGCATACACCACAGAGTTGAGGGAGATGGAAACAACTGTTATGTTTTTGCAACCAGGTTTGGATAACTGACTATACCTCATTTTATAGTTTTCAGTTTCACTAAAAACTGTGCCCCCAGTATTACCTGGGTAAATACCTTCCTGCAGGGAGGAAGATCCGTTATTCCTATATTAGGTTCCTCCTTATACACAGGCAGCACAGTTGCTGACCAGTATGTGTGTGCTTTCTACTGTGCCTTCTAGGTGCCCTATTGGTACATTGCTTCCCAAAGACTAACAGTCATGCTCAGTTCGGGATGTCATACACGCCTAAGTTTGGGGGGCGACCTGTGGTGGGGGGGTTGGGTTGTTATACCAGTTACAGCTTTTGTTGTTCTTGTGTTTTTATTTGTTTTCTTAATCTCATCTCTGAGGTATATGTGTGGGGTACGGAAAATGCTGGATAGAATATCTTTGTATTTGATCTTACTGTGGGGTCTGGGCGGAGATCTGGGCAGGGGAGGATGTGTCATTACTATGCCCCTTTCATTATGGCCCCTTTGAGATTACTCTCCTGGAATGTGCAGGGGATGAATTCTAAACTCAAACACTCCCTAGTTTTCTCTTTTCTTAAAAGATACCTCCCGCACATCTGTATATTGCAAGAGACTCATCTCAATGGGTCCAGTGTGCTCTCCCTTAAAAAAACCCTGGGTGGGTTCTTATTATCGTTCAACCTTCTCCTATTCCCGAGGGGTCAGTATCTTGGTTCACAAGACGCTTCCCTTCACGCTGCTGGATCTCCACCTAGACCCCAATGGTCAATATGTGATTATGCATGCCCTATGTGATCGGATAGATGTGGTCATAGTTGGCCTATATCTGCCACCGCCGGTAAGCCTAGCGGTTTTACATAAACTCCAGACCATTGACGATAAATATCCTACTACCAATATAATTACGGCAGGGGACTTCAATATGCCCCCCAATCCCAGTGCTGACAAATTAAGCCCCGGCCTGACGACCGACTCGGCCCTGTCTCGCTGGGCGGAGCTATATGGCCTACATGACACGTGGAGGTGGAAACATCCGTATGGCAGACAATTTACATGCCATAAATAAATGCGTTGCGCTAGAAAAATTATAATAAATAATATCCAAAGTGTATAATTCTAATATAATTGATAAATATAAATACCAATAAATATTGAGCAATAATTCATATGTGACAATCTGTGATAAAAAACTGATTTATAAAGTGCAACGTGCATAAACAACGCTGGAACCAAAGTGCATACATAAACTATAAAAGTGCACACTATTTCAAAAAAAAATTTTTTTAAATGAAAGTTCATATGTGATGGATGTAAAATATCAAAAATATAACACAGTGTCCATCAGTGGTGTCATCCAGCATGCTCATCCAAAGTGTGTAACTGCAAAACCATGCTTCAGTGCACTTCAGTGACCCCCCAAAAGCTTATGCGCTCACCTCAGAGCGTGTGACACAGTAGCTAAACTATGTCCAAACACGCTTTGGAGCCACTCCTGGGCTCTATAGTAAAATGCAGGTGCCGTTCTCCAGCTGGTTCAGTCAGTATCGTTCCAACCATAAATAAGACAAAACTCCATAGTGTAATAACGCAAGGATTTATTTAAAAAACATATTCCCCACAATGGGGTACTCACATTGCACAGGTGCGTGAGTGCACCATTCTATTCCAGGCTTTCAAATGTAAAAAGACCGCCAATATGGCGTGTAGTATGGTATGCTCGTCTCCTCAATGCCTCCGTGCTGTCAGCTCCATCCCGGCCCCTCCCCTACGCGTGTTTGACACAGGGATCACGTGTCTTCATCAGGGGGATCTACTTGGATGGGCGCTCTATGATCCAGATATAGCAACACTATCTTGCATAGACTTGATCCATGTTAGTGATTCCTTTTTATCCAGAGTGGCTGAAGTCTCTATCCTATCACGTGGCATCTCAGATCATGCTCCAGTCCTTGTGAATCTCAGCACCAACTTGGCGGCTGGCTCGGGGTTATGGAGACTGTCCAGGTATTGGATCACAGATGAAAAGTTGGAACCACTGATGTTGTCTGAGCTTAGGGATTATTGGACCCATAATGACCGCTCTGCACCCCCAGCTGCAGTCTGGGATGCATTTAAAGCCTATGCTAGAGATAGATACCAATTTAACATTGCCAAGGTCAGAAAGGAGTCACGACTCAAACTCTCTGAGGCCGAGACATGGGCTCTGTGACTAAAGGTGTGGTATTCGAGCTCCCTGGATCATAGTACGCATACGGATATGCTCACTGCCTACAGGAAACTAGCGCTGCTTCGTCCTGCTTCCTGACAGCGCTTCCTCCTCGCTCAGACTCGGGGCATTTTTGAACAAGGTGAGCGCCCAGGCTGACTTCTGGCTTGGTTGGCAGCAGAAAGATCAGGGAACTCTTGTATCGCGAACATTAAGGATGGAGATGGTACTTTACTTTCTGATCCTGCACAAATTAATGCCAGATTTGAGAAATACTATACCCACCTCTATGCCTCCAGGGCTACCTACTCCCTGGATGACCTGTCAACATTCCTTGACATGGTGGAGTTCCCAACCTTGACCACTGAAGCCGTGCAGACCCTCGAGGACCCTATTATTACCAAGGGGCTATTAAATCTCTACAGGCGGGCAAGGCCCCGGGTCCCGATAGACTCCCTACGGAGTTCTACAAAGCCAACCTAGCAGTTGTAGGCCTCTACTATTTCACAACACTTACCAAAGCACTAGAGTTACACTGCTTTCCGACCTCCGTGTCAGAGGCCATGATTGTTGTCATACCCAAGCCTGGAAAAGACCCAGAATTATGCTCATCTTATCGGCCCATATCACTACTTAAGGTAGATGCCAAAATCCTGACGAAGAAATTGGCCAATAGACTGAACTCGGTTATATTCTCCTTAATTCATGGAGACCAGACAGGATTTATGCTGGGCAAGGGTACGGAGATCAATATCCGTCGGCTCCACGCCAATATACCACTGTTCAGAGACAAAAACATGAGGGGGGCAATGGCCTCTCTCGATGCAAAAAAGACCTTTGATTCAGTGGAATAGGATTTTTTTTTGGGCAGGTACTTGCCAAATTTGGTTTTGGCCCAAAATGTATCACATGGATTAAGCTGCTATATAGGTCCCCTGTAACTCGTGTGCGTACTAGCGGTGTCTCTCCCCCCCCTTCCACCTATGTAGAGGTACGAGACAGGGCTGCCCCTTGTCCCCGGGGCTCTTTGCTCTTGCCATAGAGCCCATGGCTATCCTGATCCGCTCAGAGGACGAGGTGGGAGGACTGATGGTGGGATCTCTGGTAGAGCGGATATCGTTGTACGCAGACGATACTCTTTTATACCTCAACGATGACTGACTCTCTTGTGGCGGCACTGGCGATCATAGATAGATATGGTAGTTTTTCAGGGGTTAAGATTAATTGGGGTAATCCAATGTATTTCCTCTATCCGACTCTGCCCCCCTTCCGTCTCATTCAACCCCTCTACAAAGGCATTGAAATAAGTAATGATCTATCCTGATACCTGACAGACAACCTGTACCCAGTTATGCAGATTCTAATACTGAAATGCCAAACATGGAAAACACTCCCCTTGACACCAGTGAGACGTGTAAAATTATTAAAAATGACCTTTCTCCCCAAATTCCTTTATATTTTTTAGAAACGCCCCAATTCCTATCCCTGACGCTTTTTTTTTGCAAGTTGGATGGGATAGTCACATCTTTCATCTGGGGTGGGAAGGTCTCAAGATAGCTAAACATAAACTACAGCTCCCTCTATCTTCAGGCGGACTGGCATTGCCTTGTTTCCGGAAATACTACTGGGCGGCAGTGCTGGTCACTGTTCGCTGGTGATTCACCCAGACCAGATCTAACCCAGCGATCAACCTTGAGGTTGCTGTTACTATAGCCTGTGTACGCATGCTTTTATGGAAGGCGGCTCATCCATCAATCAAGATGTGACATCCCACCCACAGTGTTCTTTTTTTAGTTACTGGGCATGGAGGAGGAGGAAGGGACTGGGCTGTCATTTAGGATGTGTACAGATGCCCACATGTGTGATGTCAATATCATGTGACTTGGCTAGCTCTGATCAACGAGGAAATGTTCTCTCCAGCAATAGAGACCAAACTGGGCATGTGCAGCAGTACTACCCTCACTGTGTCTTATCTGGCCTTGCCAAGAGAGACCCTGCAGGAGAGGGAGGATCTGTCCATACGGCATAAAAAGAGCCTTTTTTTACACAATACAGAGGATTAACCCTGTAATTTCCACAGTGAGTATAACAAGCATGCTATTATTATTATTATTATTATACAGGATTTATATAGCGCCAACAGTTTACTTAGCGCTTTACAACTTGAGGGTAGACAGTACAAATACAATACACTTTAATACAGTAGGAATCAGAGGGCCCTGCTCATTAGAGCTCACAATCTAAGAGGTAAGGTCAAGAGATACAAGAGGTAACTGTGGGTGATGTGCTGATTGAGAAGATAAATGTACAGTTGTTAGGTGGGGGCCAGATAGGTTTCTCTGAAGAGATGAGTTTTCAGGGATCATCTGAAAGTGGCTAAATTAGGAGAAAATCAGACGGATTGGGGTAGAGCATTCCAGAGAATGGGAGAGGCTCTGGAGAAGTCCTGAAGGCTATTCTCCACATGCAACCAAATTTTACTGTTGTGAGTTTAGTAACACTTTAAGTATTTTTAAAATTGCTCTACTGTAACAACATAAACCGGCATTACACAATGACAACTATATATTGAAAATTTATTAAACATTTGAAAAATATGTATAATAAACACATTGCATTTGTCCTGATTTTCTAGGGATGCTGCTTGTCACGTCAGACACTCAGGGACATGATTTTCATGTGTTCCAAATACTTTCTCACCCATGGTCATCCTCACAAAGTGCTGTGCACCACTTGTACACCCTGCATAGAGGAGAAACGGAAGCTAAGGTAAGCTCATTTTCATTTATCTGTATTGTAATATTTAGCTTTTTTTTTTTTTTTAAATCAAAAAGGTTTTATTGAACATTCACATGTTTTCCAACAATACTCAATGTTCAGGTTACATTTACAGTTACAACATTAAAACCAATTAGGTTCACTTACATGTATACAGTAATTTTTCCAGTTAGTTTGTCAATCCGTTGCATTTCTCCAGACATCTACAATACAACTCTCCCTGTTTTGACCATCACCGCCCACATTGTTATTATAATATATAATCTGTTTTGCCCCCCCTCAACTTGTTTTAAAGAGATTGCAGGAGTCTAGACATCACCAGCTCTCTCGGGCTCAATCCCGGTGTGTCTAGCCATTTTGACCAGATACGCTCAAACCTGCTTGGACATCCCCTATGTTGGTATATATATTTTTCCCTGATAAGGGTTTGTCCCATGTGTTCCACCCAGGAGCCCCTGGTGGGTGGCAGTGTGGATTTCCACCCCATTGGGATAAGTTTCCTGGCCTGAAATAGAGCCCTGGAGAAAGCGACCCTATCCATTTCCTCCGAGATCTCCTCCTCCAGGATTCCCAGCAAGCAACACTTAGGATCGGTGGGAACCTTTGTCTGAAATACTCCATTGAGCGTGCCCATCACCTCATTCCAGTACCGATGGAGCTTCGGGCAACGCCATAGAAGGTGAATAAGGTCCCCGTCATGCTGTTGACAGCGGGAACACAGAGGGCCTGCCGCCCTGCCCATCTTGTGCAACTTTTTTGGGGTGTAATGCACTCTCAATACTATAAATAGTTGGGAAACCTTTTGTGCAACATTAAGGGAGCAGGTAGATATAGACTGAAGAGCCTCCTCCCACTGTTCATCTGTAATCTGGCCAAGGTCCCTCTCCCAGGCAGAGGCCGCCTTGCATGGATAAGCCCGCAAGTGTCTCACTAGCAGCATCTGGTAGCATTGGGATATAATTCCCCTGGTTCCACTACTAGACTGCAGCACATGAAATACCGGAGTGGATGACGATATCCACTCCACGGCATTCCCCTGCGCAGCGACAGCATGCCGCAGTTGAAGGTATGAGTAAAACATACTATTCGGTAGGTTAAAATTGGCTTGCAGTTCTGTGAAAGAAAGCAGTTTACCGTCCCTAAATATATGTGAAAGTAGTTTTACCCCGTGCTTACACCATCTAGACCTTTGCTGTAGTTTTCCCAGTTCACTATAGGAGCGGTTGTCCCATATTGGACTGAAATCCGTGAACCCTTGCACCCCCTGTATTTGTCTAACCTTATTCCATATTTTCTGTACCAGTGACAGGGTTGGGGCCTTTTTATTGGATTTCGCAAACAGCTGGGCCTCAAGACCCATAGGGATGGTCTCCGCTCCAGAAGCAATCAGCATCATCCTTGCTGCTGAGCCCTGTGGTTCTGGAGTCATAGAGCCAACCAACTGCTGCAATTGGGACGCTATGTAGTACAACCAGGGGTCGGGAACCGCCAGCCCCCCGTTGTCCTTAGACTGCTGCAACTGTTCTAGCTTAATTCTGGGATGTTTGGTATTCCATAATAATTTACGAAAAAGGGTATTTACTATTCTGAAAATTTTTAGGGGAATTACTACCGGTGTATTGTGCAGGAAGTATAATAGTTGGGGCATTAAGATCATTTTAATTAAGTTGGCTTTACCTGCCAGGGACATTTTTAAGTTATTCCATGTGTTTATTTTATCTCTAAAACGTGAAAGCAAGGGGTATATGTTTAGGGAGCAGTAGTCTCCAATCCTGGGCGCTATTTGTATACCCAGATATTTGAAACTAGTAACCAGAGGGATGGGGCAGTGGTCGGGGAGCGCAACCCCTTGATCTCCATCCAGCATCATCAGGGCTGACTTGGACCAGTTTATGGTTAACCCGGAGTAATGACCAAACAGTTTTATTATAGACATCGCCTCTGACAGCGAATTGCATGGGTCCCCCAGAAAGAGTAACATGTCGTCTGCGTACAACATTATTTTTTCATGCAGAGTTCCATATTGAAATCCTTGAATCTGGGCGCTATCCCTTATGAGGGCTGCTAGTGGCTCTATCGCGATCGCAAAGAGCAGCGGGGACAGAGGACAACCTTGCCTCGTCCCCCTGCCCAGAGCAAAGGCATGCGAGACTCTATCTGTCATTCGAATATTGGCCTGAGGGGATGCATACAGAAGCCTAACCCATGCTATAAAACGTTCCCCAAATCTAAATTTGTCTAATACTGCCCAGAGATATTTCCAGCTAACGCTGTCAAAGGCCTTGTTGGCATCAAGTGACAACAGTGCTCTTTGACCCACATTATCTGCCTGCAGTTGCATATTAAGGAACAGTCTCCTCAAATTTGTGGCTGTAGACTTTTGGGGCATAAAGCCCGCCTGGTCTTGGTGTATAATGGAGGAGATGACCCCGTTGACCCGGAGCGCCAGGACCTTTGCAAGGATCTATACATCACTCTGGAGCAATGAAATAGGTCTACAGGAGCCGGGGTCGACCAGATCCTTCCCCTGTTTAAGAAGTAAAATCACATTTGCCCTTGCTATAGATTCAGGAAGTCTGCCTGCGTCCAGGCAAGCGTTAAATACTTTTAATAGTTCAGGGAGTATTTGTTCGCCATATTGAGTAAATACCTCCATAGGGAGGCCATCCCCACCCGGTGCCTTACACGTGGGAAAAGAGCCGGCCGCCATCTGAAGCTCCTCCAAAGTTATTGGGGCATCCAATTGTTTTTGTGCTGCTGCCGATAAGGAAGGGAAATCAATCTTGGACATATATTCAGCTAGTTCTGCATCCGAGTAGGCATCCCTCGGCCCATATAGGTCTTCATAGAAGGATAATATTTAGCTTTAAATGGAGAATTTTTCAAAAATTCACTACACTCAGCAAAATATAATTTTGGGGTTTCTGCCCAGTTTCACTATTGCTAAACACAGTGTTCTGCCCTTGCAGGGGTTGTTAATTAGAACAGTGAACACCAATTTCTCATCCTTCTGGCTGTTTCTTACAAACCTCTGTCTATTTCCTCATTAAGGAAAGTGGAAAGATAGTGTTAGACCCGTGAGGTAATCTTATTGGTATTGTTATCCTCTCTTAATGTTGATGTAGGTTTTCTGATTCCCAGGCGGGCGGCTTCTACACCTCAGAGGATCTCTACAGTTTCCTTGGCTTGTATTGTAATGTAACAAACAATTTCGAGATCCAAAATTACCCCTTTCACCAGGGCTATAAAAAAAAAAAACATAAGAGCATCTTTATATCAATATGATATTTCCTCCTCAGAATAATAGTTATACATAATTCCCAGTAGCATTTGATATAATAAAATGAATAAATCAGGTAACATTGAATAAATAATATACAAGTACCTCAAACAAATATGAGAATCTGAATATTAAACCAATTGTTTGAAATAGATATTTAAATTGTTTAAAAAAGGTTATTGCAGTGTTTCTGCATAGCATCAAATATATCTGGCCAATGCACCTTTTGCTCTGTTAAGTATGCTATTGGAAATGTTTTATTATATCTGTTTCATAATTTTGGGTGAAAAATAAAATAGATTAAGCCAGAAATCCAGAGCTTTTTTAATCTTAGGAGTACAGCATTATATTGTAGAGATGGAAGGGTGAGCAATTTGGAGTAGTAGCTCGGACTGGTGATTGTTCACTGGAGCGCTGGGCTGGGGAAAGAGTGGGAGCCGCTGGCTTTGGCTTTGGCCATGTGCTGAGAGCTGGAGCCAGCTGTCAGTCAGGCAACTGGGTGGAGCCCGACAATATGGTCAGGATTCCTCTAGAGCCTGCTGACATCTGCTGACAGAGGGCTTTAGCCTTCTGTAAGATGACTCTGGTTCACAAGAGTGAAAAAGTAAGTTTACTCCTTTGACCCAGTAGAGAAGTATGACCAAAAAACCTTTGGCCATACTTCTCTTTTAACTCATTGTACACACAGTAGCTGCCACCACATGTTTTAATGGTAACATGCATCGTTCACAGGATCTGCTGTTGTAATTCTGACAGGAATGTAACAGAATTTACAAATATGGTAGCTTTCTTCAAAGAGGCAATTTAATTCCTGTTTAGAGCATTCAGAGATTTAGACCACCTTTACACTGAAGGGGCTTTTCAGGCATTTTAGCGCTAAAAATAGCTCCTGAAAAGCACCTCTCAAGCCTCCCCAGTGTGAAAGCCCGAGTGCTTTCACAGTGGGACGGTGTGCTTGTAGGAAAAAAAAGTCCTGCAATCAGCGTCTTCGCCAGCGGCGCTTTGCGGGTGTTTTTAACCGCTTGTTAACCCCTTCTTTGGGGTTAAAGCGCCCCGCTACCGCCTGCACAGCGCAGGTAAAGCGCAGCTAAAATTTTGTACATATTTTCTGCATATTTATTCATTTATTGGGTAGTTGTGCGTGCAGGATCATTACTTCATCCCCATATACTTCCCTGAGAAAATTATGCATCTCCACCCTACTTCCCCCATCCATTCCCAAGTTGCCCAGATATCACCACCAATATTGTAGTACTTGGTATATCTTGGATCCAATTGGTAAATCCTGATGTCATTAGAAGGCATATAGTATGAGACCAAAGTCAGATGGCGATGGAGTAGGACGCGTGTGAACACCCAGCACATAGCACTATGGTAGCAAAGATGTCAGTGCGTTGCCTGACCAATATAATCCAAATACAAACAAATAGCCACTGCCCCACCTAAAACTGGTCTATTGCAGCAAGGAGCACTGGAAGGGCTACATATGTCAAACAAATTCAAGGAGATTTCCAAACTCAAACTTACCAACCAGCCAGAGACCAACCAAATTGACTTGTCTACCAATATGCATTAAGAACAGGGGTTTAGTCTGCGCACTCTTGCAAATACATGCATAAGCTACAGGCCCCGTCAAGGCACCCTGTTTTCTGTAGTCCTAACCCTGATTTCTGGGTCTCCACAATGGAAGCACTTGCATTTTAATGGATAGGTGAGGACAAGTGGCCTGGAAGGAGCCCACCCCTCCTTAAAGTTATAGGGTCGCACTCAACACCCAGCACATAAGCACTATGACAGCAAAGATGTCAGTGCATTGCGTCTCTGGCTAGTTAGTAAGTTTGAGCTTGGAAATCTCTTTGTATTTGTTTGATATATGTAGCCCTTTCAGTGCTCCTTGTTGCAATAGACCATTTTTAAGTGGGGGCAGTGGCCATTTGTTTGTATTTTGATTATATTGGTCAGGGAATGCACTGACATCTTTGCTTCCACAGTGCTATGTGCTGGGTGTTTGCCAGAGTAAAACTTCACAGTTCTCAGAGCTGCAGTAATAGTAGCCAGTGTCGAGAGCTGGACCTGTGGATCCTTTCGGCAGCTACCTGAATTTCTTGTATACTTCTGGTGTCAGTTGAAACTTTGTGATTATAGATAGGATAGATAGATAGGATAGCAAAAAAGTATCAATGTCTCTGTCCTACATTTTTTTCATCAGAGAAAGTTTTATTGAATACAAATACAAACAGTTTGACAGCAGTCTAAGGTAGAAAAAGCGGTACTACCAGATTAAAGTTGCAGCAAGTGAAGCAAACAGTTATCACTGCTTATGTAAGTCAAAAGTAACATTAGATTAATAATACGATTCTGTGCAAATGGCAGTTGTTCCATATATCCTTAACCAGCGGGGCATTGCAGTAACCTCATTTGCATCAGCTCTAATTGACTATGACCTAGTCTATTAAGCCAGGGCACACACAGTATCTTAAATTTGATGGGACATCCCCTGTGCTGGTGTATATATATTGTTCAAAACAAAAAGTGTAGCCTACTATACTGATCCATTAGTTTTGGGAAGGAGGATCTACAGATTTCTAATGGAGCTGGAATAATTTACAGGCCTAGAAAAAGGTTCTAGAAATTGCCTCCCTGGTAAATTCTTATATCAGTATGTAAATAGTGATCACACCACATGTGAGGTGTTACCACAAAATATTTTGACAATAATTAACCACTTAAAACCAGGCAACATACTGGTATGTTGGCTGAATTTGACTAGTTATACCGGTGTTCTTTTTCTCAGCCGGCAATTTTGTGTTTTGTAAAAGCAATCCTAGCATCTGAATGGCTACTGGAATGCTTTTACAAGCGGTGGGATGGGGTCCTGCCCTCTGCCGCTTTCCTAGGTAACCCTGCCTTCCACAGCTTTTTCAGCAAACTTCGGATTGCAGTCAGTGGTTCCACTGACTGACTAGAACGGCCAATCATCTCTATAGTCTAAGAAACTGAAAGTGACAAGTATTTTGTCACTTCTGGTTTCGCTGGTTGTAAACAAACTTGGTATGAGCCAAACCTTTTAAGGGCAGAGGAGATATCTGGGGTCTAATAGATGTCTCAGTCAAGAGGACCTGTCACTTCTTGTTGCTATCATAAGGGATCTTTACATTGGCATGGTAACAATAAGATCTAATGTACACGCACCATAGTGACTGTATCATTTTGTAAAAAGTCACAACACCCCAAACACTTTCAGTGGAGGTTAAATGAATCCATTTTATCTGACCCAGCTAGGGTTACTGAAGTCAACAAACTCCTACTAGAATATTTCAGCCTTAACGCAACAGGTGATACCTCAGTGGAGATGTTGTGGGCAACCCACAAGGCCACAATACGGGGGGAGCTAATTCAAATCTCTTCCCAAATAAAAAGAGAAAGATTGGCAGATATAGCTAAATTAGAACAGGCTTACTAATCGCTAAGGGCTAGGCACAAGATTAACCCCTCAGGGGTCCCCACAACCCAAATAGATGCAGCTAGATTAGAGCTGAACCTGGCCCTTACAGCACGAGCAGAAAAACAAATTTGTTGGAGTGGTGCTAATTTCTATACCCAAAAGGACAAACTGGGTTCAATGCTGGCATCCAAACTCTCCCCCAGGCAGCAGCTTTACTCTCTGCCCAAGATCTGGCCGCAAGGTCAGCCCACATCTGACCCCACTAAAATCTTGGCAGCATTCAGAGACTTGTACGATAAACTCTATAGCCCCACAGCGCAGGGTAATCAACATGCAATTTTGCAACTCCTTGAGACCCCCCCATCCCCTCAATTTCTGACCAGCATAACTCCATTATGGAAAAAGCTATCACGGTAGAAGAAATCTTGGAGGTCATTAAACACCTAAAACGAGGCAACGTCCCAGGTCCAGATGGACTATCGGTTCCATATTACAAGGCCTTTGCTGACACCCTAGCCCCTCACATGGCTAAATTCTTTAATGCCAAGGTATCGGCCAACCTCTGGGCCCAGACCTAAATACAGCTTTCATTACTGTCACCCCCAAAACCCGAAAAAACCCTGAGGAGGTAGGTAACTACCGACCAATATCACTTAAAAATAACCTGAAAATCCTCACCAAAATCCTAGCGAACCGCCTAGCTTCTTTCATAAGCTCCTACATCCACAAGTATCAGGTGGGGTTTATTCCAGGCAGACAGGGCCCTGACCAAACCAGAAGGGCCATAAATATAATATCCATCCTCCAATTCAATTGGCCAGGAAATGCTAAACAACAGGGATTTTTGCTTTCTCTCGATATACAAAAAGCATTTGACTCTGTATCCTGGCCATATATCTTAACCCTCTTAGAGCATTGGGGCTTTGGTCACTGCTTCCTGGGCATCATGAAAGCCCTATACTCTTCCCCCAAAGCGCTACTACGTCTACAAGGGTACTATTCCTCCCCCATACACATTGCTAAGGGCACTAGACAGGGTTCCCCTTTGTGACCGCTGATTTTTGCTATAGCTATAGAAACTTTAGCTATTGCAATCTGCGAAAATCCCAATATCAAAGGAGTATCCTGTTGTCCTCAGGTTCACAAATGTGGCCTTTTTGCCGACGACCTAATATTATTTATCATCTCGCCTTTAACCTCCCTCCCCAATCTTTGTAGCACCCTTACCTCCTTTGGGCATATATCCAGTCTGCAGGCTAATTATAATTAATCCCAAGCCCTGAACATTTCCCTCGCCCCCGAGATGGTAGCTTTGCTGAAACAAAACTTTAAATTTGACTGGAATGACTCCTCCATCAAATACCTAGGTATCTCCCTTACCCCCAAATTTAACACATTGTATAAAAGTAACTACCTCCCTATGTACCATAAACTAGAACAAGATCTAAAGTCCTGGTCCAAACAAAACCTCTCTTGGCTAGGGAGAATAAATGCCATCAAAATGACACTACTGTCTAAAATGCTCTACCTGTTCTGCTCTCTACCCATCCCAATAAGAAGAGATCACCTTAGGTCATTCCAGAGCAAAATACTCAGGTTTATGTGGGGCTCATTGAGATACAGGATAAGACAACAAACCCTTTACTGCTCCTGTAAACAGGGTGGACTAGGCCTCCCCCACCTACACAGATACTATCAAGCCTTTAGATTAGCCCAACTCTCCACAATCTGTACCCACGGGAAAAAACCCGACTGGGTACAGATGGAGCACCAAGCTGTTCCACACTATACGCTGGATTTTCTCCTTTGGATTCCTCCCAGAAACTGCCCACAAATCCTAGCCCCCACCCTTTCCCACTCCTTTGCTGTATGGGACACATTAAGACAGGACCCATGCATAATTTCAGGAATTAACCCTCTGTCACATATCTTTCGTAACCCGAACTTCCCCCCAGGGCTCGACATCAAGGCCTTCTAGTGGTGGCTGGATAAGGGGCTGTACCGAATAGGGCAGTACTTCACATCTAGGGGCCCCATCTCCCTTGCCCAATGTGTGAGCAAATTTGACCTTCCACAATCGGAACGTTTTCGGTTCCACCAAATCTCTCACTTTCTGAACTCTTCTGGAAGGATAAACCAGATCCCTCCAAATTCACAGCCTATGAGCTGTGGTGTGGTCAGGCCATGGAGCAGAGGGGTGGGATCTCGGTCATCTACACGTCACTTTCCCATCCATCAAGCAAATCCCCATTTATGATTGCATGGGAGGAGGACCTCCAATTTCAGTTAAACCTGGAGACCTGGCACTCGGCTCTGGCCTCTTCTTTTAAGGGCATGCTTAACACATCCCTAATGGAAGCAAACATAAAGGTCATGACCAGGTGGTACATGACCCCCTCCAGACTAGCCACAATTTTCCCTTTAGCAGACCCCCTTTGCTTTAGGGAGTGCCAAATCGTGGGCACACTAGTTCATATCTGGTGGGAATGCCCTAAAATCAGACCCTTCTGGAGAAGGATCTTTAACCTTATTAGAGGGGTTATGGGGTGCGAGATCTCCAGGTCCCCAGAGGTCACCCTTTTAAACTCTCATATCCCAAGAATCTCCAAGAGTACCCGGAAACCGATACATTTAATTATGGTAGGAGCCAAACTAACCCTGGCAAAGGCCTGAAAGCAACCTTCAGTATCCGTAAAGGCAGCCAAAAGGAAAGTCTCATGGATCATGGCCCAAGAAAAAATAGCCAGCATAATTTCAGACTCAACCCGCAAGTTTGAAATTACTTTCGAACCTTGGGCCCATTTCATGGTAATTTCAATCACCCCAGGTATTACCCCCCCCCATAGCTTAGTCCATCGTGTAGGTGATTGAATGTTTCTCGATATCTCCATGCCCCCCCTCTCTTTTTCTTTTCCTACCCTTTTTCTTCCCCTCCTCTCCCTCTCCCACTCTGGGTTTCTTTTCAACTAAACTCAGGGGTCACAATACAGTTTACCCCTAGCATTCCATGGAGTTCTGTGTGGGGCCTGACCCGGGGGATGCGGGGGTGGGGATTGGCCCATTTTCTGAGCATGATCCCAACTGGGGTGCCGGGTGGGATCCCTCTGCCCCTCGCATCTCCCGGGGACGGGCCAGGTCCTCAGAACTAAGAACCTCTCACCCCTGGCGGCTACCTCACCCGGGGGTGTTATATGTACAAGTCTTTCTTAGTACTCCAACGGCTGGTGGACAACATTGCTCAGTCCTCAGACTTCTAGTCAAGTCCCACCTTTTATAAGTCTACCAATAATACACGACTTGTATTCCACATATCCTTACTGTACTCTCAATGTTTTACTTTACTATATGAAAGAGTTTTTTTTGTTATGCTTTTCATGTAAAATAAAATACTTTCAAAGAGAAAAAAAAAAAAAAAAAGATCTAATGTACATTGGACGCTCAGGCAACCTCTTCTGAACATTTTTCTTGACAGCTAGAAACCGGCATTTAAAAACATCTGTTTAGCCTCATTTGAACGGCGCGTTTAGTAGTGTTTAGCCGCGTTCGCATCTACAAACGTTTTTTAAAGATTACGGGAGATCAGGAGACCTTCCCAAATGCTTACAAAGCACAAAAAAATATTTATTAACTATGTCAGCCATTCTGTGAGACCAGAGTGAGTAGCAGCAGCTGAGAAAGCAGTGTACTTGTAGATACCTCTCTTAATTTTGGTGCTTTGACTATGGATCCCATAATGAGCATATGTGAGGAAATGTTACTGACGTTGCTGTTGCTGAGGCTTGAAAGACGTCGGAAATTGCGTGAGAGGACCAGAGTTCGTCGCTACTGGACTCATCTATTGATGTCACAATGCATGTCTGCTGGATACTTTTCAAACATGTATGTCCAGCTGCGTAGTTACCCAGATAAATTCTACAATTTTACTTGCATGTCTATTGCCACCTTTGACCTTCTCCTTGAAAAAATTTGGCCCCGTCTAACATGCATGGACACAAACATGAGGAACATCTGTTGGTGACTACCTAGAAAACTTAACATGAGGGCAAAATGAAATTAAAACAGCCAGAAATTAAATTTGATGCAATTATATTTGATCAAGTAGGGAGGGGGTGAAGCTTAATGGTGGTAAAAAATAGGGCACCTTTGAAAACACTTTTAAACTAAAACGCGCCTAGATGCCAGGGTTGAATCTTGTTTCTGGTGAACCTTGAACGTGTTGCTCCCTCCCATGAACTCCCTATTTAAGCCATACCTTTGTGCTTCCTGATTACCAGATTATTGTGTTCTCTCCAGCCAATATCTTGCTCATGTGACTCCTGCTGCTATCTGCATCTTTGCTACCGTGTTACTGACCTTTGGCTTATTCCTCGACTACCCTTGTGCTTTATTCCAACCTGCAACCACTTTTTACCAACCTTTGGCTTGTTTACTGACTATTCTGACTGATCCCCACCTGCTATATCTGCTACTATACCCCAGCTTACTCACTCCTGGTGAAGCGATCCTGAGGAGCACGACCTGATACTAACGCACAGAAAATCCCATCTCCACCATAAAGAGCTCTGGTGAATAGTGGTTAGTGCTTAGACCCTGCACCTTAGGTGACCCTGTGTCATCCTCCAGGGTGATCTACTTGTGTACTTATCCTGCTGGTCGGTGGGGGCCTCACTACTGCTATAGCTACTTGTCTCCGAGCCTAACCTTTGACCATGACACCCTATATATTATACTATCCATACCTCCATATAATTCCATGCCCATATTATACTCTTCGTACCTCTTCTATACCTCTACATCATACCCTTGCCCCATATAATGATCACCATACTGCTATACAGTTCCATCACTTATATTATACCATTATATAACAACCCTCAGACGCTCAGAGAAGGTATCAATAGGGGTGGGAGGGTTCCCTATCAAGAAAACCTGTCACTTTGCCCTGGGGGCAAGGCAAAGGCACAGATGCTCTTCAAAAATAATTGGATGTAAAATAAATGTAAATAAAGTTTTGTTTTTTTTCCAGCTCTGGATTTAAGCTTTATTGATTTTTTTTTTTAAAGCAAACAACTTTTAAATAAATTATCACTGTCTAATGAACAATTGAGGACAGAATTCAGTACTCTTACATTCTGAATCACATTAGATGCATAGCCCTTTAATACGTCATATTAGAAATAAAATCATGTTGAGAATGCATATCTAATTATTTGAGTAAAGAGCTGTTTGTGGTCTCTGACTTTGTGAGAAAGCTTTCATCTGACAACAGTTTTCCTGTTAAGGGTGCATATAGGGTAAAACCAATAGATAAATTCAGCATTAAATCATCTGTGGTGCAAGAGATATAAATGCTTTATTACCTTACATATCACAAGTTTCCCCAAAAAGGTTTCAAAACCAGCAAAGTGCTTACAAATTTGTCTGTATTGCTCACATGCTTTTAATGCATTGCATTGTAGTGCATTTGGATTCAGCACTAGCAGACAAACATCTAACCAACAAGAGAAGTATTAGCTTTCTAAACTGCTCCCAAGATATTAAACCAGTTCCGCAGCAGCATAAAGTTGGCGCCTGTGATTGCCAGAGGAGTGCTATTATTGGTAAATGAAGTATTCCTGCTATCGTGTTTAAATAATTTTATAATAAATGTGTTTGCCCTTTACATGTAATGGAGGAATACATTCACAGTTTGGAGACTAATGAAATTATACCACTGTTTTCTACCACATGGAGACTTTAAGCAAATAATTCTGTGCTTATTTGACTTTTTGTGCTGTAATTGTCCTGTCATCTTGGTGTCTGTGCTAGCTGTATGAGGTTGCTGTGATTTGTCTCAACATAAAGCATGTCTTTCTAGGTTTCCTTACTTTAGATTTCCATCTCTAGGAGCAGGCCCTAACAGACAGATCATAAAATTGGTGATTGTTCTGTATTTCACTGCTGGCACCAAATATTTCGACCAGTGGCTCTCTCTCCCCTCGCAGTGGCTCTCCTCATTTTTCCATGGCACAAACCTGCACACTTGGACAAATCTGGTGTTAATGTTTATTAATCTTTTAATTAAGAGACAAACTAGAGGGCTGTTACACTGTGCCTGCATGTTTGACTGCCTTCCAATTTTTGTGGCCAGATTTGGTAAAGGTACCAAAAAAAAAAAAAAAAAAATAGGCAGTCATATGAACATTTACTGGGAGTATCTTGAGACCTGAGAAGATGTTCCTGGTATCTTATTTTTTTGTAGTTGGAGAAGGGTTCTTGTATTTTCTTCTCTAATCACTTTTCTTGTGCCAAGATAAGTCTAGTGCTTAGGAAGTCTGATGAATGCATGCACTTGCATGTCAGTTCCCAAATATGTACACATATTACAGTGATTGTAAAGTCTTGTTTAAAAAATAAATAAAAAAATAACAAACATGTTTCACTTACCTCCATTGTGCAGTTGGTTTTGCACAGAGTAGCCCGGATCCTCCTCTTCTCAGGTCCCTCTTTGCTGCTCCTGGTTTCTCCCTCCTGTCGAGTGCCCCCATAGCAAGCAGCTTGTTATGAGGGCACCCGAGCTCAGTCACAGCTCAGACATGGAGCCCCACCCGTCCCCGCCCTGTCTCTCTTTTGATTGGCTAACTGACTTTGATTCACAGCCACGGGAGCCAATGGCCCACTGCTGTGTCTCAGCCAATCAGGGGGAGAGTCCTGGATGGCTAAGACACTTGTGGACATCACTGGAGAGAGATGGGGCTCAGGTAAGTATTGGGGGTAGCTGGGGAGGCTGCTACACACAGAAGGTTTTTTTTATCTTACTGCATAGAATGCACTAAGATATAAAACCTTCTGCCTTTACAACTCCTTTAAGCGCTTGTGTTGTACATGCTTGATTAAATTTATAACCCCTGTGGCTAGTTTAACCACTTGCCGACCGCTGCACGCCTATATACGTTGGCACAATGGGTAAATGGGCATACCTGTACGTCCCCTTTAATTGGTGGGGCTAGTGGGCACGCACACCCGCCGCGTACAGCGTGACCGTGCCCGCGGGGCCCGCGGACTCGATGTACGCCGGTGTCCCGATTATCGTGTCACGGAGCCGCAGAACTGGGAGATTCCTATGTAAACAAGGCATTTCTCCATTCTGCCTAGTGACATGACAGGGATCTACTGCTCCCTGTCATCGGGAGCAGTGATCGATGTCATGTCAGTGGTAGCCCATCCCCCCCACAGTTAGAATCGCTCCCTAGGACACACTTATCCCCTTGATCGCCCCCTAGTGTTTAACCCCTTCCCTGCCAGTGTCATTTACACAGTAATCAGTGCATTTTTAAGCACTGATCGCTGTATAAATGACAATGGTCCCAAAATAGTGTCAAAAGTGTCTGATGTGTCCGCCATAATGTTGCAGTCACAATAAAAATCGCAGATCGCCACCATTACTTATAAAAAAAATAATAATAAAAATGCCATAAAACTATCCCCTATTTTGTAGAGGCTATAACTTTTGCACAAACCAATCAATATACGCTTATTGTGATTTGTTTTACCATAAATATGTAGAAGAATACATATCGGCCTAAGCTGAGCAAAAAATTAGTTTTTTTTTATATATTTTGGGGGGATATTTATTATTGCAAAAAGTAAAAAATATTGCTTTTCTTTCAAAATTGTTCCTCTTTGTTTATTATTTAAAAAATAAAAACCACAGAGGTGATCAAATACCACCAAAATAAAGCTCTATTTGTGGGAAAAAAAGGACCTAAATTTTGTTTGGGTGTAACGTCGCACAGCCACGCAATTGTCAGTTAAATTGACACAGTGTCAAAACACAAAAAGTGCTCTGGTCAGGAAGGGGGTAAAATCTTCCTGGGGATGAAGCGGTTAAAGTGACTTTGCTCTGCCCATGAAAGACAAAGCAACAGGGTCACTTTAATACAGCCCTTCCAAGCATCAAGTTCTTGCCTTCCTTTAGCTCCCTCCACTGATCCATTCAACTTTTGGGAAAGCCCTGTGTTATGCCGCGTACACACGATCGAACATTCCGACAACAAAATCCATTGATTTTTTTCCGACGGATCTCGTCTTGCATTCACACGTCACACAAATCTTGTCGGAAATTCCGAATGTCAAGAACGTGGTGACGTACAACATGTACAACAAGCCGAGAAAAATGAAGTTCAATAGCCAGTGCGGCTCTTCTGCTTGAGTCCGAGCATGCGTGGAACTTTGTGTGTCGGAATTGTGTACACACGATCGGAATTTACAACAGCGGATTTTGTTGTTGGAAAATTTGAGATCCAGATCTCAAATTTTGTGTGACGGAAATTCCGATAGAAAATGTCCGATGGAGCCTACACAAGGTCGGAATTTCCGACAACAAGCTTCCATCGAACATTTTCCGTTGGAAAATCAAACCGTGTGTACGGGGCATAAGGCTCAATTCACATCTATGCATGTTGCTTTTGACCGTTTCTGCAGTGCTTTTTCCTGTGCTTTCCGTGTTTTTTACCACAATTTTACCCCAATTTGCATTTTGCTGTTTTTTTTTACATTTACTGTATATAGCCGGTTTGGTTTCTAAGAAGCTAAGTGTAAAAAAAGAAAAAAAGAATTGCCAGCAAAAATAATTTGTGAAAAAAAAAACTGCATGGGGTCCTCCCCCAGGTCCATACCTTTGGGTCTGGTATGGATTTAGAGGGGACACCCCCACACCAAAATTTTTAAAAAAATTGCGTGGCCCCCCCAAAAGCTATACTAGACCCTTATCCGAGCATGCAGCTTGGCAGGACAAGAAAGGGAGGGGACGAGTGAGTGCCCCCCTCCTAAACCATACTAGGCCGCATGCCCTCAGCATGGGGGGTTCAGTGCTTCGGGAGAAGGGGGGGCTCTGCCATCTCCCCACCCCAAAGCACCTTGTCCCCATGTTAATGGGGACAAGGGCCTCTTCCCCACAACCCTGGCAGGTGGTTGCGGGGGTCTGCGGGCGGGGGGCTTATCAGAATACAGAAGCCTCTTTAAAAAAGGGGGCCCCCAGATCCCGCTCCCCCCATGTGAATGAGTATGGGGTACATTGTACCCCTACCCATTCACCAAAAAAGTAATGTAGTGTGAAAATAGACAGTTTTTGCCAAGTCCTTTTAAAATGTCTTCTTCTCCTGCTTCTTCCTCCGGTCTTCTTCTTCCTCCGGTCTTCTTCCTCCTCCGGTCTTCTTCTTCCTCCTATCTTCTTATTTTTCCAGTTTTCTTCTTTCTCTGGTCTTTCGCTGGTGTTCCTCTTCTTCTGCCGCTGAAAATAAAAAACTGACCCTCCTCCGATGTTGCGCCCTGCCGATATGTCTTCTTCGATGTCACACATTTCATATATAACTATGGGGCGTGGCCATCAGATGGTGTCACCCCCTTGTGACATCAAAGACCCTTCGCTGAATGATGTCATCTGCCCCATAACAGCGTCAGAGGAGGTACATTTTTTATTTTTAGCGGGTCAGCGGCGGTAGTGGTGGCGGAAGAAGAAGAACGACGGAGAAAGAAGAAGACTGGAGAAAGAAGAAGGCGACCGGAGGAAGAAGCAGGGGAAGAAAACCAGAGGAAGAAGTGGGGGAAAAAGAAGACCGGAGGAAGAAGCAGGGGGAAGAAGAAGACTGGAGGAAAAAGCAGGGGAAGAAGATGACATTTTTAAAAAAGGACTTGTCAAAAACTGTCTATTGTCTTTTATCACACTACACTACTTTTTGGTAAATGGGTAGGAGTACAATGTACCCCATACTCATTCACATGGGGGGGCCAGGATCAGGGGTCGGGGGGTTGACCCCTGATGATGTCAGAGCATGCTGATGAAATGCGTAGGGTGCCTTGAGCATGATACGTCACTTCCGCCCCTTGTAACACAGCTGGAGCGTATACGGCGTTCCTCCACACATGGATGTTTGGGTGTAATGGATACTTGCTTTTTACTTTTAAATTTTTTAAATAAATTGTGATATCCTTCACTATGGGAGCCCTCTTCTTCCTTTCATTTCTCCACTGATGATTGGATGTCTGTCGGACTGGTGTTGAGGTCGGGAACATTCCCCTATAATAGGCTTATGTTATGTGGAAAATTTAAATGCAATCACTGTGGAGTTATTCCTAAGCGCTAGCAATAGCCATACACTGTGTGATATTTTCATTAGATGCAACAGAAAGAGATCTGGCAACTGCCTATTCTGGTTTCTGGACCTTGTGTTCAATCTTCACTGTAAATACATGAGTCCGAATATCATAGATAATTCCAATATCCAAATATTTGTAAATTGTGAAGGTGATGTGCTTTTCCACTATACATCTAACCTGTTTGGACTTCAATTTTATTTCAAATCTTTAAAATTAGAAAGATCGAACTCATCCCAAAGACCCACAATTCTCCACCTCCTCACCGGTGCTTTCTATGGCAGGTTGACAAGGGATATAAATCATTAATGCATATGGAAGATCTCTAAATGTTAACACAGTGGCTGGGTATTACTCCTCTTTAGCTCTAAATATCAAGTTCTCTTCTGAGAGGTGCTAATATTTTGTGTTCCCTCTCAATTAAATAACACTTTTATTATTAAGCCACTGTGTCACCCTCAGCTCACCTCCTTGGAAATTGATATTTATAGCTAAACAGGAGAATATTGGTCCACTGGGGTTGATTTGCTAAAAATGGAGAGTGCAAAATCTGGTGCAGCTCTGCATAAAAACCAATCAGCTTCCAGGTTTTTTTCACCAAGCTCAATTGAACAAGCTGAAGTTAGAAGCTGATTGGTTACCATGCACAGCTGCACCAGACTTTGCACTTTTCAGTTTCAGTAAATCAACCCCAGTGTGTTAGAGGATTTTGTATTTGCCTCACCACTACTTTTAGATTGGCTGCTCTCCTGGCTCTTAGGGGTAGCAATGACATCTAGGGCTGCCACTTCTGGGTTTGCCACCTGCACATCTTCACTCACCTTGTTTCTTTGGGTGCTCAAACACAGAGTTGGTCTTGCTTTCCTATGAGCCTCTACCATACCCTCAAACTATAGTAACTCAGCTTCTTACATCATAATCCTTTCTTGTCTACCTTCCACTCAACCTCATTAACTGCCTGCTCAGTGAGCAGAAGACTCCTTTCAAGCTTGCTAGTCTGCTTAGTGTTGCAATTTGCTCCAGCAGATCGCCAGTCTGAGCTTCCAGAAGAGCAACCAGCTCATATCTGCCACAGTGGTATGTATCATGGAGCTCTTTCTCAGTTATTGTATACATGACACACTGTGCACTGAGCAAACCATCAACCTCGCTAGCACTTATTATCCCAGTTACAAGATTTATATTACTTACATGAAGAATAATATGTTAGTTGCAGGTTTGAAAACTTCCTAATAATGATACTCTAATGCCGCGTACACACGACCGGACTTTCCGGCAGAAAAGGTCTGACGGAATAATTTCATCGGATATTCCGATCATATGTGGGCTACATCGGACTTTTCATATACAGTATCTCAAGAAGCTGACAATCTAAGGTCCCTAACTCACATTTATACATACACATAGTAGGGCCAGTTTAGACAGGTGACAATTAACTTACCAGCATGTCTTGTGTGGGAGGAAATTGGAGTACCCAGAGGATATACATGCAGGCACAGGAGGAACATGCAAAATCCAGGCGGGAAGTACTGTGGTTGGGATTCAAACCAACGACCCTGGTGCTGCTTACTTTAAACTTACTTTATAACTTGTGGCAAAAAAAGAATACAAAAAAAATATCTTTATCTTTTTTTGCTGGCTCCAACATGTATCCACAGACTATGGTAGGTATTTTCACAAAACAGCCCTGATCCTCCTTATCTGGGGTCCACTGCCAACAATCTTGGCTCCTCCTCTTCACTGTGTGCCCCCATAGCAAACCACTCGCTATGGGGGCACATGATGCGTTCTCGCTCCCAAGCTATGTGGGTCTATGAGCCGTGCTCTATAGACACACTGGGGTAGATTTACTAAAGTTGGTGCACTCAGAATTTGGTGCAGCTGTGCATGTTAGCCAGTCAGATTCTAACCTCAGTTTGTTTAATTATAGTGTTCGTTAAATCTAAAATATTATTCACTGCCAGCCCCTCTATCAGAGGCTGGCATACCACACTATCCAAGTCCTTTGTAAAAACAAGCGCTCTAAATACCTCTTTAGAGCTGTCTTCAGGCCAGTCATGTGACTCATAGCCGCTTTACAGCTTCAAGACATTGCTTCTGCGGGAGGGGCCATGATCTCTCTCTGACGTCAGCCAGGGAGATCATGTGACCTCCCGCAGAAGCAATGTCTCGGAGCTGTAAAGCGGCCGTGAGTCACGTGATCAGCCTGAAGACAGCTCTAAAAGAGTATTTAGAGCGCTCATTTTTACAAAGGACTTGGATAGTGTGGTATGCCAGCCTCTAATAGAGGGGCTGGCAGTGACAATTTTAGAGTTTTTTTTTTTTTTAATAGTAGTGGCGGGCGGGACGGAGACAGAAACACAGAGAAGATGCTAACATGCAGGAGGGAGGGGATGAGGGGGAGAGAGGATAGCTACGTCTGATAGAGGGATGCACTTTGACCACAGCGATCAGGGCTGAGTAGCCCTGTTATCGTGGTCAGTTTAGAGAGGGCATACAGGTGTCAGATTCAGGGACACAGTTTAAAGGGGGGCAGATTACACAGCACAAGCACTGTGCTGTGTAATCTGCTTTAAGGGACCAGAATCTGAATTATTATTTTTTGGGTTAACAAACACTTTAAGCTTTGGCAGTCAAACCTGGAACTAACAAAAACAAAGGCAATGCAGTGCTACTCCGAACCAATAAAGCAACCATAAAGTATTAGTGCTAAACACCCTATACAAAATGATTACATAAGATGGGCAAAAAAAACTCAAAAATAGTATCAGTGTGAATATAATGTATAACAAACACAACACGAAAACTGCCCAGTGAGACCAAAAAAATTTAAAAAATATAAATACCCCCCTTGAGGTTAAATACGCTGCAAACCAGTGTATGTGATATTTGCAATAATGTTGTCACCCTCTATAGAGAGCCCGAATGTATAGCAAGAGCCCTAAAAAAACGACAGTGTGCACAAAAAAGGCACTATAACAATTATTGTGTCACCCTCTGCAAAATATTGAAATCAACCATAAAATAAAATTAAAAATGCAAGGAAAATCAATAATTTCATACCGCGCTCAAATGTATGAATAATATTAAAAATATGAAGAAAAATACAAATACATATATAAAAACGGTGTGATCAAATAATGTTCAAATGTGAATATAAATTTTCAATAAAGTCCAAAAACAGCCACCACCGATGATTCTTCAATCAATCGCGTTTCGTCAGCACGTCTGACGTCATCAGGGGTCATGTGATGTATTATTCATACATTTGAGCACGGTATGAAATAAATTTTCGATTTTCCTTTCATTATTTGACCTTTGGTTATACTAAGAGCTGTTCTATATTTGGTTATATTTATAATTCTGGTTTTCAAAGTGCGCAGCTTAGAGGTTTTTTCACCTTTATTTACACAATAAAAATGCAAGCCACATGCATACAAGTATTACAGTATTTTGAAGGAAAACTGTCTTAATACATACATATGCATACATTGGTATTGCAAAAGTTGTATGATAATATAAGTGACACCCTTCTGGTGGTTAGCAAAATTTAAAATAAATATAATAAATGTCCATACATATATCCTGTAAATCTGTGCAACAGTTCACATATTTTAAGTGCGTGCTTGATAAAGTACACTTCTCCTTTAATACACATACAGTGACTGGATGCTGTTTATAACACCACATAAATCCTTCACCAATACAGATGGCAGCTCACCTCAGAGATTTGACCTAATAAATATTGGTCTAATGTGCATCACCCTTTTTGAGTTGGGACCAACGCATATCCATATATTCCTCCACTGCATACTTCACTTACATTGTCATACAATTTTTGCAATACCAACGCATATGTGTATTGTCTGCGTATTGTACAGTGGTGACGGAAAGTATTCAGACCCCCTTAAATTTTTCACTCTTTGTTGTATTGTAGCCATTTGCTAAAATCATTTAAGTTCATTTTTTTCCTCATTAATGTACACACAGCACCCCATATTGACAGAAAAACACAGAATTGTTTGCACATTTATTAAAAAAGAAAAAATGAAAATATCACATGGTCCTAAGTATTCAGACCCTTTGCTGTGACACTCATATATTTAACTCAGGTGCTGTCCATTTCTTCTGATCATCCTTGAGATGGTTCTACACCTTCATTTGAGTCCAGCTGTGTTTGATTATACTGATTGGACTTGATTAGGAAAGCCACACACCTATCTATATAATACCTTACAGCTCACAGTGCATGTCAGAGCAAATGAGAATCATGAGGTCAAAGGAACTGCCTTAAGAGCTCAGAGACAGAATTGTGGCAAGGCACAGATCTAGCCAAAGTTACAAAAAAATTCTGCTGCACTTAAGGTTCCTAAGAGCACAGTGGCCTCCATAATCCTTAAATGGAAGAGTGGCCCGACAGAAGCCTCTCCTCAGTGCAAGACACATGAAAGCCTGCATGGAGTTTGCTAAAAAAACACCTGAAGGACTCCAAGATGGTGATAAATAAGATTCTTTGGTCTGATGAGACCAAGATAGAACTTTTTGGCCTTAATTCTAAGCGGTATGTGTGGAGAAAACCAGGCACTGCTCATCACCTGTTAAATACAGTCCCAACAGTAAAGCATGGTGGTGGCAGCATCATGCTGTGGGGGTGTTTTTCAGCTGCAGGGACAGGACGACTGGTTGCAATCGAGGCAAAGATTAATGCGGCCAAGTACAGGGATATCCTGGACGAAAACCTTCTCCAGAGTGCTCAGGATCTCAGAATGGGCCGAAGGTTTGCCTTCCAACAAGACAATGACCCTAAGCACACAGCTAAAATAATGAAGGAGTGGCTTCACAACAACTCCGTGACTGTTCTTGAATGGCCCAGCCAGAGCCCTGACTTAAACCCAATTGAGCATCTCTGGAGAGACCTAAAAATGGCTGTCCACCAACGTTTACCATCCAACCTGACAGAACTGGAGAGGATCTGCAAGGAGAAATGGCAGAGGATCCCCAAATCCAGGTGTGCAAAACTTGTTGCATCTTTCCCAAAAAGACTCATGGCTGTATTAGATCAAAAGGGTGCTTCTACTAAATACTGAGCAAAGGGTCTGAATACTTAGGACCATGTGATATTTCAGTTTTTCTTTTTTAATAAATCTGCAAAAATATCAACAATTCTGTGTTTTCTGTCAATATGGCGTGCAGTGTGACAATAATGAGGAAATAAAATGAACTTAAATGATTTTAGCAAATGGCTGCAATATAACAAAGAGTGAAAAATTTAAGGAGGTCTGAAAACATTCCATCTCCACTGTAGGTAGTTACTGCTTGGCAACACTCGAGTTGTATGTTCTGCTTGTGCGTGCATGGTTTTCCTCCAGGTACTCTAGTTTTCTCTCATACTCCAGTTGACATGCTTGTTGGTTATTGGCTTCTTTCTAAATTAGCCCTGGTATGTGTTATGTATAAATGTGAGTTAGGGACCTCATATTGTAAGCTCCTTGAGGGCAGGGACCTGCTGCCATTTTTTGTGCATAGGATGTGGGTAAAAGGCTAAGCGACTCAACTATGCACGAAAGCATAGGGACTGGGTTGCAGAAAAATGGCAGCAGGTGCTCTGGACAGAGTCAAAATTTTAAATACTTGGTTTAGCAGGGGGCAGTTTGTTTTTCCTTGTGCAGATTGGAAAAGGTTAAAATTTCCGATTGCTCTATTTAAGGATGTTCAATGCACTGATTAGCCACCCTCTTCATAAAGTCCTCTATGTACAAAACACATTGGGGTGTGGCCTAATCGGTGGGCGTGTGCAGGCTGTCAAGTGAGAAGAGCTTAGAGGCTATACAGAGCAGAGGCTTGAGCCAGCAGCTGCCCGCAGTGTTTATACAGATACCCTGCAGTTCTAAGTAAAACTCTTTTGATTCCTGTGCTTGTGAGTAGGATTTTAATGGTGGCTCAAAAAAATTACGATTGTTTTATGGAATTACACTATTGTGCTGCTTTCTCCCCTTTTTTTGTAATACCTATTTTGGATGAGAATTGTGGGTCAGGAATAAAGGAGAAGCCCCACTGAAGAGTGCATGAGCGGATGCAGGAACTGTGGGGGAGTACCTTGCAGAAGCTCTGCATGGACAAGTTGCTAATATGTTTTTTTATTTTTAAAGACATGCTTCATTTTTGATGGGACAGAAAAGCAGGGGGGGTACAGTGATGGGGCAGATGAGCAGGGGGTTACAATGGTGGGACAGATGAGCAGGGGGGGGGGATTCAGGTGTGAGTGCAGGATGTCAATTTCTCACTATTACTCAAGTAGTTTACAGCATTTACTTTATAATAAATCCTTTTCGTGAGTGAGAGTGTGAAGTTGACATGATCTAAAATAATCTGAATTGTTACACTTAATTGCATCCTTCAGTAAGGCATTGCGTGATGGGATATGAAGTTTCCTGGAAGGTCACATGGTGCCACAGAAATTGATGGGCCCGGGATGCATTTTTTAACATTATAAACAGAGAGGTTCAGATTGATAGCTGCCATGGAGTAGGTGAGAGATAATCATATTGGGATGGAGTTTAGACACCTTTTAAATGCTGTTGCCCCTATTGTGCCGCATAAAATGAAACACAAATCACAATGCAATTTTTTTTTTTTATTGAATTTACTACTGGTCACATGACTATTCTCCTCCCACCAGCGACACATCAAACTTTTTTACTTTAACTATTTGTTGCTGCTGGTTGCTAATACAATTGCTTTCCAGCATCATATTAATTAGCAGAGATAATATATTAATTAATCAATTTATAATTTTTTAGGAATCTAGCAGTTGGGGTTATTTATATTATAATTTAATTCAGCATTGCTAGGAAGATATTTTTTCTTTTTGAAGCTCACTACTTTAATTGCAACATTATCTCAATAAATTCTTTCCTGCCTGTTGGTGGCAATGTTGCAATGCTAAAGTTAGCTGTTTATAAAAAGGTTTTATTTTTTACTAGTGCGGAGATGGTGGGCTGGCAATAATCTGATTTCTAGTTCAGGTATGAACAGCCTGATTTCCTCAAAGTGTATACTATTATGCTAGCTAAATTATATTGAAAACCTTATAAATAATAATAATAATAATAATAATAATAAAAAAGCGTTATAGAGTAGTATTGCTTATAAAGCATGTGTGTGCCATGTTCTACAGTTATATAAAACATATACAATGTATATGTGTGTATATATATATATATATATATATATATATATATATATATATATATATGTATTGTTATATCAGTTAGCATGGTTATAAGCTAATATACTGTTTATGTAAGTAGATTTTTTAATGTCCTTTTTGAGTATTATTTATTGATACAGATACTGGAATAGATATATATATATATATATATATATATATATATATATATATATATATTTTTTTTTTTTTCCCTAACATAGCAAGCATGTCATACTTACCTGCTCTGTGCATTGGTTTTGCACAAAGCGTCCCCGATCCTCCTCTTCTGGGGCTCCCCACCAGGACTCCTGGCTCCTCCTGCCTTTCAGTACTTGCCAGCAAGATGCTTGAGGGGGGGTAGCCATGCAGGCTCGCTCTTGAGCTGCACTGTGTGTACCTATTAATACTGGATTTAATTGACATCAGCAGCAGGAGCCTGGAAGAGAGAGAGCAACGCTCTCGTGCACATCACTGGACCGAGATCGGGCTCAGGTAAGTATTTGGGGGGGGGTGTCAGGGGGCTGGGGGGTGATTGTACCTAAAAGTTTTTTTATCCTTAGTGCACAGAATGCATTAGGGGAAAAAAAACCCTTTAGCCTTTACGACCACTTTAATGCTTATTGGTGACACAGTTATAAATCAAATGTTCTTATAAAGTCTATAATTATGTTTGGAATTTTTCTACAACACCAACTCCAAAAAAGTTGGGTCGTTATGTAAAATCTACATAAAACCATGCAATGATTTGCTTATCTCATAAACTCACATTTTATTCACAATAGAAAATAGAAATCATATCAAATGTTTAACCTGAGAAGATGTACTATTTTAAGAAAAAAATAAGGACATTTTGAAAGTGATGGCAGCAACACGTCTCAAAAAGGTTGGGACAGGCCCATGTTTACCATGGTGTAGCATCCCCTCTTCTTTTAACAACACTCTTTAAATGTCTGGGAACTGTGGAGACCAGTTTCTGGAGTTTTGGGAGAGGAATGTTGTCCCATTCTGCCTGGACAGGATTCTAACTGCTCAAGACTCCTGGGTCCTATTTTTCATTTCAAGATGTGCCAAATATTTTCAAATAGTGAAAGGTCTGGGTTGCAGGCAATCATGTTAAGCACCCAGACGCTTCTATTATGAAGCCATGCTGTTGTCATAGATGCAGTATGCAGTTTAACATTGTCCTGCTGAAATATTCAAGGCCTTTCCTAAAAAATACATCATCTGGAAGGGAGCATATCCTGCTCTAATACCTGGCTATACCTGGCTATATCTTTCATCATTGATGGTGCCTTTCAAGATATGCAAGCTGCCCATTCCATACACTATAATGCACCCCCATATCATCACAGATGCAGGCTTCTGAACTGAGTGCTGATAACAAGCCGGAAGGTCCCTCTCCTCTTTATTCCAGAGGACGCAGTGCTCATGGATGCCAAAAAGAATGTCAAATTTAAATTTGTCTGACCACAGAACAGTTTTCCACTTTGCATCAGACCATTTTAAATTAGCTTATCCCAGAAAAGACGGCAGCATTTCTGGCTCATTTTATGGCTTCTTCTTTACATGGTAAAGTTTTATCTTTTTGGATGACATGACAAACTATGTTCACAGACAGTGAGTTTTGGAAGTATTCCTGAGTCCATGCAGTGATGTCCAGAATTATAGATTTATGCCTGTATTTAATGCAGTACCATCTGAGGGCCCGAAGATCATGGACATCCAATTTTGCATTTTGGCTTGTCCCTTGCGCACAGAGATTTCTCCAGATTCTCTTTTGATGATATTATGTACTGTAATTATCCTAATTGTGTTGGGCTGCCAACAGATGAAAAGTACATGTGCATAACAAATAAATAATTCATAGTGTATATAAATAAATCAAATTCATAAAGGATCCATGAAATTCATATAAGTGCTCATAAGAACAACTTCATTATAAGTCCCACGTGATTATAAAGTGCTAAGTGCAAAAGTCCATAACCAAAGGAAAACATGTGCAAATATGGTAGCCCAAATATTCCCACAGGCAGGTAGACTTTTCACCACTTGTGTGCACCAACAGTCGCAAACTGCTTACCAGATCCTCAGACCTCAAAGAGAAAAAATTCTGGCTACGCTTTAAAATACCGCATGAGTTTTTTTATGAAGTCATGCGTACACAGCGTCCCCGCTTTTCTTTTGGGTTTGTACTTCTATATAAATAACGTATCTATAAGATGTGACAAATATCTGCTTTAAAGAGACACTGTCACCTTGCTTATTCAGGGCAAAGTGACACTTTGTAAAGGACCCCCTTGCCCTAGTTATATTCACCCTATATTCACCCTACCAGCATTCCCTCACTGCTTTCTGGTATGGGGGAGCATGTGAAAGTGCTTGGGTCTAGTCTAGTCACCAATTGCTAACCCTGAAAGCCATAACATGATTGTGGGAGTGACATCACCAATACCCTTTGCAACCCACACCACTGGATTTCAGGGCTAGCTACAGCAGAAGCAGGTGCTGTGGGGAGCACTTTACCAAGTGCCCTGAATGGATAGGTTGACAAGTTGTCTCTTTAATTCCTCATGCATCAGTTTTTTTCTTTCCAGATTATCTTTCTACTTACATAAATGTTTGCTGGTTTATAATTTCAGTCATAATTAGGTTGCTTTCTACTTTTTCCCTGTATGTACCCCATGTGGTAGATCCCCATCTAAAATACTCAGAAATTTTACAATTGTTTTCTCCTTGGGGTAAGACTGTGAAGGAAAATGGGCATAGCATGATTTTTACTGAAAACTTGAAGAGATAAGCTGTAGTAAATGTACAGAAGAGGGACCATATCTGGGTTGTGCTCATAGATTAAAAACTGGACTGGAGTAAGAACACCGAAGTGCTCTAAAGGAAGGGACCAGAGCCACCTCTATTTTTTGAGGAGGCGGAGGTCTTTTAAAATCTGCCGAACGATGCTGAAGATATTTTATGAGTCTGTGGTGGGCAGTGCTCTGCTGAATGCAGTGGCTTGCTGTGGAAGCAGGCTTAGGGCCCTTTCACGCTGATACATTTTTCCTGCATTTTTTTTCCTTAAATCCAAAGGGACTTTTAACACCACTGCATTACAGGTGCAGTGCTTTTTGAAAAGTTCTGTATGCTGCATCTTTGGCTCAGTTTTGAAAACTGCATTAAAAACGCAGCTTCCCATTGTATTGAATGGAAACCGCTGTAAAACTGTGGTAAAATTGCTGTAAAAACACACCTGCATTTTTGGTGCATTTTTGAGTCACACATCCATTTTTCACAGGTGCAGACAACCAGACAGCAAACACATCTGAAACACAGCAATATGCGTTTTTACTGTGATTTTGCTACAGAGCAGTGCAAAAGTACCCTTAAAATGGCCGTCAACAGACTAAATAAGCTTATTTACAAGGCCAGCTATGATGTTGGATTGTAGTTGGAATCGTTAACAACACTGTCTGAAAGGAGGATGCTGTCAAAGGTACAGTCAATCTTGGACAACTGCCCCCACCCACTCCAAAATAGGCTGGTCATTCTGAGGAGTACCCTTAGTGATCGAGTGTTACAACCATGATGCAGCACACAGCAACACAGGAAATAATTTTTGCCTGGGGCCATCAAAGTATATAATTCTTCTCTGTAAATGCTGGATGCAGGGTTTTTAACATATGATCTAGATTTTTCAGTGTATTTGTATTTTGTTAGTATTAGGTTAATTTATGTGTAACAACCTTTAGTCTAATATTTAGGGGAAATAATGCAATATTTGCATTTTTGTAGTTTGATTTAGTTTTTCCAATCAGTGTTATTTATTCAATGTAATTTTTTTAATATGATGGTATGTTTATTGTAGTATAGTATTTAATTTTAATTTGTTTTGTTTCAGTTCATGTTATTGTATATATTAAACACTTGCCGACCGGCTCACGCCGATACACATCGGCAAAGTGGCACATTCCCGCAAAACCCCGTATGGGTACGTTGTCCCCTTTAAGAGGCTCCTGCGCACGCCCGCTGCATGGCGGGGGACCCGATGCGCATGGCCGGCGGGCACAATCGCCACCCACTATCGCTGGCACAAGAGCCAGCACGGGGATTTTGTGTGTGTAAATACACAAATCCTTGTGCTGACAAGGGTGGAGATACAGATTGTCTGTTCCTACATTTTTATAGCACTGATCGCTGTATAAATGTCAATGGTCCCAAAAATGTGTCAAAAGTGTCCGGTCTGTCTGCTGCAATGTTGCAGTACCGCTACAAATCACAGATCACTGCCATTACTAGTAACAAAAAAAAATGCCATAAAAATGCCAAAAATCTTTCCGATGGTTTGTAGACTCTATAACTTTTGGGCAAACATATCATTTTTTTTTACCAAAAATATGTAGAAGAATATATATTGGCCTAAACTGATGAAGAAATGTGTTTTTTGAAAAAAAAAAAAAAAAAACATTTTTGGGGATATTTATAATAGCAAAAAGTAAAAGATGTTTTTTTTTTTCAAAATTGTCGCTTTTTTTTTGTTTATAGCACAAAAAATAAAAACGCAGAGGTGATCAAATACCACCAAAAGAAAGCTCTATTTGTGGGGAAAATAGGACAGAAATTTTGTTTGGGTACAGCATTGCATGACCGCGAAATTGTCAGTTAAAGTGACGCAGTGCCAAATTATATCAGGAAGGGGGTAAAATCTTCCGGGGCTGAATCGGTTAATCAGCCGAATGATGGCTACAACGTGGGCGTCCTGTTCTGGGGGGGTGTCTATTGACATCCTGCCAGAACCCCGCCCCCTCGCACACCCTTGGGGCACACATTGGGAGCGCTCTATGATTGATGTGTCTTTCGGACACAGCTGATCACAGATTGAGATTAAGGGCCAATCAAAGCAGCCCTTTTCCATGTGATGAGCTGTGTCCAATCACAGCTCATCACATGTAAACAAATGTCAGTTATCGGTATTTCCTTTCCTCAACACTGTGGCTGTGTGAGGAAAGGAAAGCCGATAACTGGTTATCCTGTGACAGGGGGCATTTACACTGATGATCAGTGCAGCCCCATCAGTGTTGCATATCACTGCCCATCAATGCAGCATATCAGTGTTCATCAGTGCAGTCTCATCAGTGATCATCGCTGCAGCATATCAGTACAACCTCATAAGATCATATCAATGAACAAAGAAAATTACTTATTTGCAAGATTGATGCATGTTGCATGACCACGCAATTTTCATTCAAAGTAATAAAGTATTCTGAATCTGAATCCTCACGTGCCCATTGTAGGTGCTTTTGGCTGTGGACATGGGTCAGCATGGACACCCTGACCGGTCTGTGGCTACGCAGCCCCATACACAACAAACTGTGATGCCCATTTTTTCTACTTTCAACACATCAACCTCAGGGACAGCATATTTACTAGTTGCTTAGTATATCCCAATAACTTTCAGATACCATTTTAAGAATATAATCAACCTGTCAGTGGTCATACATTTGTTGCTAATCAGTGTATATGCACCAATATACATACTCTACATACATCACATATCATTAAAATGCTGGAGGTGATTGTAGCAATGTTAGTGCACTTACAACAAAAACAACTGAGAAGTGTTTGTGATACTTTTTTATTTACACTAACATTAACATTTTCCATGTAAAAGTAATGCAAATAATATAAAAGTAAGAAGAAAATTACAAATACAATGTTTGCTTATACGTATGATGGAGTAATAGGTAGTATAGCTCTGAGAAATTGTACTGCACTCTATTTGTTTAGAGTGCATTAATGTAGAGAAGAAGTGGTTGACGGTGCTCAACAACACAAGATATAACATAGGCTGGAAAAATGGTAAAAACGAGTATTCTAAAAAGAAATGGCAGTTGTTTTTGATACACAGTACTTTTGCAAGCTGAATCCCATCTAGCTAGGTTTACATCTACTAAGTGGATGCAAACCAATGAAAGATGACAATAAATACTTTCCCTCTGTCTGCGCCATTGAACTCTACTAACCTGCCTTGTAATTCTGCTGATGAGAGACTGACACTTCATGAGGTGTTGAGCACCTGGGTCTTCCGCAACTCTAATGCCCTGTACACACGGTCGGATTTTCCAACGGAAAATGTGTGATAGGACCTTGTTGTCGGAAATTCCAACCGTGTGTGGGTTCCATCACACATTTTCCATCGGAATTTCCGACACACAAAGTTTGAGAGCAGGCTATAAAATTTTCCGACAACAAAATTGTTGTCGGAAATTCCGATTGTGTGTACACAAATCCGACGCACAAAGTGCCACACATGCTCAAAATAAATTAAGAGACGAAAGCTATTGGCTACTGCCCCGTTCGTAGTCCCAACGTACGTGTTTTACATCACCGCGTTCAGAACTATTGGATTTTCCGACAACTTTGTGTGACCGTGTGTATGCAAGACAAGTTTGAGCCAACATCCGTCGGAAAAAATCCTAGGATTTTGTTGTCGGAATGTCCGATCAATGTCCGACCGTGTGTACGGGGCATTAAAGTGAAATTCTGTGACAACCAGCAGCGATAAGTATTTACCATTGTCTCTTTCTGAAGGTATGTTTGCAGGGTATATTTTTTATAGCAACTTCCCTTTGAGAAGGTTCGTCTTTAGTCATTGGTTCGGTATTTTTTCAAAATTTGAAAGTTACCTGGACCAGTTATATCCCCTTTATATGGTAATTAAAATATTTAACTAGTGAACATAGTAAATGTAAATAATTTTAAAACTGGGTTTTGGGCAAGAATGTTTGGTAATGTAGGCAATAAATACTTATTTGGTTATTAAACCTTTGTACACTGATTACATCAGTACAGCAAAAAGAACATTTTATGATTTTTCTTTTATAATATCAGATTCCATTGTCTTGAGTACATATGAGAAACAAGTACATTCGTTTTGGTGATGTTTATTTACAAACCTATCAATTGACATATACACAGAAAATATTTAAATATGATAATCATCATAGGTCATTCTTGAAAATGTGGAATATTTATAGAGTTAATGGAACTAGCATTCAATGTTTTTTTGTTTTTTTTTCCCATGCAATGTGCATGCATTCCAAGTATGTATAAGTTTAACACCTACAGGTATTTATTACCTCTCCCAGAGTTTACACTACTCCCTCTTTCAATAACTTCATCTGCTTTTCTATACTGAAGAATGAAGTTATGTTGTCAAAGTTTTGGCTGGGATTTTCACATTAAAGAATGCTGTTTATTTTCTTTTTGTTTAAATGCTTACCTCTTTCTACTTTGGGAATATCACAAATGATGTATATAATATTTAATCATCACACTTGCATTTTCATAACTGATGCCTTCCAAGAATGTTGAACTGCTTGTTCTTGTAACATCTCAATGGCTAGTGCGGGGGTGTCTGACCTTTAGACCTTCCTGGGCCACATTGGAAGAAGAGGAATTGTTTTGGGCAACACATAAAATACACTAACAATAAGGAGAGCTGATGAACAGGTCCTTCTACAGCTCTCAGTGGGTAGGTTTGGCCTCCGGGCCCCTTCAATGTAATGACAGGGCCACACCTATTTGCAACTATCTGCACAGGCAGCAATTACCTGTGGTGATCACTGCTGGATGCAGACAAAGTGCATTCAGCAGTGATCACCGCGGGTAATCGTTGGCTGTGTAGAGAGATGTGAATTGGTGTGGCTGCCAGCAAACTGTCATTATAGTGAACAGGGCCCGCAGCTGCGCCTACCTGTTGTGTGGTTGAAAGCCGCTGGATAAAACTAATCGCCAGTGTGTATGTGTTGTGTGGGGAGGTGGGGGAAGTTGTAAACAGGGGGCTTCGAGGGAGGGTGCAATTAAAAACTGGGAGGGGCACAGACCACCCCCAAAGATCGGGCCATGCAGCATTTACTTACCTGGCCCCCCTGCATTTCCTGCTTGCACGGCATCCCCAGCGTCTCTCCAGACGGTCACAGCCACATGCTAAACTTTCTGGGGCTGTCGGTTGGACACCCCTGGGTTAGGGGTTATAACCTGAGTTTTCCCAAATATTCTGCAGATTATAGACATATTTTCTTTTGTTTATTAGCATAACTGCACATTGCCAGAAGAGCAACTCTATCTAACAAGTTAACTCAGTCAGTCAAGTGATCTACCATTGCTGTGCGTGAAACATTACTATTGTGCCATTGTCAGAGTTTAGTTTTATGTAGTCCCTTTTAGGCAAATCCAGCAAGCCCCGCCTAGAGCTTGGTAATGCTGGGATGGGGGGAATCTAATGCTGGGGGGGGGTCAACTAATGCCGCATACATATGATCGGAATTCCCGCCAGCAAGAGATTGAGAGCATGTTCTCAATTTTTTTGTTCGGAAGAAGTTCCTATCCGAAATTGCGATCGTCTGTACAAATTCCAATGCACAAAATTCCTACGCATGCTCAGAAACAATTCAACGCACGCTCGGAAGCATTGAACTTCATTTTCTCGGCTTGTCGTAGTGTTGTACATCACCGCGTTCTTGACGGTTGAAAGTTCAGGGAACTTTTGTGTGACCGTGTGTATGCAAGGCACTTGAGCAGAATTCCGTCGGAAAAACCATCCAAGTTTTTTCAGACGGAAAATCCGCTCGTGTGTACACGGCATTACTCTTAAAATTCCTTCTATTAAATACCTACTCAAGGCACATCATATGCTATGTTGTATGTTACACTATCCTAATTAATACAGTTTGTAACTGTAAACTGTGCTGTACCTTTGACCAAAGTGTTTATTGTTCCAGCAGTTGCTGCATGCTTAGTGTCCCAAACTGTTTAATCAAAGTGGTTTTAAACCCTCACATATACCCAGTGAAGTGAATAGTCTCAGGTAAAATACACAGAGATGAAACAAATCCTCCTACATAAGTTGTACCTGTTTATCTGCAATCTTCTCTCCTCTACAGATGTTCAAAGTCCAAAATGTATACAGCTTGTCTGTAGAATGCAGGAACGCAGGGAGCTGAGGTTGCACATTGCAGAGCTAAATGAGAGCTGATTGGAGGGAAGGGACACACCCTCCTTCACACAGCACACAGGAACAGAGCTGAGACTGTCAGCCACAGGCTGTGTGCTGGAACTACCTCCCCTGTCACCTCATGTAGAGAGCAGAGAAACAAGGTAGTGGATAGAAATTACAATTACTGCTGTGGTTTGGAACAAGTAGACACTATAGAAGGTATGCTTTGTTCATATTTCATGTCTGAGGTTTATAATCACTTTAAGTTGTTCTTTAAAGCAGTCTCAGACAAGATGTGAACCTAAAAAAGGTCTTAAAAGCAGAGGGCTCTGCACTGAAGTGTGGGTGCAGTGAAATTGCGCTGAAAGCACACGTTTGTCATAGTCCTTTTACTCATGAAATATTTTTTAATGACTGTGCCATAAACAAGAGAGGACCAAATGCATACAAACCTCAACATGATCATTTTAAGAATTTGAAATCAATCTATTACAAAAGCTTTTCTACACACAGACTATCTTCGGGTTATTTTAGACTTGCGGTGCCCTTGGAAGAGCGATCCATTTTAAGATCACTTTTCAGAGGGCATTTAATGGGCAATGAGGAGGCATTACAATGCCCCTCACCACATGATTTAATCCTATAATGCATCACTGCAATTGCACGCATAGCACAAGGTTGTGGCATGGCCCCATTAAACATAATGAGTGAGTTTGACAGGTGGTACCGCTTGTCAAACACTGCACCCTGAGATAAAAATGCAGCAGCCGTGAAGCAAAGCATCTTTATACCTCTGTCCAGCTGTATTGGGACATTTCAGGTGGTTGGCCGGGGAGGAATAAAACCGTGACTCAGCCACCTGTTTTTACCACCCCCTGGTCGTCCGTCTGAAAGAGCAGTTAGGCAGATGATGCAATTTTCTTTCCTGAAAATATTGCCTGATCAACGCGATCATTGTTGATGGGGGAGTCCCTCCTGTTGTGTTTTAATACGTTTTCATAAAGTGTATTAAAACAAGAACAGTGTCAGTAGAGCAGTGGAGGGTGTCAGTAGAGCAGTGGATGGTGTCAGTAAGACAATGGAGGGGCACACCTTACACACCCCATGTGCACGACTATGTTGGGGAATAATATATCTGGATTTCAGGTGGTCTAAAACAGACATATGATTCAAAATTGGACTGGTGAACCCCAGACAGGTGGCAACCCTAGTGTGTCCTGTAAATTGCCTCCGGCATTGCTCCTGTTTCATCTTGCTGGAGGCCACCATTTTGTTGAAACCCAGAGCAGTCACTTTCTTGATGAAAACTCTCCCCCTCGGTCTCGAAAATGATGTCACTTACTTCAATTAAAATATGTAAATTTCCAGTCTTGATTCTTTTTCTTGGCTTAGCTAGAGAGGAAGGCTGACACAAGTTTTACAGTGCGGAAGTTATAGCTCTGCCCATGAGGAAGAAAGGAGGGAGTATCAAGGAGATAACATAAAAGACTATCTTTGTAGGTTTAAATCTTTTGTGTCTCACTGACTTTGCTTTTCTCCCTCCCCAATATACTGTATGTTCACTAAGCACAGTCTATCATTCCTGTTGCTTTCTTCCCCCTTCAGTAACCATAAGTTGTCAGCAGACCTGGCCTCTAGTGACTCTGATTTTAGGCAACTGAGCATGTGCAGAGCAGGGTGTATTACTAAATTACTGTGTATTACTGGATTTTACATTATTATATATATATATATATATATATATATATATATATATATTTTTTTTTTTTTTTTTTTTAAATGTATTACTATACCTGCAAAAGGGGCCAGCCTGAAGTGACCTAACAAGACTTAACTTTTAGACTAAAGTCCCACTTAAATACAGTACTGGAGATAAATAATAATGAACAAGCTTTTCCATTTTGCCTCCTGTTTTATATGCTGCTATATCAGACTATGATGGATCTTGGAGACCAGTTGCTTTTTACTCCACAACAAAATAGCTTAATGGAAAACCCCTAGATGAGTGACATTTCATAAAAGTGCTATAATAGGAAAGGATCATATGTAATAAGTGGAAGCAAAGATGTATACAAACAGCGTTCATTTTGGGACTGCAGGTAAACAGGATATGCAGCATACAAACTGGGAGGATAAGTCAGAACTGATCATAGATAAAGGTGGGTCACTGGTCACTTGCTTTACAGTTCTTTTTGATCTTGTTCTATAAACACACAAGAAATGAGCCTGCACCTAGCATTATCTGGACAAAGAACAAATACATGATGATGACAGCTCACTGTGGCTCTTGCCTAAAGCCTTCTGTTATCTCACATCTACTTATGACTTTTGCTTGTTTTGCAGCAAAAAACTGTGTCTATAACTGACCCCTGTAAGCATTAGTAAATATAAAATAAGATAAAACAGACACTGCCATGTGCCGCTGACAAGTAGAGGTAAAACATTAAAGTGAGTGTTATCACATATGACCTGAGTAAACTAGCAGGTTCATATTTACTTAGGCACAGAGATATCAAGCTTTTCAGCACGTAGAACCAAGCACATGCAACATTTAAAAGTGCAAATTTAACTGAGGCTAGTAATTTCCACATCACCAATTTGACCTGTAGCTGAAAAGTATATACAGATATATATATATATGTAGCACTAACTCTCCGCGGAGCTGCTGGTTTAAGCGGGTCAGTTTCCTTCACTTTGCTTCCCTCTGTTTCACCGGGTCTAGGGGTTCCGTTGAGTTTACTTCTGGACGACACACGCACCAACACTGGAGTACGTTTTCAATGCTTTATTACACAGTCAAACTTTAGGAAGTAGCAGGAAAGAGGCGGAAAAGGAAACTTTCAGGAGGAACTCAAATATCTTCTTATAGAATCTTAGCGACAAATGTCCCGGTAGAATTCAGATAATTATGTGGAATGCGCTCCCCTTGTGGGACACACTCTTTGCTCGTATGGATAGGCCTCTCTCACCGGTCTAGCAGCCAGTACGCAGCACGAATCAAAAGTCTCTGCCACAGACTCGCTTGGGGGAATAAATCTGTACGATCCTCTGCCACAGGATGTATCAGATTTTCTGCAATGAAAGTCAGTCACAGTGCTTGAACCTTTAAGCCGAACCGGCAACACTATGCTGTATAGTTACTTCTTTTGGATACGTCCTTCAACCGAGTCACCAGGCCCCTCTATAGACCAGCTCACCGCGTGATCTCTCCAAGACGGGTCCTCCCCTGGGATCTTACTCGGCTGTCCAGCTTCATCACACAAGACCGATAGCTTAGGACCATTCCTCGGCCGCGGTGGTAGGCCCCAGACAAGCCCCTGGACCCACCCCTGCGCCGCTGTATCATGGGCCTCCCGATCAGAGGACCACGAGGTAGCTCCTTAACGCATACCTGTCGGCCAGGAGGGCCAGCAGGTGGCTGTAAAAAAACTCTAGAACATGGCGTCTGTCCCATAAATACCCTCTTCCCAGAATGCAACTCGGAGGACCACCTCCACCGAGCTTGTCTCTGAGACAGAGGAGCATCTATACACTTCAACACGTTGCCTTTCCAACACTGACCAGTGGCAACAGCGACACCCACCGGTCAGCACGGAAACACACACAATGTCAGCAAAGCTGGAACAGAGGCGAACTTTTACCTTCCTAACGCCCAAATTACTAAATTTACCTAACCTGCGGTAGATTGTAAATCTACCAGCGCTACATATATATATATATATATATATATATATATATATATATATATATATATATATATATATATATATATATATATATATATATACCGTATATACTGTGTATATATACAGTACTGTGCAAAAGTTTTAGGCAGGTGTGAAAAATGCTGTCGTTTAAGAATGCTTATAGAAATAGTGTTAAAAGTTTATTTTCATCAATTAACAAAATATTTGGTGTGACCACCCTTTGCCTTACAAACAGCATAAATTCTTCTAGGTATAGTTGCACACAGTTTTTGAAAGAACTTGGCAGGTAGGTTGTTCCAAACATCTTGGAGAACTAACCATAGATCTTCTGTGGGTGTAAGCTGCCTCAAATCCTTCTGTCTCTTTATGTAATCCCAGACATATGCCATCACTTTCAAACCATCACTTTAAGTCTCCTTGTTCTTTACTCTGACAATAGTTCTTATTGACATTGGCTGTATGTTTGTGGTCGTTGTCCTGCTGCAGGATACATTTGGGGTCAATCACACATGATGGCATGGTGAAATTGCCTGTATTTCTCAGCATTGAGGACACCATTGATCCTGACTAAAGCCGCGTACACACGATCGGATTTTCCGACGGGAATTATATGATGACAGGCTGTTGGCGGAAAATCCGATCGTTTATATGCTCCATCGGACAAAAGTCCAAAGTACAAACACACATGCTTGGAAGCAAGGATGAGCTAGAAGCGGTCGGTCTTGTAAACTAGCGTTCGCAATGGAAAATTAACATTTGTGAAGTGGCAAATTATGAAATCTCGAAATGCAGCGCACATTCTCTTCTTCTCTATTTAATGGGATAATAATGAAGCTGCTTTGCTGGTGATACTGATGGAGTTATGGCAAACTTATTTTAAAAGGCTTTTATTTTCTAGTGATATCAAGAATAATATTATTATGCTTTTTTTTTTTTTTTCGACAAGTTACCACAACACCATTATCCCATAGTTTTTAAGATCAAAGATACAACTATTTTGGTGTTCCTTGTCAATTTTACATTGTATTTTTTTTAAATGTAACTGCCTACTCCCAAACTGTAATTTGAAATAAAACACATAGCCAAGTATTATTCTACACAATTTTTTTATTGTGCATTAAAAAAAGAAAACAAATACAATTAGACATGCAATCTGCCAATAGAAATTAACCAAAAAATGCATTCTATGCATCCAAAAATATAGAAAATATACCAAACCAAATCATTATTCAACCACAAAATAAAATAAAAGCCTCATGCATGTGTCCTGCTTCTTAATATAGGGGGTCAACAATACCAAGAGTTGGTGAAAGCAGGGGTCATCCGGAGATAATTCCGAAAATCATCTGGATTATTCTCCTGGAGCTCCCGCAGCAAAGGGGTCAAAGCAATAACTCCAAGGCCAATAATAAATAACACATTATCTCCTCCGATTCCGCAACATGTCTGTTTGACAAACGGCCGTTCAGAAAGGAACTGAAAAGCACAAAATGGAAAGCGCGAACTGAAAAGCGCTGAATGAACAGTGAGAATTAACACTCACCAAACTTCTACTAACACAAAATTAGCAGAAGGAGCCCAAAGGGTGGTGCTAAAGAGCTAAAAAAACCACGTAGTACATCACTATGTTCGTGTTTGTTGGCCGACAATTCCTTGCCGTTTGTATGCAAGACAAAATCCAGGCACGCGCCTTTGGACAAAAGTCCGAGGTTCTGTCTGCGGAAAATCCGATCGTGTGTACGAGGCTTAAGTCTCCCACTCCATGTGCAGAAATGCAGCACCAAACTTGCAAGGAACCTCCACCATTCTTCAATGTTGCCTGCAAACACTCATTATTGTACTGCTCTCCAGCCCTTCACAAACAGCCTTTTGCTAAAAAATCACCCAAGTTCCTATGTTTTCACACATAGGACATGGAAACATGGCTAAGTGGCTCAACTATGCAAAGGTTCAGACAACACTGGCCAGGATCCCTCCCACTCTCGGCTTTTGCATAAAAGTTCAGGGCTTGATAGTGGCTTCCCTTAAGGCAATCCCTCTTACACAGGTTCACTCCAGACTGTTGCATCTCAGCATTCTGGCGGTGTGGGACAAGAAGTTGCAGTCTCTGAATTCACCGATTCATCTGTGACCTGCAGCCAGATTGCCTCTAGCCTTGTGGCTCATAAATCTATGCCTGAAGTAGAGAAAGACCTTCCCACCTCTGTTCTGGAAAAAATTTCATGATGGATGTCTGTTTTACAGGCTGGGGTGGGATCCTGCACATTCTATAGCTGGTACCTGGTTGCCATAAAAAGGCTTGCCTGTTTCTTTAAATGCTGGAACATTTGGTTACAGGGTACTGGTCCTAATTTAAGCATGGAATACAATGGCTATGTCAGTCATCCGGGGGAACCAGATGCCTTGTGGTCCTAAGAGAGAGCTTTGGCAGAAATTCATTATCCAGTCCTATCCACTCTCCACATCGCAAGCATTAAAAATTGGCAGGTGGATTTTCTCAGTCATCGACCTTGAGCGGTTTCTCTACCAAGAGGTATTTCAAGGCATCTATCACAGGTGGGGCATGCTGGATGTGGTCTTCCTGGCTTTTCGACTCAAGATAGACAGGTTTGTCTCCAAGTCTGGGGATCATCTGACAATAGCAGTGGGTGCTCTGGTCAGTTCAACCCGATCATTGCCTTTCCTTCCCTAAGGCTCCTTCCTGATCTGCTTCAAACTGGCCTAGAAGGATGCGGTGCTATGAACAGCCCATGCTGTTTTTTTTAGCAGTTTAAGCAAGTTTTTTGGAGAGGCAGGCATGCTGATTGCACAGGTGTGGGCTGGGTTCATAATAGACCAAGGGTTAGAGCTCAGGGCTCCACCCAACAGACAGGAGGTCTGTGCATGGGAGTCAGGAGGACTCCCATCCTCTGTAGGAGTCAGAGACATGGGGCAGCAAGAGCGTGCATGTCTGCAGGAGGCAGATGTAGTCCATGACAGAGCAGCAACAAACAGGTTGTGAGTAAGCTGTGAGAGAGCTTGACTAGAAGGAAATCTTTTTGTTGGTCTGAGGAGCAGATCAAAGGCCTAGGCTTGAGGCTGAAACAGCTGTGTGGCAAGAGAGTAAGCCAGGAGGCTGAAGCATTGTGCAAGTTACAGTAATGGTGGAACCCCTGCATGGGAAATTTCTGTCTTTTGTGAATTTTTCTTTTCCTTTAAATAAACGTGGGCTGCTATGCCCTTGAAAATGTGTAGTTCTAGACTGGCGCAACTTCTTGAAAACACATGCACCACATGAGTCTAATCACCCCGATCTTTACAGAACTCATAAGGCTTCTGGCAGACTCTCCATGGACTCTTCCCTAACCCCCAAATCTTCTGCCCCGGGGACCCAAGTACTATCTTACTTCACAGTTGTTGGCTTTATTGGCATGGCTGTTGAAGCATAGGTCATAAGCGATAGTGGACTATCCGATTCTGTTACTCCTATGCTCCTAAAAGCTAGGGAAATCCACCTTTCAAAAGGTCTGATATTGCACCTGGAAATGTACTTTGCTTGGTGCAAGGGAAGGAAGTTTTCACGCCAGGTATTACCCCATGACTTATCCTGATTATTATCAAAGGAGAGATCTTGACTCTAGCAGTTATTTTTCAAAGATCGCTTGCTCCTCAATTCTTGGTAAAACACTTTCTACAGAGTGTTGCTCACATCGTACATTGACCTGTGCATCCATAGGAACGTAACCTGGTTCTGTCTGCTCTTCAAAAAACACCCTTTGAACCTTTCAGAACTCTGCCCCGTCCACTTCCACCCACATGGTTGTTTTCCTAGCTGCCATCAACACAGTGAGGCACATTTTTGCTACAAAGGCCCCCTCTTGTAGGGAGTCTTTTTTGTCCTGTACTGGAACAAGGTCGTTATGGGACCTATGATCTATTTTCTCTGTAAGGAGTTTTCTTCTCTTCACCTTACTCCGAACATTGTTCTGCAAACACTATATCCTGTACCATCTCTTTGTCCTGTCCCAGTATATCCCAAGGAGGTTTCCCTCAATTGTTTGGATATGCGCTCAGCTGTGTCTCATTTCAGCCTTACTTTGGAAGCTCATCATCCAAGCCTCACCGTTTCCTGTCAAGGCACGTTCTACTAGATCCATTAGTGTCTCTTGGGCTTTTCAGCATCAGGCATCTGTGTAACAAATTGTAAGGCATTCACATGGTTTTCAGATTTCGTGTTTTCTAAATTCTACCATGTGGATGTTTAGGTCTCAGCTGATTCAAGCTTTGGGTGTAAGGTCCTTCAGACAGCCCTTTGAGCTGTGGCTATTGCAGTATCTCTGTTCTCATGGGTCTGCTGGCATGCTTGTAGCTGTGTTGCCCACTCCTCATATAGACTGCTTTTGGCTACCCCATTCATCTTAGAATTCTTATGACCCTGTGTCCCTTAATGAACACTTAGGAAAATAGAGTTTTTTATTTAATGTAAAATCCTCTTCTTGAAGCCTATTAAGGGACACAGGCCCCACCCCTTTTGTGATCTCTTATATTACTGCATTTGGAACAAACAAAATCATGATAGGAGTTGGAGGGATTACGCTGACTAATCAACACTTTTTTGTTTGTCAGTGTCCAATCTCCTGTTGACAGCAGTATACCTTAACATCTCATAATTCATTTAACCTTGTGTTAGTCAATAAACTGGATGGACCAGGGTCTCTATTCAACACTGTTAATTATGCAACTTCAAGAAAGGGATTTTACCGTAAGTCAATAATCCTAGTATTTTGCAGGTTGCCAGTCTTTAGATGTGGTGACTGCATTTTATTATCTTTTTTCAGGCTTTTTTCCCTTTAATTTTTACCTGGTAATCCTAAGAATAACAGACTTGTCAGTCCCTTCATGGCTACACTTACTCCTCCATTGTACCTATGGTGGCCAGCTTGGTTGGCAGACAGGCTGGGCTCTGCATATGTTTGTGTCCATTACATGAAGGTTGATGGTAATAGTAGTTTACACAAGACAGATAAAATAGTTTTTGCTGTCTTTTTAGCTCACAGCAAGTTACAAGGATACTGCATTGCTTGCAAGATTAACAGATATTTTCTGTACTTGCTGAAAATGTTCTTATCCTGAAAAAAGATAATTAACCCACATCCAAGGACTGGAAAGCTGCAAGGAAAAATTGTGGCACTTTGAAAATTGTAAGTTAACGTACTTGTTTCAAAGAAAGGGGCTGTGACAGACCACCTGGCACCCCGCTTGGGTGCTTCCACCAAGATACAGCTTCCTCCACTCTGGAACCATGTATTATAGCTGAGCATTGCACCCAAAAACTAGACAACACTAGCTTAGGTGCAAACTAGAACTGACGTTATTGTAAATTCACACTGAATATATACCACACAAAATCAGGTAAGAGCTTGATCAAGTTATCCCAAACAATGCAAACTGAATACAATAATATCAGTACGCCTAATGAACATATAAATGTGAAGCGTAGCACCAAAAGTAACTAAACTATGGCGTGGCCTGGACAGCGATGTGAGCAGACGTGTGTGAGTGAAGCTCCGCTCGTGGCAGATCCTTCTATACACATCCTGCAGCCAAAAAACCCTGCTTTTCTCCCCTGACCTGGCCGAACCTGCCGCTGAGACCGGGACCGATATGTCTCCACCGAGGAGGAACACAGCCTCCTCGTCTCTCGACCGGTACAGACGAACGGAGCGGGACATGGAGAACCAAGATGGCGCCTCGGACACACCGCATGCATCCCCTCCTGTGGAGAAGGAGCCGGACGGCACAGCAAAGGTACTAGAGGCAATCTCCCTTTGTCAATCCACACTTACAACTAAGATAGAAGAGGTGAAGGTGGACATTTCACTTATTAGACAAGATATGACCAAGCTCCGGGAACGAGTAACTGAAGCGGAGACTCGGATTGGGCAGGCGGAGGACATACTACACCCCATGCAGCACACACAAGATGAGATGCGACGTCAGATTCAACAATTGGCGCAGAAGCAAGACGACCTCGAAAACCGCACCCGCCGGTCCAACCTCCGGTTCATCGGACTGCCGGAGGGCTCAGAGGGCACAGACCCGGCCACTTTCCTGGAGCAGCTCCTCATCAAAACATATGGCAGAGACTCATTTTCGACTACGTTTGTAGTGGAACGTGCCCACCGAATGCCGGCTCGCCGCCCGCCTGAAGGTTCACCCCCACGCACTTTCATCGCGAAGCTGCTAAATTTCAGAGACCGTGATACGGTACTGCGACTGGCCAGAATAAAAGGAAACATCCCATATCAAACCGGCTTCATCTCAGCATTCCCGGACTTCTCTGCAGAGGTCCAGAAGCAAAGGGCGCAATTCTCTGACACCAAGCGCCGCCTAAGAGCACTACACGTCAAATACTCCATGCTGTTCCCGGCTCGGCTCCGCATAGTGGGTGAAGACCGAGTGCACTTCTTTGAGGACCCTAACCAGGCCTCAGCATGGGTGGATCGTCTAGATGCACAGAGAAACCGTCCTGCCTAGGACGCAGCCTGACCCGCCAAAGAAGCAAGCTTCAATCTGCAGCTTCCCACCTACATCACGTTCCAGGATTCGTACCACACATGATTGCCAGGGAAGAGGCACCGACCTCAAACAACTCATCACTGGACTCATCAGGGTAAATGACTCTGCGACACTGATGCCCCAAACACGGACTGTTATTCTCCGCTGTTGATAATTTGGAGATCCCCCTGTTTTGGGCCCACCACACCATAAATCCCCTCCGGAAATTAGCCCTTATATCTTATACCTCCAATTGGAGAAGATGCGTGTCCGGGCGTACAGCATTAACATTTTTTTTTTTTTTTTTTTTTTTTTTTCCCCCTTTTAATTTTCTTGACCCGGGCCAAACTTGAACTGCGCCATGCGAGAACACCGAAGAAGACATGTTCTCCCAAGACCGCACCTGATCCAAGCTGCCCGAACTGGACTTGGCTAATCTCTTCTCCCTACTTGCCACAGCGACGCAAGAACTCAGGTTTTATTAGTTTACTAGTTCTGTACATTTAACACTACCACATGTACTCCATCGTTGGATGTTTCTATCCAGAACTTGTTCGCCTCCGGCGGGAGACCGTCACATCAATCCTGGTGCAACCCTATAGGCCACCACCAGGATTGATCAGGTTACTGTGCATCTGAACGGGGTGGGGGCTCCCCCCTCCAGCATAAGTATTATGCTAGAAGTACTTTCTCTTCTATATTGCACACGTTTTGGGAAACAAGCCCCAGTCAAGTTTGGGCGACTGAGGGCAGGGAGGGAGGGCAAGGGAATTGTTATAATTATTGACGTGATGAAGGATATATACTGCAACTTGCAATATAGAGATATATGTGTACATTTGTGTTGCCCACTGAAGGGCGGGGGAGGGTACGGGATACCTCTGGTGCGGAGAGTGACATTGCAACCCCCATTTCTACTCCCCCAAACAAAATTAAACCCTCAATTACTATGTCCACCCTGAAATTTCTCACCTGGAATATCCGAGGGATCCGCGACAAAATTAAACGCACTGCTGTTTTTGCCTGCCTAAAAACCTACCGAGCTGATATAACAGTTTTAGTTGAAACACACATCACTGGTCAGCTCCAGCTTGCATTAAAGCGTCCATGGATAGGATGGGCATTCCACGCGACTCACTCTCCGCACTCGAGAGGGGTCTCAATCCTTATAGCCAAGACGACCCCCTTCGCACTCATCACTATACGCACAGACCCCCAAGGTAGATATATCTTCCTGCACTGCACCATAAATAACACGCAATACCTCATAATGGCCTTCTATATACCCCCTCCGTATAACTCCAACCTAGTCACTGAAGGCCTACTATACATGGCGCAATATCCCAACATACCCGCCATATGGTTGGGTGATTTTAATATGGTACTGAACCCCCAAAAAGACAGGCCACAGACAAACCCAGACACACTCCCCCCAGACACGACCCGGCTCGGACGGTTACTACAAGCATTTTCACTAACCGACACATGGCGCTACAATCACCCTACTAATCGTACATACTCATGCTTCTCAGCATCCCACTCCACTATGTCCCGAATCGACTTTATCATGATATCCAACACACTGCTGCCCCGCCTGTCGGACTCGGGCTACCACACCAGAACTCTATCTGATCATGCCCCGTGCTGGGCGACCCTGTATCTCAATTCGAGGCCGGGGCCTCCTTCATGGCGTCTCCACCCTTTCTGGTTGTCACTGTTGAAGGACCAGGAGGACACCTACGGGGAATGGCAGTTCTATTTTAAGACCAACAATAACACAGCCCCGGTGGGACAGGTCTGGGAGGCATTTAAAATCCATGTCCGTACTATTCTCTCCTCCCGTATACGGAGAATTAAAAACTCCTCTAACCTAATTCTCCACCAAGCCTCTGCTAAAGCAGATCTACTGACAAGGGAGTTTCAACAGGACCCCTCCCCTGACAAAGCAGCTGCAATTAAACTTCACACCCGCCTATTAGACCAACTCCATTATGAGAAAGCCAAACAGAAACTTTTCTTTGTGAAACAACGTATGTTTGAGCAAGGGGAGCGAGCGGGGAAGTTGTTAGCATACTTAGCCCGCCAGGAATCCAACCCTCCAATAACAGTTACCTTAGTCAACCCACACAATAATGAAACTTTCTCAGACCCCCAGGCGGTCGCTAAAGCATTCCAAAAATACTACACTGACCTATACTCCTCCAAGGTTGAGGTCACCTCACAAGAAACTAAAACCTTTCTACAAAACATCCCCTTCCCACAGCTCTCAGAATCCCAGGTGCAAGATCTGGAGGCTCCCCTCACGACAGATGAAATTGCCCTCGCCATAGCATCTCTTGCACCAGCTAGGGCACCGGGCGGAGACGGCATCCCTCTAGATTTCTATGCAGCCTACTCAGAAATTTTGACCCCTGAATTGCTAAAGTTATATAAACACATATTCGAAACCGAAACCCTCCCTGAAACCCTTCGCCAAGCAGTAATCATAGTAATCCCTAAACCAGGTAAAGACCCCCGACTACCTGATTCCTATCGCCCAATCTCACTTCTCCAAGCTGACATTAAAATATTGGCCAAAATACTAGCTATGCGCCTCAATAACAGTATTCTCTCCCTCATTCACTCTGACCAGACTGGATTCATGCCTGGGAAAAATACAGCCATGAATCTAAGACGCCTTCACATGAACATCCAGGCGGTCCATGACCACATGGGAGATAGAGCAATAGTATCCCTAGACGCCGCAAAGGCGTTCGATTCGGTTGAATGGAGCTACCTTTGGGAATGCCTACGAGGTTTCGGATTTGGCCCAAACTTTCTAAAATGGGTGCAGTTGCTGTATTACTCCCCTATGGCTAGAGTAGTGGTAAACGGATGGATGTCGGACCCATTTCCATTGACACGGGGAACTCGCCAGGGGTGTCCATTGTCCCCATTGCTATATGCCCTAGCGGTGGAGCCCCTTGCCATCTCCCTTAGGATGAACCCAGACATACACGGACTGCGAATAGGATCCCTGACCGAGACGCTGAGTCTATATGCTGACGACATGCTTCTCTACCTGGAGGACACGGGCCTCTCCCTCCAAACAGCCCTAACGACCATTGAAGAATTCGGGAAACATTCGGGCCTTAGCATGAACTGGTCCAAATCACAGATCCTCCCTTTAGACCTTTCACCCCCATCACAAATCGCGGCTTCACTCCCCCTACAACGTGTCGCCCGCATTAAATACTTAGGAGTAGAGATTACCAAAGACCCACTAGATTACATCAGTAACAATATCGAACCACTTTTCACACACTTAAAATCCCGCATACAAATCTGGACAAGACTCCCCCTGGGAATAGCGGGCAGGATTAATCTATTTAAGATGATACTACTTCCCAAATTCCTTTATATATTCTGGAATTCCCCTGTACGTATACCCCTTACTATATTTAAATCACTTGATAAAATACTTAACTCATTCATATGGGGGCCCAACAGACATAAACTAGCCTGGAACACGCTCAAAAACCCAACCTCCTCGGGAGGAATGGCCCTACCAGATCTATACACGTACTACGTTGCAGCACAACTCTCGCATTTATACCATATCCACAAAACAGATGAGATCAGATATCAAACTCTAGTATGTAAAAAACCAAATAGCAACATGCACTCTCCATTACAGGTTATATTCCGGAAAAACAGTAAACAAGATAAGCACAACGACCGAGACTTACTACTCTCACAACACAGGTATGTGTGGGAAAAGGCGATCCAGTTACTTGAAACCGACTCCTTTCACTCACACACACCCTTATGGCACAACCCTCAGTTAACAGAACTAGCCTCTCTTCCAGGAGCCGCTAGATGGGCAGCCAAAGGAATAGTGTTCTTATTTCAGGTCACCACCATATTCGGAATCAGAAGCTTCCAGACACTTAGCGAGGAGTTCGACCTCCCCCCACAGATGCAATTTAGCTATATACAGTTAAAACACGCACTCCAAACCCAATTCGGCTGTGGACTCCCCAACCCACAAATACTGCCATTGGTAGATATTATCACAGGATCAAACCCAGAAAAACTTATATCCACCCTCTATAATACACTACGCACCATACCGGTGGCAAGGATAACAGACACGGCTAGAACTAGATGGGAGGATGATGTGGGACCCATAGACCACTCGGACTGGGAAGACATATTGGCAAATGTTAAAACCACATCTCCTAAAATTTCTGAGCGCCTAACCCAGCTATATATAGTACACAAATCATATCTCACACCCTCCAGAATAGCAAAATTTTCTCCATACCAGAACCTAAACTGTCCAAGATGCTCTGGTGGCCCATGCACATTCTTTCACCTACTCTGGTCCTGCCCAGTAATACAAAGCTTCTGGGCACAAATTATAAAGTTCCTACATGACCACATGGGCTCACCGGTGCAACTCGACCCCAAGCCCTGCCTTCTTGGGCTACTACCAGATGCTGATAAAAATAGACCCCTGATAACACTCCTCAGCGAATCACTCTTTAGCGCCAGAAAATTAATAGCCAAACACTGGTTGAGAGCAGAAACTCCCACGATACAAGCCTGGATTAAGGAAATAAACTCAGCACTACCATATAAAAAAGTAATGTACAAACACAGGGGCTGTCCGAATAAATACCACAAAATATGGGACAAATGGTTGGAAAAAACAAGCACTTGCACGGATTAATCGACTATACAAGATGGACACATGAACTGCAGTAGATGGGGTAACCCATTTAGCTGATGAAACCTATAATAAATGCTCCAGATGTTCTTAAAGCTATCTGTACCGCTGTATTTCCCATGATCATACGCATATTTATATGTAATGTATGTATCCCCATCCCCCTTTTTTCTATTTTGCCTACCTTTCGGTAAAATGCTTTGTAATGTATCTGTACAATATCCTCATGTCGTCAATAAACATGTTCTTTTTTCAAAAAAAAAAAAAAAAGTAACTAAACTATAATAGTGATTGAAACAATCATAAATGCAAGAGATCCATGCACATAAACATGAAATAGCATGAAATTGATCACATTGAGTAAAAAAGTGACAGACCAATTAAAGTGTCTAAAATTTCAAGTAAAGTGACAATCATAAGTGCAGATAGTTCATGATTGGGTATATATAACACCAAAAAGTTATCCAAATGCAAAAGGATAAAAAGTATGGAGGTGATGCCACCATTCCAGTGAAATTGAAGGTGTACAACAATAGTGTCCAAACAAATTAACCACCATCGAGTGAATTGCAAATTCCCCAGAAACAAATGACAGCCATTACAGCAGCATAGGCAGCTTGCAACATATGTGGAAATCCCTCTGGAAATATCGCAATGAATAACTCCCGCAGATAGCTTTAAACAGAGTTCAGCTGAAGATAAAAAAGCTCACCAGGAGCCCAGATGGATTTTCATAGTGTAGTAGGTTTATTTGTTCCAATGTTAAAAAACAGCATAAAACAAAAGTAAAATCACTCACATGGATATGGCGACCCAGAATCGCACAGCAGTAAGACGTCAGCGCCAAGTGTCCCATCCGATGTGTTTCATCCAATAGGATGTTATAAAGGGGTCTGTAACAGCAACCATTTGTTCTGGTGAGTTTGCAATTCACTCAATGGTGGTGCTTCATCCTTTTGGACACTATTGTTTTGCACCTTCAATTTCACTGGAATGGTGGCATCACATCCCTACTTTTTATCCTTTCATGCATTTGGATGACTTTTTGGTGCTACTGTATATACCTAATCATGGACTTTTTTTTTGCTGTCTGTGACCTTTTTGGGGGTATTTCCCCTCGCTTTCTCTCCTGGTGATACCCAAGGCATTGCTGGAGAGTAAACATTTTGCCTTGGAGATCCACTAGGGACTACTGACAAGGTTCCTGACCTCAAAGTACACTTTCCATATGTATTGTATATATGGATAATGCACTAAAGAGTGATGACTATACTTTTAGGTTTACCTCTGTAATCAATAGCACTCCCCAATGTCTTATACTGAGTTGTCTATACTCCCCCCCCCAGATCCATGCTATGCTGCACATGAGTACCTGTGTAGCTGCTACTGTAACCTGCCCTCACTTCTAGAAAAAATCCTAAACATTGTATTATGCTTCCCAGTAACAGACAGCTTATCCATAAGAACGAATGAGAGAACGAAAAAATTAAGAACCAGCCAGAAAGGTTTGCAGCAGTGTCTGTGCCCTTATTTTCCATACAGTGTGATTATAGTTGGTAATATTAAGTCTCTTTCTTGCATCCCTTACATAATATTTTCAATAGAATACTTTACCAATGTCTGTTTGATCATAACTGGTTCCCTAACCCCTCTTAAAGCGAAGTTCCAACTATGTAAAAAATTATTTTTTTTGGACAAAAATATTTTGTTAAATGCTATTATTTATAGGACTCACTGTTTAGCGATCGACGTCCGCTCGATTGCCGATTTAGATCATCAGATGTCTTTGATTTTTTTATCCCTGGCATGTTCCATATTGCTTGTGGGCATGTGAAGCCCACAAGCACTATCTACCTGGTTACGGTGCAGCTGCGCGACCAGCATACACCACTCTGTTCTCACGCAGGCGCAGTATGCACTTCTGACGTTGCCATCACAATGGGCATCATCGCTGGAAGTGCCCTCCCTGTTGTAATGGCAACGAAGATAAAGATACGGTTTCAGAACATCGCGACAGCCATCCACACAGACTCCTGGAAATTATTACACATAGCTCCCAGGAGATAATGCGCAGCCGGATATTACGGGCATATCCGCGGGTGGCAAAGACCAGAACCTGCATCTGAAATAAGAATATAAAGGTAACCATTCACAAGAGAAAAAAATGTGACCATTTCACAATGATTATGCTGCCAGGATAATTTCTAGTGAAAGTTAGAAAATTAGTGTGAAACTCCGCTTTAACAGCTGGACTCCCATGTGTATTTCCAGTTTTGTCTGCAAATATTCCAGCTCCAGAGATTCTTGCATACTAGGTTACACAAGAGGTTTGTGTAAACAGCTAATTTATCAGATCCTAAGTGTTATGTACACATTCCTCTTGTGCAGCATTAGGAATATGTTACATATTAAGTTTAAAATGCTCATTCTGTCAGAATTGTCTGTGGATCAAGGCAAAAGTGAACCCTTGTAATACTACATGTACTATAGCTCAGCAGTAACCTTTACTATTCCACATATACTGGGGTCGATTTACTAATGGCAAATAGACTGTTAACTTTGCAAGTGCAGTTGCAGTTGCACTAATTTTCCCCAGAGTTTCATGAATGCGGTAAAGCTTCACTGTATAAATAATACCCAATTATTGGATGATGGAAATCAGCACAGCTTCATCATGTTCACTAAGTTTTGGGGAAAATGAATGTAACTGATTCAGGAACACATTCACAATAGAAGCAGTGCAATCCAGATTAGTGCCACCTCAATAATACCCTGGGAACTGTACCTCTACCCAATGCTGTGGAAACAGCCTGCTATGCTGCTTCGGGCACTGGACCCTAAAGACCTCCCCAGGGGTATGTCCACAGTAACAAGCAAAGCCTGGACCCTAAAAGGGAAGAGGCAACTTGGAAAGGTAAGACAGGTTTGTCCTATGAAAAACTATCAAGAAACCAAAAATGTGTTTGGTTTTAGTCACTTATTGGGTGTTTAAACTTTTATTTTTTAATTTTATTTATTACAGATAGTTATAAAGCGCTGTCAATATATGTAGCGTTTTACATATTATACATTCACATCATTTCCTGCCTTCAAGGAGCTTACTATCTAAAGTCTCTAACTCACATTCATACATATACATACTAGGGCCAATTTAGACAGGATGCCCTTTTTCAACAAAAGCTTTTCTACAGGAAGGTTGACAACTGGGTACCTGTTTATTCTTCTATGGACAAGCTTACCCCATTTCCTCAATGATAACAATAACAGAAACCAGACGCGAGGCAACTGCAGCTCAGGCAAGCACTCGCTCTGCTGAAGGTTTACAACACACTCAAACCTCTCAGAGTGATGATGTTTCCCTTGTACCGATGCAGACACTGTTTTAACACCGGTCTCTGTGTCCGATTCTAGCTCTATCCCAGGCACACAGCAAGTGGCCTATCCAACCAAGGTCAGTTTCCCTGCAACTATGTCAGACTTTTTCGGACAGTCAATGGCCTTATTACAGCCATCTGTGTCAGAACACAAAAGCGCCAGGCTCCTTCTCCATTTCACCTTCTCTATGTGAGGCAGAAGTAAATCTTCCTGCTCTAGAAGCAGTAAAGAATGAGGAATATTTAGAGGACCTGGAGTCAGTGCTAGAGGAGGCAGCACAATTTTTCCCAGCCCCAGGCTCCTATTTATCCGATACCCTGACTTCATGAAAAATGCTTGCCGATATAGGCATGCTCACTTCTGCTGTGTGCAAAAGCTTTATCATAGTTACACTTGAGTCTCCTCTATCTTTCCAAGCCTGTTTGTTTACTAGGAGACCTTCTCCTATTCATGAACAAATAGAATGAGCAATCTATAATGACTAGAGTATGCTTGAAAATATTTTCTCTCCTCTGAGAATCATTGCTGAGCTATATTTGTTTGAAAAATAATTCACTAAATAGTAGACTGCTCTGATAGTAGATCCTACCATCTCAGGCTTGAACAGCATTTTTATGCCTATAGAAGATGTTTCCTTATTTAAGGATTCTGCAGACAGAAAATATAAGACACTCTTTAAAGAGAAGCTCCAGCCCCCCCCCCCAAAAAAAAAATTAAAATTCAGCAGCTACAAATCCCATAGCTGCTGCCTTTTAGTATAAAGACACTTACCGTATATACTCGAGTATAAGTCGTTACGAGTATAAGTCGAGGCCCTAATTTACCACAAAAAAATGGGAAAAACTTATTGACCCGAGTATAAGACGAGGGTGAGAAATGCACAGCTACTGTAAGTGGAAAAGAGGGTCAACAATGCCCATTTTCAGCATCACTGTGCCCATTTGCAGCCATAGGTCCCCTGAACTTTAAACTCGGTAGTTAAGGGTTCCTAGATGCCCCCTAGCTGCAGCCAAAATTTGAGGTCTCTGAACCCAAAGGGTCCCGAAATGACATTGCTGCAGATGGACACAGTTGACCGAATTTGGGGCCCCGTACCTCGGGGCCACTTGGTGCTAAGAACCCCAAATTTGGTGTGCAAACCCAGTGGAACTAGCACCATAAAATATTCAAAGCTGGGGTTTCTAGCACCAAGTGGCCCCGAGATACAGGGCTCCAAATATCAGTTTAGAAAATGTCAAGCACTTTTCTGCAGCAGAGAATGACATTTTCCGAACTGGCTTTGGGGTCCCGTATCTCAGGGCCACTTGGATATGTTATGTTACCAGTTCCACTGGGTTTGCACACCAAATTTGGGGTTCCTAGCACCAAGTGGCCCTAAGATATGGGGCCCCAAAGTTGGTTCAGAAAATGTCAAGCACTTTTCTGCAGCAGAGAATGACATTTTCCAAACTGATTTTTGGGCCCCGTATCTTGGGGCCACTTAGTGCTAGGAACTTGAGCCCCAAAGTTGGTTCGGAAAATGAAATTTTTTGCTGCAGAAAAGTGCTTGACTCGAGTATAAGTCGAGGGAGGCACTTTCAGCACAAAAAAATGTGCTGAAAAACTCGGCTTATACTCGAGTATATACGGTACCTGTCCAGGGATCCAGTGATGTCCTCACCTGAGCTGCAGCTTCACAGCTGGTTTCCTACTGCGCATGCACAAGTCATGCTGGGCTTTGTGAATGGTCCTGTAGTTTTTTGGGACCAGAATGATGGGTGGGAAGAAGGGGGGCTAAAATTTTGGCTCAGATCGCCATGGCGCATATGACCGGAAGTGGGAGCGGCTACCTGTCAAAACCAGATACCTGTAAAGATACCTCTCCTATGCCCTTTGACGGAGGACATATCTTTGGTGATGCACTTGACAAGTACTAAGGAAAAGCTTTTCTTCTACAACAGAAAACTCCAAAACCACACTCCTTGGGGCTTCTACCTCATCTTAATGAAGAGCGCTCCATCTCTTTTTCCAGGCTTTATCTTCAAAACAAAAGTTCAGTTGTTTCTTTCACAACACCACCACCAAGTCTGCCCCAAAGCCTTCTTTTCAATGAAGGAATGCTCTCACTGTTAAGAGTGGGAAGAGTCTGTTGCAGTTTGCATACTTCTGGGTCATAGATGTTCCAGACCTGTGGGTTCATTCGGTTGTTTCAGACTGTATTCCCTCCCAAAACACAATGCAACGCAATCAGATTTACAGAATGCTCTGAACCAACTCTTGCCCGAGACTGGTCATTCCATTCCCTCTAGGACAGACTCAAAGGATTATAATAAAACATATTCACAGTAGCAAAACCCAGTAGTGCTATTCATCGTATTCTGGAACTAAAATCTCTGAACAAGTACCATCATGTTCCAAAGATTTGCATGGAATTCACAAGGTCAGATTTTCTTCTCCGAGACAAGGGGAATATGTTACATCAGTAGACTTTTAAAATGCCTACCTACACATTCCCACTTACCACTGGATCAGCACTTTCTAAACTTTGCAGTAGGAGACAAACATTTTCAGTGTTTCACACTGCCTTTCTACCTATCATCAGCCCCCAGGATTTTTACAAAAGTGCTTGCATCCCTACTCGCCCTCTTAAGATCTTGGGGCATTTAGGTCATAGGGTACCTAGACAACATTCTTGTGAAGAATCCATCCCTATCAAAACTATCTACAAACCTCCAAAGCACTGTACAGATTATTCAGGCCTTCATCTGGGTAATCAACCTTTAAAAGTCTTCCCTCCAGCCTTCACCTTGTCTAGAATACTTAGGCCCTATTCTAGACTAGCCCAGGCAAGAGTTTTACCTTCCAGGAAAAAAAAAACTTGCTTCTTTAAAGAGTTGTAAAGGCAGAAAGTTTTTTTTTTTATCATAATACATTCTATGCTGGAAAATAATGGTGGCCACACAAAATGTTGACACTTTGGGCCCAATTTGGACATTTTAGGGGTGTATTCACTTTTGTCGCCAGCAGTTTCGACATTCATGGCTGTGTGTTGAGTTATTTTGACGGAGCAGCAAATTTACACTACTTTACATTGTAGCAAAGTGTCATTTCTTTAGTGTTGTCGCAGGAAAAAGATATAATAAAATATTTACAAAAATGTGAGGGGTGTACTCACTTTTGTGAGATACTGTATGCTAAAGAGTTTCTTTCAGCAAAAAAAAGTGTCAGGCCCTTAAAAAGAAATAGAGCTTGTATATGAAACATACATTTTGCTGTGGATCCTCAAATATGATTTGCTTATTAATGTGTGTAAAATGCCCTTCAGGACTCGGTTGATATGTTGGGTCAAATTTTGCATCAACCAATGAAAAACAACAAATGTCTTGTAGAGGCCCATTTCTGCAACATAGGCCACACATTGAATGAATTTATGGGATCATAAAGACAAATAGACTATGCACCTTGCAGGTGCATTTGCATTCATTTTCCCCAGAGCTTAGTGTATGTGGTGACTCTCTGCTGATTGACATCATACAGTCATATGAAAGCAAAAATGTGGTGTTTCTTTATTTTCCTTGCACTCAATTGGGTATTCCTTACATAGGAAAGCTTCACTACATTTACTAAGCTCTGGGAAAAATTAGTGAAACTGCACTTGCAGAGTGCACAGCCTATTTGCCTTTATAGATTGGGAATGCGTCTCATAAAAACGGACTGTGAGCTAAATAGGAATAATGAGAAGGTATAGCACAACTGGTTATAGTCGAGTGGGTGTAGCCATGTGTATCATTCCTTTCTGCATGCTAATACCTTTTGTTTTAAGAAGGCTATACTGTGCTTTTTCACTAGCTCAGTGGAAGGCCTTTTGGTATTGTAAGCTATCATGGGGGCATTGGACAGCTGACAATACTGAAGCTGTCCAATGCCCCCATGATAGCCTGGCTATACTCAATTCTTGCTTGATGTTATATCATTATACGCTGTGAAGACCAGCTACTTGAAACAGGCAGATTCTTGGAGACATATTCCTGCTCATATTCTTTGTTTTTAATTGCTTTATTGGAATGTTTTGCCTACAATATCTCCACAAAAAAAAAAAAAAAAAAAAAAATATATATATATATATATATATATATATATATGATTGACCTTCTTATAAACACCCCTGAAGTAGGAGACATAGATACTCTGAAACGTGTTGGGTGAATTACGAGAACTTTACAGTCAATTGTTGTGGTGATTTTGTACTTTGTACACAGTAATTGTAACCATTCCAATATACTTTGTTTTTATTGTGTGTTTTATGTTTAAAAAATATGCTTTTTCTACAAATTATGTTAGTTTCCTAAAAGTCCATTTAGGGGATACCCTCTCTTTGTATAGTCAGTTTGAATGTGGCACCCAACAGAGACACCCTCACCGATATAATTATTGCTTTTGGTTTGTTTGGGCCACCTCACTGTAACCTGTCCAGTATACTTTCTCATTGCTCCCTATGCCATACTCCATAGAATCCATTGTATTCATGCACTGCATTGATGACGGCCAGCAAGCCTAACATAGTACAATTGTCAAAAAGCTCATTGTTTTGTCTTGGAAAAAAATCCAACACACCTACAATACCAGTGTGGAAAACCTTAATTAATGTGGCCTTACCATTTAAACAGCCGTCTATGCTAGCAGGGGCATATCTTGTAAGTCTGTGGCTGCTAAACAAATTCCACTACAGCTGTTTCTAAGTTATATATGTGGTAAATATGAAAGGATATCAACTTTATAGCACCTTGCTACAGGACAAAACTTGGTTTCTGGATCCTTAACTCAGATCAGATGCCGTTTATTGAATACTTGCAATTTACCAGAATTTTTGTACCCTAAGTCAGTGGGGAATGTTACACCATAGAAAGAGACATGGACAAATTGTGGGCTGCATGAGCACCAATCTTATTATTTTCAGCTTTTTAAGCATGTTTATCCATTGTATTAATCGCAGATGATGGATCTGTTTGTTTTTTTCAAATATTGTCTTAATTGATATTCATTGCATATCAAATTCACTATAAAAAGAGTTGGCTAAGAGTCTGAAGGGAGTTATTTGCAGGTCACCACCCACTATCCTAAAATGAGAAATTTAGTCATTGCTTTTGGATTGTAATAGCAGTGAAACGAGCAGATAAAAACCTTTTAAAACCTTTTTTATATTTTGCAGTATGTTTTCGATGCGTTATGCCTATTTTAATTTTGCTTTTCTTTCTCAAGAAGGAAGGGTAATCTGTGTGCATCTGTATACAATAAAACTTTGTAAAACACAAGCTTACTGTGTTTTACATGTATTTTTTTTTTTTTTTATGTAGAACCATGCATTTATATGGCATTTTTTCTTTTTTTTTTGCTTGCTGTAAACCTCACCAAAAACAGCAAGCAGGATATTAAAAATCAGCATTCATAAACAGCATGATAATAAATGTATCACTGGAAACTTTTTTCAGAGAACTTTTCATGCACTTTAGGTTCAATTTAGATCTGGTCTACAGCCTAATCTCCTTGTTAGAAGGTCTTTGAAATGCTGGGAGCGATTAAGCAACGGGCTAGATTTGCCTGGAGATAAGTTTTAAAGTGGATGTAAACCCAATGTCATCCTTTCTAAACTACTGCCATAGGGGTTATCTATAAGGATATAAATGCCTCCTGCATGTATCTTTACCTGTGAAATGTCTCCCCTCTGTCATTAGAGCCGAAAAACTGCATATTCTGTGGGTGGATCTGTTGTCTGGAGCTCGGTGGGTGGAGTCGTGATGTCAGTAGACTCCCCGCCCACCTCTACACTCCCCTTGTCAATATGCATTTCTCCTGTGTATTTCTTACACTGCTATGATCTCTAACATCCAGTGAAAAGACAGGAAAGTAACCACATGACTTCAGCATGCCAAATCATGCTGAGGTGTGGAACAGCCAATCCTTGCAGAGCTGCTGAAGAAAGGAGTGGGTGTGGGAATTAAAAAATACTGCCTGTGTCTCTAGGCTAGTGCATGAGATATGTAAATCACCTGTCACTCACAGCAAGGGGGAGTATTTGACAAAGTTTTTCTCAGTTTGTCAAGATTTTTCTCACTGAACAATAAAAGAGGATTGCTCAGAGATGGATTAACTCTGTGTGGCAAGACTGGGCTCAAATGATAGGAAATCTTATACTCTACATTATGACATCAAAAAAAAAAAAAAAAAATCGGGTTTACATCCTAATGTGAGCCTGTTGCCCTGGCTATTGATATTCAAATATTTACACATTCCTAAGAAGTAGTAAATGAGCCTACAGCAAGAATTCACTTACCTTTGTAGCTGAAGGCACTGTGGAGCAATTTTACGTCAGCGTATACAACAGAACCACTGATGTTTTCTAAGTTCTTTTCTCTGCAGGTTAGCTCCCCCTGCACTGCCTTCTCTCACCCCTTTTTATTGGTGTGAGGACATACATTCTTTGATGTGGAAACAAACATCCCTACCCACCCTCCAGGTCTCTTTGACTTTCCAAAATTCCTCTGCTTTGAATAAAACAAGAGGTAAAAGATAAAAGGGAACACAGTTCTTCTAGCTGAAAATCATACATTCCTAGAAGTATCATTCCTTCCTGCCCTCCCACTTGATTTAACCATGCATGAGTATGGCAAGATTCATGTGGTGTAACGAAACAATATAACAGCTAGACAACTTTTTGTTACAGATTATTCGAATGTCAGTTAAACGCTACTAAAACTCTGTTTTCAAACAGCTTCTATGTGCAGCCAAAGCCTGCATTCCAACCATGTGGAAAAAGTCCTCTCTGCCCACTATTGAGAAGTGGCTGGATCACATATTATATGGGATGAAGCTCACCCTAGAAGTCCCATATAAAGAATGGCAGTGGGAGTTTGGTTATTGCATCTACAAATGCTTGATTTGGGAAATGTCAGGAGAGCCTAACTTAGGACTATGCACATACAGCAATTGTGTTTTCTGATTGCTAAGAATGTCTGTTCATCAGTCAGTTTCCAGGTCAGTAACGGTTACACAGGTTATGTACCTCTTGATCTGTAACTCATGATTAAAGCAAGTCTTTAAAGCCCGGCAGATTGGTTTTCATAGTAAGTTAAAGATATTGATGGCTTGTAGATGATAACATATTGCTGATTATTAAAAGCTGTTTTCATGTTAAGTGGATGTAAGTTAACAAGCCCACATTTTAACCACTTCAGCCCCAGAAGGATTTACCCCCTTCCTGATCAGAGCACTTTTTGCGATACGGCACTGCGTCGCTTTAACTGACAATTGCGCAGTCATACAACATTGCACCCAAATAAAATTGACGTCCTTTTTTTCCCACAATTAGATCTTTCTTTGGTGGTATTTGATCACCTCTGCGGTTTTAATTTTTTGCGCCATAAGCAAAAGAAGAGCGACAATTTTGAAAAAAAAAGCAATATTTTTTACTTTTTGCGTTCATAAATATCCCCAAAAAATATACAAAAAAAAATTCTTTCTCAGTTTAGGCTGATATGTATGCTTCTACATATTTTGGTAAAAAAAATTGCGGTAAGTGTCTATTGGTTTGCACAAAAGTTATAGTCTAAAGTTATAGTTTTGTGTAAAGTTATTAGTAATAGTGGCAATCTGCGATTTTTATCGTGACTGCGACATTATGGCGGACACATCGTATAGTATTTTGGGACATTGTCATTTATACAGCGATCAGTGCTATAAAAATGCACTGATTACTGTGTAAATTACACTGGTAGTGAAGGTAGTTAAACACTAGGGTGCGTTTAAGGGGTTAGGTGTGTCCTAGGGAGTGATTCTAACTGTGGGGGGGATTGCCTCACTAGAACATGACAGAGATCACTGCTCTCGATGACAGGGAGCTGTACATCTCTGCCATGTTGCTAGGCAGAACAGGGAAATGCCTTGTTTACAAAGGCATCTCCCCGTTCTGCCGCTCCATGACACGGTCACGGAGTACGCAGCGGACGCGCACGCCCACAATGCCGCGATTTAAAGGGGACGTACTTGTACGCCATTTGCCCAGCTGTGCCATTGTGCCAATGTATATCGTCGTGCGCTGGTCGGCATGTGGTTAATGTGCTGTATGTGATCTAATCTTGAGCAGAATGTACATAATTTAGAAAAAAGATAACAGTTGTGTAGTCCTGATCTTTGTATTGGTCATTCTGAATAATCTGTACAAAGCATTAATTGGATACTCTAATTGCTTGTCATGATATAAAATATTTGCTGAAAGCTAAAAAGGCACGTCCAAACACAAACATAAACAAGAAATGTGAGGCAGGTAACCAGCACTGGCAAATTGTTAATATTGGCCCCGTGTAGTATTCAGACCACGGCCTCCACTTTGTATTTAAAGCAGAGTTGCAGGCTTTTTTTTATTATTAAAAGTCAGCAGCTACAAAAAGTGTAGCTGCTGACTTTTAATAAACAGACACTTACCTGTTCCATGGCCCAACGATGCGGCCGCGTGGAGCCCCGCTCCTCTCCCCCTCCTCTCCTTGGCGCCTCCATTGAAACTCTGGGCAACCGGCCGTGACAGCTTGCGGCTTCACGGGCAGGCGCGCACTGCGCATGCGCGAGTCGCGCTGCACTCTCCCAGTGGAAGGCAATATTCTGGGACCTGTCACGTCTCCCAGAAGATTGCCGAGATGGAGGGGGCACCTAGGGGGAGAGGAGGAGTCGCCTAGGCAGCCCGTAGGCGGAAGCAGGAAGTGGGACAGGAAGTCCCACTCAAAACTAAGCACCCACACCCCCCCAAAAAAATGACAATGCAAATGTGGCATGTAAGGGGGCCATATACAAATAACAGTGCAGCGCTATAGATAAAATCAGCAGACTAACACATTTCTCGTGGCATAAATAATGAAAGTCCCCTTAGATGTAGATGATAAAAAGAAAAGAATAAACAGAAAGTAGTCTCCTCTACGGTGGTGAGGGTGCTCTCAAGAGGAGACTGTTAAGACTGACTGAAAATAGTCTCCTCTACGGAGACCATAGAGGAGACTACTTTCTGTTTACTCTTTTCTTTTTATCATCTACATCTAAGGGGACTTTCATTATTTATGCCATGAGCAATGTGTTAGTCTTCTGATTTTATCTATAGCGCTGCACTGTTATTTGTATAGTACTTTTAAAGGTTTTATATGTTTACCTTTAGTGTTCAGCTGCTTGTATTTCTGGTTAGGGTATTGCTTTTTGCGCTGACTGAATTTTCCATTTTTTACTGATGTAAGGGGACGAGGGGTGTTCAAAGCTGAAGTTCCACTTTTGGATGGAACTCCGCTTTAACGTGTGTGATCACCTACTGGAACAAACTATATTCCTACTTTCATTATTGATATAATGTAACCTGCCTCTATGCTTATTCTACCAAATTATACAAATGTTTTTATTGAATTCAATTGGAGAATATGTAAAACTTGTGTAAATCTTGTATGAAAATATTTATCAATTGACCCCTTTGTGTTAATTTAACTGAGGTCAAGCAGAATACTCTTTTTAAGGTTGTCTGTTGCGCTCAGTGTAGTAATTTGCTCTTGCAGATCTCTAATATAAGCTTCCAGGAGGGCAACCTGATCACATCTTTCACAGAAATGCTCATCCTGGAGCTGTTGCTCCGTTTTTGTATACACATGGCACGCTGTGCAGCTATTGTATTCCAAAAAATCTATTGAATGTACCACGTTGCTCATTGGTTAAGCAGTCTTTTCAGAATAATGTTATTTGATAACCTCTTTCAGTCTCCAAAATTTAGTTGAAAGAAAGCAGTGGCAATACAATGTGGTTTATTCCAGACTCTAAAAGTGTATATATTTTTAAAAACCTTTATACTGTATCTATTTTAGTATACAATGAAACGTAAACTGAGCACTGTTAACTGTTGTCAATTTGGAAGAATAATATCAAAAGGCATTCTATGCACACGTGTGAACAGACACGTCCGGGACACAGGAAAACACATTAATGCCCACATGGCAAATCCATTGGCAGCAACTCTCAAATATAATCTACAGAGTGAATTTCAGTACAGTAGATAGAAAACACTTTTAAACAAGTGCCAAAATGTACATGGTCTTTGTTATAGAGAATTTTTTTTTTCAGACAAAAATAAATGATTGTTCCCCTTGAGGACAATGTACAGTATAATAATTCACATAATATAAGAATGTTTTTGTGGGTGGGTAATAAGAAAATAATGTATGCAGTGAGTTTAAGGTTAAGCTCCTGAAAGTGTTTTTCAGTGTTATTTATAGTAGAAGAAAAGTGCATGAGCTGCTCTGGCATGTAAATGAAATGATAATGGCATAATACAGATGTACACCTGACTACTGAGAACACAGAAAAGTTTTCAATAAGTCAAGAACAAGACGCTTATGTGTCACTCATTAATTTAGCCTAAAGGACATGTCTGCATTGTTTTAATGCTAGTTTTTATTTCTGTATGTGTGTGTGCATTTGTCTCCCGTTCATTTCACTATTTGAAGTAAAATTAGTCAGCTTGTGTTTAAAGCGTATGTCAAGGCAAAACATAGGTAGTACATATCTGCAATATATGCACATTTCTCTGTATAAAATCCCTTTAAACACCCTGCAAATACAGAAAATTACCTCTTAACCTGCCAGAAGTGCACTCAGCTCATAAGCACAGTTGGGGATGACACACAGCATTTTGTGGACTGAGTGTTGTCAGAACTTCCCTGTTCCCTTTTGCTTAAAGTGGAATTTCACCCGAAGGGGAGAATTCCGCTCTTCCTCCTTCCCTCTTCTCTACCACGTTTGGAATATTTTATTTTTGTGGGGTGGGGGTACTTAGTTTTGGCAGGTACCCGCTCCCACTTCTGTCCACACGAGAAGTTTGACTACCCACCCACAAACTTCTGGAACACATCACAGGTCCCAGAAGGCTGCAGGACCATTCACAGGGCACATAACTGCTTGGGCATGTGCAGTGGGAAGCAAACTGTGAAGCCGCAACAAGTCAACAATGACAATTAAAAGGGACCTGAAAACCGGTGAAGAACTAGCCCAGGTGAGGACAGCACTGGATCCCTGGACAGGTGATTGTTTATTAAAAGTCAGTGGCTACAGTTTTTGTCGCTGCTGCCTTTTAATTTTTTGGAACCTGGCTGAAGCTCCTCTTTAACTACTCCTTCCCACTCTCAGATCTCAACAACATAAAGGATACATTTTCCATCGTAGTCCAAGGGATGTGAAATAACATGTGAGGAGAACACATGACAGTTCTGAATTTCTGACAAGATCATCAAGTGCTTTTTGCACATATTAAACAAATATAACAAAATACCTCCAATAGTATATTAAACAGAGCAACATAGAGCAAATAAGAGAAGTCCATTGTTGGGGAATTGGATTACAGTTAAATAGTAACTCTGCATGTGCCTATGTACTCATGCACCATAAGAATTTCTTTAAACAATATAAACGTAGGTGGTGATGTTCTTAAAATGCCATCTGAAATAATAATAAAAAAAAAGAAAATAATGAGAATGCAGCTAAACCCTTTGTTTATTGGTTTGTGTCAGTCCCTTGATACATAACCCTCGAGGTACATTTACTTTATGTTTCTTCAGGCTTAAAGCAGTCTACTTTAAAAACTGAAATTATGAAAAAAATGCAATACAATATTCTAAGTTTAGAATGCCAATCTTTTTAATAATATGTATAATTCTAATTGTCTCTCATCCTTTTACATTTCCCTAGGTGCAAGACATTTGTTTCAGCCATGACTGCCGATGGGTAGTGGTGAGCACCCTCCGTGGCACCTCCCACGTATTCCCAATAAACCCCTATGGTGGTCAGCCATGTGTCCGGACACATATGTCTCCCCGCGTGGTAAACCGCATGAGTCGATTTCAGAAGAGTGCAGGTCTGGAAGAGATTGAGCAGGAACTGACTTCAAAGCAAGGAGGCCGCTGCAGTCCTGTGCCAGGCTTGTCCAGCAGTCCTTCTGGCTCTCCTTTACATGGTGAGTAGTATAACTGCGGCTGGAGATTCCACATGGGTGGGCATTTACAGTATTCGTGGTGACTGCTTACTGTAACTTGTTATTTAAATGAAACCATGTTGAAATGCAGCTGGGAATGCTCTTTTTCACACCAGTCAGCAGAAAAAAAAATATTTTTACTTTTACTCATCTATGCAAAATCTGTTTAATAAACTATGTATTCAGTAGTTTAAGAATTACACATTTTGCAGTGCAAGAATTTTTAGAATATATCTTTCTCAAAATACTTGACTGAGGTGGATATGCTGGAAAAGTTAGGTGCTGTTTTTATTCACATCTTCAGTCTTTGCTGCAGATATAATGATTAAATTAAATTATGACTTAAATAATGACTTCTTCCCTTTGGAGAGTAAAACAAAAGCAATCTTGGCTGCTTAGATGGGTTACAGGTTTAAAGGAGAACTCCAGGAAGCAGTAACTATATAAAAACTGCTTCACAAAACCCACTGTGATTTTTAAAGTGATTACTGTTTTTGGAGTCCACGTTACTCTAATGCTCCGTACACACGATAGGATTTTCCGACGGAAAATGTTCGATGGGAGCTTGTTGTCGGAAATTCCGACCATGTGTAGGCTCCATCGGACATTTTCCATTGGAATTTCTGACACACAAAATTTGAGATCTGGATCTCAAGTTTTCCGTCAACAAAATCCGTTGTCGTAAATTCCGGTCATGTGTACAAAATTCCGATGCACAAAGTTCCACGCATGCTCGGAATCAAGCAGAAGAGCTGCACTGGCTATTGAACTTTATTTTTCTCGGCTCGTCTTATGTGTTGTACATCACCACGTTCTTGACGTTCGGAATTTCTGACAAGATTTGTGTGACCGTTTGTATGCAAGACAAGTTTGAGCCAACATCTGTCGGAAAAAAAACATGGATTTTGTTGTCGGAAAATCCTATCGTGTGTACAGGGCATAACAATCTTTATTTAAAATCCGTATTGAACTTGATTGTGTTCAGATAAGGATCCAAACCCATGTTGTCCAAGCCTGCCAGGTAGCTGTCAGAGGTACTGGCCACTTATCTGCAGCTCAGGCATTCTCTTGCCCCAAAGCTGCACATATATAAGGGGTAATTTTTTTTTGCCTGTACAGGTGTCAACTTCCTGGCTTGTACATGTTGGTTTGGACCAGTAGTAGTGGATCAATTTGGTCAATAATACTAAGATATATTTTACCATATTTAAAGAATTGTCATGTTTTCCGTTTAATATAGAGTTTTTTCCAAAAGGCATTTTACACTTTCAAATGTTTTTGTTGTTTTAACTAGGTATTAGTGTAGTTATTTTCTGTATCATTTGTTTGTCTTACCTTATAATGATGGACTTACGTTTTGCGGCTGCAGTTTGAAATGTCATGGCTGATTCCCCTATGGGCATGTATTTCTGCAGCTAGCCTGTAACTATTCACTAAAGGGACAAGTAACTTCTTGTTGCAGGTTACACAATGTTCAACGCAGGACTCACCATTTCCTCTATGTTGCATCATAAATGTCAGAGTGTAAATGATATGAAGCATTGCATGGCGAGCTCTCTGTTAATTGATCTGCCTGTTTGAGTCTGTGTCAGATCTAATTACTGCAGAGCACTAGAATGAGTGACGCAGGAATTGTGGGATATGTAGTCTCTTCAGACAACGTGTCAGTTCTCAAGCTGAGGTCCAGCGCAGTGTCATGCCACATGCCTCTGCTGACACAAGAATGTGAATATTTACTCTATCGTAGGCTGTGCATAGAGGCAAACACATGACACCTGAAACTACATGATCCATGCACATTTTATGCAGGTGGAAAACATAAGGTACAGGAAAGAAAGTTCCTAATCAGACATAAGGTACAGGAAAGAAAGTTCCTAAACAGACAGCAGTAGACACAAAGTGACACTTGGCCGGTTCTCGCTAACTGTCTGACTTTCAGTCTGTGTATACCAGCCCTAAGCTGGCACAACAACCTCAACAGAGATGGTCTGCCCCCCCCCCCAGCACACAGCAGTTGACCCATAGCCTCAGCTCTGTATGTTTTTCTATTTCAATGTGTAGAAGGGGGTCTGTCTCTTCCCCCACTTAGTTATTAGATATCAGAGCGTTCTGTGTTCTAGCTCTGTAGTGTCTGTGATGTCAGATCCCCATCCCCTGTCTGTTAGAGCTGAAAAAAATCATTTGATCTGTGTTGTTTTAGAAGGCTCTGTAGAAGATATTGCTGCAAATAAACAGGTACAACTTATGTAGGAGGATATGTTTCATCTCTGTGTATCACTTGAGGCTGGTCACTTCAGTGGGTATACTGTATGTGAGGGTTTACAACCACTTTAAGGCTGAGTTTCTGCAGAAGCTCCACACTTTATTAATTGTCTGGACAATTTTTATACATATATATGATTTTCATATTTAATTATTTGGTTGACTAAGGTAATTGGTGTAATGTAGAGGAGGAGTCGATTGCATCTACCTCAAAACAATCACCTTATGGGCCATAACTAGCGTTTCCCTCAAAAATACCTTTAGATAGTGGGGCCATTATTCCTCATCTAGATAACCAAACAGGCAAATCTCTGGTGCAAGATAGAGACATGGTTTTCAGGGTTGATAACATTCCTGTCATCTGAGAACAAAATTCAAGAGTACAGGGCATTACCATACAAAGTATACAAAGTCTTATTTAGGTTGATGACAGCACAGACAGATTGGATGGGATAGCTGACTCATTTTGTTCAGATAGGTCAATGTTAGATATGTTTGGTGAATAATGGATGAGTTTATTATTGCCAGCCGGAGATACCAACAAGTGGGAGCACCAAATATCACCCCAGTCTTCAGTTGTCAAAGATTGCATTAGTGTTTGCAACCTACCAGAGGAAATTTGCCAAGTGTAGTGTAAAGCAATGGAGAGTAGAGAGTGAATATCAGCCCTTTAGACAACTTAGATATAATAATCCCAATCAGGGGGTATTGGGACATTTGAGTGCCTAAGGCCTAAAATTTTGTAGTTGAAGTATGTCTCAGTGGTAAACAATGATCAAAATAAATCCCAAGAAGAGTGAACTTCCCCTGGAGTTTTGAACTAAGTTGCACTGCTTTCACTTAGGCTTTACAAGACTGGAACAAATGGGGTACATTGGTGTCCAGGGCCTGTTTAGGATCTTTAGTATGATTATCCACAAATATAGGGGAGAAAATAATTTTTTGATCCCCTGCAGATTTTCGTCTATAATTTTTATCATTGGTGTATTTTAAATGATAGAGACTATCAACCAAAAATCCAGAAAAAACACGATACAAATGTTATAAATTGAGTTCAGGGACTAAAATAAGTATTATATCGCAAAACATGACTTAGTTACTTGGTGGAGAATCCTTTGTAGGCAAGCACAGAGGTAAGCTGTTTCTTGTAGTTGGTCACCAGGTTTGCACACATCTCAGGAGGGATTTTGGTCCACTCTTCTTTACAGATCTTCTCTAAAACCTTAAAGTTTCTTGGCTGTCACTTGGCAACTCGAAGTTTCAGCTCCCTCCATAAATTTTCTATAGGATTAAGGTCTGGATTAAAAAACGCAAATCACACCAAAAACGGACTACATGTTTTTCTGCAGCTTCTCCATTGAAGTCTATTGAACCAAAAAAGCCAAAAAAAGTCCTTGATCCTTCCGCAGAAGCTGAAAAAAGCAAAGATGTAAATGTGTCCCATAGGAAACCATGTTAAAAGAACTGTAGTGCGTTTCTGCAAAAAACACAAAAAAACGCATAGGTTTGAACCGAGCCTAATGCCCCGTACTCACGATCAGATTTTCCGACGGAAAATGTGTGATAGGACCTTGTTGTCGGAAATTCCGACCGTGTGTAGGCTCCGTCACACATTTTCCATCGGAATTTCCGACACATAAAGTTTGAGAGCTTGCTATAAAATTTTCCGACAACAAAATCCGTTGTCGGAAATTCCGATCGTGTGTACACAAATCCAACGCACAAAGTGCCACGCATGCTCAGAATAAATTAAGAGAGGAAAGCTATTGGCTACTGCCCCGTTTATAGTCCCGACGTTTGTGTTTTACGTCACCACGTTTAGAGCGATCGGATTTTCTGACAACTTTGTGTGACCGTGTGTATGCAAGACAAGTTTGAGCCAACATTCGTCGGAAAAAATCCATGGATTTTGTTGTCGGAATGTCCGATCAATGTCCGACCGTGTGTACAGGGCATTAGACATTTAGTAACAGCAACATGCTTTTTTTTTATTATAATGGGGTTAAAAAAACTAAAATTGGCCATTTATAGTACAAAAAAGAGCAGATAATCGCTACTATAAGGGGTTAATTTATACTGTGAAACAGTACAAGTAATAATATATATTAATTATATACTTATATTACTTATATCATATATATATAATAATAAATATACCCAGGAGTAAGAGATATGGGCATTTTAACTAGGAGTCAGACATGAAGCTATATAAAGGGTGGAAGAGAGATATAAATCTTTTATATTAAAGTAGTACTAAAAGCTGAGACTTTTTTTTCATGGATATGATCATTTTACATATAATGCACTATACTAGTAAAATGTTACTTTAAATGTAATTGGTAATGCCTTATATACTTCCAGTCTATCAGCCTCCACCTTCTCTGGGTTCAGATGCTGATCTTGCCTGCACAGTCTTTAAAGTGATTTTTTTTTTCCGACCAGCCGCCGTCATTATACTGCGGCAGGTTGGCATTACTGTGGGTATCACCATAGGTGTACGCCGGCCACTTTAACAGCGATAGGGGGTGCGCGCGCTGATGCCGGAGCCGATTCGCATGGCCATCCGCAATCGCTCCACAGAGAGCCAGAACGGGGATTTGTGTATGTGAACAGACAGATCCCCATTCTGACAGGGGAGCAAAGAGACATCTGCTGTTCCTAGTGATTAGGAACAGCGATCTCTCTCCTCCTCCAGTCAGTACACTGCCCCCACAGTTAGAAACACCTCCCTAGGGAACAGTTAACCCCTTGATCACCCCCTAGTGTTAACTCCTTCCTTGCCAGTGACATTTATACAGTAATCAGTGGCTATTTTTAGCTCTGATTGCTGTATAAATGTCACTTGTCCCAAAAAAGTGTCTGATCTGTCCCCCGCAATGTCACAGTCTGGCTAAAAATCGCAGATCGCCAACATTACTAGTAAAAAAAATTAATAAATAATAAAAATGCCATAAACCTATCCCCTATTTTGTAGACACTATAACTTTTGCGCAAACCAATCAATATACACTTATTGCTATTTTTTTACCAAAAATATGTTAGAGCTGCACAATAATTTGTTAAATAAATTGTGATCTCGATTCACCTCCCCTGACGATCTCTCCTGCGGATTTTGCAGATTCTTTCATATAAACAAGTGGAGAGACTTTATCTGCTCACTCAGCTGTCAAAAGAAAACATTCGGGCAGTCTGCCAAGTCTTTAACTTGAAACATTGTAACTAAGCTTCCTTCTTAGAAAGAACTTCTGTATAAATAAATAATCTGGGCATTCTGCCAAGTTTTCAACAATGTGTAAATGCAGGAAGTTTAACCACTTAAAGTCTAAATCTTTTTCTGACACTTCTTTCTTCAGTTAAAATCAATATTTTTTGCTAGAAAATTACTTGGAACTCCCAAACATTATATATATTTTAGCAGAGACCTTAGGGAATAAAATGGCAATTGCTGCAATATTTTATGTCACACTGTATTTGTCCAGCGGTCTTTCAAATGCAATTTTTGGGGAAAAAATACACTTCCATGAATAAAAAAAAAAAACGAAACAGTAAAGTTATCCCAATTTTTGTTGTTTTAATGTGAAAGATGATGTTACGCCGCGAGAATCGAGAGAGAATCGTGATCTATCTTCTAAGCAAAAAAATTGTGATTCTCATTTTAGCCAGAATTGTGCAGCTCTAAAATATGTAGAGAATACATATTGGCCTAAACTGATGAAGACATTTTTTTTGGGGGGGGGGGTGTTTATTTTAGCAAAAAGTAAAAAAATATTGTTTTCTTTTTCAAAATTGTTGTTTTTTTTTTTTTTGTTTATAGCGCAAAAAATAAAAACTGCAGAGGTGATCAAATACCACCAAAAGAAAGCTCTATTTGTGGGAAAAAATGGAAATGCATTTTGTTAGGGTACAACGTTGCACGACCACACAATTGTTGTTAAAGTGACGCAGTGCCATATCACAAAAAATGGCTTGGTCATTAAGGGGGCAAATGCTTTCCGGCCCTTAAGTGGTTAAACAACAAACATGTTATACTTGCCTGCTTTATGTAATGGTTTTGCACAGAGCAGCCCCGATTCTCCTCTTCTGGGGTCCTCCACCAACGCTTCTGGCTCTTCCTGCCTTCAGAGTGCCCCAATAGCAAGCTGCAAAGTATAGTATAGAATGCCCCTATAGCAAAGTAAAAACAAAAAAAAAAACCTTCTGCCTTTAGAACCACTCACTTCCTGCCCAGGACTACATGTCCCATAAGGCATTGCTCCTCACACATTCACAAGTTCTTAGGCACTTACTGACATGTATGGAGAGTGCACTGAACTGTATATGTGCTGCACTGTGTCTTCTGACATGTATGGACGGTGTACTGAGCTGTATGTGTGCTGCACTGTATTTCCCGATATGTAAACAAATAATGCATTCTGTATGCAGGCCAACTAATCGGCTGACCAACTAATCAATTATGAAAATAGTTAACAACTATTTTCATAATCGATTCATTGACAATCAATTGATTAGTTGTTTCGGCCCTATTTATAACATTTGTATCATGTGTTTTTTCTGGCTTTTTGGTTGATATTCTGTCTTTCTCATTTAAAATACACCTATGATAACAATTATAGACCCTTAATTTCTTTGTACTGTAAGTGGGCAAACTTACAAAATCTGCAGGGGATTATCTTTGCCACAATATTTAAAGGAGGACACCGTGGATAAAGGGCAGTTAGAAATAGTAAGTAAGGAAGCATCCATATTTAAAGGCAAGACTTTTGCCAATTAATCTGCACCTGTAAGGTCCAGAGGTCTCTGTAGTGTGTATTGCAGTGAATAGTGAATTTTCAGCATTACCCGCATGCAACTTGAGATCATATGCGTATGGGTCCATGTGGTCTGTTTTATTCCCTAGCCTAAACCAGCCTAGCTATCTAGGTGTCACAGTGGCTAAGCATTCAATGGCAATAGAAAAAAGGAGGGGGGTAAGGGCAAACCTTGATGGGTGCCTCAGTGCAGCGTGAAAGAAGGTAAGAGGAGGCTTTGAGAATATATACTGGATTTGGGGATATGATCAATAAGTTGAGACATTCTTTCTGTTCTACAGATATTAACCACTTAGGTAATTTTTGCTTAGTTTTGTTATCATTATTTTTTTTTCTCATGCACAGTAACATTTTTATGTAGTACCTTTATACTCAGACTGCACTTTATACCTGTTCATTTCTACTTCAGTGTCACCCACAAGCACACTGACTTTCCATGACTTTTACACAACTTCCCGTGCTCAAATTTCCATCCTGATTTTTATGCCACTGACCACCTTGTACTCTTCCTGCAATGTTTGTGTTTTGTTCATAACAATCATCAATAATAGCTGATCAGTAAAACAGGTAATCATTTAAAACACAAAATATCAAACATGTTTCATCCAAATGGACTTCTTCAGGGCGACCTATGTTGTTTTTTTTCATTGCATTTTAAGTATATAACTGTTTTGCACAAGTAGCTATTATTTATAGAGATAAGACTGCAAAAAAAAAAAAAAATAAAACTAGGTTTACAGTATTACAGAATTACAGAGCGGCACAGCCTGCGTGGAAACCTGTGGAGCGAAACATCAACTCTGTGGAAAGGGCGATAGTATAGATAGCAATGTTAAAACAGGATAGAAGATGAAGTGAGGATGTTGTGTAAAGGGCTGTAATACCTGTGGCCATGTCGGGCCATGGAAAGCCAATGAGTTGTTTGACACAAGACTGGCGGTGAAGAAACGATAATCGGATATAAACTGAATTCTGAATATACATCAATCAGCCATAACATTATGACCACTGACCGATAAAGGAAATATCTCGTTACAATGGCATCTGAAAATTGGTAGGATATATTAGGCTGCAAATGAACATGTTGTGATGTGAAACTGATGTGGTGAAAGCAGAAAAAAAATGGGAATCGCAGTTTGTTGTGCATGGGGCTGTGAAGCCCATGGTGACCCATGTCCACAGCCAAAAGCTTCTACAATGGTCACATGAACATCAGAACTGGAGTACGGAGCAATGAAAGAATATGGTCTAGTCTGATGAATCATGTTTTCTTTTACATCATGTGGATAGCTGGGTGCGTATGTGTCGCTTACCTGGGGAAGAGATGGCACCAGGATGCAGTATAAGAAGGTAAGTTGGCAGAAACGGTGTGATCCTTTGGGCAATGTTCTGCTGGGAAACCTTGGGTCCTGCCCTTCATGTGGACATTACTTTGGTGTCCATGCCTCAATGTGTCAGGACTGTTTTAGCAAAAGGGGGGCCATACTCCATATTAGGTGGGTGGTCAAAATGTTATGGCTGATCGGTGTAAGGTTTCTGTATGGAACTAAGACCGTTTTTACAGTTTTTAGATTGCAGTTGATATTATTATATGAGAAAGAACAACACTAAGCATTTTTGTATGCAAAATAACCACATACTGTAACCTAATTTTACCTTTAGAATAAAAAACATCCTAATATATTGTCCCTGCATTTATAACTAACCTAACTACTGAATACACGTGTTGCATTTTGTTTCTTTGGCCTTTCCTCCTTCTGAGCATGCAGAAGCAGTATAAACTTGACTTCGGAAAAAACCTTAGGCTCCATAATGTAATAAAAGCTTTAATTGCTCTTGTGTGTGAGATCTCAAAGATGATGTAGCAGGGGTGGGGTTGTGCAGTACATAATTTTTTGGCTTTTTGGTACTGCATATAGGCATACATTGTAGCCTGTGTCCAATTGCAAATGGTGTAGGTTAAAATAGTAATTTCTTGTATTTTATACAGACTACATTTTTATTTTTACCCTGTGCAGTAATTGGGAGTAATTTTGAATTAGGAGCCTATAATTTCGCTAGATTAAGTCACCTACATATCTTAACACTATTATTGACCTTAACTAACTTTTTAATAGTAATGCCGTGAAAGGTCAAATCTTTTCTATGGATCTGTTAGGCTCTAGGGACAAGAGCGCATTACTTGCATCTAGACAGAATGCAGAATACATGTGCATGTATTTAGTATTCTATTTTGCTTTTGTCAGTAGTTCATATAACAAATATGAAATTTAATGCGGGATGCAGTATGCCTGAAACAGACATTGTCTGTAAACAATTAGTGCAACAGATGTGGTCATTGTACTGTGTCTGACATCACAGAGAGGCCAGGACGGAAGTACCGGAGTGCACCTTTTATCCCGTTCACTCTGGTCTTTGTCAGGGGATGTTACAGGAGATTATTCCTGCTACAGAATTCCTAAATGTTTTTGAAGTCTTAAGTAGATTTTGCATTAAATATGTACCAAATGACCTGTGACTATTTCACTTTGAATAATCTGGAAAAAAAGACAGTTTGTTTTTCTGTACAATAAATCTTTAAAAGAAAATGTAATTTAAGAACAAGCATTAATTGTGAGCACTATGGACTGAAACTCAACAAGATATAACAATTGCTGGTTTAGGTAATACATACCCATGTTGCCCCCTTAAAAGCTGAAGAATACTGGCAATTATAATAGATGAGGATATTTTCTGATTGACAGGGCTATACAATTTTTATGTGGAGCTGTTTTAAAATTGCACATTCTAATGAGAACAATATTATGATAATTTGCTATCAGTATGGCATGGTCTTTGTGTTAGTTAGCCTATATTAGGTTTGAAGCTGAACTCTCAGTTATTCTAGTAGCGAGTTTATCAGGTCATATTTAGGTTTTTCGTTTTTCATACTGAACTTCCCAGTCTCCAGAAAAGTGATATTATTGTTTGCTCATCTATACTAAACTGGTCACCTCACCATCACCATGGTGTCCTACATCAGGCAACGCTGATGTTACATTTGCAGACACTGGTGAGTTTTTTTTCCAGTTATACTCATTCCCATAATTTACCTGTTTGCAAAATTTTATAACAAAATATAAAACTGTTTTAGATTTTTTTTTTTTTCAAAATTTTCGGTCTTTTTTAATTTTTTTAACAAAAAATTAAAAACCCAGAGGTGATAAAATACCACTTAAAGAAAGCTTAGTTTGTGGGAATAAAATGATGAAAATTTCATTTGGGTACAGTGTTGTATGACCGCGCAATTGTTGTTCAAAGAGTGACAGCGCTGAAATATGAAAATTGGTCTGGGCAGGAGGGGGGTTTAAGTGCCCAGTAAGCAAGTGATTAAACACTCATTTTTGCTAAATTTATGGAGAGTACTAAGAGGATATAACAATGCCAGTGGTGCAGTAGAAAACATATAGCACAGTGATGAAGGTATTTGGTCCAGGCATTAAGCAAAGGAAGGATTGGGGGCAGAAACACATAAATTCCTCTGTTTATTTTTCTCATTAGCAATCACTAGGTAGGTACTACTACCTATCTGCCCAGGTATAGGTGACCGTGTCAGTGTCCCTTGTGTCTTCACCATCCCTAGATTAAAAGCCCTTTGGCAGCTAGGTAAGTGCCATGAACGTTTCACCCAAATAGTGTAGCTTTCCTCCTACCCTGGGTACCCCATGCTATATAATCTAGTCAGCTACTGTATAAACATTAACACCTACCTCCTATACATTTTGTATATGCATAATTGCAAGCCCTCAGGTGTTTCTAGTATATACAAAATATATATATATATATATATATTAGATTGTGATCACCCAAAGGTTTTCAGGAAAGTCTTACTACCTACCTCCTAAGTGTTGTTGACCATCTCAGTCTCCCTTGCATCTGCACCATCCCTAATACCCAGATTAGAAGCTCTGTGGCAGCTAGGAAGTTATCTTGCAATTTCCACTCAACTGGTGCGCTTTTCCTTTCAGCTTGGGTACTTACAGCCTTTCATGTGTCTCCACTGCACCTCTCCCAACATGGGGTCACCCATGTGGAGAGCTTCTCCCCTTCACTCAACTGGCCCCCGCCCATCAACTAACTTTCTCCTCCAGACAGTTTCAGCCTCCCGACATGGCATCTGCCTCTCTGTAGCTGAGAACTCAGATGAGAGGTCTGCTGTGCTTATAGGACAATCAAAACTAGAAGCGACCCCCACAGTTGCGGAATGCCGGCTGCCCGCAGAAGTGCAGCTGCTTTATGGGAGCTCCAGACCAATTTGCCTCATGGCCCAGTCCACCCAATGACACTGGCACTACACTAAAAGCATATCGCAAGCAGACGGGGACTATTTTCGTGCTGCCCCCCTGCAAAGATACAGTGTTGACTGCAACTTCTAGTTTAGCATATAAATATCAAAAGTGCATTAAAAAAAAATATTAGGGCAATGCAATATTTAGGAACTCACTGATTATCAATTCTATTTGATGGGATTTCTGTGAAGTTAGTTTATGCTGTTATGAAATGCCAGGCTCTTTATGTAGCTTTCTTTTCACAAGAGAAAACAGATTCTTATTTATATAACGATTCTTGGCAAAATTTCCACTCATGTTTACCTTATTTCAACATTTTTTTTAGACATGCTTATGTAACTCTTAATCTTTCCATGAATAACCTCTGCTATAGAAATCTTTATGAACCCAAGGTGCTCATTCTTGCAAATCATGACTTCAGCTCTGAAAACCAAGCTCAGTCGCTTCAGGTTACTCAATGTCGTGGGCAAACCCACTGTCCAACAGTGAAGTGTATAAGTCTGGATTTGTGTAACTAAGCAACTACAACTTTTAAAGGCTCCTAGACCATTTGAGAACAGGACATTGTTCCTCTCTCTCTGTGACCCCGGAAACCGGGAGCAATCAGTAATCTTGTCACTTCCAGTTCCGCCTCTTTGTTTACCTGGCCGTTAGTGGCCAGGAAAGCAGCCAATCAGAGCGATCTGTGTCTGATTGGCTGCATGGGAGGCCAGAGGAGAGATTTGAAGTCTAATAGACCCTAGATTTTTTGTTTTTGAACCCTTGTGATAAATAGTTAATCCAGTGTAAAAATTAAAAAAAAAGTTTTTTGTCTCCCTGTGCTTACGCGCAAATGTGAATGCATACGTTAGTCCCACACACATATGTAAACAGTGATCGCACCACACATGGGAGGTATTGTCACGAACGTCCGAGCGAGAGCAATAATTCTAGCACCACACCTCAGGCTAAACTGGTAACCTGTAAAGGCGTTTAAAGCGTCGCCTATGGAGAATTTTAAAGCACTGTAGTTTGCCGCCATTCCACGGGCAGACATCATTTTAAAGCGCGATATGTTAGGTATCTATTTACTCGGCGTAACATCATCTATCACATTATATGAAAAATGGGGTAAATATTGTGTTTTTTTCTTCATTAACGTGTTTTTTTTTCAACAAAATTGCTGCGCATATACCGTGTGACATAAAAAATTGCAACATCCATCGTTTTACATATATATATATATATATATATATATATATATATATATATATATATATATATATATATATAATGTTTGGGAGTTCTAAGCCATTTTCTAGGAAGAAAAAAAAGATTTTTACATGTTTCTGAATTGGCCCAGATACGAAGTGGTTAATATCACTTTAATTATTTATTTTGAGATGTGGCAGAGGTGTACTTTCAAGCTAAATTCTAAATTTACGTAATTGAGTCCCCTGGCTTTTCATGGCTCCCAGAGCTCTCATAAGAAAATATGAGGGTCTGTGCATGCAAACAGTTTAGCAAGTTTAATTTATGAACAGCTGAAGAAACTTTTTAACTAAAGGTGGTATATTTTTTTTTTCAGTTTTTTTTTTTTACTTTTTTATCTAGTGATGGGATGAGTATGTATGTCAAAGCAGTATTGTAGCTCTGTTATTTGAAGTTTGTGGTTTGAAGCTTCTGTTATTCGACGTTTATGTGTCGGTAAGAGGTATTTTGAGAAGTATCTGGGTTATCATAAGAAGTTAGATTCTGGTTAGCTCACCAGTTTGCATTCCACATCCAAAATTACTGTATAACAGACAAGTCATTTATTCTTCAAAAGAAGTCATTCAGGACAGTTACAGTGATCTTAAACATTACTTCAGATTTTTTTTTTTTTTTTTATAGACTGGGCAAGAGGTGACATTTTGTCAGATTTTATTTTATGTTTTATTTATGTCTGTGATATCATTGCAGAAATGTTCCCTTGTACCTGGGGAAGAGGTTATCACTCAGACAGCAAGGCACAAACAGCAGCAAAAATAATGTCAGAGTTCTGATTCTCACTGCCCATCTACAAATGTGTTTTTGATTTTGGCCATGTCCTGGATGGAGACATTTCCCATCACTTACTCTTCTGACAGGTGGTAAAGGTGGAGACTTCCCACACTAGGTACACAGATGGCAAAAACCTGAAAGAGGCTCTAACCCTTCTCTGCTCTATTCTAAACAAAATTTAAAAAAAATTTGACCTAACTTTAAAGTGGTTGCAAAGTCAAGACATTTTATCACATTAATGCATTTTCTGCATTAAGGTAAAAAAATGCCTCACTGTGTCCAACTGGAGAGTCCTGTCTCCATCCATCGCTGTGCCTGTCTGCAGCAGTGCTCTCCTCTCTTCCTGGTCTCACAGGGAACTGAGGCAGAACACGAGCTTCTGCTGCTGTCAATCAAATCCTGTGTGGAGGAAGTGAGGGGGGCGGGACCAAGCAACACTGTGTGCATCTATGGATGCACACAGCCTGGCAGGGCCGATCCACGCTGTGTTTGTCTATGGACACATACAGCCCTGCTCGGGAGCACGCCTGCATGAGTTCCCCAATAACAGCTGGCTTGCTGAGGGGGCACTTGCAGAAGAGGAGGAGTGGAGAGCGCTGGGGAAGACCAGAAGAGGAGGTAAGAAACTGCTCTGTGCAATACCATTGCATACAGCAGGTACTTGTACCAGGTTGATTACTTTAAGAAAATGAGCCTTTATAACTACTTTATTTTGACTTTACCCATAAAGTGGTTAGACCATAGGTAGATGCATTAGATGGTGAATATGCAAACAAATTGTCAAAGTTAAATAAGGAGGGCTAGTGTTCGGGTTAAGGGGAAGGCAGAGTAGGAAATTACTCTCAGTGAGCTTTACTCGACGAATTGCACCAATCTTCCGACACTAAAAGCTAATACTAAAAGCTAATGTATCAACAGTAGATGAGCTGCCCTGTGGTATAGAATTGAAAGTGTATTTGCTTTTTGTTGGATTTAGTCATCCCCTAAGATATTGTCTGAACTGAGATTAAGGACCATGTCAGGGTCAGCTGCAGTGAAAAAGAAATCTTATGTGGCACAGTACAGTGAAAGACCTGTTTGTTAGAGTTAGGCCGGCCATAGACGGAGCTTTTTCCATGGTTGCAGGAAAGAAAATTATGCAACTCCCCCATCAACACTGACTGTCCCTCTTGTGGAGCCATTGTGTCTGTCCCCACCAGAAGAACACAGTGATTATTGCTAGAGGCTATACCGTCCGCTACAATAATCACGTGTAAAATCCGACAGGCTGGTTACACCCAAATTGATAGATCGATCAACTTGGGTACATTCAGCCTGCCCATACATGGTTAGAATCTCTGCCGATACAGCACTGTCTATGGCTGGCTTTAGGAGCTTAGTAGCTTCTCCGGAAGAGTTTACCTGCTACACTTTCACCTGAATGATATGTTTGCAATATTTTTCTTTTAGTACTTTGTCTGGTATAAATGGTTATCTGCTTTAACAGACAACTAAAGCTTAGTTCATTTTTTACCTATGGCCTAGTTATGCAAAAATATGCAAAATATTATTTTAACAATTGGATGAGTGGTGCATAAAGCTCGGAAATAGTTATTTTTATAATGCAACATCCCCTTGCTTTAACATGTTCTTCAGTTGTATGACCCATGTTATCTAAACTTTGAATGTCTTGCAAAGGAGAAAATATAGATTGATTGTGGCTCTTGAAATCATCTGTTTGAGAAGGTACTTCAATGGGGCAATGAGTGCACTTTGTCGGAATGCAGGACAGTGCTATTTTAAGGCTATAGTGCGTCTAGCTGTTGAACATCCTGTCTTATATGTTTATTTTCTATTCAGCTGGCAGTTGCATGTGCCCTTTGTGTTATTTATGTCTACCAACATTATTATTTACAATATATACTTAACCAGCCCCATTCTTGTTTATCTGTGCAATGTGACCTCTTTTATCAGGGTAGCTTGACGCTGCAGTAAGGATGTGCTTAAATCCTGGCAAAGCTTACAGAGAAATAAAGGAAGCTGTTAGCCTCCTTTTGTTAAGGAGACATTTCCTTTACTTCTGCATGGCAAGGGATCTCTTTGTTTGGGTTATGATATCTTGTAATCCACCCAGGGGTGTATGTTTGTCATTCACCACTGTGCCCAGAGCATGTTGTTGACAAGTTCAAAGCAAAGACAGCGACCTTTCAAACGCTTTTACTATCGTTGAATTATTGTAGCAAATTTCCGTGCTCCTCCTTTTACACCCATTACTTGTTGACCCAGTCCAGATGAAAAAAATAACAAAAATAGCTTTTCCATAAGGACATTTTAATGTTGTTGATAAGCTGATCAGAAGGAAATGGCTGACATTGGAAGCATAGCCCAGACTTCTCTGATTCATTGTTTGTGTAGTTAATAAATATATGTAAGTAAAAAGCTTGTTTCTTTAGATGCACATCATAAAGTAAAGGGTAGGTAATTATAGAAGTGTACTGTGTTTTTTTTTTTTTTTTACTAAATTTGTATGGGTGATGGATGCAGAAGGACACCCAGCACCTGTGTATTGCAGACATGTCCAGCTTGTATTGTCAACACTTCCACTATTCCTTGGGAGGTAGGGAAGCAACCAGAAGGAACCATTAAAGTGAATGCAATAGCATGTGTAAAAAAGTATGAAACACGTCTGTAACAGAAATCCAATTTGTTTACCCGTCTTGTTAGTTACAGCTTTTTCACACAAGTTTTTTCTCTTGCTGAAAAAGTCCACTAAATGTGTTTAAATTGACGTTTTAAAGTGGGTTTTATGAGTTAATTTTACCTTGTGGTGTGCCACTATTCAGCTAGAGTTCATACTCTGACACTTTGGTTAGTGTTATTGGTTAGTGTTATAAGCATAAAGTGGTTCTATAATTCTATGCATTAATGTAAGAAACTTTCTGCATGCAGTTCCCCAAACCCCCCCCCCAATACTTATTTGATCCCAATCTCGATCCAGCAATATGCACAAGATCCGCGTGGGATACTATAATGTGACATTGGGACATTCTCAGAGCTGTGGAAAGGTGAGAGGGGTGAAGGAAAAGAGGATGGAGGAGGAAACGCACAGGGTAAAGGGGAGGAGCGGTATTAGGAAGGAGGGGAAGGGAGAAAACCACAGCAAAGGAATGACACAATATCCACTAGTATAAGTAAAGAGCCGATAAGCAGTGGATTAACTGGAACCCCAGGAGTCAATCCAGGCAAACCATATCTTATCTAACTTTTTCGGGCAATTCCTACTTGCATAGGTTAACTTATACATAAGTAAAGTGTTCTCAGTAACAGCACGTCCCAACGACAAGGTGGGAAGGTAACCACTTAAAAATAATCTCTCTGCAGGCATAGAAAGCAGCAATGAATATAAACAACTTAGCATAACGACCCAAATCCACCCTGTCTAAGATACCCAGCAGAAGCACCTTGGGGTCCATACCGGGGGTTGAGTCACACAGTCTATTAAGTTTGGCTACCAATGCTTTCCAAAAAAAAGGTCTGATGGACAGGCACCATGTGAAGGAAAGAGCCTACAGAGGAATGACAGCATGTGCAGGAGGGATCAGGTGAGCGAGAAATAGCGGCTAGCCTTTGCGGTGTGTAATAGGCCCTATGGAGAAACTTTAGCTGTATAAACCTATATCTATAAAAAAAATCATATATGTAACATAATGGCTGGTACAGGTATCCCAGTCTTCCTCATTTTCTTCAAATTTGATTTCTGAAAGGTGTGAGTCAAGTTAGTGACATAAATAAGCAAGGGAAAGTCTAAGGTACAGAGGAATAGCTTTCAATCCATCCCTGAAATGCAACAGATGACAACCCCCTTTCAATTTCTTAATGGCAATGCAAATTAATACTATTATTATACAGGATTTATATAGCGCCGTCAGTTTACGCAGCACTTTATAACTTGGGGGTAGACAGTACAAATACAATACACTTTAATACAGTAGGAATCAGAGAGCCCTGCTCATTAGAGCTTAAGAGGGAGGGTCAAGAGATACAAGAGTTAATAACTGTGGGGGATGAACTGATGGAGAAAATAAATGTACAGTTGTTAGGTGGGGCCAGATATGCTTCTCTGAAGAGATGAGTTTTCAGGGATCGTCTGAAAGTAGACCTAGTGGGAGATAGTCGCACAGATTCGGGTAGAGCATTCTAGAGGATGGGAGAGGCTCGAAAGAAGTCCTGGAGGCGACTGTGTTCCTCTGTCTGTCCCAGCATCCCTCTCTGTCTCTACTGTGTCCCTCTCTGTCCCCTGTCCACACTGCATCCCTCTGTCTGTCCCCGGCGTCCCTCTCTGTCCCTTCTGCATCCCTCTCTGTGCCCGGCGTCCCTCTCTGTCCTCATCGCAACTGTGTCCCTCTCTGTCCCCGGCATCCAGGGCAGGTCTTAAACAGGAAGGGGTGGATCCTATTTAAATTAGGGGGTACATGAGTTTAGTCAGGCCTAGGGCAGCACATAACCTAAATACACCACTGGATGGCATTAAAGTTCATGTGCGTGTAAAGGCAGGTGTCCCAATACTTTTGGTAATATAGTGTATGTATCAAAATGGAGACTGTCAGAAACGCACTTTCCCAGAGCTATGCTCTTCTCCTGCAACCAATGGGATGTCATACGCTATATGGCCCAATGTGAGAATGGGCTGTTGATCCCTTTCACCAAGGACCAAATATCCTACATTATATGTTTTCCCCACAAAGGGGTTGATTTACTAAAACAGTTGTACATGGTAACCAATCAGCTTCTAACTTCTGCTTGTTCAATTAAGTTTTGACAAAAAAAACTGGAAGGTGGTTTATATGCAGAGCTGCACCAGATTTAGTATTCTCTAGTTTTAGTAAATCAACCACAAAGCCTCCATAGCTATTAAAACCCTAAACATGGGATATAAGACACTCACCAGGTAGTACTATGTCCCATCTAAATTACACAAGCTTTTCCCTACCTCAATAAAGAAAGCAATACCACATTGAGGAGAAGTTAATTAAGAAGTAGGATATTCCCATCATGGATCCACCCATTTTTTGCCATAATAAACAAGGTTCATGTAAAGGACACCCCAGTATTTAAGCACCCTGTGGATAAGAGACTGGATGACCTAAGATCTTGTTCTTTCTGGTGAGCTCTACCATGCAGCCTGTCATTTCTGTCATGCCTCTGTCAGACCCTGGGTATATGGCCCAAGGACATGGCAGCTATAGATCGCAAATCAATCTTTACAGATTTCTCTGCTCTTCAACAATTGGAACTAATGCCTGTTGCCCCATGGTGTTGATAGGCTTGTGGATATAATTTTTTCAAAAGGAAAAGCTGCGCAGCATGAGACTATAAGAAAATGTGGTAGCATATATCCACATATATTCAATGTCCGTGTCAAATGGAGGATATAATTACTCCCAATCTAAATGATAAAAAACACTAAAATGCATGGATGTAACCATGTGCATCACAATATTTGAACATAAATACATTGAAATTGGTCACACAATAAATGTCAGAGTCCTCTGAAAAATTCACATCAACAGAAAGTCCTTTGAAAAAGCAATTTCGCCAATCACGTAGTATTCACAATTGTATAAAATGTCCTCCATTCATTGGTTATTGGTGACTTAAAACAGAAAACACCGCAGAACTAGTGATTTGGGATAGAAAGATTCCTCCACCTGAGAAACTACTGCCGCTTACCAGCTGCGTTGATCTCTTTTTAGGGAGATCGCATCCGCCTGTGGCTTATACCCCAGCCAGGGTCTCTATAATTGTTGACCAGATATCTCCTCTCCTTCTGCTAGAATTGCCCCTGAGTGACTCACGATCAGCAGTTCCCTATGTTAAAAGGAAGAGCTGAACTAAATGGAGGAAGCCCAGCACTCTGAGGTAAAAGGGGGTGTTACTGAGAAAAGGTCCCCCCCCCCAGAGACCAGGAATTATGATGCCTTGTATGGGTCTGCCTTGAATGGGTCTGCTATCCATACACATGTGGAGGACCCTTTAGGTAAAATGGTGGTCTTTAGAACATTAGACCTCAAATCGCCTGGTGTGTATGCCCTTTTAAGGTGAATGTTTCTTTAACACCTTGCTGGAAAATGTTATCAAAGGGGAGGGAGCACTCTTTTGCATCAACAAAAGAAAGCTGAGCCTCATATCAGTAAAGGTTCTACCCCTGATACTAAGAAGAGATCATTTTATTTCTCTCAGTCCTCCAAGTCCAAACTCAAATCCAGAATCCTCCAAGCATGTTGGAAAGGCCTCCCTGCAATGAGGGGACACCCCCAGTTCTGTAATTGTGGGGGGGGTGTATCTGTCAGCATCTTTCCAGTGCATCAACGCTGCCTGTGTTTTGCACCTTTTTTTTCCCCTCTCTTCAGCCTGTCCACTGCACCTCATGTATTCAACAAGGTGCTAGCCCATTTGCTTGTTCTACTGCTCACTAGGTATTCCATTTGGGGGATACTCTGGATTACCTCTTGCTGAAAGTCAGCTCAGGTCTTTGCAGTCAATATTCAACAGACTTTTCAGATTTTTCAGAGGTTTGGTTGGATCCTGAACCTTTAGAATTCTGAGCTGTATCCAGCTTGTCACCTAGAGCATATCTAGGTCTTCTAGATACTACTCGATACAGAATTTTTCTTCTACTGGACAAGCTATTAACTCTCTCCTCACAGGTTTGGACTCTACAGTAAAGGAACCATCCAATTCTCTGCTTTTAGTTAAGCGTTCTGGGCTTGATGTTGGCCTCCTTCAGAGCAGTCTAGTTTGCCCAGTTCCACGCCACACCATTACAACACAGCATTCTGATTTGTGTGGGAAAATAAGGCACAGTCTCTCACTTCAACTTCACCTTCAGTTTGTTTACCCACGACCAGGTTTTCTCTAGCCTGGTGGCTCACTAATCCAGCCTTGGAGTAAGGGAAATCTTTCCTACCTCTGGTCTTGGAAATTCCCATAATAGATGTCAGTCTGACAGGCTGGGGTGGGATTGTGGGCACCTTATCAATGCAGGGAACTGGCCTCCTGATCAAGATTTAGGACCCTTCATTGTTGGGCTTTCTAGTTATAGGGCCATCCAATCCAGATTTAGTTGGAACACTGTCTTGGCAGCAGGGCAGCCATCAGGGTGGTACAGTCAGTACTCCTCTAAGGGGCCCAAGCGTCCCTAGGGGCCTGACTGGCCAGGCCTTATCCTCCTTCGGCAACAAATGAAATTTAACTGTCATTCATTGGTTGGGCCTGCGAACACCCGCTATCGAGAAGGAGAGAGAAGCCTCCACCACATTTCACTAGCTACGCCCCCCCCCAGCGCTCGCTATAGAGAAGGAGAAGGAAGCTTAGTAGTCTGAGCCACCACTGCCTTTCACCAGCACCCCCCCTTCCAGAGGTGATCGAGGCCGCTTCCTTCCCTGCTAAGGTAGAGCCTGCTGGCTGCTGCTGCTAGGATAGTTTGCATTGTGATTGGACAGGACTCGCACAGGGGGTGTGGTCAGTTCGTCAGCGTCAGGTGCATGTAGATATGAGAGAGCTGCATAGAAGGTATGTCACAAAATGTTCGTGTGTGCTGCTGTGCCCCTGTGCTTTGTATTTGAACTGACTTTAATATCCTTCTCCTTGGATGGGACACCTGAGGCTGCCAAGCTAGCATTATGGAGTTGCATTGTGAAAATGGATGAGGATGACTCTGGGTGGGATGAGAGTTACATTGTGGAGAGCCTCTCCACAATGTAACTCTCATCCCCACCCAGAGTCATCCTCATCCATTTTCACAATGCAATGCCATCATCTTCATCCCCACCCAGAATCACCCATTCCTCTCTCCTCAATGTATCCCCATCCACGTCCAGCATCATCCATCCCTCTCACCACAATGTATCCCCATCCACGCCCAGCATCACCTATCCCTCTCTCCACAATGTATCCCCATTCATGCCAAGCATCACCCATTACTCTCTCCACAATGTATCCCCATTCATCCATGCCCAGCATCATCCATCCCTCTCGCCACAATGTATCACTATCCATGCCCAGCATTACCCATTCCTCCCTCCACAATGTATCCCCATTCACGTCCAGCATCTCCCATCCCTGTCTCCACAATGTATCCCCATCCATCCATGCCCCGCATCACCCATTCCTCTCTCCACAATGTATCCCCATCCATCCACGCCCAGCATCATCCATCCCTCTCGCCACAATGTATCCCTATCCATGCCCAGCATTACCCATCCCTCCCTCCACAATATATCCCCATCCACGCCCAGCATCACCCATCCCTCTCTCCACAATGTATCCACGTCCAGCATCACCCATCCTTCTCTCCACAGTGTATCCCCATTCACGCCCAGCATCACTCATCCCTCTGTCCACAATGTATACCCATCCACGCCCAGCATCACCCATCCCTCTCTCCACAATGTATCCCCATCCATGCCCAACATCACCCATCGCTCTCTCCACAATGTACCCCCCATTCACACCCAGCATCACCCATCCCTCTCTCCACAATGTATACCCGTCCACGCCCAGCATCACCCATCCCTCTCTCCACAATGTATCCCCATCCACACCCAGTATCACCCATCCCTCTCTCTACAATGTATCCCCATCCACGCCCAGCATCACCCATCCCTCTCTCAACAATGTGTCCACATTCACGCCCAGCATCGCCCATCCCTCCAGTCTCCACAATATATCCCCATCCACACCCAGCATCACCCATCCCTCTCCAGGATGCTGGCCGTGGATGGGGATAAAGGTATTATGCTTTAGTCAGTCAAGAGTTGTTATATTGATTGGTTCATGTATCACACCACACCGAAGGACTCGGTGGGATGGCCAGTGGGCGAATTCGGTGGGACGGCCAGTGGGCCAGACCTAACACTCTGTAAGGGGCCCCAAAATTTCTGATGTCTGCCCTGCTTTGCAGTGGTTTATGTCATTCATCAAAAAGTAACTAGACGCTTCAAAGCTTTGGGAGAGATCAGCCAGATTCTTTCTTGAGCTGAACTTCACATTCTGGCCCTTTCCTCCATACACATCACAGGTATGGAATATTGGCAGGCAGATGCATATGCATCAGTCAATCTACACCACACTGCACATGCCCTGCGGGGAATTATCAGGGGCCTGGCTACAAGACCCCAGAAGAGACAGCTGGCCCCCAATGTCATAAAAAGAGAAGATAACTACACAAGACCTGGCATGCAGCAACAGAGTGGCAGATTACACCAGACAAAGACCTTTTTTTTTAAAAAAAAAGCTTGGGCTTCCGCCTTTCTCACATAGTCAAGAATGACATAGCCCCAACTTCATGCAGCCTCCTGGGATAATCATGTCCCTAAAGTGAGCTTTCTGCTTATTTAGGGAAGCTGTAAAGTCTTCCATATGACAAATATCATTCACCCTGCTGATCCATTGTCCAACTGTGGGCAGGAGTAGAAAATTCCATTGCACTGGGATACAACACTTCTCCCCATGGCTGTGATGTCTCACTGAAGAATGGTGAAATTTATGCCTGGAGAGCTAAGGTGTAATAAGCAAGCAGCAAGACCCATGAGTTTATGTATCAAAGCACAAACACCTTGCCAAAAGGGGCAAATCTGTGGGCAAGTCCAAACCATCTGGAGAGCAGTTTATAACCAGATTCCTGCAATCTTGATGAAATGGAAGATTTGTGCACGAAGAAGAGGATAAATTCCCTCTGTTCAGAGGACAGAGTTGTGTTCTGGTTGTTCTCCAACTCTTTTAAGAAATCTAGGGGTGTACCCCTGGGGGCTGGGAAATCAATGTAGCATATGCAGTGGAAAGGCCATGTCTGAAAGGGTGTGAGTTAGCAGAACTGGAGAGGTGGGCTGGCTGGGGCGCGATGTAGAGGAGGTAATGTTGGAGTTGGGTAGCCTGCCAGATCAGCAAAGGTGGAAATAGCCTAGAGTGGATCTCAGAAATGGATTTCCATTCACCATTATTCCTAACCCCTGAATTTATTTGCCTCAAGAAATGTCTGGAATCTAAGGTCTGATAGTCCCGGGTCAAAATCCAGGTTTCCTATTAGTGGCAGCATGAGGAAAATCTGCTAAGGAATTGATTGCCCTAGGACTGGCCTTGAGGGATATTCTACAAGTAGTGAGTGTAATGGGGTGAGCTCTCACCAATGCCGGACAAGAGGTACACAAAAAAAGTCTGAACTGTTCCTTATTTTCTCCAAAACAAGAAAAAGTTTATGCTATAATTACAGTTAAGGGCTCATTTATAAATTTTTTCACACAAGGTTTGCACGGCTTTCACACTTTTTTTTATAGGCTTCAGTTAGAAAAAAAGCATGAATCATGGGTAAAGGTTGTGTAAAAACATTTACAAATAGACCCTTTAAAGCAGGGGTCTCAAACTGGCGGTTCTCCAGCTGTTGCGAAACTACAAGTCCCATCATGCCTCTGCCTGTGGGAGTCATGCTTGTAACTGTCAGCCTTGCATTTCCTCATGGGACTTGTAGTTTTGCAACAGCTGGAGGGCCACCAGTTTGAGACCCCTGCTTTAAAGTTATCCAAATTTCCATTTAGCCTCTGCAGTGGTTCTTGCCTGTTTTTTATTGTGCTCCACTCGAATCTCTAGTTTTCTTGTTTATTGACTGATAGCTTTGCAGAATGAAGTCTGAGCCTGTTGAATAGGAAGGGAAGGTGAGTATGCATGTATTTATTCTAATTGAACTTTTTCAGTGATTTTTGTGGAAATAAGTGCTTTTTCCAGTGAAACGACAGATGGGTGATAAGAAATGATTTTATGAGAAAAGTTGATTGTTGACCTCTTAGAAGAGCCAATGTACTTTTTAAGTGCTGTTTGAGTGCTTTCCCTTAAGGCAGTTCTAATAACAGCAGGAGCTTTTTTCTAGCAAGAGGTTCATTATTATCTAGACAAAGTGTACAGAATTTTACAATGGCATACCATAATTTAAACAGTCCATCATTTAGTGGCTAGTATGTGCTAGCCACTGCAGTGTTTCAAGGGACATGGTTTATGTTTTTTTATATATATTTAATTTTCAATGGTAATATGTTCATAGACTAGGGAGATTGCCAGGTACAGGCAGAGTGTGACAATTACACAATAAGAACAAATATCATTATATGTGTTATATTGTTAGTTTGTTTTGTGTTATGTGGCTTTATTGATATTGTTGCTGATTTAGGTTAGAGAAAACACAATTTCACTCCTTTATTCACTTCTACAGCAACAGACCTCGACTGCAGTGATATGTTACTGTAAGAAAGTTAAAGCAGAGCTGAATCAGCAATGCCCTCCTCCAAAATGGCCACCACTGCTTGTTTAAAATCCAAATGATGACAGAGAGATGTTGAGTTCTCCTATATTACCGCAATGCTTTTGCGCTATAAACAAAAAAAGACAGACAATTTTGAAAAAAAAAAACACAATATTTTTTTACTTTCTGCTATAAAACTTACCCAATAAAAAAATGGAAAAAATCTAACTTCTTCATCAATTTAGACCAATATGTATTTTGCTACATATTTTTGATAAAAAAATCCCAATAAGCGTATATTGATTGGTTTGCGCAAAAGTTATAGTGTCTACAAACTATGGGAAATTTTAATTTTTAAATTTTTTTTACTAATAATGGCGATGCGATCAGTTGCTTATAGCAGGACTGCAACATTGCGGTGGACAAATTGGACACTAACTGACACTTTTACACTTTTTGGGGGACCAGTGACATTAATACAGTGATCAATGCTAAAAAATATGCACTTTCATTATACTAATGACACTGGCAGGGAAGGGGTTAACATCAGGGGCAATCAAAGAGTTAATTATGTCCCTAGGGGGTACTTTATAACTGTGTGTGGGGGCGGGTGCTTGTACTGTAAGAAGACAGAGATCTGTGTTCCTGCTTAGCAGAAACACAAGAGCTCTGTTTTCTCCTGTCACAGAACGGCGATCTGCCTTGTTTACCGCCATTCAGTCTCCCTCGGGAAAGATCGGCGGGTCAAGGCGGACATCGGGTCCGCTGGACCTGCTGTGTCTAATCACAGTGGGAGCGTACACACCCCAGACACGTAAGAAAAAAATCACGTACAGGTACATGATTTCACGCTAAAGGGCCACCCTGCCGCAGTATATGTACTTGGAGCCAGTAGTGGCTGTTGCTTAATTTTTTTGGGGGGGAAGCAAACAACCCCCCCCCCCACAAGGTCCGTACTTACCCCATTCAGGTCGCGGGAGGCTTCCCAGGCTTCTCCTGGTCAATCCTGTCTTAAGATCTGCCTCCAGTGCTCTGCACCATGAGCACATTGTTTTTGAAGACAGTTAGAGCCTCAGGCTCTAAACATGTGCTTAACCACTTCAATACAGGGCATTTTCACCCCCTTCCTGCCCAGACCAATTTTCAGCTTTCAGCGCTGTTACAATTTGAATGACAATTGCGCGGTCATGCAACACTGTACCCATATTAAATTTTGATAACTTTTTCCCCCACAAATAGAGCTTTCTTTTGGTGGTATTTTTTTTTTTTTTAATTCTTTATTTTTGAATAACATATAGTACATTCCACATAAAGTGTTTCACATAGTCTTCATTTCCTCTCTTCTCCAATTATCATAATCTAACAACATGATACATTTTCTTTTTTAGGTGGAACTGAATTACATCTACTTGATAAACATATATTATTTCCCTTTTCTCCCATCTTGTCCCTTGTATCAAACCCCCCCCCTAAAAAAAAAAAAAAAAAAAAAAAAAAAAAAAGGAAGGGGAGAAAAGACCCCCGGGGATGCCCCCTCCTCACTCCCGTCTGATCGCACATACTCTACCTTGCCTGTTCTCTAATTCTGTAGTCCAGGAAGGGAGTCCAAATCCTCAAATATTTCTCATCTTGTTCTTTCAACATCAAGGTCAAATTTTCCATTTGTTGGATTTCCATAATCCTGACCCACCACTGTGTTTTAGTCGGAGGGACTGAACTCTTCCATAAAGCTGGTATACAGGCCTTCGCTGCTGTGAGAAGGTGTTTAAGTAAAGAGTTCTTATATTTTTCCACCGACAGGGGAACATCATTTAACAGAAATGCAGCCGGATTGTTCCCAAGAGATACACCCGTAATTTCTTTAATTGTTTCTTCCACCATCTCCCAAAAATCCTTGATCTTCTCACATTCCCAAAATATGTGCAGCATAGTACCCTCCCCTCTCGTACATCGCCAGCACCTATCTGAGGTCTGTGGGAATATTTTATGTAACACGGATGGTGTTCTATACCACCTGGTGAGGATTTTATATCCTCCCTCTTGGTATCTGCTAGCGATCGATGTCTTATGTGTAGATTTCAGAATTTTAACCTTCTGACTTTGGGAGAACATTACCCCCATCTCTCTCTCCCAAGCCTGAATAAAATTAAGCTCCTGAGGGGCTTCTTGGTTCGTTAATACCTCGTAGCAATGTGATAATGAGTGCCTCATATTCTCTCCCTCTAAGCACCTCTGTTCAAAACGGGATAGCTCCCGAACCACTGGGTAAGTTTTAATTTTCGAGCGGATAAAGGCTCCTAGCTGCATTACCCTAAAGTAATCTAAATCAGGCGACACTTCTCCCTCCATCTCGCCCCGCGTCATCAGGCGATTATCCCTAGAAAAGTGAATAATCCTGATTCTTCCCCTTTGTTTTAATACCTCATAACTCCGATCTGGTAGACCAGGTTGGAAATCTGGTGCACCCAGTACCGGAGTCATAGGGCTTGGGTAGGTTGAGAGATTTGTCTTTTTGAAAATCATATTGATGGTGCGGATAGTTGCACCTATCAATGGATGTTTTTTCACTGTTGTAGGTATTTTTGATTTAGCTATCCATGCCAAACCCTCTAGGGGAATTTTAACTGTCGCTTGTTCTAATTGTACGTGTGGTTTCCTCTCACAAGCACACCATTCCATCACTCTAGCTAATTGCGACGCTTCCTGGTATTTCACTGGGTCTGGGAAACCAATACCTCCTTTTTCTTTTGGGAGCACTAAGATGTTTCTCCTTACTCTAGCTGGTTTCCCTGCCCAAATGAATCTCAAAAACCTTGATTGAAGGTCCTTCAGGAAGTGCGAAGGGATCTTTATTGGCAAGGTTTGTAGTAAGTAAAGAAGTCTAGGCATCACATTCATCTTTATGATATTGTTCCTACCAAACCAAGTAAAGATCACTCTATCCCATCTCCTGAAGTCCTGTTTAATTTGTCTTAGCATCGGAGCATAATTTAATTCAAACACTCTGTTAAGCTTCTTAGGAATTTTAGTCCCCAAATAACTTATATGGGAATCTGTCCACCTAAAATTAAATTGGGACTTTATCTGTTGTATTTCAGGTGCATTTATTTCCAACCCCATAGCTTCGGATTTAGTGTAGTTCACTTTATAGTTTGCTAATTCCCCATAGTTATTTATTTCCCTTAGAAGGGACGGAAGAGATATAATTGGGGAAGATATGAAAAATATCAAATCATCAGCATATGCTGCCAATTTATACTCCTCTCTTTCTGTCTTGATGCCATTAATATTGGGATTGGCACGTATCTTCCTTAAAAGGGGTTCCAGTGTAAGAATAAAAATAATAGGCGATAGGGGACAGCCCTGACGTGTTCCATTATGTATCCTGAAGGGTTCCGACAATCTATCATTTACCTTAACCCTTGCACTCGGGATTGAGTAAAGGTTTGAGAGCCAGCTTAACATTCCATCACCCAATCCAATATGTTGTAGGGTGGCCTTGAGAAAGATCCAGTCCACTCTATCGAATGCTTTTTCTGCATCGGCTGAAAACAATATTAATGGTTTCTGTCGGCTTTGTGCAATGTAAATTGCATTGATTACTCTCTGCATGTTTTCCCTCCCCTCCCTACCGGCAGTAAAACCCACTTGGTCTGGATGTATCAGTTTAGGAATAAACTCTTCTAATCTAATCGCTAGAATTTTAGAAAAAATTTTTAAGTCCACATTTAGTAGTGCAATTGGCCGGTAACTGGGGCATTGAGAGAGATCCTTTCCCTCCTTTGGGATTACCGCTATATGTGCCATCAGTATCTCACTGGGTAGCGTCTGTCCCTCCCGTAATGAGTTGAAAGCAGCTATAAATCTTGGGGCCAATTTCTCCGCATAATGTTTGTAATATATCAGAGTATACCCATCTGGGCCTGGTGCTTTCCCCACTTTTAAGAGGTTTACTACTCTCTTAAATTCCTCTATTGTAATTGGAACATCTAGGTTTTGTGCTATCTCCTCCGTCAACTTTGGCATTTCTGATTCGCATAAGTAGTCCCTTATCCTCTCCCACTTACTTTCCCGCCTCTTTGGGGAGTGATGGTCCTCTAAGTGATAGAGACCCTCATAGTACTCCTTGAAGATCTGAGCCATCTCCTGTGAGGAGTTAACCATCTCCCCCCTCTGTGTCCTAATTCCCGACAGATGCTTCTGTGTTGTAGCATCTTTAAGGGCCTTAGCCAGCATCCTGCTTGGTTTATTCCCAAATTCATATAGCGTCCGCCTTCCACATTTCAATTTCGCTTTGGCCTGTTCAATTAGTAGAGAGTTTAGATCCTCCCGAAGACCATTTAATTTCTCCTCTATTTGCTGTGTCTGAGACTTTTTATGTATTAACTCTACTTCCCGAATTTTTTTAAGTCTCAATCTGTTCATTAAGCTTTTTTTTCTTATGCGCCCCTAACGATATCAAAACTCCTCTCATCACACATTTATGTGTTTCCCAAATACAAAGTGGGGTGACTTCATCCATTTCGTTTGTCGAAAAGAAGAGATCCATTTCCTGACTTATTTTTTGTTCGTACTCTTTATCTTTTAGTAAAGACTCATTAATCCTCCAGTGCCACTCACTACGATCTTCTTCTCCTAAATCTAGTATACAGCTTGTCGGGGCGTGGTCTGATAGAGTAAATGAACCTATCTCGGCACTTGTCATTGAAGTTATTGCTATCTGTGATATTAGGATGTAGTCAATGCGAGTATATGACTTATGTTTTGCAGAGAAAAAAGTATAATCTCTATCTTGAACATGCAACGACCTCCATGTATCTATCACCTGCAAGTCATTTAATAATTTTTTGACTCTTCGTAATTTTGTCAATGAGAGGTGTGAAACTCCCCTGGAAGCATCCAGGAGGGGGTCCATTGTCAAATTTAAATCTCCTCCCATTACCAAAATACCTTCCTTATACTGATATATCATTTGCAGGCAAGTTCCTAAATAACTAACCTGATTTTCATTCGGGAGGTATAAGTTCACTAGTGTTACTTTCTGCGATCCAATTAGACCTTTTACAATTAGGAGACGACCCTCCTCATCTGTAATTACTTTACTCTCCTTCCAAGGGGTCTGTTTCGAGATAATAATAGATACTCCATTGGATTTGGCGCTGAGAGAGGTACTATGATAAGCCACAGGAAATTTATGATTTATTAGTTTTGGTATTCTGTCTCTTCTAAAGTGTGTCTCTTGGAGAAAAGCGATCTGCGTTTTTACCCTTCCCACTTCTGCAAGCAATCTAATCCGTTTTTCTGGAATGTTCAGTCCCTTAACATTATATGAGGTAAATTTTATTCTAGTCATGTCTGTGCGATCGTCTGGGAGCTACGAGAAGGGGGGACCCCAAGAAAGAAAAAAAAAAAAAAAAAACCCCCCCCCTCAACCCTTCCCTCCTCCCAGTCCCCTTATACCACTAAAGGGAAAATCCAATCGGCACGAATCCTCGATGCCGTTGGGGAAAAAAAAAAAAAAAAACCCCCCGAAAAATGCCTCCGACTTTCCTCCACTCAGAGGAGAGGCGTTTGTTAATGGGGGGTGTCCCCGAGCACAAGAGTCTGAGCATAGGTACACCAGCTGCGGCGCGTCTCAAAAAAAAAATAACTAAGAAAAGTTTCCACAGTATTTACAGTTAACATGCGTTAATTTCCACCATATGATCCTTATTTTTACAGCAGTAGAGGAAAGAAAAGTAATCTTATACATTGTATTTACATTTCCATACTTATTTAGCAATTAAATTCATAATACATCCTTTACCCTCTCCCCCTCCACCCCACCCTTCCCATCCCCCCTGGTCCACTCCCACCCTTTCCACCCTCTACTGTTATAAATTACACCGTGCATCTCACTCTTCCTTCCCATAGCCCTAACCCAATCCTCTCTCCTGTGATCCCCAATCCCTCGAAAAAAAAAAAAAAAAAAAAAAAAGGTGTTTTACTCTTTAATATTTAATGACCTATGTTTCCACCCTTTACCATAGGTGACCTATCCACATTTATTAATTAAATTATCCTCGTGTCCCAAAAAAAAAAAAAAAAAAAAAAAAAGGTGTCTAATTCTTTAGTATTTAATGACCTATGTTTCCACCCTTTACCATAGGAGACCTAACCACATTCATTAATTAGATTATCCTCGTGTCACACCAAAAAAAAAAAAAGGTGTCTTACACTTTAATAATTATGACCTTTGTTTCCACCCTTTTTCATAGGTAGCCAAACCACCTTTATTATTTAAATTTATCCCCGTGTCACAAACAGCCAAAAAAAAAAAAAAAAAGTTGTCTTACTCTTTAATAATTATAGATTTAGATTATCCCCGTGTCACGAAAAAAAAAAAAAAAAAAGGCCCCTCCCCACCCTGCCCTCCCTCCCCCATTTTGTGGTTATCCCAAACACATCAAAAAACATTGTGATATCCCCTCAAACACACATGGTGGTATTTGATCACCTCTGCGTTTTTTATCGCAGCCGCCAGGGACACGCATCGGGTGCTATATTTGGCCCTTTATTTTTCTTAAATGGTGACCCACCAGGACCTGCTGTGGTTGGCTTAATAGCCTGGCCAATAGCAGGAAGCTTTGTTCCCCTCCATAGAAGAGAGAATGAGTGGCAGTTCGTCATAGAGTGATTTTCTAGAAAAATATTTTTATATGATTAAAATGGCTTTCAACACACTCACTACCACACCACACAGCTCCGTGGTCATAAGCAGTTTACATTGGTCTTATTGCTCACTTTTACAGCCATACAGGCCAGCCCAGTGATTAGCAATAATATTCAATCAGAGCACTGCTAAAGCTCATAAAGGAAATAATTCCACTTTGCTCACACTATCTAAAACATTGTAGATGTGCCATTTATAGAAGGTGCAGGACTAACAGCTAGGTTTATTAATGTATATATTTGTTGAGGAGCTCCAGAGGGGACAAAAAAAGGAAACAGTGTAAATATCTACCCAATCAACACCTAATAAAGTAGATACCAACTACAATATGACAACATTATCTTTTACTACAGTATGGTGGTTGTAGTATTGCATTTATTGCACTTGTGATTTGTTGCAGGCTTGATCCAAGACTATGTGCCATAGGTGGTATAAGTTCACTAGTGTTACTTTCTGCGATCCAATTAGACCTTTTACAATTAGGAGACGACCCTCCTCATCTGTAATTACTTTACTCTCCTTCCAAGGGGTCTGTTTCGAGATAATAATAGATACTCCATTGGATTTGGCGCTGAGAGAGGTACTATGATAAGCCACAGGAAATTTATGATTTATTAGTTTTGGTATTCTGTCTCTTCTAAAGTGTGTCTCTTGGAGAAAAGCGATCTGCGTTTTTACCCTTCCCACTTCTGCAAGCAATCTAATCCGTTTTTCTGGAATGTTCAGTCCCTTAACATTATATGAGGTAAATTTTATTCTAGTCATGTCTGTGCGATCGTCTGGGAGCTACGAGAAGGGGGGACCCCAAGAAAGAAAAAAAAAAAAAAAAAACCCCCCCCCTCAACCCTTCCCTCCTCCCAGTCCCCTTATACCACTAAAGGGAAAATCCAATCGGCACGAATCCTCGATGCCGTTGGGGAAAAAAAAAAAAAAAAACCCCCCGAAAAATGCCTCCGACTTTCCTCCACTCAGAGGAGAGGCGTTTGTTAATGGGGGGTGTCCCCGAGCACAAGAGTCTGAGCATAGGTACACCAGCTGCGGCGCGTCTCAAAAAAAAAATAACTAAGAAAAGTTTCCACAGTATTTACAGTTAACATGCGTTAATTTCCACCATATGATCCTTATTTTTACAGCAGTAGAGGAAAGAAAAGTAATCTTATACATTGTATTTACATTTCCATACTTATTTAGCAATTAAATTCATAATACATCCTTTACCCTCTCCCCCTCCACCCCACCCTTCCCATCCCCCCTGGTCCACTCCCACCCTTTCCACCCTCTACTGTTATAAATTACACCGTGCATCTCACTCTTCCTTCCCATAGCCCTAACCCAATCCTCTCTCCTGTGATCCCCAATCCCTCGAAAAAAAAAAAAAAAAAAGGTGTTTTACTCTTTAATATTTAATGACCTATGTTTCCACCCTTTACCATAGGTGACCTATCCACATTTATTAATTAAATTATCCTCGTGTCCCAAAAAAAAAAAAAAAAAAAAAAAAAGGTGTCTAATTCTTTAGTATTTAATGACCTATGTTTCCACCCTTTACCATAGGAGACCTAACCACATTCATTAATTAGATTATCCTCGTGTCACACCAAAAAAAAAAAAAGGTGTCTTACACTTTAATAATTATGACCTTTGTTTCCACCCTTTTTCATAGGTAGCCAAACCACCTTTATTATTTAAATTTATCCCCGTGTCACAAACAGCCAAAAAAAAAAAAAAAAAGTTGTCTTACTCTTTAATAATTATAGATTTAGATTATCCCCGTGTCACGAAAAAAAAAAAAAAAAAAAAAAAGGCCCCTCCCCACCCTGCCCTCCCTCCCCCATTTTGTGGTTATCCCAAACACATCAAAAAACATTGTGATATCCCCTCAAACACACATGGTGGTATTTGATCACCTCTGCGTTTTTTATCGCAGCCGCCAGGGACACGCATCGGGTGCTATATTTGGCCCTTTATTTTTCTTAAATGGTGACCCACCAGGACCTGCTGTGGTTGGCTTAATAGCCTGGCCAATAGCAGGAAGCTTTGTTCCCCTCCATAGAAGAGAGAATGAGTGGCAGTTCGTCATAGAGTGATTTTCTAGAAAAATATTTTTATATGATTAAAATGGCTTTCAACACACTCACTACCACACCACACAGCTCCGTGGTCATAAGCAGTTTACATTGGTCTTATTGCTCACTTTTACAGCCATACAGGCCAGCCCAGTGATTAGCAATAATATTCAATCAGAGCACTGCTAAAGCTCATAAAGGAAATAATTCCACTTTGCTCACACTATCTAAAACATTGTAGATGTGCCATTTATAGAAGGTGCAGGACTAACAGCTAGGTTTATTAATGTATATATTTGTTGAGGAGCTCCAGAGGGGACAAAAAAAGGAAACAGTGTAAATATCTACCCAATCAACACCTAATAAAGTAGATACCAACTACAATATGACAACATTATCTTTTACTACAGTATGGTGGTTGTAGTATTGCATTTATTGCACTTGTGATTTGTTGCAGGCTTGATCCAAGACTATGTGCCATAGGTGCTGAAACCTATCTATGCCACTGTATATTTGGCAAACTTTGTTAGGTTATTGGTAATGGGAAGTATGGGAAGTATACCGTCTACACGTCACTTGCCTATTGCACTAAGCCATAGCGTCCATTGTGCCATCTCTTGAACGAATAATCACTAATAGGCTCCCATGCAAGACTTTTTAGCTGTGTCTGATCTATAAAGCAACTGTTTTAAATGAATAGGTCATGGGGATAAAGAAAGAAACATTGGCATGTCTCTGGCCTTAGTACTTTAATATAGAAATAAATACTTCACCTAATTGACATGTAATGCAGTGTAAATATGTGATTATGTGTTTATTTTAAAGAGCATAAGTACTGTACAAATGCTGTCATTTTTATTCTATAAAACAGATTTTCTCTGCTGGCATTTTTCCTTTACATTGTGGCATTTCCATGACAGCTCCTGGTGTTTGTTCACACTTTCACCTCTCCAATAGCCAGAGTTTTCATGAGCACTTCAAAGGTTCTTATCAGAAATGAATGTTTTATCCTAATCTTCTCAGTTTGGCTCTTTGAAGTGTGTTAATGTCGCTGAGTGAGAGGATTAACTGTTACACTAATTTGGGTTCATTTTTCGGTATAAAACTTGCATGAGCATGGTACAACTTTAAAATATAGCATGCATAACACATTAAAGAAGGTTTGTGTAAACAATACAATACCACTAGAACTGCTTAATGAATACATGTGCAGGATTTTGCAGATAATTAGACCATTGGATGATCTATTGCATTGGATATAGGCATGAAAGTAAGTGAAACATTGGTAATGTAGCAATGTTCAGCTTGTCTCTGCACTATAACTTAGGCCAGTTTCCAAATCAAAATGATACTTAGGGCTCTGTATGCAATTTTGTTCACACAACATTGACACAATTTTCACACAAGATTCTCACATATTTTTAATTGGAGTTGAAAGAATGTGTGAATTTTGGATAAAGTTGTGTGAATTTTGTTTGAAACTATAAATAAATAGACCCCATAATGTATATCAGTGTTTCTGTAAACTTACATCTAAATTCCAAGTTCCTGTTTGACAAAGTGCAATGACCTGCTTGAAGGTGACAGTTCTTTTTTTGTAAGATGAATTTGGTAAGAGACATAGGATTGGTTTTGCATAGACTGGAGTATACACTTTTTTTCTGTAACTTACCTGATCTCCGTTCCTGACTATTAGTTTCTATAGGCTCTTTTGTGTAAAGACGTAATTCAGTTTATTTTGCTTTAGGCACTTGAATGAATGATGCAGCCCTTTGCCTGCCTGTAGCAGGAGCAGGGCTGCTCTTAGAAATCATGGGGCCCTGTACAGCCTAGCTGACAGGAACAGTGAACAGGTGGCTTCAACTGTCTGTACAAACCACTCATCCATGCAACCAGAATATCTGTGAGAATGAGACTTAATTATGTTTTTTTTATTTTTTATCATTTTTTTTTTTCATTTTTTTACATTTTTGAACAGCTTTTTGTGGGTTGGTGAAATATCAGGGGTCTAAACAGACACCCAATGTCTCATTTTTGAGACAGAGAAAGGGATTGAGTACAACGTTTCCTCAAACCTATCTTTGCATCCTCAGCTGCAGAGTGAATGAACAGGAATCACTCTATACAGAGTCTCCCTGTACATTCACAAACTGAAGCATTGTAAACACAGGGAGGGCCACATGGGGTGGGTTCCAGTAATTGGGCCCACTCCTGCTGCTCTGGGTCCCCCTGTTTAACTTATGGGGTCTGGGCCCCATACAGGGGGACAGTTGCTACCCCCTTATCAGCTGCCCTGAGCAGAACCCTGCATTCCTGCACATGTCTTTGCTGCTCTCTCGGGCAGGGTGATCACCTGCCCAACAGTATATATATTGAGTACAGAGAGCATTATAAGAAACATAAGCATGTAACTGTGAAGGAATCATTTTAAATGGTTGCTAATGTTCCTTATAACACCCTTTAATTGTGTCAAAGAGGCATAGCAGTACTACTTATTTTGATCTACTCATAAAATAGTAACCTTATTACCGATAATATTCAAGCAATATATGGCACAGTGCAATATCATGATATACAATCTGAAATGACATTGTGTCTTTTTTATGTAATTTAAGAAAGTTATAACATAAGCATGTAACTGAAAATAAATAATTCTAAATGTTTTCTTAAGTTTTACAGTAGAATAAAATTTGGGAATCTAATATGTTTCTGTTTATATATTTATGGACAATTATTTTTGTAGTATAGAACTGTGGTAGTTACACATAGGGATTTGGGGTTTTTAGTTATAAAGTAGACAGTTAATGTAACTCATTTGTAAACCATTTATGTTTTTAATAAAATGTCAATAAAAACTCTGAACACCAATGATTTTCACTGACACCAATGTCCCCCACCCCAACCTTGTCAAGCACCACTGCCCTTTCTTCATCTGCAAATTATCAGTGAAACCCCCTTCTGTGTCCAGTGTTGCCAACCTACTAGATTGAAATTTACTGACACAACACCCAAAATTTTCTGGCACTGTCAAGTTTTTACTGGCATATCTAAAAGTTAAAAAATGACAGTTTTAAGTGCAAATTTCAGCATTTAGGCTACAAACAAGTACAATATGCAATTAGCAAAGTGATTTAACCCTTTCATGACTAAGCCTATTTTTGAAATTTGGTGTTTACAAGTTAAAATCCGTATTTTTTGCTAGAAAATTACTTAGAACCCCCAAACATTATATATATTTTTTTAGCAGAGAATCTAGAGAATAAAATGGCGATTGTTGCAATATTTTTTATCACACGGTATTTGTGCAGCGGTGTTTTAAACGCAAATTTTTGGAAAAGTGACACTTTCATGAATTTTAAAAAATCCAAACAGTAAAGTTACCCCAATTTTTTTGTATAATGTGAAAGATGATGTTACGCCAAGTAAATAGATACCAAACATGTCACCCTTTATAATTGCACACACTCGTGGAATGGCGACGAACTACGGTACCTTTGAATTTCCATAGGCGACGCTTTAAAATTTTTTTACGGTTACCAGGTTTGAGCTACAGAGGAGGTCTAGGGCTAGAATTATTGCTCTCGCTCTGACGATCGCGGCGATACCTCACATGTGTGGTTTGAACACCGTTTACATATGCGGGCGCGACTTCTGTATGCGTTTTCTTCGCTGCGCGAGCTCGCGGGGACAGGGGCACTTTAAAATTTTTTTTTTTTTTTTTTTATTTATTTTATTTATTTTTGTACTTTATAAATTGTGTTTAAAATTTTTTTTTTTTTTTTTTTTTTAATTTTATTGCTGTCACAAGCAATGTAAACATCCCTTGTGACAGTAATATGTGGTGACAGGTACTCTTTATGGAGGGATGGGGGGTCTAAAAGACCCCCCATCCCTCCTTTACACTTCAAAGTATTCAGATCGCCGAAAACGGCGATTCTGAATACTGTGTACTTTTTTAAATTCGGCGCCATTGGCAGCTGAGTAAACGGGAAGTGACGTCATGACGTCGCTTCCGCGTTTACAACAAGGAGGCTGGAACGAAGCCGCTCGCAGCTTCGTTCCAGTCCGCCCCCAGCCGCCGAAGGCAGCTGAACGGACACCGGGCCTCCCGATCGCACGGGAGGCCCGGTAACAGCGGCGGCGGGAGGGGGGGATGTCCCCTCCCGCTCCTCCGGTATAACAGCCGAGCGGCTTTTAGCCGCATCGGTTGTTATACACGGGTAGCCGATCGCCCGCTGTAAACAACGGTACCGGGATGATGCCTGCAGCTGCGGGCATCATCCCGGTATAACCCCGGAAATCCGAGTACGCATATCTGCGTACGGTCGGCGGGAAGGGGTTAAGGTGGATATTAAGGCAAAAACATACTTCTTATTTTATTTTTGATATAGTAAATAAGTAGCTCAGAGACAGGAATCTAGACAGAAAGAAATTAGAATGGGCGGCACACACACATGAAGTTGACTCTCTCAGTGACACTGACAGCAGTGTGCAGTAGGGCTGCTGAAATTAATCGCAGCATCGATGCATCGCGATTCGGGTGTCCCCGATGCGGCATCGATGCATGCGACCCGAAAAATCGATGTCTGGCCCCGCCCCCTCCCGGGAGAGCGCTCCGTGCATAAAGCTGTTTTTAGTGTGTGTATAATCCGGTCATGTGATTCTCAGCCGCGCCTCCCTCCTCTCAGTCTCTCCTGGTGTCAGCTCCGCCCACTGACTGGAGCTATCAAGAGAGGCGGGCGGGGCTGACATCAGGAGAGACGTGAGAGGAGGGAGGCGCGGCCGAGAGTCACATGACCGGAATATACACACACTAAAAACAGCTTTATGCACGGAGTGCTCTCCCGGGAGAATTCACTGCAGATCCTGAGATGTGACAACCGGCAGAACACCGGCCCCACTGCTCATTACAGGCTGCCAGAGCAGCATGTAAGTAGGGAGGGGGGGGGGGAGGGCGCTGTGACTGACCATCTCCTGTGCCATGTCTCCAGTGTCTGACCATCTCCTGTGCCATGTCCCCAGTGTCTGACCATCTCCTGTGCCATGTCCCCAGTGTCTGACCATCTCCTGTGCCATGTCCCCAGTGTCTGACCATCTCCTGTGCCATGTCCCCAGTGTCTGACCATCTCCTGTGCCATGTCCCCAGTGTCTGACCATCTCCTGTGCCATGTCCCCAGTGTCTGACCATCTCCTGTGCCATGTCCTCAGTGTCTGACCATCTCCTGTGCCATGTCCTCAGTGTCTGACCATCTCCTGTGCCATGTCCGCAGTGTCTGACCATCTCCTGTGCCATGTCCGCAGTGTCTGACCATCTCCTGTGCCATGTCCCCAGTGTCTGACCATCTCCTGTGCCATGTCCCCAGTGTCTGACCATCTCCTGTGCCATGTCCCCAGTGTCTGACCATCTCCTGTGCCATGTCCCCAGTGTCTGACCATCTCCTGTGCCATGTCCTCAGTGTCTGACCATCTCCTGTGCCATGTCCCCAGTGTCTGACCATCTCCTGTGCCATGTCCGCAGTGTCTGACCATCTCCTGTGCCATGTCCGCAGTGTCTGACCATCTCCTGTGCCATGTCCGCAGTGTCTGACCATCTCCTGTGCCATGTCCCCAGTGTCTGACCATCTCCTGTGCCATGTCCCCAGTGTCTGACCATCTCCTGTGCCATGTCCCCAGTGTCTGACCATCCCCTGTGCCATGTCCCCAGTGTCTGACCATCTCCTGTGCCATGTCCCCAGTGTCTGACCATCTCCTGTGCCATGTCCCCAGTGTCTGACCATCTCCTGTGCCATGTCCCCAGTGTCTGACCATCTCCTGTAGCATGTCCGCAGTCTCTGATCATCTCCTGTAGCATGTCCGCAGTCTCTGATCATCTCCTGTAGCATGTCTGTCTGCAGTCTCTGATCATCTCCTGTAGCATGTCTGTCTGCAGTCTCTGATCATCTCCTGTAGCATGTCTGTCTGCAGTCTCTGATCATCTCCTGTAGCATGTCTGTCTGCAGTCTCTGATCATCTCCTGTAGCATGTCTGTCTGCAGTCTCTGATCATCTCCTGTAGCATGTCCGCAGTCTCTGATCATCTCCTGTAGCATGTCCGCAGTCTCTGATCATCTCCTTTAGTATTTAGGAAGAGAGCCTGGAGCTCCTCTGCTGTCTCTTTTTTTCTTAAGAACAGATAGAATAAAAAAAATGGAGTTCTCCTGACTACTTTAATTTTTTTTGATGAAAACCATGAGCACCTGCGGACTTGCGCTGTAATCGTGATGCATCGTGATGCATCGCGGAATCGAATCGAATCGAATCGTTGACTTGATAATCGTAATCGAATCGAATCGTGAGGCCAGTGAAGATGCGCACCCCTAGTGTGCAGCAGCACAGATGATGATGGCACCTCACTAACGTGACACGTCCCCTCCTGGCATGGAGAGTCACTTTCTCTCCATACCAGGTTGTCCCTTCAGTCCACTCCCGGCTTGCCTTCCTCCTGTTCCGCAGACCTGCACATGAGGCTTCGGCTGCTCCGTTCCCTTGCATCATGACTTCATGTGACACACTGCCGGAACAGGCCAAACACACTGTAGCAAGCACTCGGATGGTTTTAGCCAAGCGTCACAGCCATATTTTTTATCTGGTACCTCACATGGTACCTGGGATGATCGCAGCGTCCTGGTACCGATTGCCACAGTTCCACATGGATGGACACAGCAGTCACAGATCGCACAGTTGCCACCTCAGGGAGGAAATAATATGAAATCCACCCAGAATAGGAGATCACCGCCCGGCCATTATTTTACAATAGGCCAGGTGGGAAGTGAATAAATACCTCTTTCAGTTCTATGTATACAAAAGAAAATGGGGAAGCTCAAGTACTTAATGGGAATAGTATACACATAGCTATAAATGATCCGCAATGGCTTAACATTTTTCATGTTCCAGAAACATTTTGACAAAATAAAGATGAATAAAGTGTCTGGACCAGATGGCTTACATTCAAGGGTCCTGAAAGAACTGAGCACTGTTATATCTAAGCTATTGTTTCTAATTTTTAGAGACTATTTAATGACAGGCATGGTACCATTGGATTAACATAAGGCCAATGTGGTGCCTATAGTTAAAAAGGTATCAAAGTGTTTATGAAGTTCCCACAGACCGTTTAGTTTAACTTCTATAGCCGGGAAGATACTGGAGGGTTTAATAAAAGAACACATAGGGTTTTTGCTAGAAGAATTATTTTAACCACTTCAGCCCCGGAAGGTTTTACCCCCTTCCTGACCAGAGCACTTTTTACAATTTGGCACTGCATCGCTTTAACTGGTAATTGCGCGGTCATGCAATGCTGTACCCAAACTAAATTTGCGTCCCTTTTTCCCCACAAATAGAGCTTTCTTTTGATGCTATTTGATCGCATCTTCGGTTTTTATTTTTTTGTGCTATACACAAAAAAAGCGTCAATTTTGGAAAACAAAACAATATTTTTTACTTTTTTACTTTTTTTAATTTTTTAATTTCTTCATCAGTTTAGGCCAATATATATTCTTCTACATATTTTTTTGGTAAAAAAAAATTCTCAATAAGCATATATTGATTGGTTTGCGCAAAAGTTATAGTGTCTACAAACTATAGGAAAGATTTATGGCATTTTTATTATTTTTTATTTGTTTACTAGTAATGGTGGTGATCTGCGATTTTTAACGGTATTGCAATATTGCGGTGTACAGATCGGACACTTTTGACACATTTTTGGGACCATTGACATTTATACAGCGATAAAAATGTACTGATTACTGTGTAAATGACACTAGTAGAGAAGAAGTTAACACTAGGGGGCGATCAAGGGGTTAAATGTGTGTTCACTCAGTGTGTTCTAACTGTATGGGGATAGGACTGAATAGGAGAGGAGACATTTCGCTGTTCCTACTTACTAGGAACATCCGAAATGTCTCCTCTCCTCTGACAGCACAGGGATACACACACAAATCCAGTTCTGGTTGAGAAGAGGCAATTAAAAGTGGATATGTAAAAATACATAAGTGGTCCATATAGTGATGTCACATACCTTGGTGGGAGACCGAGCTGAGGAGAGAGCTTCCCTTGTTACTATATTCTGAGCACCCCTGAATGTAGTGGAAGAGGTACAAGGCTCAAAAATGCATGGAGGCTGATTTGTAGCAGGTGATTGCAAGGGACAGAGACGTAGTCACGGTGAGCCAGGGTCATACATGGTAAGGCAGAAGGGAGGAAGCAAGCAGAATGAGGTCCAGTAGCAAGCTGAGGTCAGTACCAGAAAAGCAGGCAGAGCAAAGTCAGAGGCTAGCCAAGGTTGGTATCCAGGAACAAGGCGGGTCAGCAATGGGAGGTCAGTGAGCAAAAGAACACAAGTCACGGGGAAGCTAAAGAACATTCAGCAATTAGCACACATCAGGGCCCCCTTTAAATAGGGAGCTTGGTGCCATTCACAGGATTGTGCGTGCGCCAATACGCATGGATGTGTGCACTGATGCATGCTTTTGCACGCGGATGTGTCGATGTCTCAATGCATGTTGGTTACTGGCCCAAGCTCGTCTGTATGTTTAAAAATGTGCACAAGCATTAGCTGCCTGAGAATGAGCATTAGCTGCACAAGAATGAGCATTAGCTGTATTAGTTTACTAACAAGTCAGTTTGGTATAGAGTTATTCACTTTCAGGTCATTACAGAGGACAAGGGAGCACTCTTTACTTCTGGAGGAAAGGAGATTTAATCATCACATATGGCAAGATTTCTTCACAGTAATGCCCCGTACACACGATCGGATTTTCCGACGGAAAATGTGTGATAGGACCTTGTTGTCGGAAATTCCGACCGTGTGTAGGCTCCATCACACATTTTCCATCGGATTTTCCGACACACAAAGTTTGAGAGTAGGCTATATAAAATTTTCCGACAACAAAATCCGTTGTCGGAAATTCCGATCGTGTGTGCACAAATCCGACGGACAAAGTGCCACGCATGCTCAGAATAAATAAAGAGATGAAAGCTATTGGCCACTGCCCCCTTTATAGTCCCGACGTACGTGTTTTACGTCACCGCGTTTAGAATGATCGAATTTTCCGACAACTTTGTGTGACCGTGTGTATGCAAGACAAGTTTGAGCCAACATCCGTCGGAAAAAATCCTAGGATTTTGTTGTCGGAATGTCCGAACAAAGTCCGACCGTGTGTACGGGGCATAAGAGCTGTAAAAATGTGAAATAGACTCCCTCAAGAACTACTTCTGGCCATCTCAGTAGATAGTATTAAAAAAGAGTTGAAAGCATTCCTAAATGCATATAATATACCTGGATACAATTTTTTAGAGGTAATAATGCCAGGGGTAGTTGATCAAGGGAATATTTGATTGCCTCCCAAAGGTTCAGGAAGGAACTTTTTCTCCTCCACTGGAGCATTGTTTTTTATTTTTGTCTTCCTCTTGATCAACTGTGGGAATAGGGGTATTGAATTAAAATTCTCGGAGGTCCAGTCACTAAAATTTTCTTCCAGCCGAGGTCTGAAACACATTTTTGATTCTTTTTTTTATTTTTTTTTATTTTTTATTTATCACAAGAAACAGGTCCACAGGGACTGATATGACATTAATAAACATCGTAACAGCATGAAAGAAGCAATTACACAAAAAACATAAAGAAAGCCTTCTTTTGTCTATTCCAAAAGCATCTCGTAACGCAGTACTAGTTAAAGTTGATAACTGTCAGATATTCGGAATTTGTACTGTCTCCAAATTTAGATACTATGAATGTTGACCGTGTTTCTCATACTGAAACCTTATCTTATTATAGTCCTCTAATGCAAATAGGAGTACAAAGGTCTATAAGATGGCCCTTTGTGAATCCTGCATCTTTCCATTTTCTCATTTTCATAGAGAGAGAAGTAGGAGGAGAGTAAAGAGAGAGAAAAGAGGGGGGGAGGGGGGGAGTATTCGCGAACATGGAGTCCTCAGTTTGTTCCATTGAGACCATTCTTCCGACTATGATTTAGCGGTTACCTAGTTTAACACTTTAGTATTTAATTTTACGTTATTTTATTATTATTATTATTAGGGGATTTCTAATAGTGGATTTCGGCCCATATTAGGTACCTGTGTCTTCTCTGCGGAGGGCTTGTCCCTTCTCTGAGTATTGAAACACATTCCATAGGAACCAGGTCCTAGTGTATGATTCTCCTCTATTTTGATTCGTAAGAATCAGGTCTTCAAACTTGTTGATTTCGTCTATTTTCCTAAGCCAACAGGAGATGGAGGGCGGGTTAGGGGATTTCCAGTTGAGGGGGATACATACTTAAGCTGCATCAAGTAGGTGGCGTATAATTTACTTTTTGTATATACGGGCAGGTGTATCTGTAGCGTGTAAGAGGAAGAATGCCGGGTCATCAGGGACATTGCGGTCAGTAAACTTTTGTACTATCTTGCGAACTTCCTCCCAGAAAGACCTTACCTGGGGGCAGGACCAAAAAATGTGTATTAGTGTGCCTGTGTCTTGTTGGCATCTCCAGCATAGCTTCGATGTCTCAGGGAAAAGTTTGTGTAGCAATGCTGGTGTTCTGTACCATCTTGTAAATATTTTGTAGTTAGTTTCTTGAAATTTAGTACATATGGATGATTTATGTATGAATTGGAGGATGTGTGATCGTTTTTGTGAAGTAAAGTGGCAATTTAGGTCTTTCTCCCATTTAGCAAAGCTAGGATGTTGGTAGTCCCCTGTTGGTGTGATGGGCAAGTTATAGGTCAGAGATAGTGTGTGCGAGAGCACTCTGCTTTCCGTACAGATTTCTTAGTAAGGTAGTGAGGGGTGGGTCGTTTACCGTTAAGGGGGTCAAACTGTTAAGAAAGTGTGAGAGTTGGTTAGCCCTCAGGAAATCCAAACGGTAGAAGCTCTTCGGGTCCGAAAGCTCGGCCGGTGTCGCCCATCTTCCCCCATTACTAAAATGGGAGGCTTGATATCTCCCCACGTCTCTCAACACGTGGGATGTGGGGTCTGTTATTCCTGGTATAAATTGAGGGTTTCCCAGTATGCGCCTCAATGGTGAGTTCCTAGTGGAGAGAGATGTTTTTGTTATTAGGCATGCGCACGTTTTCGTAGTGTTCCCGATCATTGGGTGAGATCGTATTCGTGGGGGGAGTGTTGAGCTACACCAAGGGGCTCTATGGATGGGGATCTCAGCTTGCGCTTGCTCTAATTGCACCCATAGTTTGGTTTCCCTATGTCGGCACCAATCGATGAGCCTACTCAGGTGTACTGCAAGGTAGTATGTTTTGATCTCCGGCATGGCCAATCCTCCATGGTGTTTTGGTAGAGAAAGTGTTTGTCTTGGGAGGCGTGGTTTTTTCCCTGCCCACAGGAAAGTCAGGAATATGGAATGCACTTGTCTAAAGTAGGCTGCGGGAATGTGTATAGGTAAGGCCTGTAATAGGTAAAGAAATTTGGGAAGTATCATCATCTTTAGTATGTTACAACGTCCCAACCAGGAATGTAAACCGTTTTTCCAGCTATTGAGTAGTTTTTGGACGGTGTTCAGTAAGGGCGGGAAGTTGAGTTTGAAGAGTTGGGAGAGTGTTGAAGGGATATAAGTGCCTAGGTATTTCAAGGCTTTGTCCGTCCATTTGAAATGGAAGGTGTTCTTAAAGTGCGTGAGTTGGGTCTGTGGTATCTCTATACCCATTGCTTCGGATTTGTTGAAGTTTATTTTTAGGTTAGAAAGATGGCCATAAGTCTCAAACTCCTTCATTAAGTTTGGAAGTGAGACGTTTGGATTAGTAATCGAAAACATCAGGTCATCTGCGTACGCAGACACTTTATGTTGGGTACTCTGCACTGCGATCCCCGTAATGTCTGTATTTAGTCTCACATGGCAGAGGAAGGGTTCCAGTGTTAGGGCGAAGAGTAAGGGTGAGAGTGGGCATCCCTGCCTGGTTCCGTTTAGTATTGGAAAGGGATCCGAGACAACACCATTAGCTCTGACTCTCGCTGACGGATTCGAGTATGCTGCAGATATCCAATTAAACAGCTTTTCTCTCACTCCGATGTGCTTCAATGTTTCGAACAAGAATTTCCACCGTATGCGATCAAACGCTTTTTCAACACATTTTTGATTCTTAAAGACACTTCAGAGCACCGGAAAATACAGCATGTTTGTGAGCGCCAAACCTCTTAGGTGCAGCGCAATTTAGAAAAAAAAATCAGGGACTTCTTTTTCTGCATGTAAGAGAACCCATTGAAATTAATGGGGTGCCTAAACATAGAACACAGGTAGCAATGATGTAAACCTAGCCTAAGATCCTTCACATCACAATCCTTTTATTACTACAGTGTTCTTAGTCCCCCCTACACATCACAACGCCCCCTTTATGTCACACCCCCCCCTTTATGTCACACCCCCCCTTCACATCACAGTTTCATCCCCTTTACATCACAGTCCCCCCTTTACATCACAGTCCCCCCTTTACATCACAGTCCCCCCTTTACATCACAGTCCCCCCTTCACAGCAGTGTCTTCAAACCCCTTTCACATTACTCCCATCATTAATTTCACCTCCCCTTCATGATACTGTCCTCTGCCCTCTTTATATCAGCCCCCTACTCCTTCATATTACTGTCCTCATCCCCCCTTCATATCACCCCCTTCACATCCCTGTCATCACCCCCCCCTTTGTACCACACCCCTACTCATTTACATTCCTGTCCTCACCCCCCTTTACATTCCTAACCTCACCCCCCTTTATATCACCCCCTCCTCTATATCACCCCCTCCTCCTTCACATTTCTGACCTCACCCCCCCCTTTACATTCCTGTCCTCAGCCCCTCCTGCCTTATATCACTCCCCTCCTTCAGATTCCTGTCATGGGCCCCCTTTATATTATCCATCTCCATTTGCACATTCCTGTCCTCACCCCTTCTTTACATTCCTGTCCTCAGCCCACTCCCCCCACCCTTATATCACCCCCTCCTCCTTCACATTACTTTACTCAGACCCCCTTCATATCACCCCTCTTCATATTCCTGTCAACAACTCCCCTCCTTTACATATCTGTCCTCACTCCCTCTATACATTCCTGTCCTCAGCTCCCCCACCTTTATAGCGCCCCCCTCCTCCAGATTCCTATCCCTGGCCCCCTTCATATCATCCTCGGCTTCCTCCCCCTTCTTTGCAGCAGTGATATAGCTCTTTTCAATGTCCTACCTGCACAGGGCGGAATGCGGGAGGCACATCAGTCTAAAGCTCACATTGGAGGCAGGGCAGTTCCGGATAGAGGGCAGGAACTGCATATCTTTTTTCTGGTAACCAGCTTGTGATTGGTTGCTACTAACCAATCACCTGCTGGTTAATTTGGCAGCTGTCCTGCCTCCGATATCAACTCTAGACTGATTAACTGATGTGCCTCCTGCCATCCATCTGGAGCTGTCTTGCCTCCAAAGTCAGCTCGAAGGGGATGACAGAAGAGCCGGCTCCTAAATGGTGGGACCACTGCTGGTCCGGATGGGACAGAGACCCGGTCTTGATCCAGACCATGGTCCGCCATTTAGTGATGTCTGATGCATATTGAAATTTTCTATATGTATGTTTGTGTGTGTTTTTTTTATTGATTGAACTAGATGGACTAGTGTCTTTTTTCAACCTAACTATGTAACAAATTACTTGCAAGACACCCACACTCCTGGCGCTTCTAGTTGTAAAACTCTTTAACATTTAACAGGCAAGTACATATGTTTTTGAAAACATGCTGCTTGCTTTAGCGGTCCAAACTATGCACTTCCCCAGCAGGTTTAATTCAGATACCTACAACAGTTAGCTCACTCTGCCTTTTGAATTTCATACTTTACTGCAATCAAAAAACAAGTTATTATTTATTAAGCGAAAAAGATGGGCAATTCATATGCATGTAAAATGTACAAAAAGTTACAATGGACATACTGTACATTCAAGCAGAGCAGTTGCTTAAAATGAAACAAACCAATTAAATACACAAAGGTTGCCCTGGTATGCTTCTGCTCAAAGGGCTAGTAAAAGAAAATGAGTATACCCCCAGGTCACTGGCATAGCGTGGGAGGGGGGAAGGGAACTCGGTATACTCGCCCCAGGCATGACGTTTAGAGGGGCGCATAAATTAGTCCCACGCTGTCCCGAGTGCGCTGGGTCCGATTCACCAGCTGACCGCGGGACCCTTATACTTCTTGTATATTCTTGCTCTTGCTTCTGTCAGTCTCCGGTGGGTGGGTACTGCTATGGCTGGGTTGCTAGAGAACACTCATCATCATGTATAGGTCACACTGATTCTGGATGTCACCTAGTAGGTGAACATTGTTGGAAGTCCTGCAGGAAGGTCCTCCCTTTATTCCACGTGACCTGCACCTTTGTCCCTATATGAAAATGCCCCCCCCCGTGTTCCTTCAATCCTCCTCCCGGCCCCTGGAGCCAGACCTGGAAGGGACATGACATGGACTGCTTTTGAGAGATCTCCCAGTCATAAAATTGGCCGACCATTTCCCCGGCTGGAGAGGAATGCTGTGATCCATGGAACATGTATCAGGGACACCGCCTGTCACTGGAGGGAAGCTGAGCACATACCGGAGGGACTGACCACCAAGTATTATATATACTGGTGGGGATCTATTTAACTGGACATAGCAAAAACTACATTGTGGAGTTCAGTCTGTAGGGGGGATACCCTGCACAGGTAGGTGACACTATAGGAGACTGACTATATACTGGAGAGAACTTATTACATGGATGTATCAGGGGGACTTAAACTGTTGCATTATGTATAGGGAACACCCTGAGGACTGATCACCTGGGGGCATAGAGGAAACACTGCACGGGTAGGTGAGACTATAGGGAACTGATCACCTGGTGGCATACAAGGAACCCTGCACAGGTAAGTGAATTTGTAGGGGCTGATCACCTGGGGGGGTTAGATAGAACACTGTACAGGTAGGTGGCATTGTAGGGGACTGATCACCTGGGAATTACTGTACACTAGAGAGATCCTATTACCTGGACATATCAGGGACTACAAGTGCTCCAGGATGTAAAAGGAGACAGTAGAGGCATAATTGAATATTGCATAGCAGCTGTATAGCGGCATTGAGGCATGGTGTAGGGACGGGCAGCGTAAGACATGCCCAACATGGTTTGGGTACAGTAATGGGATGAAGCGGAGTGCCTATTTGTAAATAGACGCATTGGGGCATGGTGTAGGAGTGATAGGGGCAGATCGTCATGGTACTGGCCAACAACACACACTGGGGACATCCCTAACCCAGGTCCTGAACTTGAGGTGCACTAGGACACTAGCCCCGCCTTTCCCAGCTGGGTGGTCACATGGCCCATCATCCTCCATTCTTGCAATGCTTCCTCTGACAGAGGCTGGCTCTGCAGACTCAGCAGGAGGAGGGTGAGGGGTATGAAGGGAGGGAGGTGATGGGGGGTTATCAATGGGTAGTGAGGTTGCACACAAAATGCCCATCCTCAGTGTTGTGTATGGGAAAACTATGGCCCTTCAGCTATTGAGGTACTACAATCCCAAGGCTTAATGGGACTTGCAGTTCCTCAACACTTGGAGGGCCATAGTTTGGAGAATCCTAGGTCAGAAGCAGCCTGTGAGGTACTACAAGAGCTAGCATGGCCTGCCAGCTGTGACAGAGCCCGGTGTTTACCTCTATGGCCGTCTTAATGCTTCCATGGATAACGTTAGCCTGGGTCACCATTGATCACAGTCCCCGGGCTCTGATCGATGGGCACCATGCTATAGTCACCCTTCTGGAATTTGTGTTCCAGAAATGCACAGAAAATGCATCTAAACTTAGTTCTTAATGGCACCCCAAATGCAGCCAGCAGTCAACCTAAAAAGGTTGTGGAGCTTCTTTGGCACATTTGGCGCACATAGAGAGGCCAACACTACATGTACTTAGGGGTTTAATACTGTACTAGTGGAAGGGAGTGCTAAAAGTCCATGGGTTAAAAGTCCATGGGCACAAATTACTTGCCTTGCCCCGGGTGCTGACCACCCATGCTATGCCACTGCCCCAGATAGCAACTGAACCCCAAGATTATGGACATATATTGAATTTCAGGCATCAGATTTATATACTGTTTAGGATCAAAGCAAAATTGCTGGTTCCTGCCTCTTTCCAGTCAGATGTCAGGAGTTGCCAGTTGTATGCAAAGCTTATTTTCATAGGCATTTTTTTTTAGCTAAAGTTTTAATTCTTTATAACTGCACCAAGTTATGTGATAGAAATATGGAACAATTTGAAAGAATATACTATCAAATCCAAGAGTTCCAAGGCACATTTGCATTTTATATCAATCTCTCCGTGCAAACAATCTTTAAATATCATAACTGTGCATTACAAGTTATAGTATTTATTAAAAATTGAAACCACAATTTTTAATTGTGCATATCAGTTAACAGGATTATACCTCTTTTCATTGCCAATGCTTTTGAAACAGACTTTGCATAATAATTAGTCTCTTGCTATGGGTATATCATCTTCAAACACATTCCCTTTTTCTATAAGGGTATTAGATGGTGATCCCAGTCCCAGTAATGTTAAATTATCACCTAAATGTCATGTCTTCGGATGCAGAAGTATCAAAGAAGGGAAACAAATAAAAGGTAATTGTACATTGTGATTTTAGTGCTCTTCCTCTCTTGACCCTTCTGTTCAAAATTAGTGTTAGTATAGATGGTGATGTACACAGCAAAAGTTCTTTCAGAAAATCTAGCAATACCAATGTATTTCATTTTGATGTACACTACTAAAATAGTGCATTGTTATACTGCCAAACATTATATACAGGTTGTCAAATATAAATTACAATAAGAACTGATTTTTATGCTGCTGTCCCATCATATAATAATGTTTTCCTAGGTTGGAACAGGATTTAAAGAGATCTATGGAAACCACTTACAGAAAAAAAAACCTGCGCTGTTCATTGATTTTCACTGTGTGATAATTTTGGTAGCTCTCCAGTCTGCTGAAATCATTTTACTGTTCTTGTCAAAAACCTATAACAAAACAATAAATGTAAATGATTTCACTTAACTCAAACAGCTTCCATTTTACTTAGTACTGTATATTTATCAGTGGATTTTTTTCTTGATTCTCAAACCTTAGGCTTGTTTTGAATTCTATAATAATTTTGTTGGATAATTGTGATCTTACATAAGGCTTATAAAGAAATTGCAGTTCTTCAAAACTACAGTTAAGATAATTAAAATATACTTACAAAAAGTTTGATGTTTTCCAGTTTTGGCTAGTGTGGTGAAGGATTTGTTGCTGTCTGTGTCCCCGCTAAGGATTTTCACTGTTTCTGACCATTTGGCCATTGTCATCATCATAGTGATGGAAAATTCAATATTCTAGGCTTGTCTCACGAATAGAGGTGAAGTCTTCCAATGGGCACACCAGTTTTATTGACCAATGAGGGAATTTCTTCTGACTTCCTTTTTTTTCTCTAGAGCAGGAAGGGGCAAACTATACTATTCCTTACTTTATACAAAACATTTATCTAAAGGTATGATTTAAAGTGGTAGTAAAGATGTTTTTTTTTTTTTATTTATACCTACAGGCAAGCCTACAATAAGGCTTACCTGTAGTTACATTAAACATCTCCTAAATGTGCACTGTTTGGAAAATATTTACTTTAGCAGTGCAGGTGATGTCACTGGCGCATGCTCACCGTGCTCTCAAAGAGCCGTGCCGTGGCCATGACTCTCTCGCACATGCCTTACGAGCCTGGAAGGAAGACCGGTGAAGATAGAAGCCCTGTCAGCAGTGACAGCGCTGATAGGGCTTTTTTTTTTGCGGTTTACTACCTCTTTTAATGTTGATTTAGAACATGATCACATGTTTCTAATATTTTAGACTGGAAATCTGTTTTAAAAATTTTGGAGGGAATGTTAAGAACTTTGTTAGTTTTTTTTATTGCTGTTTGTGTACAAATTGAGGATCTTTCCCTACTTAAAGCTTCATTAAACCCACATCATTAAAAACTATCAATAAGTGCTGTATTACATGCTGTTCATACTCAGTCACTATGTAATTAATTTTCTGTATTCTGCAAAAAACCTGATTGATCATTCTGTTCTATATCCCTCCCTCGTGTCTGTGACCCCACTGCATCTGGGGATTCTGCAAAGTAGTGCACAAGCTCAGTTTTCAACGTGTTTCTATGCTAAGCATTTCTTCCTTGATCAAATCTGAGCATACACTCTGGTAAATGACAGTCCACTCCATGCTCACTAAACAGCTAAACACCATTGGAACTGGATATTACATTTTAATTGATGGAGGCCTCACCTCCCTCTTATCCTAAGCACATACACACAATAGACACAGGCTGGAGGGGTGTGACACAGCCTGTGGTTGGCATAAATCCACTCATACTATGTTATTGCCAAAAATAATAAAGATTTGATGTCAGATATATATTTTGTATGACAATTTAAAACAGTTTATTGATAATAATTATTTATTTTTACTCTTTAATCCAAGGGATGTTTTTTTTTTTTTTGTTTTTTGATGTGACCAGCAGCAATGGACAAAAAGCTCCTCCTGCCACTGTTTCACTGCAGACAGGCTGGTAAAGAGCTAGGTAATGTGACAGCAGTGTATCGATTAAGAAAAAAGTACTTACATTTTTTTTTTTTTTTTAAATAATTACAGTGCCATCATCCATATACAAAAATATCAGGGATGTATCACTTTAACACTCTCTAATGATGACACAGACAACTTTTAAAACCTGATTAGAGTTTCAGTTTAAAGAGTAAGTTCACCTCTTTAAAAGTCCAGTAAGTGCAAAGATGTTTCAGAAGGGCTCTGCCTGGCCTATGGAACCTGGCAGAGACTGGCAACACATCTGCACATGTGCTGAGTTTCCTTGTACATGACTAGACAACTAATATCAAGGATCTCCATAACAGCACTGTCTTTGAACATGGAAAACCCTGTGCCAAAGGTCTTTACCAGATTCCAAAGACAAGGCAGTGATCTTTGGGACATCTTGCAGGAAATGAAATGCAACATCGTTCTCACCTAGGTAAGAAGAGAGAAAGTGCTTCAAAAAAATCCAACACATTTAAAAAAATATTGTGGGCGAGGGAGGAATGTTGAAGCCAGGTGCAAATAATTTGTTTATTAAGGAGAAGATCCATTTTAACCAACTGCCGACCAGCCGCCGTCATTATACTGCGGCAAGGTGGCACGATCCCGCGAATCGCCGTAGCAGTGCGCCGGCTCAGGAACTTGCTATTTTGGTCGCACGCTCCCATTGGCCAGCGGGGGGAGCCGATCAGCGGGTCCGGTGGACTCGATGTCCGCCGACCACCCGCGATAGTTAAATAAAACCAAAGAATTTCCAAGCTCAACTTGGTAAGTTGAGCTTGGAAATTCTTTGGTTTTATTTTACATGCGTTTGCCCTTCCAGTGCTCCTTGCTGTGAAGACCAGTTATAGGTGGGGGCACTGACCTTTTTTTGTTTTGCACCCGCGATAGTTCCCTGCAGTGACAGAACAGGGATCTACCTGTGTAAACAAGGCAAATCTCCATTCTGACGGGGGAGATCACACACTTCCTGTCTTTCTTCTAAGCAGGAAGGTGGATCTGTGTGTTTCCCCAGTCACACAGCCCCCCATACAGTTATAAAACACCTGCAGGAACACATTTAACCCTTGATCGCCCCTGATGTTAACCCCTTCCCTGCCAGTGTCATTAGTACAATAACAGTGCATATTTTTAGCACTGATTACTGTAATGTCACTGGTTTCCAAAAAAGTGTAAAAAATGTCAGGTGTCCGATCTGATAAAAATCACTGATCACCGCCATAACTAGAAAAAAAAAAAAAAAAAATACTATAAATCTATCCCCTATTTTGTAGACACTATAACTTTTGCGCAAACCCATCAATATATGCATATTGCGATTTTTTTTTACCAAAAATATGTAGAAGAATACATATCGGCCTAAACTGAGGAAGAAATTATTTTTTTTACTTTTTTTTTGGATATGTATTATAGCAGAGTAAAAAATAATGTGGTTTTTTTTTTTCAAAATTGTCGCTCTTTCTTTGTTTATAGTATAAAAATTAAAAACCGCAGAGGTGATCACATACCACCAAAAGAAAGCTCTATTTGTTGGGGAAAAAAAAGGACATCAATTTTGTTTGGGTACAGCGTTACACGACCGTGCAATTGTCAGTTAAAGTGACGCTGTGCCGTATCGCAAAAAATGGCCTGGTCAGGAAGGGGGTAAATCCTTCCGGGGCTGAAGTGGTTAATGATTACATTCAGAGTATTATAAATGCTTACTCTATTAAAAGATCAGTTTTCCATAAGTGTGTTTAATATAATCAAAGTAAGTGTAGTATTATGAGATTTCATTTGTAGATCTCAATGTAAATGTTGTATTTGTCACAGCATTTCTGCTCCCACAGTGCAATGCTTAGAGTGTAATGATCAAGTCAACATGTCTTGGGAGGAAAATGCTTTGCTCTAATTTTCAGAAAGCCAGAATTTTTATAGGTAATTAAGGGGCATTTCAGGGTGATCTGGAGTGACAGATTGTGAAATAAAGATATTTCTTGACACCTTCATGTCCCCAATTCTCTCACTTGTATAAAGTAAAAGTTTGCAGGTACAGTTTAAAGTTGATGTGTGATTATGAGGTATAATCATGTACAAGGTGTTGCAAGAATCTTTTTAATGTCTACTTTTTAAAATGTCTGAATTGGAAAAAGCATTGTGGATTAAAGGTTTATCCTTTATGTGGCAACCCTTTTTTGTATTTTCCAAAAGACAACTTTTAGACTGGGTTCACACTATAGAACGCAGCGGCTCACAGCAGGGGGTCAGGTGCGTCTCTTTTCACTCGTTTAGGTCCGTTTTCAGGCAGAATTTTGGGCTGAAATGGACCAGAAGACGCACAGGACTCCTGTGAAATCTGCACCGGAGCCGCTCCGGAGATTTGTGAACCAGCTCCATAGAGAGCTGTCACAATCTCCTGCCATGCGAATTGGATGCGGCGAAACCACATCCAATTCACACTGGTGTGAACCCAGCCTTAAGCCATAAATATTTACTAGATTTATTGTATTCATTTTAGTCAGTTAGATTTTAAAATACTTCAAAATGAAGGGTAAATAAAGTATTTCCTTGTAAACTATGTAAATTAGGCTTTTAGCAAATGTTATAACAAACTCCTATGAAACATTCACAGAGAAGCACATATGCTTCCAAATACCCGAAAGCACTGAGTACTCTTGGCGGCTGTGGGAGAGCAAAAAGCTGTGAGGGAGTACAGGTCAGGTAAGGTTAGTATAAGGGGGTCAGATACATACCCTTTATGGAGATTGTTACCTTGCCCTGTATAGATTCATTACTAAGTAATTGGTATACAAAATCACATTTCTTTGCAATTGAGGGCACATTCACACTACCCGCAATGAAAAATGTTTTCCATTTTTTCTCTGCAAGTAATAAATGCAGCTGCTGGCAGAGGGGGAATGGTGCTTTGAGTTTTTACAAGGCAAGGCACTTTTTTCCTGTTTTTTTTCTACACTTTATGAAATGTCACTTTGTGACATACTATTCATTTCTATGTACGCCCGCTGAGCTCAGTGACCGCACATAAAAGCGCAAGCTCGCATAGTGACCGGCAGAGCGATGAGGAAAACTGCAGCGGTGTTGCAGCTTTCCACACTGCTCAGCCCCGCAGGTGGCAGCTGCAGGGAAAGTGTAAACGGAGAATATAGAAAAACATTGTTTTCTGTGTGCTGTTGCAGAGAGCTACATTTCTCTTATGCAGAGAAAGCAGCTGTCTGCTATATTGTGAATGGGCCCTACAAGTTCAACCACCTGCCGACCGCTCACAGTAAATATACTGCAAGCAGATGGCAGGTACAGGCACTATTATGTATCTGTACCTTTTTTCCGGGTTTGTGGCGCTCATGCACACGCCTCCTGCCGACCCATGCTGTGATTGGACACAGCACAAGTTTGGAAGAAGATTTCAGTGAATGATTTTGGCTGAAATCAGCTGTGTCCATTCACACACAGAGGTCTGTGCTTACAAACACACAGAACTCTGTGTGTAAAGGAACATCAATCTGTCTGTCTGTTCTCCCTGAAAAGCAGAGAGAAAAAACAGCCAGATAGTAGTAAAAACTGCACACTTTACACATTATTACACTTGTTAGACACACAGTTAACCCCTTGATTGATGTTAACCCCTTCCCATCCAATGTCATTAGTACAGTGTCAGTGTACTTTATTAGTGTCACTAACGATGTCAGTGTCAATTAGTGACCCTCCCAGATAATGTCTGTTAGCGCCAAATTGCTTGCCACCCTACAGTATAGCATCTATAGCTGCTAAAAAAAAATGATAAAAATTTGCGTACAGTGTTGCATGACCACGCACTTGCTAGTAAAAGTAGCACAGTGCTGAATAGCAAAAAATGTCCTGGTCATGAAGGTAAAACCACCTGGAGCTCAAGTGGTTAATTCATGTATGTAAGAAATAGATTATTATTATTATGTAAGACAAATGCACAAACTTCACAGCAGTTGTATGTATGTGAGTGTATGGACAGCTAAAACCTTTTTTGTTTAGTTACTGAATAGAATGGGAAAGGATTAGAACTCCTATCAGGTTTTCAGTGCTATCCAGTGTAAATTTCGTCAACTAAAACATTTTCGTCACAGTTTTCGTCAGCAGCATTTTTACCGTGATGGAAACTAAACGAAAAGTACAGCACATTTTCATCCACAGACGAAAATCAATCCGTTTTTGTTAACAAACGAAAATATGAGGCTCCATCTGCTTCCTCTCCCAGCAAGCAGGCGACTGTGTGCACCGCGACTGCCAGAGACCAAAGCAGGACTGTGCATTAAAGACAGCCAGTCCCGACGAGACTGTCCCACTCCCAAGTCCCGACTCACGAGACGACCGCCAGCCAGGCACCCACATATAGAGCAGAGCAGACTGTGAGTGTGTAGTACATTACAATTACAGCAAGCCTGAGGCCTCCCCTCAGACCACCGTCCAGCACTGTGTGTGCATTACACAGAACTCCTTTGACCACTGTGCATTACAGACCACCATCCATCACTGTGCAGCATTACAGGCCTCCTCTGACCACTGGCAGTGGCATCCAGGGCACTGTGTATTACAGGCCATCCCTCAGACCTGAGACCACCATCCAGCACTGTGCAGCATTACAATATGCCACCTCTGACCACCGGCATCCAGGGCACTCTGTGCATTACAGGCCATCCCTCAGACACTTTTGAGTGAATACCTTTTAAACAATAAATGAGCTACATTTTTGTCTTAGAACTGATTACACTGGACCACACTATGAACTCCCATTGTAAACCTCTGCAGACCAAGCCAAAAATATAATTTTTCTAGGGTAGAATGTGTTAACGTTTTTCAAGGTAGCTTCACTTTTATGGTATTTTAGTCTTTAAAAAATGGCTATTTTCTTTTCATCTTCTGTACATGTACTTTTGCTGTCAGTATTGCCCTAACTGAAAATGTCCTTAAATTTTTTTTTTAAAGATCATTTCATTCTATTCATTGAGTTGTTTATGCTTGTGTATAAACTTTACTTTTTTTCTAGAAGTACTGGGAAAATACAGTCATGTGCAGGGATCAGATCAAAGAAATAAACCTCTGTAAAAATGTTGTTCTTTCCAGCTTATAGCCTGTAGAGGGAGATCTAAGTTTACATAGTCCGTTCTGCAAACATAAGTGTTAAGTGCTGTTTCCTGCATGTTGGTGAAGTCTTGTTCACAAGCTGTGCCGCCTATGTGCGGATTGTTATTTCTCTGTCACCCGAACACCACTGTTTGCATTGAGTATATCTTTAACCATGTTGTGACAACCCATATTAAGTAAAATGCATGCAGCAAAAAATACAAAAGCATAAATGCTATGCCTGAATGATGACTGTAATCTGCAGAATCAACAGCAAAAGATACAAAGGTACAAATAAATAGAATGTGTGTATTACATACAGTACACTCTCAAATAAAATAGTGCAGCGCTAATAATAGTTATACTAAAATTCATGTGTATAATTCATGAAATGCAGTATAAAAATCATAGTCCAAAAGCCGAGAGATTAGTCCATACGTCAACAGTGAAATAAGAAAAAAGCAGCAGTAACGGGGAATGGATAGGACAATATCCTCAGCTGTGCTCAAAAAGACATCTCAGCTGTGTGTACCTGTGATAAGACCTCCACCACAGGTAATACCAAGCCGCTCACCTCATTACGTGGACCCTCTGAACCAACAGATCGGTAAATCAAGCCTTCCCATAAAGGGTGTAAGAGATGATCGGTGTCTCTGCATGGATTTCACAGCTCCAGGGCTACACAGCTCCAGATCCCCAGCCAGATCTCAGAGTCAATGGGGACCAGATACAATTGTTGTACCATGTAAAATCAATGAGAAATGCATAGTGCTCTCTATATGGTTTAGTGCATTTTATTGAATAAAAAAAGTTACTTACAAATGTAGCGCTTTTAACCTAGTGCTAGGCATAAAAACATTATAGTTTAACGTCTCAGTGAGAGAATGAGTGGAAGGTGGTTGCAGCTGACGTGATTGCGTCCTCCCGTATGTTTATTACATACACTCTATCTATCCTATCTAAAGTTTACTGCGTGCGCATTACATTTACAGAAACAATAATTTCAAATATGTGTGTGTATATATATATATATATATATATATATATATATATATATATATATATATATACATATATGCAGTGTCTCACAAAAGTGAGTACACACCTCACATTTTTGTAAATATTTTCTTATATCTTTTCATGTGACAACACTGAAGAAATGACACTTTGCTACAATGTAAAGTAGTGAGTGTACAGCTTGTATAACAGTGTAAATTTGCTGTCCCCTCAAAATAACTCAACATACAGCCATTAATGTCTTAACTGCTGGCAACAAAAGTGAGTACACCCCTAAGTGAAAATGTCCAAATTAGGCCCAAAGTGTTAATATTTTGTTTGGCACCATTATTTTCCAGCACTGCCTTAACCCTCTTGGGCATGGAGTTCACCATAGCTTCACAGTTTGCCACTGGAGTCCTCTTCCACTGTTGTTAGAGACCGTGCCCTCCTCCATCTTTGGTTTGAGGATGCACCCAACAGATGCTCAATAGGGTTTAGGTCTGGAGACATGCTTGGCCAGTTCATCACCTTTACCCTCAGCTTCTTTAGCAAGGCAGTGGTCATCTTGGAGGTGTTTGAGGTCATTATTATGTTGGAATACTGCCCTGTGGCCCAGTCTCCGAAGGGAGGGGTTGATGCTCTGCTTCAGTATGTCACAGCACATGTTGCCATTCATGGTTTTCTTTAATGAACTGTAGCTCCCCAGTGCTGGCAGCACTCACCAGCCTCAGACCATGACACTCCCAACACCATGCTTGACTGTAGGTAAGAGACACTTGTCTTTGTACTCCTCACCTGGTTGCCGCCACACACGCTTGACACCATCTGAACCAAATAAGTTTATCTTGGTCTCATCAGACCACAGGCCATGGTTCCAGTAATTCATGTCCTTGGTCTGCTTGTCTTCAACAAACTTTTTGCGGGCTTTCTTGTGCATCATCTTTAGAAAAGGCTTCCTTCTGGGACGACAGCCATGCAGACAATTTGATGTAGTGTGCAGCGTATGGTCTGAGCTTTGACAGGCTGAACTCCCCACCCCTTCAACCTCTGCAGCAATGCTGGCAGCACTCAGACATCTATTTCCCAAAGACAACCTCTGGATATGACGCTGAGCACGTGCACTCAACTTCTTTGGTTGACCATGACTAGGCCTGTTCTGAGTGGAACCTGTCCTGGTAAACTGCTGTATGGTCTTGGCCACCGTGCTGCAGCTCAGTTTCAGGGTCTTGGCAATCTTCTTATAGCCTATGCCATCCCTTATGTAGAGCAACATTTCTTTTTTTTCAGTTTCTCAGAGAGTTCTTTGCCATGAGGTGCCATGTTGAACTTCCAGTGACCAGTATGAGAGACTGAGAGCAATAATACCAAATTTAACACCTGCTCCCCATTCACACCTGAGACCTTGTAACACTAACGAGTCACATGACACCGGGGAGGGATAATGGCTAATTGGGCCCAATTTGGACATTTTCACTTAGGGGTGTACTCACTTTTGTTGCCAGCGGTTTAGACATTAATGGCTGTGTGTTGAGTTATTTTGAGGGGAACAGCAAATTTACACTGTTATGCCACATACACACGACCGGTTTAGCCGTCAGAATAAACTCTGAAGGTTTCTGCGACGGAATTCCATTCAAGCAGTCTTGCCTACACACGGTCAACCCAAAGTTCGACTGTCCAGAACGCGGTAACATACAACACCTACGACGGGACTACAAAAAGGAAGTTCAATAGCCAGTAGCCAATAGCTTCCGTCTTGTACTTGCTTCACAGCATGCGTCGTTTTTGGTCCATCGGAATAGCATACTGACGATCCGTTTCCCCGATAGGAATTGGTTCCGTCGGAAATATTTAGAACATGTTCTATTTCTAGGTCCGTCAGAATTTTCGAAAAAAGAAGTCCGATGACACACGATCGGAATAGACGATGAAAAGCTTCGGTCTGACTTTTTCTGTCGGACATTCCGCTCGTGTGTACGCGGCTTTATATAAGCTGTACACTCACTTCTTTACATTGTAGCAAAGTGTCATTTCTTCAGTGTTGTCACATGAAACGATATAATAAAATAATTACAAAAATATGAGGGGTGTACTCACTTTTGTGGGATACTGTATATGTTTGGTAAATGTTGTTAGACGTCTTTGAGGAGTTTGTTAAATGTTGTTAGACGTCTTTCATTCATTTGCATGAGATTTAAAAAACTGTTTATTATTCAGTTTACTAACCTTGCTAGCAATAATATATATTGTGGCAACTTTGATATTGTAGTGCTATGTCACTGACAAGTTAGACATACAAAAGCCAACTGTGTAAACTAATTAGAAGAAGCACAGGTTATTGACTTTTCCTTTTTTTATTTATTTATTTTATTTATTGAGGACATAAAGCTACGGGTGAGCATGTGAAAGTCAGACAAGAAATACAAATCCTCAGGTACAACTGAGGTACTTCTGTAATATAAACACATACATGTAAAGAAATACTAGACATGTTCATAACACGCATATCTAGGTCATTAGTATAACTGTTGTCATAATTAAAGGCCAAAATCCTGATGAATATCGGATTCATGACCTACATAAGTGCAATTAACACCTGTACAGTCCCATTTATAAAACATGAAGAAAGGATAGGGATAAGAAAAGTAAGAAATGCTACTGAGAGGTAAAGAAAAGTGCCATAAGGAGGAACAGGAAAAAATAAAAGAGTAGTTAAAAAGGGCCGGGGGGAGCTAAGAAACTGGGGCTACAGGATTAAAACAGTAGGGGACTGGATTGTCCGCAAGTCCTCAACTGAGTATCTCCCATAAAACAAAGATGGCTTGCACCCCAGACATTGGACTCAGATTTCTGTTTTAGGTTCCCCAATCCACTTAGCCAAGTTCATTTTTTCCTGTCCTGTCCCTACTGTGCTCTCTCTACTGCCTTGCCCCTTCCTTACCCATAACTTACCCTTAATCTCCCCTATTCCCTTTTTTCTCCTCTCCCTCACTCTGCTTTTTTCTTTACCACCCTCCCACCTTTCTTCCTTCATCCCTGTGTCCTTTAATTGGTACTCCTGTGCTCTTTATAGTGTCTTGGAACATTCAGAGCCTCAGTGATTCCAATAAATGGGTTATGACATTCAAACATTTCCATGCAATACATGCTGATTATAGTGGGGGAGAGTTACTAAAACTGGATCACTCGGAATCTGGTGCAGCTGTGCATGGTAGCCAATCAGCTTCTAACTTCAGTGTGTTCAAATAATCTTTGACAATAAAACCTGGAAGCTGATTGGTTTCTATGCAGAGCTGCACCAGATTTTGCATGCTCCAGTTTTAACAAATCTAGGTCAATGTGTCTCCAAGAAACCTACTTTGCTACCTCTTGTGTGTCATGATTTCTTCATTTCTAACACACCACATGATGTGACACATCAACGTGACATGTTCATAGCTTTCAAAGCGTCCCAAGGACTAATCTCAGATCCAAAAAAGACCCTAATAGAAGATTTTCATTTTTTTCAGTTCAAGTCATGGCTGTGACTTACTATGACTTGGATCATCTTCCATTTTTATCTCACCTTCGAGAAGTAAGCATTGCCAAGGCTTTGCCAGGTACTTTGTTGCTATTTTTTTTTTTTTAATCAACATTTATTTGAATTTTCCACATTCACCGTTTACAGTACATTTTGTAAATGAAGAGAAGCATACTGCTCTACAAGGGTGTTTCATAAATCTAGAGATGGCAGCCCAGAGTTCTCAGTCCCATTATCCTATAGACTTTATCAGGAATATCAGGATGGGCATAAATATATTTATCCTTACGTTCATTGAGGGACACAGCTCTTCTGATTCTTGATCATAGGATTTTTAGCGCCACTAGGACACTAGACAGAAAAATGAAGCAGCCTATAGGCAGTCCTGGATGGTATAAACCCTCTCTCTCCAATAGGCAAGCCAGTTATTTCTGCCTTGTGTTTCAGGAGTAAGGATCTAGTTCCCTGCTGGAACTTATGGTTCCATAGCTTTTTTCTTTTTTCCTGGGATTTTTTTTTCCGGAGATCTTCATTCAACAGCCGTGCTAGGCAATGGGCTGGATAATCTAGGTCCAGTGACCACCCCAGTCCGGCCAGCAAATGCATGCAGACCTTAAGTTGCATGCTACGTCAGCTGCCACAGCCCCATCCTGGACTGGGGTGGCCAGTGCATTAAATGTCAAATTTGTCGGGACAAATATGACTATGTGCTGAAGTTCACGTCACAGTGTTACCTTGGCCCACGTTGGTGGAGAGAAGGATCTGTCACGGGAGCCTTACCCAAAAGCCCCGCTGGATGGGTTACTAGATTCACCCTCCCTGCCCACCCTGGATGCAGTGTGGGGCACGGATACCCCCTGGGGTTGTCGGTCCTGTGGGGTTGCCCCTCCTCTGTCTTGGCCTCTGGTATTTCCTCCTGTCCCCCCCTGGCCGTGCTCACACCCCTCCTCCTACCTTCCAGTTTCTGGTGTTTGGACTTTCTTTTCCTGGCATCCCTGGGCATGAGAGGGACCTTCTCAGTTGCAAGTTCTGCATGGCGAGAGTCCCCTCCAGGGATCTGGGAGGCTGCATTGCAGCTGCCATGTGCTTTATTGTTGGTGGCAGCCATTTTCATGTAATCTGGTGGGCACATTGGGATGGACAAGAAGGGTGGCTATTTTGCAGTGGACCTTCCCATTGACTTTTATGGGACCTGACTAGGAAAGTGCATGACAGACAATTTCTTGTAGCCACATGGCGGCAGCCATCTTAACAGTGATCCCCATTGACTTGTATTGGAGGTGGCGGGGGAAGTGCATAGTGCCCATTTTCTTGTAGCGATGTGGCAGCGGCCATCTTTCTGGTGATCCCCCTCTCAGGCTGGATACAGAGGCTGTCCCTGTACCAGGAGGGCATGCTTTCTGAGGCACAGTTGGAAAAACCACATCTTTCTCACTGACCAAATCCACAGGTGGCATCCATGTTGGCATCCACAGCACTCCCCTGGCATTCGGGTGGTAGTGAGTCCTCCCTGGGGTTCCTCCTTCTCTGCTGTAGTCAGTCGGGGGGCATTTTTACCCCCTTCCCCCAGGTGTCCTAATTTCTTATGGTGCCTTGCCTGAGTGGAGTCTTAGATGCGCATTTCCCCTCCTGATCCCCTTATGAAGGTGGCAGGTTCCTCAACATCCCCTGTCCCCCTACACATGCTGTTGTTGGTTCTGGATTCGTTCATCTCCCAGGTGGAGACAGCATTTGGGCGCAAGGCGAGCAGGAAGTGCCCCGCACCGTCACTTGCATCTTTCTGTGTTTTCTGCGGGCCCTGAAGATGCCTCCCCTGATTTCTCGAACAGTGAGGTTGAGCCCCCTGCCTTTGTAATCACACAGCAGAAAGCGCTGGTGATTGTACTGATTATTTCAGAGCGAGAAATACTTAAAATTGAGGACTCTGCTAAAGCGGCCAAGGATGTGCCTCTTCTCTTTAGTATGCACAAGCTGGCTGTGTTTGTTAGGGTTTTATCTTACCCCGCATACTTTGATAAGTTTATTTACAAACGATTGGGAACGTCTGAAGTGTCCTTTTGTGGTTACGAAGTGCTTTGCTGTATGTTACAACTTTGAGGAGGCCCTTCTGAAGAAGTGGACTTCACCTCCTGTGGTGGATCCCCCTATTCTGAGGTTGAATAAAGCAGCCGTTATACTGGTGGAGGAGTCTGCCTCCTTTAAGGATCCTGCACTGGGCAGAATCGGTTGCCCGCTCTATCTTTACCATTGAGAGGTTGGTGTTGCTGCCTGTGTTGGCCATGGGTCTGGTGTCTCAGACGCTTACTGAATGGGCCAAAGTTCTGTGGCAAAGTTTTTCCACCGGGCAAGTGGATCCAGTGTACATGGATCTGGTTGACCAGTTGCTCCAGGGCCTGAAGTACATTTATGATGCGTCCTTGGATGCTGCTCTACGTTTCGGCGGTGGTGCTTCGGTGGGTGCTTTGGCACAAATGCAAGTCTGCTGACCAGATTTCTAAAAACAAGTCTTTGTGGATCTGCCCTTCCAGGGAGAACATCTCCTCGGTGCAACCTTGGATGACATCATCAAAAGCCTCACAGGAGGCAAGAGTACTTTCCTCCTTTACTGCCCACAATAGGCTTTTTCGTTCCCCTGGCTCCCCTGACAAGGGCTCCAAGACCTTCAAGGCCCCTGTGGGTAGTGCCAAGTGCACATTTCTGCCCAGCCTGCGTACAAGTCCTCTTCAGTATGAAGGTTTGCTCCCACTCATTTCCAGGACGGGGGGGGGTCATGTCACTGGTTCTCAGGCCTGTAAACCTCCCTCATTTCAGGCAAGTGGGTCTGCGAACTGGTTGTGTCCGGTAACAGGATATAATTTCTTTCTTATCCACCAGAGAAAGTATTTCCCTCCAATCTTTACCTTCTGCCATTGCGCCTTTTGGGGCGGTGGATCTGCTGCACCAGGGAGCGATAATCTCTGTGCCCAAGCCGGAACAGTTCCCATGATTTTACTCCAGCCTGTTCATGGTTCCAAAAAAGGACTTGGTTTGCTTGGTTTTGGAGGAAGCAGTTCAAGATGGTATCCATCCGTTTGGTGGTGGCTTGTCTTTATCGGGGATTTTTTGCCATCCATAGACCTCAAGCATGCATACCTGCATAATCCCATCCACAAGAGACATCAGCAGTTACTTCACTTTGATGTGAATTATCACTTTACGGTGCTCCCCTTTGGATTGGCCTCATGCCGTGGGTAATCTCCAAGGTTCTGGCTGTAGTCCTGGCGTTACTGAGGCAACTAGATCTTTCCCATGGCGCATTATCTGAACATTCTGCTCTTGTGGGCAAACTCCCAGGCTGCACGCAGGGACATTGTGGCAATCACAATGTGCTCCTTGCAGGACTTCGGATGGATCCTAAACCTCAAGAAGTCTGCCCTGTCCCCAACCAGGAGGCTGGAGTGCCTGGGCACGAGTCTTAACTCAAAGCAGACCACAGAGTTCTCCAGGCAGACGAGATCCTAAAACCTCAGACTGCAGTTCAACTATTCTTGTCCCACAAGCAGTCCTCGCTGCGGTCTTGCATGCAGACTTTGAGTTTTATGGTGTCCGACTACAAGGCGGTCCCATATGCGTAGTTCTGTACAAGAGTTTTGCAGAGGGAAAACGTTGATATTGCACAATTGCTTCCCTGGACATCCAGATTCATCTGGGTCTGTCGACTAGGGCCTTCTCCATTGGTGGCTCTGGTTTCCTCCCCTACAGACAGGGAAGTCCTTTCCGCCGCTGTGCACCTCCCAGGTATTTTGAATTGGCTGGCAGATTCGGGAGGCAGGTAGGTCCCTATGCTCAGACATGTTCCACCAGATCTGCCTATGCTGGGGGACCCTGGATTTGGATCTTCTAGCAGCCCACCTCAACAGGAAGGTACCAAGGTTTGTGGTGAGAGGGTAGGACCCCTTATCAGATGTAGCAGATGCACTGGTGGCACTGTGGGACCAGTATCGTCTCATTTACGTCTTTCCTCTTCTCAAGTTGCTCCTCTCCTGCTGTGCAGGATAGATGCCAAAAGGATTCTTCTATTAGCTCCAGACTGGCCTCATCGTCCATGGTATGGTGATGTGGTGCGGCTGGTCATGGATGCTCTCTGGCGATTACCTCTTTGGGAGGACTTCTTGTCCCATGCCAGTCTACCACTCTGCTTTACCATCTCTGGCTTGGACAGCATGGCTATTGAAGCCAGGTTTTTAGTAACAGGATTCTTGGGTCCGGTAATCCCTACAATGCTGAAAGCTTGCAAGTCTACTTCTCTGAGGATATATCGTCACACCTGGAAGGCTTATATTTCCTTGTGCAAATCTCTGGCTGTCTATCCATCTTCCCTCTCCATGGCTTGGATTTTGGCCTTTCTTGAATGGGGCAGTGCACAGCTTGTCTTGAGTACCATTAAAGGCAGATTTATGATTTATGCAGTCTACTTTTGCCATCCCTTGACTACACATTCATTTCCATCCATTTTTTCAGCCAAGAGGTTCTTCATGGGACACCTCCTGTGTGTCTCCTGTTGCCATCGTGGGACCTGAACTTGGTTATTTCTGTCCTCCAGAGGCCTCCCTTTTGGAGTATTAGAGTATTAGAGACATTCCCTGCTTGCTTGCTTTTTCTCAAAGGTTGCGTTCATGCTCGCCATCACTTCTGTGCAGTGGGTGTCGGCCTTATATTTTGAGTCTTGCTCCCTGATTTTACACAAGAATAAAGTGGTTCGCCGTCCTTGCCCTTCCTCTGAAGGTGATATTGGATTTTCAGCTAAATGAGGACATTGACCTGCCTTCCTTGTTTCCATGGTAATTGCATCTTTAGGAGGTTTCTTTGCACTCCTTGGTTGTGGTCTGGGCAGCATGTTTCCTTCCGGAGGTCGGATGTCCTCTTTGTGCTCATTGATTGTCCAAGAAAAAGCCTGGTGGCCTCCTTTGCTGCTATGACCCATTGGATAGGGCAGACAATTGTTCTGGCGTGTGCCCTTAAGTGTCGGGCTCCTCTTTTCCCTGTTGTGGCATGCTCCACCAGTGTGATTAGTACGTCCTGGGCATTTAAACTTCAGGCACTTGTATCTCAGGTTTGCAAGGCAGCTTCCTGGTCATCTGTGCACCCTTTTAAAAATAAATACATACATTTTACAAGTTGATGTGTTTGCATCTTTGGATGCTTGCCTTGGCTGCAAGGTTTTGCAGGCCACTGTTTAAGATCCCTTGTTTTTGGTTTGCCCTCCCCTTCTTGAGATACTACTTTGGGACGACCTTATGATGAAGAATCAGATGAGCTGTGCCCGGGAAAAGAAAACAGGATTTTTGTTACTCACCATAAAATCCCTTTCTCTGAGTTTATCGACTGAAACACCCCTCCCCTATTTTTTTGAGTTTATACTTCGGACACTGCATTATGACTAACTGGCTTACCTATAGCAGAAAGGGGGTCTATACCAGCTAGGACTGCCCATAGGGGATGCTGTGTTCTTTTGTTCTGCCTAGAGTCCCACTCCTGTAGGTGGCGCTATAAAACCTACGGTCAATCAGAAAAGCAGTCTGTCAATGACCTCAGAGAAAGGAATTTCTGTGAGTACTGCTTTGTCTGGTTTGACAAAGGTGCATACTGTAGCTCAGAAACATGTCATCGCCTACTTCCTCTTCTTCCCTATTGACGTCACAACGTCCGGAGTCACTTGCGCTTCTGGTGCAGGCTTGCGCTCCGGCATGGTAACAGCGTCTGCTTTGTGGATACCTTGTTCCATCAGGCTCCACATCTTCCTCAGCTGAACTCCACATTTCTACACAGCCACTCTTAGGCACCAGTCCTCCAGCCTCCTGGCGGCCCCTTCCATCGAGCCTTGCAAGTGACTTAGGAACTTGTGATGTGCCTGTTATTCACCTCCTTTTGTGAGAGCATTTTAATTCTTTGTTTTATTAAATTGATATACACTTAGTTGGTGGCACTTTCTGTTTCTTCTTGTTCACATATACTGAACCTCCTCTGTTTTTTCTCACACTACAGCTTAAAGAACAGTTCCAGACTTTATTAAAGAAACATCAGACATTTTCTCATATTGGCCACATCTTTGTTTCCACCTTCCTGTTTCCTCTGGGGTCAATTTCTCTATCCCTTGGTCAGACGATTTGATTTAAATCTCCTTGGAATCTCTAATACTTAAAGAGGAGTTCCACCCAGGGGCTCCATTAAAAAAAAAATTAAAAGTCAGCAGCTGCAAATACTGCAGCTGCTGACTTTTAATTGGACACTTACCTGTCCCTGGGTCCAGCGATGCAGGGGATTGAAGCCCCGCTCGTCCCCCCCCTCCGCTCGTCGGCGCCGGCATTTCAACTATGGGCGCCGGGCTGTGGCTTCACAGCCTGGCACCCACTGCGCATGCGCGAACGGCGCCGCGCGCCGTGATTGGCCGCTCGATCTCCTGGGACCTGTAATGGGTCCCAGATGATTGACAGGAGGGAGGGAGCAGAGCCGAGCCCTTCCTGTGCCTGGGGGGAAGTGATGTCACCAGCCCAGGCAAAGGAAGAGGCAGACTACGAGGGACCACCTAGCAACAGGCATTTAGAGGTAAGTAAAAAAAAAAAAATATTCAAATGTTTTTTTTTTTTTTTTTTTTACAATTTTTCAGTTAGTTTTGTTTTTTTGGGTGGAACCCCACTTTAAGGAATAAGGAATATGTTGCATCACTGGACTCGTAATGATTTACTATTAAGTGTCCCTTCTATATGTTTCACTTTTCAGACTGCATTGTCTGAATTTTTCACCATTAACACCCCTCTGTTGACTTCCTGGTACTCTGGTAAGTAGTCCATAACTCCACCTTTGTAAAGAATAACAATGGTCACGAGGACCATCTTACCTAAACTTCTGTATTTTTTTCCACACCCTCACATTTTCTACATTCTCTTTAAACCCAAGTACTCAAATGTATATGGCTAAGCCATAGGGAAGCCATGTATTTATGCACCTCATCATTTATCATTTATGTACCTTATCATTTATTACCAATATTCCTTTTACCTGTACTATTTTATGAACCACACACACTCACATATCACAAACACCTACCTAGCACTGTTATAATGCTACCCCTTAAAGTGTGGAATTGTGTCAGAAATGTGGTAAATTAATAGCCCTGTACTTACTCCTTTACACCTTTTTGGTGGGCATGTATGACCTCCTTTGACAGTCGGGCCCAGTGTCTTTTAAACTTTTGATTTTCTGATATGTGCAAATTGAACACTACATATCTTCTTTATAAACATACCAATGCTCCTCTGTGCCCAACCTCACTGTAAAGTATCAGTTTTAAGAATTCCCATGCTCCAGACATTATTTACCTCATCTAATAACACTTCTATCCTCTTGCTTTTCTTCTTTACCTAAATTCACCATCAACTGAGAACAAAAAAATTTAGATTCTCATCTCCCAAAAAAGTGGCAATATATTTACATAGTCACATAGTTAGTCAGGTTGAAAAAAGACACAAATCCATCTAGTTCAACCAATAAAAGGGGAAAAAAATCATACAATCCTATACACACAGTTGATCCAGAGGAAGGCAAAAAAAACAAAAAAAAAACAGCAAAGCATGACCCAATTTGCTCCAGCAGGGGAAAAAATTCCTTTCTGATCCCCTGAGAGGCAATCGGATATTCCCTGGATCAACTTTACCTATAAATGTTAGTATCCAGTTTTATTGTACATCTAGGAAAGAATCCAGGCCTTTTTAAATAAAGCTACGGAGCTAGCCAGAACTAGCTCTTGATGGAGTCTATTCCACATTTTCACAGCTCTTACTTTGAAGAAACCTTTCCATATTTGAAGATTAAATCTCTTTTCCTCTGGACGAAAAAGTGCCCCCTTGTCTGCAACTATGTTTCAAAGAAAAGGTTAGAACAGAGTGGGACTTTAATTGTGCCTCAGAGGAGTATAATAAAAAATAATACACATACTTGAATTATAGAAAAATAGGAGGAAAAGGAAAATTAGAATGGTGAGGGATAGTGAAGTGGAAAGAATAAGAGGAGGAGGGGGTGAGGGGGAAGGGGAGGAAGGAAAGAAGGAGGGAAGGTAGGAAGGGGGAGGGGAAGGTGGTGGGAAGGAGGGGATGATCTTAACCACTTGACGACCGCCGCACGACTATATACGTCAACAGAGCGGCATGGGCAGGCAAAAGGACATACATGTGAGTGCACCAAACACACACAGTAGAACATGCCAGGCACACATTACACCCCCCTTTACCCCCCGATCCCCCCCCGATCACCCCCCCGTCACACTGACACCAAGCAGTTTTTTTTTTTTGATTACTGCATGGTGTCAGTTTGTGACAGTTAGTGTGTTAGGGCAGTGAGTGTTAGCCCCCTTTAGGTCTAGGGTAACCCCCTAACCCCCCCTAATAAAGTTTTAACCCCTTGATCACCCCCTGTCGCCAGTGTCACTAAGCGATCATTTTTCTGATCGCTGTATTAGTGTCACTGGTGATGCTAGTTAGGGACCTAAATATTTAGGTTCGCCATCAGCGTTTTATAGCGACAGGGACCCCCATATACTATCTAATAAATGTTTTAACCCCTTGATTGCCCCCTAGTTAACCCTTTCACCACTGATCACCATATAACTGTTACGGGTGACGCTGGTTAGTTCGTTTATTTTTTATAGTGTCAGGGCACCCGCCGTTTATTACCGAATAAAGGTTTAGCCCCCTGATCGCCCGGCGGTGATATGCGTCGCCCCAGGCAGCGTCAGATTAGCGCCAGTACCGTTAACACCCACGCACGCAGCATACGCCTCCCTTAGAGGTATAGTATCTGAACGGAACAATATCTGATCCGATCAGATCTATACTAGCGTCCCCAGCAGTTTAGGGTTCCCAAAAACACAGCTTTAGCGGGATCAGCCCAGATACCTGCTAGCACCTGCGTTTTGCCCCTCCGCCCGGCCCAGCCCACCCAAGTGCAATATTGATCTATCACTGTCACGTACTAAACGCATAACTGCAGCGTTCGCAGAGTCAGGCCTGATCCCTGCGATCGCTAACAGTTTTTTTGGTAGCATTTTGGTGAACTGGCAAGCACCAGCCCCAGGCAGCGTCAGGTTAGCGCCAGTACCGCTAACACCCATACACGCACCGTACACCTCCCTTAGTGGTATAGTATCTGATCAGATCAATATCTGATCCGATCAGATCTATACTAGCGTCCCCAGCAGTTTAGGATTCCCAAAAAATGCAGTGTTAGTGGGATCAGCCCAGATACCTGCTAGCACCTGCATTTTGCCCCTCCGCCCGGCCCAGCCCACCCAAGTGCAGTATCGATCAATCACTGTCACTTACAAAACACTAAACACATAACTGCAATGTTCGTAGAGTCAGGCCTGATCCCTGCGATCGCTAACAGTTTTTTTGGTAGCGTTTTGGTGAACTGGCAAGCACCAGCCCCAGGCAGCGTCAGGTTAGCGCCAGTACCGCTAACACCCACGCACGCAGCATACGCCTCCCTTAGTGGTATAGTATCTGACCGGATCAATATCTGATGCGATCAGATCTATACTAGCGTCCCAAGCAGTTTAGGGTTCCCAAAAACGCAGTGTTAGCGGGATCAGCCCAGATACCTACTATCACCTGCGTTTTGCCCCTCCGTCCGGCCCAGCCCAGCCCACCCAAGTGCAGTATCAATCAATCACTGTCACTTACAAAACACTAAACCCATAACTGCAGCGTTCGCAGAGTCAGGCCTGATCCCTGCGATCACTAACAGTTTTTTTGGTAGCGTTTTGGTGAACTGGCAAGCACCAGCGGCCTAGTACACCCCAGTCGTAGTCAAACCAGCACTGCAGTAACACTTGGTGCAGTTCAAGCTGGTGAGGTGGCAAGCACAAGTAGTGTCCCGCTGCCACCAAGAAGAAGACAAACAGGCCCTTCGTGCCCATCATGCCCTTCCTGCTACATTCGCCAATCCTAATTGGGAACCCACCACTTCTGCAGCACCCGTAATTCCCCCATTCACATCCCCAACCAAATGCAGTCGGCATTTTCTTTATGTCCTCCCGAGTACCCCTACCCAACGAACCCCCCCAAAAAAGATGTTGTGTCTGCAGCAAGCGCGGATATAGGCGTGACACCCGCTATTATTGTCCCTCCTGTCCTGACAATCCTGGTCTTTGCATTGGTGAATGTTTTGAACGCTACCATACACTAGTTGAGTATTAGCGTAGGGTACAGCATTGCACAGACTAGGCACACTTTCACAGGGTCTCCCAAGATGCCATCGCATTTTGAGAGACCCGAACCTGGAACCGGTTACAGTTATAAAAGTTAGTTACAAAAAAAGTGTAAAAAAAAAAAATATATATATATATATAAAATTTTAAAAAATAGTTGTCGTTTTATTGTTCTCTCTCTCTCTATTCTCTCTCTATTGTTCTGCTCTTTTTTACTGTATTCTATTCTGCAATGTTTTATTGTTATTATGTTTTCTCATGTTTGCTTTTCAGGTATGCAATTTTTTATACTTTACTGTTTACTGTGTTTTATTGTTAACCATTTTTTTGTCTTCAGGTACGCCATTCACGACTTTGAGTGGTTATACCAGAATGATGCCTGCAGGTTTAGGTATCATCTTGGTATCATTCTTTTCAGCCAGCGGTCGGTTTCATGTAAAATCAATCCTAGCGGCTAATTAGCCTCTAGACTGCTTTTACAAGCAGTGGGAGGGAATGCCCCCCCCCCCCGTCTTCCGTGTTTTTCTCTGGCTCTCCTGTCTCAACAGGGAACCTGAGAATGCAGCCGGTGATTCAGCCAGCTGACCAGAGAGCTGATCAGAGACCAGAGTGGCTCCAAACATCTCTATGGCCTAAGAAACCGGAAGCTACAAGCATTTCATGATTTCGCCGGATGTAAACAGCGCCATTGGGAAATTGGGAGAGCATTTTATCACACCGATCTTGGTGTGGTCAGATGCTTTGAGGGCAGAGGAGAGATCTAGGGTCTAATAGACCCCAATTTTTTCAAAAAAGAGTACCTGTCACTACCTATTGCTATCATAGGGGATATTTACATTCCCTGAGATAACAATAAAAATGATTAAAAAAAGAAAATTAAAAGAACAGTTTAAAAATAAGATAAAAAAGCAAAAAAAAATTAAGAAAAAAAAAAAAAAAGCACCCCTGTCCCCCCCTGCTCTCGCGCAAAGGCGAACGCAAGCGTCGGTCTGGCTTCAAATGTAAACAGCAATTGCACCATGCATGTGAGGTGTCACCACAAACGTCAGATCAAGGGCAGTAATTTTAGCAGTAGACCTCCTCTATAAATCTAAAGTGGTAACCTGTAAAGGCTTTTAAAAATGTATTTAGTTTGTTGCCACTGCACATTTGTGCGCAATTTTAAAGCATGTCATGTTTGGTATCCATGTACTCGGCCTAAGATCATCTTTTTTTATTTTATCAAACATTTGGGCAATATAGTGTGTTTTAGTGCATTAAAATTTTAAAAAGTGTGTTTTTTCCCCAAAAAATGCGTTTGAAAAATCGCTGCGCAAATACTGTGTGAAAAAAAAAAATTAAACACCCACCATTTTAATCTGTAGGGCATTTGCTTTAAAAAAATATATAATGTTTGGGTGTTCAAAGTAATTTTCTTGCAAAAAAAAATAATTTTTTCATGTAAACAAAAAGTGTCAGAAAGGGCTTTGTCTTCAAGTGGTTAGAAGAGTGGGTGATGTGTGACATAAGCTTCTAAATGTTGTGCATAAAATGCCAGGACAGTTCAAAACCCCCCCAAGTGACCCCATTTTGGAAAGTAGACACCCCAAGCTATTTACTGAGAGTCCATGGAATATTTTATTATATTTGTGACACAAGTTGCGGGAAAGTGACAAATTTTTTTTTTTGCACAAAGTTGTCACTAAATGATATATTGCTCAAACATGCCATGGGAATATGTGAAATTACACCTCAAAATACATTCTGTTGCTTCTCCTGAGTACGGGGATACCACATGTGTGAGACTTTTTGGGAGCCCAGCCGCGTACGGGACCCCGAAAACCAAGCACCGCCTTCAAGCTTTCTAAGGGCGTAAATTTTTGATTTCACTCTTCACTGCCTATCACAGTTTCGGAGGCCATGGAATGCCCAGGTGGCACAAAACCCCCCCAAATGACCCCATTTTGGAAAGTAGACACCCCAAGCTATTTGCTGAGAGGTATAGTGAGTATTTTGCAGACCTCACTTTTTGTCACAAAGTTTTGAAAATTGAAAAAAGAAAAAAAAATGTTTTTTCTTGTCTTTTTTCATTTTCAAAAACAAATGAGAGCTGCAAAATACTCACTATGCCTCTCAGCAAATAGCTTGGGGTGTCTACTTTCCAAAATGGGGTCATTTGGGGGGGGTTTGTGCCACCAGGGCATTCCATGGCCTCCGAAACTGTGATAGGCAGTGAAGAGTGAAATAAAACATTTACACCCTTAGAAATCCTGAAGGCGGTGATTGGTTTTCGGGGCCCCGTACGCAGCTAGGCTCCCAAAAAGTCCCACACATGTGGTATCCCCATACTCAGGAGAAGCAGCTAAATGTATTTTGGGGTGCAATTCCACATATGCCCATGGCCTGTGTGAGCAATATATCATTTAGTGACAACTTTTTGTAAATATATATATTTTTTTGTCATTATTCAATCACTTGGGACAAAAAAAAATAAATATTCAATAGGTTCAACATGCCTCTCAGCAATTTCCTTGGGGTGTTTACTTTCCAAAATGGGGTCATTTGGGGGGGGGGGGTTTGTACTGCCCTGCCATTTTAGCACCTCAAGAAATGACATAGGCAGTCATGAACTAAAAGCTGTGTAAATTCCAGAAAATGTACCCTAGTTTGTAGACGCTATAACTTTTGCGCAAACCAATAAATATACGCTTATTGACTTTTTTTTTACCAAAGACATGTGGCCAAATACATTTTGGCCTAAATGTATGACTAAAATTGAGTTTATTGGATTGTTTTTATAACAAATATTAGAAAATATCATTTTTTTTCAAAATTTTCGGTCTTTTTCCGTTTATAGCGCAAAAAATAAAAACGGCAGAGGTGATCAAATACCATCAAAAGAAAGCTCTATTTGTGGGAAGAAAAGGACGCAAATTTCGTTTGGGTACAGCATTGCACGACCACGCAATTAGCAGTTAAATCGACGCAGTGCCAAATTGGAAAAAGTCCTCTGGTCCTTAGGCAGCATAATGGACTGGGGCTGAAGTGGTTAAAGTGAATAACTCAACACTGAATGCACTTTATGGACCATTTATGTATTTATAGATGTTGATCATATCCCCACTTAATCTCCTGTTCTCAAGAGAGAATAAATTCAGTTCCTCTAATCTTTCCTCATAGCGGAGCTCCTTCATGCCTCTTATCAGCTTGGTTGCTCTTCTCTGCACTTTCTCCAGTTCCCCCATATCCTTTTTGGTGTAATACTGCTAAAAGCCTAATTGGAACGCTTTCATTATTTGCAAGCTACAAAGAATATAGCAAAATATGTAAACTGTAGCTCAAGAATGCAAAAATTCAAAATTAATAACGGGTTGTGAAAGATAGTAAGACAAACTTCCCCCAAAAAATCTTTATTGATATACAGTAAATAATAAACAAAGGAGGTCTAAGCATGTAGGTCCCTTACAAGACAACTCAGTGTTGTTGACTGGGTAAAAATAGCAGACAAATCTATTACATACCTTCCTCAATTCTGTGCATGCAAAAGAAAACAGTGGAGCTCAAGTCTATAATGGGGATAGTATTGGCACAGCCTCAAATAAATCACTCAAAATTGTATATGATGCAGAAAAAGACAAATAAAAGTGAATAGGCTTACCATGTGTACCCAAAGTTTCTGTAATTTCAGAGCTATTATTTCCAATTTTTAGAGGCTTTTGGATGACTGGCATGGTACCAGTAGATTGGTGCAAGACCAAATTGGTGCCTATATTTTAAAAGGATCAAAGTCTTTACCAAGTAATTACAGACCTGTTGGTTTTACTTTTATAGTCATGAAGATACTTGAACGTTTGCTAAAAGAGCACATAAGTTTTTGCTTAAAAAAAAAAATCTAAGAAATATCATGAATTCATAAAAGCCTGAAGTTGCAAACAAATGAAGGAGTGGCTGTGGGTATAGTGTACTTTAAGTTTGTTAAATCATTTGAAATGCATGGCTAATGTGTAATTTAAGCTCTACAAACTTAAAAATTCAGTTTGAAAAATAATTGAAAACTGGCATAAAGATCGTATTAAGGAAGTAGTGATTTATGATTCATACTCTGATTGGTATAAGGTTATTAGTGGTGTACCCCAAGGTTCAGTATTGGAACTTCTGTTTTAACCTATTTATATAAGATATAGCATTTGGGATTAAAAGTACAATTTCTGTGTTTAAAGATGACACCAAGCTATGGCATAACATTCATAGCCTCTAACTTAGAAGCAGACCTGAGTGCACAGTTCAAATGGGAAACTCTGAGGCAAATTTGATCTAAAGTTGATAAATGTAAAGTAATGCACTTGGGGGCTAAAGAAACATGCATGCATTATACATTATAGGGGGAGTCAGAAATTGAGAAGGATTTGGGAGTCCATGTAGATTGTAGACATAAAGTATAACTATTTCAGATAAAGTAAAGGAGGGGTATAAACTGCAGTAAGATTTTTTGCCATCTGTGTCCCATTGGGGAGATTTGTCTTCACTTCTGGTCCCGTAACCACAACTGGAAGTTAGCAGAAATTCCTCCAAAGTAAGGGAATCCCTGGTTGTCATCAGGGTCAGGCGAACTGGTATCGCCATTCAAATATTTCTCTTCTATTCTTGTTCTGGGCACAGCTCAAAATTTGGTATTTTCTTTTACATTCACTTTCAGTGATAACAGAAGACAGATGAATTGAGAGGTTTTGCCTTTAGTTATATTTTATGCCTTTAGTTATATTTTAAAGTATAAATCCAACCTAACACTAATCAGTCTTAAAAATATTCCCTGTCCCCTAATGCCACATATACATATTTACCTGTGATGCTGCAATGTCACTCATAGGCTCCCATAACCCATCTATTGTCAGCACTTCCTCCTCTTCCCTGCATCTGCCGCTGACTGACACAGGGGAGTTGGAGCTGTGGATCACATGACTGGTGCATAGCAGTTCAAAAATAAGTATGCACATCTTTCTTTACACAAAACATAGCTAAGAGGAGGCACTGCAAGGTTTTTGCATTTACATTTATTATGCGCCATCCCTCTTTTGTTTACTCCTCCTAAAAACTGGTTTCACGTCTTTATTGAGGATTTGATTCCATGGCTAAGGCCTACATGGTAGATGGGCAGAGCTCAGTTCCAGCAGCCAAGGAACTAAGGCACTTAGTAAACAAAGGAAAACCAAAGTCAAAGGAATGAGCAAAGGTATATTCCCTGGCAAAAGCAATCGTAAACACCTTATGGCACTTAAAGTTCCGAATGGATTACAGCTTTACTTTTTTTTTTTTTTTTTTTATATATATTTTTATTAGATTTTTTGAGACAAACAGCAAACAATACAATAACACATGGCTGCTACAGTACATCAAGTCTGCGCCAGATTAATTAGAACATTTGATAGAACATATGACAACGTGAGTTGCTAGGTTAAATTAACAGTAGTCAAGGTATATATATGGTTCTCCTCAGAGGGAATTAGTCAGCTAGATACCATAACAAATTACGCCTGAGATTTCAGATATCTAAGCCTAGAAACATAGTATTTTGATCAATACATTAACCTGAGGACTGTTGTGAATCTGTGTTCAATGTGAAATATTCAGAACCTCCATCCATTTGCACCAGACCCTGTCAAATTTCAAAGGACAACCTCTGTTAGCGTATGTGTCTTTGTATAGTGGGAGGCTTTCATTGACCAAACGTTTCCACTGTGTAATTGAGGGGGGGTTAGGTTTTTTCCACTGTATTGCGATGCACTTCCTGGCATAGAAAAGTAATAAACTGGTCAACGTGCGTTTGGCTATGGTTGGAACAATATTTTCTAGTAAACCTAGTATGCATATCTCCATCAGCGGTGATAAATTAGTTGAGGCCACCTTGTTAGTCAAGTCGAGTACCTCTCCCCAATATTGCTGTATTTTTGGGCAGCGCCAGAAGATGTGTGCAAAGTCTCCTGGGGTTAGACCACATCTCCAGCATTCCGAAGAATGCTAAGGGTTCATCAAATGTAGTCTATGTGGGGTAAAGTAAGCCCTATGAACAATTTTAAATTGTACTACTCTGTCTCTTATGGAAACAAGTGACCTGAAGGGGTAATCCCAGACGTCATCCCAGTCATCATTATCCAACGCAGGAATGTCGCGTTGCCAACGGGACCAGAGCCCTTCCAGAGGTGGTAGGGACACAAACACCAGGTGCGCGTACAAAGATGATGTTGGCTTCTCAGCGCAGCCGGATCTGAGCGTCTTCTCCAGCTCGGATTGGGTCAGGATGCAGGATGCGTGGGGAAATTGAGCCGCAAATGCGTGTGCTAGCTGAAAATAACGAAACTGGTAATGTTTCGGGAGATTGTACATTGAAGATAACTGGGCAAAAGAAAGCAATGAGGTCTGTGACACCACTTGTGAAATTAATTTAATACCATATTTAGTCCATGCCTGGGGGTCTGTGAGCTTAAAGATATGTGGTAAGTTGGGGTTTGACCATAGTGGGGCGTTGGGGGAAAGCTCTGAGCGGTTATATTTACCTATACTAGGACCTATTCGCCATGCTCGCAGAGTAGTATGCATGGAGGGGGTAAGTGGGTGCAGGGCGCGTGGACCTCTGTGAATTAAAAACTGAAGGGTCTCCCAGGAGCCCACCACCGTAGCCTCCAGAGCCGAGGCGCATTAGTTTTGTCAGGGACCAACCACCAGACCACTGTCACTAACTGAGAGGCCAGGAAATATTTGTAGCAGTCTGGAAAAGCCATGCCTCCCTGTGATGTGGGCCTCATCAAGGTAGACATTTTATATCTGGGTGGGGTGGGGCCCCACAAGAAGTCTGAAAATTTTTGGTTAAGTTTGGTAAAGAATGATTTGGGGATCCATTGTGGGGAGTGGCGAAAGAGGTAAGTAAATTTGGGGATGATTTTCATTTTGAGGAGATTAACTCTACCCCAAACCGATAAAGGTAGATTGCTCCATACATATATGATGCAGAAAAAGACAAATAAAAGTGAATAGGCTTACCATGTGTACCCAAAGTTTCTGTAATTTCAGAGCTATTATTTCCAATTTTTAGAGGCTTTTGGATGACTGGCATGGTACCAGTAGATTGGTGCAAGACCAAATTGGTGCCTATATTTTAAAAGGATCAAAGTCTTTACCAAGTAATTACAGACCTGTTGGTTTTACTTTTATAGTCATGAAGATACTTGAACGTTTGCTAAAAGAGCACATAAGTTTTTGCTTAAAAAAAAAAATCTAAGAAATATCATGAATTCATAAAAGCCTGAAGTTGCAAACAAATGAAGGAGTGGCTGTGGGTATAGTGTACTTTAAGTTTGTTAAATCATTTGAAATGCATGGCTAATGTGTAATTTAAGCTCTACAAACTTAAAAATTCAGTTTGAAAAATAATTGAAAACTGGCATAAAGATCGTATTAAGGAAGTAGTGATTTATGATTCATACTCTGATTGGTATAAGGTTATTAGTGGTGTACCCCAAGGTTCAGTATTGGAACTTCTGTTTTAACCTATTTATATAAGATATAGCATTTGGGATTAAAAGTACAATTTCTGTGTTTAAAGATGACACCAAGCTATGGCATAACATTCATAGCCTCTAACTTAGAAGCAGACCTGAGTGCACAGTTCAAATGGGAAACTCTGAGGCAAATTTGATCTAAAGTTGATAAATGTAAAGTAATGCACTTGGGGGCTAAAGAAACATGCATGCATTATACATTATAGGGGGAGTCAGAAATTGAGAAGGATTTGGGAGTCCATGTAGATTGTAGACATAAAGTATAACTATTTCAGATAAAGTAAAGGAGGGGTATAAACTGCAGTAAGATTTTTTGCCATCTGTGTCCCATTGGGGAGATTTGTCTTCACTTCTGGTCCCGTAACCACAACTGGAAGTTAGCAGAAATTCCTCCAAAGTAAGGGAATCCCTGGTTGTCATCAGGGTCAGGCGAACTGGTATCGCCATTCAAATATTTCTCTTCTATTCTTGTTCTGGGCACAGCTCAAAATTTGGTATTTTCTTTTACATTCACTTTCAGTGATAACAGAAGACAGATGAATTGAGAGGTTTTGCCTTTAGTTATATTTTATGCCTTTAGTTATATTTTAAAGTATAAATCCAACCTAACACTAATCAGTCTTAAAAATATTCCCTGTCCCCTAATGCCACATATACATATTTACCTGTGATGCTGCAATGTCACTCATAGGCTCCCATAACCCATCTATTGTCAGCACTTCCTCCTCTTCCCTGCATCTGCCGCTGACTGACACAGGGGAGTTGGAGCTGTGGATCACATGACTGGTGCATAGCAGTTCAAAAATAAGTATGCACATCTTTCTTTACACAAAACATAGCTAAGAGGAGGCACTGCAAGGTTTTTGCATTTACATTTATTATGCGCCATCCCTCTTTTGTTTACTCCTCCTAAAAACTGGTTTCACGTCTTTATTGAGGATTTGATTCCATGGCTAAGGCCTACATGGTAGATGGGCAGAGCTCAGTTCCAGCAGCCAAGGAACTAAGGCACTTAGTAAACAAAGGAAAACCAAAGTCAAAGGAATGAGCAAAGGTATATTCCCTGGCAAAAGCAATCGTAAACACCTTATGGCACTTAAAGTTCCGAATGGATTACAGCTTTACTTTTTTTTTTTTTTTTTTTATATATATTTTTATTAGATTTTTTGAGACAAACAGCAAACAATACAATAACACATGGCTGCTACAGTACATCAAGTCTGCGCCAGATTAATTAGAACATTTGATAGAACATATGACAACGTGAGTTGCTAGGTTAAATTAACAGTAGTCAAGGTATATATATGGTTCTCCTCAGAGGGAATTAGTCAGCTAGATACCATAACAAATTACGCCTGAGATTTCAGATATCTAAGCCTAGAAACATAGTATTTTGATCAATACATTAACCTGAGGACTGTTGTGAATCTGTGTTCAATGTGAAATATTCAGAACCTCCATCCATTTGCACCAGACCCTGTCAAATTTCAAAGGACAACCTCTGTTAGCGTATGTGTCTTTGTATAGTGGGAGGCTTTCATTGACCAAACGTTTCCACTGTGTAATTGAGGGGGGGTTAGGTTTTTTCCACTGTATTGCGATGCACTTCCTGGCATAGAAAAGTAATAAACTGGTCAACGTGCGTTTGGCTATGGTTGGAACAATATTTTCTAGTAAACCTAGTATGCATATCTCCATCAGCGGTGATAAATTAGTTGAGGCCACCTTGTTAGTCAAGTCGAGTACCTCTCCCCAATATTGCTGTATTTTTGGGCAGCGCCAGAAGATGTGTGCAAAGTCTCCTGGGGTTAGACCACATCTCCAGCATTCCGAAGAATGCTAAGGGTTCATCAAATGTAGTCTATGTGGGGTAAAGTAAGCCCTATGAACAATTTTAAATTGTACTACTCTGTCTCTTATGGAAACAAGTGACCTGAAGGGGTAATCCCAGACGTCATCCCAGTCATCATTATCCAACGCAGGAATGTCGCGTTGCCAACGGGACCAGAGCCCTTCCAGAGGTGGTAGGGACACAAACACCAGGTGCGCGTACAAAGATGATGTTGGCTTCTCAGCGCAGCCGGATCTGAGCGTCTTCTCCAGCTCGGATTGGGTCAGGATGCAGGATGCGTGGGGAAATTGAGCCGCAAATGCGTGTGCTAGCTGAAAATAACGAAACTGGTAATGTTTCGGGAGATTGTACATTGAAGATAACTGGGCAAAAGAAAGCAATGAGGTCTGTGACACCACTTGTGAAATTAATTTAATACCATATTTAGTCCATGCCTGGGGGTCTGTGAGCTTAAAGATATGTGGTAAGTTGGGGTTTGACCATAGTGGGGCGTTGGGGGAAAGCTCTGAGCGGTTATATTTACCTATACTAGGACCTATTCGCCATGCTCGCAGAGTAGTATGCATGGAGGGGGTAAGTGGGTGCAGGGCGCGTGGACCTCTGTGAATTAAAAACTGAAGGGTCTCCCAGGAGCCCACCACCGTAGCCTCCAGAGCCGAGGCCGCATTAGTTTTGTCAGGGACCAACCACCAGACCACTGTCACTAACTGAGAGGCCAGGAAATATTTGTAGCAGTCTGGAAAAGCCATGCCTCCCTGTGATGTGGGCCTCATCAAGGTAGACATTTTATATCTGGGTGGGGTGGGGCCCCACAAGAAGTCTGAAAATTTTTGGTTAAGTTTGGTAAAGAATGATTTGGGGATCCATTGTGGGGAGTGGCGAAAGAGGTAAGTAAATTTGGGGATGATTTTCATTTTGAGGAGATTAACTGTACCCCAAACCGATAAAGGTAGATTGCTCCATACTTTGAGTTTAAGTTTCATATCTCCCACCACTGGGTCAAGATTTAGTTTAATGAAATCCTGGGCATGGGCAGAGATCTGGACCCCAAGATACTTGAAGGTGTCTACCCATCTCAACGGGCTATCAGGGGGAGAGGTGTTTTTTGCTTCCTGATCTATGGGGAATAGGGTGGATTTTGACCAATTGACCCGAAGACCCGTTACCTCAGAGAATGTGTCTAGGACCGATAATGCGCCCTGGAGCGACGGGCCAGCGTCTGCGAGAAAAAGGACCATATCGTCAGCGTACAGGGCTACCCTCTCCTCCAGCAAGCCAATACGCAACCCCTTTATGTGGGGTGATGTACGTAGGGCTTCAGCAACTGGTTCAATGGCTATGGCAAACAAGGCCGGAGAGAGGGGGCAGCCCTGCCTAGTTCCCCTAAACAATTTGAAGGGAGATGATAATTTGGAGCCGAGTCGAATCGAGGAGGTGGGGCATTTGTAGATCACCTGTAGCCACGCAATGAATTTTAATGGGAAGCCCATTCTTCGGAGGGTCTCCCACAGAAAGGGCCATTCCACTGTGTCAAAGGCTTTTTCTATGTCCAATAGCGCTATGGCCCTGGTCCCTGAATTTTTATGCTGGGTATGGATGTTTGTGAAAAGTCTCCTGATATTTACGTCAGTGGACCTCTTGGGCATAAAACCTGTTTGGTCGGAATCAATTACTGATGGCAACAATGGATAGAGACGGGAGGCTAGCAGTTTGGTTAGGATTTTAAGATTGTTGTTTAACAATGCGATCGGTCTGTAAGATGCGCATAGTTCCGGGTCTTTGGGGGGCTTGTGTATTAAGGTAAGGTATGCCTGGTGCATTGATGGAGGTAGGTCTCCCTTAGATAGGCAAGTAGTATACAGCTGGGCCAGAATGGGTGCCAGTAGATCACAGTGAGTTCGATAGAATTCTATGGGAAGTCCGTCTGGCCCTGGTGCCTTACCGGTGGGGAAAGAGCGGATAACGTTTAGAACTTTTAATGTCGTAAAAGGCTGGATCAGTGACTGTCTCTCTGCGTCCGAGAGCCAACCTAGTGCCAGCGGATCTAAGAGATCTCGTAGTGACTCTGGTTGGAAATCGGAGGGAAGAGAGGAGGCATAGAGCCTTCCGTAGAAGGCACTGAACATCTCTAATATGTCAGATTGGGACGTCACCGTCTCTCCATCTGAGGAGCGCAGGCTAGAGACTACTGTGAGTGGATGGTCATGTTGAGCCAGCATAGCCAAAAAACGACCGTTTTTGTCACCCTGCTCAAAGAACCGTTGTCTACCTGTATGTATGTCTAGTCTAGTGACCTCCGACATATGTATGTTCAATGCACTCTGAGCTGCATTTAGCGAGTCAAAATGAGAAGGCGAGGGGTCTGCACTAAACACCGCAGCCTGATCATCAACTGACTGTTGAAGTAACTGAGTTTGTTGGCCTTGTTGTTTTTTGACACTAGCAATGGTGGAAATGTATAGGCCTCTGGCATAGGCTTTGAATGAGTCCCAAACTATTTGCGGAGATGAAGAGTCCTTGTTATGGTCCCAAAAATCAACCAACCCGGGCGGAATAATATCTGCCACCTCGGGGTGGGAGATCCACCGTGCTCCCAGCCTCCACAAAGCCGCATCACGGGATGCAGACGAGCGGAATTCCACAACCAGAGGGCTGTGATCGGATAATCCACTAGGGAGATATGAGGCCTCCACCACGTCCGCCAAAAGCGACGGGTTGGAGAAGGCCAAGTCAATTCTTGAGGCAGTCTTGTGGGAAGCCGAGAAGCACGAATAGGCCCTAAGGGCAGGATGTCTCCATCTCCAAATCTCCTCCAGTCCCATTGCCCGTGCCCAGCAAAGTAAGTCAGGGTTATGCGTCTTAGGGGGGACAGGTCTATCCATGTCTGGGGAGATGATAGCATTAAAATCCCCCATTACCAAGAGTTTCCCGGGACAGAAGGGGGCTGCCCTTTCCAGGGCTGCGTAGAGAAGGTCCAGAGAGAAGGGTGGAGGGACATACAGATTCACAACAATATATCTCTGGGACCAATGTCTAAACACCAAAATTGCATATTTACCCTGGGGGTCTGTGCATACCTCTTCAATTGTACATGGAAATTTTTTAGCAATTAGAATTGAGACCCCCCTGGAATATGAGGAGTATGTTGCATGAACGGACCTCTGTATCCAGGGTTTTTTAAGAGTCAGGACCTTGCTGCCCGTGAGATGAGTTTCTTGTAGAAGTATAATGTGAGGGGAGTGGAGTTTAAGGTATTTGGTTAGTAGCGCACGTTTAAATTTGGAATTCAGGCCTCTGACGTTCCATGAAAGGACAGTGAACGTATCAGTTAGGGAGGTAGCCATCTGAAGTGAGGAAACCAAGGCAAAGCAGGATGATTGGGGGGGCTTATGGGGGAGCAACTCACGGACAGCAAGGACCCCAGGTCAAACCACCATGGGGCGGTAACAGTTGACCACTGTAGCAACCTTCTATAACCTAAAATTAAGCAAACCAAACTAAAACATAAAATGCCCAAACACAGGGTGCTTATCCTACTAATTCCCATCTCCTCTCCCGGAAAGGGAAAATATAACTCAGGGAGGAGAATTGGGAATAGTTTTACCCAAAAAACTAATAAACCACTAACTGTAGATGTACCCCTAAGTAGGGTTATCACGCTGCGATACTCTTACTGCAGACCAGTCCGTGATTCGTTGATCCATCTATAATTGAAAACAAAGTCCCAAAAGCAACAAAAAGGAAAAGAAAAAAGAAAAAAATGGGAACTTATTTCACCCTCCTTAAAAAGATGGGGTGATAGACCTCCTTCGATTAGGAGCTGATGAAGGAGGTATGTGGGAGGGGCACGTGAACATGGGTGTGGGTGGTGATCTCTGGATCAAAGAGGGGGGGGATCCTAAGAAAATCAGGGCGCCTGTGGGCTGATCTCCGTTCAGTGATCCAAAGGACAAGATCAAAAGCAATGAAAAGGAAAATGGAAAACAAAAAAGTCTGTATGGGTGTCGCTGGAGCTCCTCCAACAGGAGGCACTAGCATTAGGTTCAATATCTCAGTGTGTCACATATAAATTTAGGATATGGTCGGGTTGTAGTAATGCAGGAGAGGGTGGGAGCTGAAAATAAATTATGCTGGGAATCAAGAGGGGACGAATATGGGGGTCTTTATATGGAGGTAGGATATGTAGCTGGGTCTCACAAGTCATAAAGCCGTAGATGTTCCAGTTGCTGATATGACCCTAGTGGGTATCCAACCATGCCGCAGCGGCTTCAGGGGTATCAAAGAAGCGGGTGGAGTCACCATCGGTGATCCTCAATCTGCTGGGGTATAGAAGGCCAAAGCGTATCCCCTTCTCACGAAGTCGGCGTCTGACATCTGTGAAGGATCTGCGGCGCTGCTGTACCTCTTGTGAGAAATCAGGAAAGAAGGACAGTCTAGTGTTCTCAAACTTGATTTCCGGCATGGCACGGGCCGCCGCCAGGATACGGTCCCGGTAGTTTAACAGGCGCAGGAGGAAGGGGCGCGGGGGAGCCCCGGGTCTCGGAGGGAGCGGCGGGACTCTATGGGCTCTTTTGACCACCAAGGTGGACAAGGTGGACAATAGTTGTTCAGTAAACTCCGCCGGTTTGTAGCCCTCAGCTCTCTCAGGCAAACCAATTATACGAATGTTGTTGCGCCTAAGGCGATTTTCGGTATCAATGGCTCGTTCTTGTAGCGCCTTTACCTGAAGTTGCAAGGCCCTCACCTCTCTGGAATCCGTCCGGATCGCGTCCTCCACCGTGGAGACCCTGTCTTCTACTTCGGATATACGTGATCGAAATTTATCCATGTCTTGACGAATGAGACTTACATCTACTGTTAGGAAATCAATTTTGGTAGTGAGGGTTTCTTTACATGCTGTGATGGCAGCCAGGATCTCAGCTCCCGTTGGGGACTCCTTGGTCTCCGACTCCGCCACCGCCTGCGCGTTTGCCGCCATCGTAGCCGTCTGATGGCGCCCGGACGACGCGGCCATTGAAGAAGTGGTGTGGGAAACCTTCTTTTTTGGGTGCGTGCAGCGGGTCCTGGGTGGGCCCATCCGCAGTGTGTTCTGCTCTGGGGGGCGGCTTATTAGGTTATGGAGGAGGGCAGGAAGGCACCAGGAAGCACAGGGAGCGAGATAGAGGATGCACAGGGCCGGGGCCCACTGTAAAGGCAGTCCTTGCTGGGTGGTATTTAGTTTAAACAACACAACTTCTGTGGGGCACAGTACCTCAGTGTGGAAGGTGGGCCAGGTACCACAGGCCTCCGGATAGCAGCAGGTCCCTGGCTCTCAATATTCCTCTGGCAGGTCCACCTTGTTCTCCACACGGCCCTGCAGCTCCCGGGAGCCGTCGCTAAAGGTGCGGAGGTAGATGCCGCTCCGCCGACCGCGGCACCCGAGCCCGGGGATGTCTTAGGATCTGTAGGCCGCAAGATGGCGGCGGCCGCGGCGTCCGGGATCCCCTAGAAAAGAGCCGTCCCCCGGCCCTCAGCGCCAGAAAGTCTCTCCCAGGGATCACCGTCGCGGAGACAGGAGGATTGGCCGCCTCTCGCTCACCGATCCCAGCGCCTCAGCCCGGATACGTCGGAGGCCTCACAGGCCTCAAGATGGCGGCGGCCGTTGCTGTGTGGAGCCGGCCGCAGCCGAATATAGCTGGTCAGCGCAGCCCAGCTCCACAATTTTCCCCGGGTCTAGTGCGGGTGATGTCCCGTATTAAGTGGGGAGAGTTCTGGGGCCCAGAATGGTTTCTTTAGGTCAGGATGGCAGCGGATTCTGTCAGGATTGTTGGAGCTCCACGGGAACACGTCTGGTGCGCTCTACATCCGGACACGCCCCCCGATTACAGCTTTACTTGAATTGACTCTGAATTTTCATATATTGGACACAGTTCCCAGGCCAGGTAAATATAAGTAATTTACATTTGTATAGTATACCCGATGCTTTATTATCCTTATTTAAAGCTAAATGCTGGGGAAAGTAAAAATCCTCCATTACATAGGGGCTGCACTGCAGTATCCTATGGCAAGAAGTCAGAATTTATCTTGGAGTGATCTGACTAATTAAGTGATTTTTCAGGGCATTTCTGTGGGGTACTTTATATTTTACATTATTATCTTTAAATTATATTATTAAATATATTTGTAAATGTATAATATAAAAATAAGAGCCAACAGCCTTTTGAGTTAGTGACAAGTTCTTGTTAGACAATTAGTTATTTCATGAGGGCTGATTAGAGCCTCACCAAACCGTATGAACAAATGTGAAAAAACAAGCACATAGACTTTGATACTGGCCACAAACTGAGGAAACACAGAATCCGGTTTTGATGTTTGCAAGTGCTGCATGTTTTATCTACAAAGTGCTGAGCTGGATGTTTTGACATACATAGGTTCGCTGTAGCTCTTGAAATCAATTGCTTATTCCCATCAGAAGGAAATGCATCTTTGACACTTCTCATGACCTAAGTCTTGGTGCTGATGGATTGCCAGAAAGTACCGTAACTGTTACTGATAGTAACTGGATGATTATTTTTCATGCAGTAGGAATGTTAGACATGTTCCACACCATCTAGTTCCTGTGTAAACACCTACAAATATATTGTTTGTTTTTTTTAGGGGGAGGGGCAAATAATGTTATTGTAAATGTAAATTTTAATAAGTAATATTAATCACTTCAGGAAGGTTCACTTCACCTCTGGAAGGTTTACCTCCCTTTCACGACTAGGCTATTTTTTGCGATACAGCACTGCGTTATTTTAACTGACAATTGCGCAGGCGTGCGACGCTATACTCAAATACAATTTATGTTCTTTTTTTTCCCACAAATAGAGCTTTCTTTTGGTGGTATTTGATCACCTCTGCGGTTTTTATTTTTCGTGCTACTGTATATATATATGTATAAAAAAAAGAAGAAAAAAAACACATTTTTTTACTTTCTGCTATAAAACATTCCCAATAAAAAATTAAAAAATCTAATTTCTTCATCAATTTAGGCCATAAGGTCTACACAATAGCAGCACATTTCCGCACCTCAGGAACACAAAATTTCAGTCCTGCTGCATTTTTTGCAGTGTATCACAATGCACACTGAAGAAGTTGGAGTACAATAACCCCAGCATTGGTATTGGTGGACACAATAATAACCCCCAACATCCTGAGTGCCGACCATCCCTTTACTTATTCTCTTATTATATCTTATACTCAAATTTTGGTCATATTCTGGTATGTTGAAGGTGTACACAGTATGTAAGGTTCTACTAAAGGAATAGCCATTGAACCAATGCCTAAGTTGAAGGCCTTTTAGACAAAGAGTTTAAACATTTAACTTTTTAAAATATGTACTACAGTTTTGACTACTATTACACGTTTTCTGAAAGAACATTAGCCATATTTGGGGTAGAAGGTCTATTCTAGGAGGATCTTTAGGCAAAACACAAAATCTGATTGAAGATATATTGTGACCACACCTGTATCTGCTTGCATTTTTTTCCTATTTCTATATTATCTTACACTGAGGTCTTCAAGACCTCAACATTGTACGTAATAAGTTTTATTCACAGTAGTGAGCTGTCCCTTGCTCATTATCTAGATATGCCAGACAGTGTCATTCAATCCTACTAATAACTTACAGTACCTATATGCTGCTCTATTCATTTGAACAGCATACTGTGGGGAACTGAACTGAAGAAGCTGCTTGGGTGAGCTATAAAAGGTCTTTAACATTACAGAACAAGGCCAGTTGATTGTGACTAACTACTATTAGATAGATCATAACCTGGATAAATAAGAACCTTAACAGACATACTCAGATAAAGGAACTTTTTCTTCTTGTGGTGAAGAAAAAAAAAAGGAAATACCATGTGTAAATTGCCATATAGTAGGTTTACTGAAAATCCTTTCATGTCTGTACTTTTTAAGCAACATTTATTTCCCCCTACTTTATTTTCACTCATGTTCAGAAGATATTAAAATATTGTCTCTCTGGAGTGATTCACAAGTCAGGTTTAGATTAAAAGCATCTGCAAATACTTCACAAGATGTATCCCAATTGAGGCTTGTGAGAAGAAAAATAAAGAACTGTTTTCTTTCCGGTTTCACTCCCCCCGCTGAGTGTTCCTTAGACCGTGTGATGTTATTTTTATGGATGTGAAAGATGTGCTAACTGTCCCATTAAACTGCTTGCTCAGCACTAATGAGATGCTGCATTTTTTTCTTATTGCATTGTCTGTTTTCAACTTATAATCTCACAGACGACTTGCAAAGGACAGAACTGCTTGTAGTGGCATTCCAGGGGGTCAGAAGGCACAGATTCTCCCTAGTCTAATAGCGCTTCCTTTTCTGAATCTTTTAGATTACAGAGTATGCAAAACTGTATGAGATGGAAAGGTTACAATGGAAGGTTATAGAACTGGCAGCCCTGCTGGTGTTGAACAGAAAGAAGTGGAATGTGTAATATTATTTCACTATAGTAGTAAATTGTGAAGACTTTGCAATTCATATCACATTCTTTCAAAATGAACATTGCATATAGTGCACTGTAACTAAAGTAGCAAGCATGGTGTGTAATGTATATTAACATATGGATTTTAGAGCAATTTATCAAGCATTGAAGTTTGGACTGCTCAAATAATTTAGCAATTAGTTCAAACCCATATTACTAGTGTTGCTGCTGCAGTACATCTTATTGGTAATTGAACTGTTGATGAGTGACAGAGGGGAGGAATCTGCTGCTGGTCAGCAATTCAGCACCAACTCGCTCATAACCAGTGGTGGAAGATCAGACTCAGAACTATTTGTCTCAATTGGCCATTTCAGTTTATTAGTAAAAGACTGGTTAATGATAACAATGGATCATAATCATTTTTCATATTTTTGGCAGTTTTAAGCTATTAGGTTTTTGGTCAAATTGTTCCTGCTTAAAAATTACTGATTTAAAAACACTATCAACAAATTAGGAGACCAATAAAGAAAGTTAATTAGAAAAAAATTAGGCAGTTTAAATTTGAATTTATGCTGTCTGGGTTATCTAGGTGATTAAAAGTTGCATACAGTAATATGTTGACATTATTTACTATGTGCTTTTTTATTTATTTATTATTATTATTATTGTATTTCATGATACCTGTGCTACTTAAAGCTGAGTTCCAGTCGCCCAAGTCAGTTTTTTTTTTTAATACTCTAATTTTTAATATTCTAATTTGTTCCACTTTATCTGCAACAATTAGCTAATGTCTATAGTGTATTCCTTTTTTTTTATGTTCTAATAAAGAAAAACTACCTTGATCTCGGAAGCTGGCAGGGTCCATGTCCACTGTGGGCCTCTGAAGCCCTCTGGTATATATTTCTGGAATTATGTGCAGCTGGCTACCCAGCATGCACCTCCCGATCTGGCGCCTGCGCAGTGAAGCCACTGAGCATCTCTCTCTCTCTCTTACCGACAGGTTGCCATAGCAATGCCGGCATCGGCGGAAGTTCCCACCCTGTTGCCATAGCAACCTGTCAATCATGACATCCAGGTCCCCACGTATGTGTCATTTCCGGTCTGGAAATAACATGAGATTTCATCACTAGGTGATTCGCAATGACTCCTGGGATACATGACGCTGCTTTCCCAGGAGCCCTTGCAAATCGCCTAGTGACATAATCGCCTATGCAAATAGTCACGTACAATGTTTGTCTGAAATTTGTAGCATCGCTATAAAGTATTTTGCTTGTACCAATGGTTTAAAGCCCAACTTCAGGCTCATCAGCCCCCCCCCCATCCCCCCATTTACTCTTTACCCCATTTAGGTATTCCTGCAGATACAAAAAAATATCTGGTGGAGGGCAAAGAGCCCAAATAATGTTGAAAGCAGTGTCAGGTAATGGAGCATGCTCTTTGCAGTCCAGGTTGGGGACAGTAGTTGATTAAATGATGCTGGGCTGATCTTCTGCTGCTGAAAGCTAATATAGCTACATTTTATATATATAGAATTTTTAAATGAATCATTGTGAAATTACTGTTTTGCCTACCTTGATACATTTTAAGCAGAGATCACAATAAAAATTGCTGTGAAAAATTATATTCTGTTATATTTTATATTCTGTTTACACAATGTAGAGACTAAAATCCAACCTATAAAACCACTGTGGTTTCATTAACCGCTTGCCGACCTGCTGCCGTCATTATACTGCGGCAAGTTGGCTGGCTGCGTGAATCATTGTAGGTGTACGTCAGGCACACACACACCTGTGGCACAAGGCCGGACCCGCTGTGCGTTGCCGGTGGCCGCGATGTCCGCCGGCCTCCTGCAATCACTCCACAGAGAGCCAGAACGGGGATCTGACAATGTAAACAGACAGATCACCATTCTGTCAGGGGAGTAGAGAGATCTCGCTCCTCCTCCAGTCAGTACACTGCCCCCACAGAAACACCTCCCTAGGGAACACTTAACCCCTTAATCGCCCCCTAGTGCTAACCCCTTCCCTGTCATTGACATTTATACAGTAATCAGTGGCTATTTTTAGCTCTGATCGCTGTGTAAATGTCACTGGTCCCAAAAAAGTGTCCGATCTGTCCGCCACAATTTCGCAGTCCTGCTAAAAATCACAGATCGCCGCCATTACTAGTAAAAAAATAAATAAATAATAAAAATGCCATAAATCTATCCCCTATTTTGTAGACACTATAACTTTTGTGCAAACCAATCAACATATGCTTATTCAGATTTTTTTTACCAAAAATATGTAGAAGAATACATATTGGCCGAAACTGATGAAGATTTTTTTTTCTTTTTTGCATATTTATTATAGCTAAAAGTAAAAAATATAGTTTTTTTTTTTTTTTTTAAATTGTCGCTATTTTTTTGTTCATAACGCAAAAAATAAAAACAGCAGAGGTGATTAAATACCACCAAAAGAAAGTTCTATTTGTGGGGAAAAAGGACATCAATTTTCTTTCATTTGTCAGTTAAAGCGACATTGTATCGCAAAAAAAGGCCTTGTCATTAAGGGGGAAAATGCTTCCGGCCCTTAAGTGGTTAAAAAGAAAGAAATGCTGAAGGTAATGAAAACTACAAATTCTGTTTGACTAACAGTAGACAATTCATTATAAATCCTTTCATTTGCGATTGTCCAGTGACAGAAAAGGTTAAAAATCATTTAAAGTCCAGAGTTAAAAGGTCATCCGCCAATGTGGATGTTTCCAAATATGTCTTGGCTGCATTCCGTTCCTTATATTCTCAGATGGCTGTGCTTAGCAGTCTTGAGTACACACCTTTGCAGTTGCTGAATGAATACAAACGAGGACAGATGAACATTTTCCATTATTATTCTAGATTTCTTATCTAGAAAATAGGTTTTCCAAATATAAAACACTGAAACTTTTGAATATAATTTTGTATATACTTGAATTTTTGCTGCTGCAATAACATTAGTGTCTTAAAATTCAACATTTCATTTTTACTTAATCCAGCAGGGATACATTTTCCTATGAACTACCTTTTAGTCCTCTGCACTTTTTCTTTCTGGAAGTTGGGATGTTAACAGTACATCAATGGAAATAAACTAACTTCCTGCACACTTTATGTGAATGGTTCCAACCTTGCCAAGTCTACCCATTTAGTTTCCCCACATGTAAGTTCTCTTTCATGTTCAGCCATCCATTTTCAGACTCATTGAGTGGAATGAGAGAGTTGGGTTCTAAGGAGCACTAAGAATGTTTAATAAAGCTTATACATCATATTACTAGTGTTTGTGCTGTTTCTGCTAAACAGGATGCTTTTCATAAGTAGACTCTTGTTCTATTTCTGCCTGTATCATTGTGCTTGCTTTTGAAAATATAATTTGAGATGATCAAAATAATAAATCATTTGGTCCTCAAGGAACTTTTATGTGTACTCTGCTGAGAGAGGGCATATGATCTTGTCTATAAAAAACATAGGGCAAACATTGGGCATAGAAAATAATGCAGCATACCTCACTTTGTTCCTTGCTGTAAATTTTGTAGTACAGGTTAGATAAAATGCAAACTGTTAAGGTGTGCCAGGGCATTAAACACTTTACCATTTTCTATGCAACAGATTCTTCAGGCTATAGTGATGAACTTTTCCAAAATTATGTATACTGGAATTTGTGTTTTACTGCTGGCTTTAGTTTGTTATCTAGGGACAAGTGAACATGGGAGATTTCCTTTTCTTTTACAAAATATTTTAATAATAATCATTCCAACACACACAGTCAACAGTAAGATGGTTCCATTGTATGGTGGTTGAGAAGAAAAGAGAAAAATATACATGTTCAAGGTTTTGCACCCATGGCAGTAAAGATCCAAAAACTGCTAGCTGAAAATTCCTACTACAGTATATCAACATACAGTATATGTTGAAATAGAACAAAGATATCTAGGCGTACAGCCTATTGAGCAAGACATGAGAGCTGATTGTCCATGTATACTTGTAGGTAGAAGTGCAATAAATATAGATAGATAGATAGATAGATAGATAGATAGATAGATAGATAGATAGATAGATAGATAGATAGATAAATAGATAGATGTATCTATATATTTATATATAGATAGATATATATAATATCTATCTATATATAAAAAGGGGAGAAATGGTGCTAACATCGTAACTATCACAGCCAGGACTGTGCCTGATGACCCAATATGCATATGAAATAAGTGAGTAGAATAAAGCAATAGTGGTAGAAAAGTGAGGAACTAGAGAAAGAGCTAGAAATAAAAGAGAAGAAGAAAAGAAGAGTCATGCGGCAGGGAAGCACTAAATTGAAAGAAGCATGTGATCAATTCTTAAAGGTTTATGAGCAATCCCCGGTTGCCAGATGCAAAAACATTTTTTGTGAGTGTCCAAAAGTATAGCTGTCAGCTTCTCGTTTTTTTTTACAGAAAATTTTTTTTTATTAAACAAATCAGCATTACAGTACAAGAACTTAGTACAGTCATTATGGTGAGAATAATTACAGTGGGAATTTACCCTAAAACAATAACTACTGTTTATCAGTTGTTCCAAATGTGCAATCAACGGAATTTTCACTTAACCATAGTTCTCATGGCTCGTGTCATCTTAAAAAATTCTTGGATAATATGAAGTAAATAACCCATTATTCAATCAAGCCTAGTAGAGGTGACGGGGGGAGGGGAGGGAAGACAGGGGGGGGGAAGGGAAAGGGAGGAAAAGGAAGGGGGTGAAGAGAAACGGGTACAGGAAGAGTGCACTTGAGATGCAGGATTTCCTCTCCTATGTTTCGTGTCTTACTTATGGGGTAGGGGGTTCGGGGTCCCCAGAAGCGTCCATCCAGGATGACCAAATTTTGTCAAACTTCCCTGGACACTGCCTGCTTTCGTACGTCAGTCTATAGAGGGGAAGTGCCTTGTTCACCGACCCTATCCACGAGGCCAGAGTAGGAGGCTCCTCCAGTTTCCATCGCAGTAGAATTTCCCGCCTAGCATAGTACAATGCGAAGGTTAGACACAGTTTATCATACCTATCACCCTCAACATCCTCCAGATGACTGAGCAATAGTATTTGGGGGTCAACCGGCAAGTCTGAACCTATGACATTGCCCAGTGTAGAGGCCACTGCTGACCAAAAGGGTCTTAGTTTGGAGCAAGACCAGACCATGTGCCAGAAAGTACCCACCTCCTGTCTGCATCTCTGACAGTTGGGATCTCTTTGGTGGTATATACGCGCCAGTCTCTGTGGGGTAAAATACGCTCTGTGTAGGAACTTAAATTGTATGAACCTATCCCTTGCAGCGATCATAGAAGGAATGTAGGAGACTAGACACTCCTTCCATTCCTCTTCGTCCAAAGAGGGAATATCAATCTTCCACTTTTCCCAAATTTTAGTTAGTTTTGCATCATACTCCACCGTAAGGTATAAATATATTGTTGAGAGAGGCTTTCCCATCACGCTGGAGGTCAGGAGTCTTTCAATGGAGTCCGGTTCCAGAGTGAGGGGGGCAGGGAACTGAGCCTCAAAGGCGTGCTTCAGCTGCCAATATCTAAATTGGAAGGAGGATGGGATAGCAAAGGATTGCCTCAGGGCTTGGAAAGTCATAAGCCTGCCATCTTTAACTATATGTTTTAATGTGAGGATTCCCTTTTTTGCCCAGAGAGAGGGGTCCGGTATAGTGTAAAAGTGGGAGAGTAGAGGGTTACCCCATAGGGGCATGTGGGGTGAAATGTGGTTGGGTTTCCTATAGATTTTCCTAGCCTCCTGCCATACCCTCACAGTGGTCCCCATTGAAGTCGTCATGGACGAACTGGCCCTAAGACCGCGAAATGGGAGATTGCTAAGGGCAGCAAAGGAACCCAGGATGGCTGCCTCCAGAGTGACCGCCGGATTCTGCGTGGGCTGGGAGAACCACCACCTAATCGTAACCAAAACAGCTGCCCAGTAGTAGATTTGAAAATTCGGCAGCCCCAGACCCCCCCCCGAAAGCGGGAGGTATAAGATCTGCCTGGCCACCCTGGGTGGCCTCCCAGCCCAAACAAAGTGTATCAGCAGACTCTCCAGCCTACGAAAGAAAATCTTAGGGATGGGTATGGGTGTGTTGCGAAAAAAATATAGATATTTTGGGAGGAAAATCATTTTTAATAAATTTACTCTGCCTACCGGGGTCAGTGGAAGGGAACGCCATGCAGTACACCTAGCCGTAAGTTGTGCCATGAGTGGACGCAAATTGCTATCTATGTAGTCTTGGACTTTACCGCAAATTTTTATCCCCAGATATTTAAAGTCATCTACCCATTTAAGCTGAGGGTGAAGTATTCTAGGGGTCGAGGGATGGAGTGGGAAAAGAACCGACTTATCCCAATTAATACGAATCCCCGAGTACCCACCAAATCGGTTAATCAGTTCGAGTGCAGTCTGCAAAGAGGACGACGCATCCGCTAAATAAAGCAGAGCGTCGTCCGCATACAGTGACAATTTCTCCTCAATGGGACCCACCTGGAGTCCCCTTACCCCAGGGTCGGCCCTCAATAATATAGCCAGGGGCTCCATCGCCAGAGCAAATAAACCCGGGGAGAGGGGACACCCCTGTCGCGTACCTCGAAACAATTGGAACCTTCCCGAGAGGCTTCCGTTAGTACGTATTCTTGCTGAAGGGCAGTGATATAACATGCGGAGCCATGTCGTGAAACCCGGGCCGAACCCGAATCGCGAGAGCACTTCCCACAAGTAGCCCCACTCGACGGAGTCAAAAGCCTTCTCCGCGTCGAGTGAGGCCACCGTTCCATTATTCACCTCGTCCGCCCTGTCTATGATATTAATGTCTGTTCCTCTCCCGGGCATGAAGCCTGTTTGATCCCTGTGGATGAGAGCAGTAATTACCAGGTTAAGCCTGTTGGCCAGTACTTTAGCCAGTACTTTTGTATCCACATTCAAAAGGGATATAGGGCGATACGAGGAGCACAACGTGAGGTCTTTCCCTGGCTTGGGGATCACCACTATGATCGCTTCGCTCATAGTGTCCGGGAGTCTTCCGAGGTGCGTCGATGCAGAGAAGAGGGCCCGAAGCCTATCGACTAGCTCCGCAGCATATTGTTTATAAAACTCCACAGGGACGCCGTCGGGCCCCGGAGTTTTCCCTGTCTGCATTGATTTAAGAGCCTGTAATATCTCTAAGGACGTGATTGGGGCATCAAGCTTGTCACGATATGTTACAGTGAGGGTTGGGATGTCAATGTCATCTAGGTATGCTACCAGATCCTCCCTTCTATAGTCCACCCTGGACCCATATAGGGATTCGTAGTACTCCGCAAAACAGCGGTTGATTCCTTCCGGGGAATGAATCAACTGTCCCGAGGGGTCCCTAATATGTGAGATGCTTATTCCGCCTGCCTGTTCCCTGGAGAGCCAGGCTAAGAGGCGACCCGACCGCTCTCCCTGCTCAAAAATCCGTTGGGATTGAGCCAGCATTTTCTTTTGGGTAAGAGAGGTACGGAGACGAACCACCTCCTTCGTCATAAGTTGTAGATGCGAATAGTGCGCAGGGTCTCGGGTACGAACAAAAAGAGCCTCCGCACTACCCGCCTCCCTTTCAGCCTTAATCAAGTCTGCCCTGCGTTCCCGTCGGACTCTGGCAATGATGGTCTGGTAATGTCCCCTCATCGTGGCCTTAAAGGCATCCCACACAACTATGGGGTCAGCCGAGCCCTCGTTTACAGCCCAAAAATCAAGCATTTCCATTCTAAATTGGGAGTCTACTGCAGTGTCTGAAATCCAAAATCTGGAGAGCCTCCATATCCTTTCTACTGAGCCAAGGGAAAGGTCCAGTGACAACAACAAGGGTGCGTGGTCGGAAATTCCCCTAGGCAGTATTTGTATATCTGTGACCCGTGGGAGGACTTGAGCCCCTGCGAAGACCAGGTCTATGCGGGAGAACGTTCTATGAGAGGCTGAGTGGCATGTGTATGCTCTGGTCTGGGGGTGACGCCACCTCCAGACATCAGTCAGACCAAAGGTATCCGCCCACTCAGCTAACCCAGGGCAATGATGTCCCGCAGGAGTTAGTCTATCAAGTTCCGGGTTAGGGACCAGATTAAAATCACCCAATATAACATTATTGTCCGATGCAAAGTCGGCCATCTTGCTAGCGATCTGATTGAGCACCAGCAAGGAGGCCGGAGGAGGTAGATATAAGCCCACAATGGTCCACGTTAGGGTGTATATTTTAGCGTGAATAATTACATACCGACCATCAGGGTCCAGGGCCAAATCCAGGAGCTGAAATGGAAGGGACTTCAACACCAGTATAGTAACTCCTCTAGAAAATGAGGAGTGCGTGGAGTGGTAGTGGTGTCCCACCCATGGTTTTTTAAGGGACAGAACCCTGCGTCCTGTTAGGTGTGTCTCCTGGAGTACACATATATGTGGGTTATAGGTTTTAATGAATTGGAACACCAGGGAACGCTTGACCGGGGAGTTCAGTCCCCTGGTGTTCCAGGAGATGATGTTAAGGGAGGACATGGCCACTAGAAATATGGAGAGTGTTAGGATCAATAGAATTCACGGCTCCCGGACTGGACCCCGTCCCCCGAAGCGGACACATCTGTAGACTGAGCAATGCTGATAAGTCAATTTTTTTTGTACAAATATCAAACAAAAACAAAACCAAATTAACAACAGATAACGGATACCTAAATATAAAGTAGATGAAATTAGCCCCATTAGGGGAACTTGCCCCGCCCCCCACCCCACCCAACCCCCCAGAACTGAGGTAGGTTTCAATCCCTAACTTATACAGCTCGCCGGCTGCAACAGGGGGTCCGTGGAAGAGGCAAACTCACCCCCCCGAGACTTCACACGGGGGGGAAAGTAGTAGTTCAGGCGTCTTATGTACGTGAGATCTCCGCTCGTAATACAGCAGGCTGTGGGGGCTTAAAAATTCAAACAAAGGGAAGTAGCCATAATGTGACCCCACAGTAAATTCGATCCATCTTTTGGGTGGAGATACCGAACCGGAAGTCCAGCATTCCTCAAGGAAACAAGCATATGTAGAAGAAGATTTATACTTCAACGGTCTCCTGACCAAATTCTTTGGCAGGGGCACTATCTTAGAATTTCCCTGGTAGGGATCATCCCCCCACCAGTCCGCACACACCATGTAATGAACTGGGCATAACTTATGCAACATAATAAGTCATCCATGTGGAAGTTCGTGTGATAACGGAGACCTGAGCCCAGGTTATGTTGAGAAAACAACAAAAGGGGGTCACACAGCGTATACCAGGTAAATCATCAGCGATTCTGTGGTAGCGAGTCCAGCCAGGCAGAAGCCTCTCTCGGGGTGGTAAAGAAGCGGGTTGTCTCGCCGTCCTGGACTCTCAGACGGGCAGGGAAAAGCACACTGTAGCGAATGCTGCGTGATCGTAGAGCCGCTTTGACTTGGTCAAAAGATTTCCTGAGCTTCTGGGTCTCCACAGAATAGTCGGGGAAGATCATCAACTTCGTGTTCTGGAATCTGAGTTCCCCTACGTTTCTAGAGGCACGGAGGACTTCGTCTCTATCTCTGAAATTAAGGAGACGGAGGATGAAGGTGCGAGGGGGGGACCCGGGAGGCCCCGGCTTAGGCGGGATGCGGTGAGCCCTCTCTACTGTGAAGTAAGGTGACCAGCGGGCCTCAGGTAAGAGATCACGAAGCAGACCCTCTATAAAAGAGGTAGGGTCGTTTCCCTCCGCCCCCTCCAGTAATCCGACAATGCGAAGATTATTACGCCGGTTTCTGTTCTCAGCATCCTCGGCTCTGTATTCAAGGGCCTTCACTTTGGTTTGAAGCGTGCAGAGTGATGCTCCGTGTTCCGCAATGGTATCTTCAGTGGTACTCAGTCTCTGCTCCGCCTCAGTGACTCGCGATCGGATTTTATCAATATCTTGGCGAATTAGACCCATATCCAGCTGGACTGCTTCGATCTTTGTCGTTAGCGTGGATTGGCAGGTAGCAATGGCCGCCATAACATCCGCCAGCCAGGGGGGCCGAGAGTCATCCGACTCCATAGTAATTGTCTGTGGAGCCTTTTGGGTGCTGCGTGCGTGGAGGGCCTCCGGGGGGGGGCAGCCGAGCGTCGGAGGGGAGTCCGATCGTGGTGGGAAGGTTAACTTTTTGCCCCCTTTGTTATATTTTGCGCTGGAGTTCCTGCGCCTCATTCAGGTAGCAGTGGCCCAGATCTGGGCGATTATCCAGAGCTGGGTGTGGGAGCCTGTCCGCAAAGTGAGGGGTATTCAGGCTGTAAATAGGGCAAAGTGAATGTCCCCTTTAATGGTTGTCAGCTTCTCGTTTACCATAATGTTATTCATACGGTTTTTGACCTCTTCAAAACTTATGCCCTGTACACACGACCAGTTTTGCCGTCGTAATAAACTCTGAAGGATTTTACGACAGAGTTCCGACAGATTTCTGCTCAAGCTGTCTTGCATACACACGATCACACCAAATTCTGACCGTCCAGAACGCGGTGACGTACAACACGTATGACGGGACTAGAAAACGGAAGTTCAATAGCCAGTAGCCAATAGCTTCCGTCTCGTACTTGCTTCAGAGCATGCGTTTTTGGTGCGTCGGAACAGCATACAGACAAGCGTTCGTCTGTATGCTGTTCTCTATCTAAGTCCGTCTAAATTTTCGAGAGAAAAAGTCCGATGGGGCATACACACGGTCGGAATATATGATGAAAAGCTCCCATCAGACTCTTTCTGTTGGAAATTTTGCATAAGTTTTTTCCAAGCCTTTGAAATAGTTAATTTAGTTGTAGTAAACAGATGTAAGGCCAATTGACGTTCTGGACGAAGCAATTCTGCAATCGGTTTGCAAATAAGAGCCTCGTAGGGATCTCTTTTGAGATCAGTATGAAATAGATTACGAAGAAGGGTATAGACCCTAACCCATAATCTGCACACCTTCGGACAAGACCACCAGATATGTGCCATAGTATCCACCTATGAACACCCTCGGAAGCAGAGTGGGAAATAAGCTGGAATGAAGCGCACTAGCCTAGCTGGCATATAATACCATCTATATAATATTTTGTAGGCATTTTCTAACATAAGAACATTTTTGGAGCTTTTGGAGAGTGCAATATGACTGCCAGTCCTCCTGGTCCAACTGTTTCACCAATTCACTCTACCATTGAAGATGATATTGCCTCAATGGTGGTCTCCTAGATGAGATTATTGATGAGTAGATCATTGAGATTAAGCCTGGGGAATGGGGTCGGGACCCGCAAAGATTATCAAAAGGGGTCAACATGTATGGGGCAGGCCAGGACTTTATAAGCTGTTGGACAAAATGTCGAAGCTGTAAGTAGTTATAATGTTTTTGCAAGGGAATGTCATGAGAGAAATTGAGAGTTTTAATTTCCTCAATATCAGCAAAAAAGAGAAATGAGATTTGGCCATTTTTTTTGGCAAAATGCATTAGACTTAATGCGGAACATACAATGAAGTTGTATGTTAAGGGGGTAATTGGCTTTAAATGGCTTCTTTAACCACTTGCTGATCAGCCACCGTCGCTATACGACGGCAGGTAGGCTCTCCTGTGCAAATCGCCGTAGCTGTAAGGCAGCTTGCACGCGCTGTGGGAGCGTGCCTGTGGGTCTAGCGGACTTGATCGCCTAGTACAGAGGCAGAATGAGATCTGCCTTTGTAAACAAGGCGGATCCCCATTCTGACAGGAGACATGACAGTGATCTCTGTCATGTCTGTTCCAGCCCATCCCCCCTACAGTTAGAACACACTGAGGGAACACATTTAACCCCTTGATATAACAGTTAACAGTGCATGTCAGAGCACAAACCAAGCCATGAAATCCAAGGAATTGTCTGTAGACCTCCAAGACAGGATTGTATTGAGGCACAGATCTGGGGAAGGGTACAGAAAAAATTCTGCAGCACTCTAAGTCCCAATGAGCACAGTGGCCTCCATCATCCATAAATAGAATACGTTTGGAACCACCAGGACTCTTCCTAGAGTGGGCTGCCCGGCCAAACTGAGCGATGGAGGGAGAAGGGCCTTAGTCTTGGAGGTGACCAATAAGCCAATGGTCACTCTGATAGAGCTCCTGCATTTCTCTGTGGAGAGAGGAGAACCTTACAGAAGGACAACCCTCTCTGCAGCACTCCACCAATCAGGCCTGTATAGTAGAGTTGCCAGATAGAAGCCACTCCTCTGTAAAAGGCACATGACAGCCCACCTGGAGATTGCCAAAAGGCACCTGCAGGACTCTGACCATGAGAAACAAAATTATCTGATGAAACAAAGATTGAACTCTTTGGCCTGACTGGCAAGCATCATGTCTGGAAGAAACCAGGCACCGCTCATCACTTGGCCAATACCATCCCTACAGTGAAGCATAGTGGTGGCAGCATCATGCTGTGGGGATGTTTTTCAACTGCATGAACTGGGAGACCAGTCAGCATTGAGGTAAAGATGAATGCAGCAATGTAAAGAGACATCCTTGATTAAAACCTGCTCCAGAGCGCTCTGGACCTCAGACTGTTCAAATTCCAACAGGACAATGACCCTAAGCACACAGCCAAGATAACAAAGAAGTGACTATGGGACAACTTTGTGAGTGGCCCTGCCAGAGCCCAGACTTGAACCCGATTAAACATCTCTGCAGAGATCTGAAAATGGCTATGCAACGAGACTCCCCATCCAACCTGATGAAGCTTGAGAGGTCCTGCAAAGAAGAATGGGAGAAACTGCCCAAAAATAGATGTGCCAAGCTTATAGCATCATTAGATTGTAAGCTCTAAGGAGCAGGGCCCTCTGATTCCTACTGTATTAAATTGTATTGTATTTGTACTGTTTACCCTCAAGTTGTAAAGCGCTATGTAAACTGTTGGCGCTATATAAATGCTGTATAATAATAATAATACTCAAAAAGACTTGAGGCTGTTATTAGTGCCAAAGGTGCTTCAACAAAGTATTGAGCAAAGGCTGTGAATACTTATGTACATGTGATTTTTGCGTTTTTTATTTTTAATAAATTTGCAAAGATTTCAAGCAAACTTCTTTCACATTGTCATTATAGTGTATTGTTCATAGAATTTGAGGGAAAAATTTGAATTTAATCAATTTGGAATAAGGCTGTAACATAACAAAATGTGGAAAAAGTGAAGTGATTTGAATACTTTCTGGATGCGCACTGTACATCTGTCACTGTGAGGTTGACCTGAGAGTATGCAAACAGGTTAGGTGAATCTCAGAAAAGCAGTCACAAATATAGACTGGAGGGAAAGAGATCTTAAAAATACCCACAGGGTTTATTGTCTCTTTAATACACTCTGAAATTTGCAGTCCTCCTACCAGATGTATGACACTTACTTTATATATTTTCAGTTATTTCATCTTTTTTTTTGAGTTAGCTAACAATTTCACCAATGGCAACATTACATTTATGTCATAGATGTTACTGAGTGGGCAGATGTTACTTACATCAATTCCCTAGACCAGTACCTGTAGTACCACTGGACTACTATATCAAACAACTTCTTACACAAAAAGCTTTAACTGCTTTTGCGCCCCTAGTAGTGCTGTAGTATGTTCCAGCCACTGTTGCTGTCATGGTAAATGTTTTTTGTACAGCTTGTTTGGCATGCTTATGTGAAGAAAATATAAATAAATGCATGTGAAATGAAATAAATGGAATCAATTAATACAGAATACTTTCACTATGTGTACTACCACCATGTAGTCATCAAGATTTTGTGACCGTAGTCCATTACATTTTTCTCTCCTTTTAGGCCCTAGACAAGGGGTATTGAATTAATATTCATGGAGGTCCGATCAGAAAATATTTCTGCCAGCAGAGGTGCAAATCACAAGTTTGTGCGATGACTCAGGTCCTTCACATCACAGCCACCTTTTCTTATATGACAATTCCCTTCTTACGTATGTATATTCTGCCCCCCTTCAAGCCACCCCCCACAGCAGTGTCCTCTGCCCTCTTTTACAGCATCCTCTTCCCACAGCAGTGTTCTCTGTCCCCCCTTCCCATCACAGCCCCCCATGGCTCTGCCTCCTTCACATCACAGCCCCCTCCCAGCTCTGTTCCCTCATTCACATTGCAGCTCTGCCACCCCCATTCACTTTACGCCCCTGCAGCTTTCTCTCCCCCCCATTCACATTACTGACCCCTCACAGCTCTGTCCTCAAAATTTACATTGCAGCCCTGCCCCTCTTACCCACATTGCAGCCCTTGCAACTCTGCCCCCCATTTACATTACCGCCCCCATAGCTCTGCCCTCCCATTTACATTGCAGCTCCGCCCCATTCACATTGCAGCTCTGCCACCCCCATTCGCATTACAGCCCCTGCAACTCTGCCCCCATTCACATTATAGCCCCCCATAGCTCTGCCCCCTCACATTGCAGCTCTGCCCTCCCATTCACATTACAGCCCCTGCAGCTTTGTATCCCATTCACATTACTGCCCCCCTAGCTCTGTCCCCCCAGTTTACATTGCAGCCCCTGCAACTCTGCCCCCCCAATTCACTCTACTGCCCCCTAATTCTGCCCCCCCATTGTACATTGCAGACCCTAGCCCCTGCAGGTCTGCCCTCCTTTACATTACTGTCCCCCCAGCTCTGTCCCCCCAATTTACTTAGCAGCCCCTGCTGCTCTACTCCCCCTTATTCACATTACCACCCCCCCAGCTCTGTCACCCCAATTTACTTTGCAATCCCTGCAGCTTTTTCCCACCCCATTCACATTACAGCCCCTCCATTCACACTAGAGCCCTTGCAGCTCTGTCCCTTCACTCTCCTACCTTACTCAGGTACGAAGCAGATAGTGAGTGTAAACACAGCTCTGGATTGAGGGCGGGATCGGCAGCTGCTGGAGTTAACTTTTCAAGTTAACCACCAGGTGATTGGTGGCTGGGACCGCCCTGCATTCTAACAACCAATCGTCGGCTGGTTAACTTCAAAAGTTAACTCCAGCAGCTCCTGCACCTGCCCTCCATCCTAAGCAGCTGTGCCTCCCAGCGATCTAGTCTGCCTGTCCGCTCTGCTGTGATGCTCTCAGCAGTGACGGTGGCTGAGGCGAAAAACTGGCTTCTAAATGGTGTGATCGCCCTAGACACTGTGCCTAAAGAGAAATTGTCTATTAAAAATGTATAGAACCATTTTCTGTTAAAAAAATAAGTACATTTATAGAACCAGCTTAGTAGGAGGTAGGCAAAAGAGTGACCCTGCACGCTCTGGTTATCCATTTCTGGGTTTTAGAATTCATGGGGGGTTGTGGCATCTGAGGATGCAAGCTGTCTAAGGGCCAACCTATCAGTTTAGCGGAGGTCACAGATTTGTTTCTACATATGATTTAATTATTACAATTCAATAAATAGCACTGCAACAATCACTGCCGTGCAATTATTTATGGCTATGTTCTGTAGCAGACTAGTGACAGCTGATTTCTGTGTCTGTAAAAAATTTCAATGTGGCCATTACTAAAAATTGGCTAATTAGCATGCCTAATTATATTCCTGTTTGGATACATGCATCACTAATTAGCACTGTTATGCCCCGTACACACGGTCGGATATTCCAGCGTAAAATGTTCGATGGGAGCTTGTTGAACTTCCTTTTTCTCGGCTCGTCGTACGTGTTGTACATCACCGCGTTCTTGACGTTCGGAATTTCCGACAAGATTTGTGTGACCGTGTGTATGCAAGACAAGTTTGAGCCAACATCCGTTGGAAAAAATCCATGGATTTTGTTGTCGGAATGTCCGATCATGTGTACGGGGCATAACAGTGAAAATATACCAGAATGAGAACATAGCTTTCTTCACTTTATTCTTTATCTAGCAGTTAAAAAGAAGATTTACTTGTGGATAAAATTTTCATGAGGCCAACACATAAGCCTGTTTGCGTTCTAGCAGATCTAGGATGTTCTACTAACACACCATTACAAAATTTTGTAATTTATTTATTTATTGTTTATGCCAAAGTTTAGAAATGTTTTTACTTGTTCATTGTTAATCACTTAAAAGAGTTGTTATTCAATTTTGTGATGTTTGTAGAGATATATTTGTGACGCCATCTCTGCATAAGACCCCATTTACACTTGCAAATGGAGCCATTAGCTATTAAATATGTGGTTCCTGGCAAATAGCTGTGGGCAGAAGCCCCATTGAAAACATCGGGGGCTGAAAGCTCCAGCAGCTCTTTGCAGCCACTCACATGTAATAGCTCAAGCAGCAGATCATTCCCAAGTAATTGCTGCTTGAGAGATCACTTGTGAGCAGCTGTGCATATAGCCATGGGAGCTATGAGCCTCCCTATGTTTTCAATGGAGCTTTTGCTTGTAGCCAATCCTCGACAAACCCTATCGGGTCTCCCTCATCTAATTGCTTAGGGCCCCGTTCGCAAGTGTGAATGGGGCCTTATGGAATGCCATTGCTGATTTGTTTCTTCAAATGCTAGTTGACCGGCAGTCTCTGGCATCAGTATTTTAAGTTACAGACCTGGAAAAAGCATGGTGCAGGATACTCCTGTTCTGCATACTTTTGTAACTATCAGAAGAAAAGAGCAACATAATTTTCTGAGTACACATTTCCTTTAAAGCTATACTTCCACATCCTTGTTGGCTATAACACCACCTGTGCTTTCTTCACCAACAAATTCTGGTAGGAGCAGCAATTCAGAATTATACATAATGCCTACATCTCTTTCCTGCCAACCTCTCAAATGACAGGGCAACAGCAGTGCAGTTAGAACAAACCCTCACTGCTCCACAAACTGTGGTCCTGCCAACGCATATCCTGTTTCTGGTAACAATTGGAAAACTTTGCAGTCATGGTCACAGGCTGCCAACCTTGCAAAGACCCTCTTGTCTTGTTATTTAGCTTGAATGCCCAATGGTAAACTGTTTCACGTAACAAAGCCTGGCTAGCGACCTGTTTTATGGTGGCCAGAGGAGCCATCCTCAAACAGTGGACTACCGTTTTCCCTCCGAACAGTGTAGATGTGAATGTGGACCTATTTTGTAAAGACAAGCTGGATGCAACCCTGTCTCACTAGGATTTAACTTCACGCTTGTGGGACCAATATATTGCAAAAGTCCTGCCAGCCTCCAACAGAACTCCCGCTACCACTCCAGCATTGTGCTCACCCAACCTCTTACATAATTAGAGGTGCTAGTTTATTTGCCACAGCCTGCAGTGAAAGGACAACTAGATGATATTGTTGTTGTCCCATGATACTAGTTTATGCCTTGTTATTATTTGTGCACATCTGTGTTACATCTGGGCTAACTGTTTGCTCCTGGTTTGGAAGACTACAACACAATCTCCCTGAAGAAGATCATGACTACATTGGATCGAAACACGTCGGGGTACAATCTGGGGCTGGCATACTGCACTGTATGAGTGTATCAGCCCCAATTTTTAGTGTCACCATGTTTGATGGATCATGTTTCATTTGTTTTGCAACCAGAGCACATATTTTAAAATCGTGTGAATTTTAATCATTTTTATAATAAAAATATTTTTATAAATTCATTTTCACTGACCAATTATTTTGCTGCTAAAAAAACCCCTGGGGAAACATTTTTGCCCCCCTAGTTTGGAAGTTCTTAACCTCAGGTGTTTTGCCCTTCTCCCCTTATCCTCCCCCTCCTTTTTCCTCCCTCCCGTCCCCCTCATCCTATTATCCCCTCTCGTTATTTTGTATGTGCTATTTAGCATTTTCATCAGATAATACCTATGTGTGTTATTGTCTATGACTTTTTTCATAATGTAAAACTCAATAACGTTTCTTAAAAAAAAAATTATTCCGGGCATTGGCACATTAAACAATGTAACTATGTATGACATACTTGGCCGATGTGGTTGGAAGCACAAAATCATTTTAGACACTGCTACGTCAATGATCTCCACTTGCTTCTGGGTTCCATGCTGAGCAGCCTGATGCATTGTGAATACAGGAGTGTATTCAGGAATACAGAGTGTTCTTTAGGCAAGATGGAGCGTGCTATGTCACTGCCCTGCCCAATCATAGAGCACTTTGCATTCATTCAGAAAATGCAGCACCCGTGCCGAGCAGCCAAACTCATGTCTTAACAATGCAGGAGAGCAGCCACTTGGCGTGGTACCCAGAAGTAACTGGAGATCACTAAAGTAGCAGTGTCTGCTTCAGTGATTTTTAGCTCACAGCAGCCATCTGCCGAGTATGGTATGTCATATACTGTACATAGTTGCATTGGTCCAAGCTGGACCAATGTAATTATGTATAACATGCTGATGCCTGGTATTATTCTTTAAAAATAAATACATTCACCTAACTACATATTTTCAAAATGCCATAAAAAAAGCGACAGATGACATCACTGGTAACTAGTGTCTGCTTGAATCAACAAGATTTACCCTGATGCCTCCAAGCATGATTCAAAGGATGCAAAAAAAGAGCATCATGATCCATATATGGTGGACCTGCCCAAAAATCAAATGTTACCAAAAATGTTCCCATGCCTGCCCCCATGATCCTCTTAAACCAGCTGGTTTCTGATCTTTCCAGACACTCTCAAGCATATTTTACATTTATTTTGCTGCACAAATATCCATCCGTAAAGCTTGGAAACCACCCATGGTTGACATTACCTTAACAAAAAATAAGATCTTCTCATTTATGCTCCATGAAATAACTGGCGGTCATTTTACAGAACAAGCAGGAGAGGTCTGAGGGAGTCTGGAATTCATGTTCCTATATACAGTACATGCCTCTATTTGAGATTAATAACAGGGGTGAGAGTGGGGTGGATCCTTGTTTGGGAGGAGTGTTTGCTTTCTCGCTTTTGTTTCTATTGTTCCTATCTTTACCTTTTTCTCATCTGATCTCTAACACTCTCTTTAAAGTTCCTTATGATTAACTAAGGATTGAAACATTGGGTTTGGTTGAACTTAACGATTGAGTTGGTGATTGACGCTTTGAATGAGCTATCTGGTCTCTGCAGCTTGATCCACGGATCGTGTTACTGGGCATTATGGAAGATATTGTAGCCTCTAGATATATGAAGTTATTCTTGTCTTTTGCACTTTATTATGCATGTAGGGAGCTTCTTCTTAGATGAAAGCAGCCCACTTCGACCACGCTAAATGGTTGGGTAGCTGCAATAAATGCAGTCTTGTCATTATACAAGTTAACCTATGAGAGGAGAAACTGTCCCAAGAAGTTTAACAAAATATGGTTCACCTGGATTGATGGTCATGGTTCTGCTGAGCCTAGCGATGGTTAAAATGTATACGCGTGTAGGGTTCCGAGATGACTCGTGCTCTCCCCCCCCCAATTTTTTTTTTATCCTACTCCATCCCTCTCTCCACCCCCCTTCTACTCCTTCTCCCCCTCCTTCTCCTTCTCCCCCTCCTTCTCCTTCTCCCCCTCCTCCTCTTCCCCCCCTTCCCCTCTCCCTCTCCCCCCTCTTTGCGTTCTATGCTTCTCAGGGTGGATGGGTAGTCTTCAAGTCTTTAGAGTAAGAAATGTATGACTATGTACCCCCACTACTCCCTGTCAGTGTTTAATGGGATTGTTGCTATGACTTGTTGTGTACTTTTACTTCTGACCTTTATGTGTTGGATCTGGATTCTGCAAAATTCTATGTGATCTTGCATTTATTTTATGCATTTTTTAATAAACCTTTATCTGTTAAAAAAAAAAAAAAAAAAAAAAGATTAAAACATTTGAGGCATTAGTGTATAATTTGGTTGGAATGGGACTCTATTAGTCTAGGACAATATCACTGTATCCAGACCCTTGCTTGGACTACAAGCCAACATGCCTGGACTCGAACCCTACTTCCTGGCACTAGACTTAACTTAATTTCCACTTATCTTACCTTTACTAAATACACTTGTGTTATTTTCTACATGATTTGCCATAAATGTAAGACCAACAGACATATGTTTGTCATATGTTGTCGTAGAAAAACAATTTAGTTGACATCAGAAGAGGCAGGAAACTACACATAAATCTTGTCAACTGAAGCAGCAGATTTGTAGTTTGACAAGTGGGCATATTTCATTGATCCATGCTCTAAAGCATCCACCTGGTTTCTGAAGGCCATATGGACTGATACGAGCATAGTGCAGGCTACATGATCCCTGGCCATCCAGCTTTTTGGATACCAGCCTGTATAATTGGTATTTTGAGCATATATCAGTGGGAGACATTTTAAGCTAAAACAAAAGATGAATATAATGTACAGCACTACTTGATTAACAATAAAGATTTTGAAAGGTAAATAACTTAGGACCTGTATGCTTTGACTTTTTTGATGAGCATGCTTTTGACATCAAGTTGAGACACTTCTGTGATTATTCACAGTTCATCAACAGGTGTGTATGCCCTTTGACATCTTTATGACTTGCATTGACCTTTACTCTGCGCTTTTGTGTTCCTATTGACTTATTTGGGGAGAGAAGTAGTTCTGAAGTGAACAAAAGCCCATTGACATAGGCCCTAAGTGCAGCTTTTTTGTATGAGGTTTGATTTTGCACACACAATTTAATCTCCTAATAAATACATGGAAAAATGACAATAAATATGCAACAAATTATCTGTGAACTGCAGTAAAACAAAAAGCCATTATTTTTCTGATCTTAATATATAGACCCCATTATGTCAATCAGCGCAATGCAAATTTTATTAGGCTCACAGTACAGTAGAGAGCAGTCTTAAAACTGCTGGTGTAAAGCCTGTAAGTTGTAATGTTTAATTTGCTTTAGTGAGGTTTGCTGTCAAAGGGATGTGGGCTTGCTGTCCATGTATTGATCTCTCATAGAATCAATAGGCGAAGAACAATCAGAACTCCCCACAGAGTTTAGCTAGCCATAGCAGACGGTGGAAAAGAGTCTCTGGAAAAAAAACGACCATCATTTATGTCTAATAAACCTTTTAACAGAATGTATTTCCTGTGTGTCATGTCCATCCAGTTTAGAGATCACCATTAAGATATATCTTCATTACGAGACATTTTCCATACCATTACAGACAACTGGTGTCAGTGAGTGGCAGCAGTTTTTGAGATCAAAATGAAGAGAGAGGTGAAAATTGAAATATATTTTCTTGTAAAGGCAAAATGTCAGTTCTTTTCCTAGTATTCTTGCTAAGAAAAAATAACAGCAACCTGTGCACAAATTGTTAAAAGGAAGATGTTTGTTTTGCCTGTAGCAACAATTCCCATTTTTGCTGAAATCTAGTACAGGTTTAAACAGGAAAGATGTTAGTTATTCTGCACTTTTAATTTTTCTTTCTTTTTTTTAGCATTCACATGATTTTTTTTTTATTATTTTACTATGAGTATGTTGGCCTCAAAATGTATCTTAGTCCATACATTTATGTAGTTTTATTCTGAGTGTAGCACTATTGATAAATGTTCTCACATTTTTTTTTTTATTGGATTAATTTGGAAAAAATGTGTGTAACTAGAGTTAGTTTGGGAAGGAACGTTTTTGCTGTTTCATATGTTATGCTGAATTTTCAGTAAAAGCTGTTTCAACTGCTTTGAGCCTGGCCTGAAGTTATTCAAGGGTTGCATGTTTGGTCTTATTCCTAAAAAACCTGGGTTTGTAATAGCACTATGGAATATGCGTAACAGCATTGCAAGAGGTTAACTCGCAAGGCAAAGAAGAGGAGGTAGTTGCCATGGGTAACCAAGAGGAGGAACAGCTACAGCAGTTGTTTTGCATGGTACCTGGTTAAGTGACAAGTCCTCCGGTAGCAAGGGGGTCAGTGCTTGAATTCCTCCGGTCACCAGGAGCAGACTAGCGTTACGGAGATTGAAGGCCCAATCACAAGTTACCTGGGTGAAAAAGTTGATGAGTATGCATGGGGCCTGCTATGTGATCAGTGGGACTCCATTCTTTTACTGGGAGTGAGATAATGGATGTACGTTGGACTGGTGAAGCAGGCGAATGCTCTGCACGTCCCTCCAAATGCAAAACATACATCAGTTACATGTGTGTAGGGTTATCGGACAAAACATCATCTCATGTAGGGACTACCTTAATGTTCAATTATTCATGTGACAGCAGCCTCGGCCTGGTCTCGGACATTGGTGGGCTTCGGGCAAGGTGTTACCCCACATGCACGGGTGCAGTGGACACTGGCCACATACTAATGCCATCCAGCATTCCCTCTACCTGTCTTAAAGAGGTTGCAAAGGTTCACATTTTTAAAAATAAAAATAACAAACATGTTATACTTACCTGCTCTGTACAAGGGTTTTGCACAGAGCAGCCCTGATCCTCCTCTTCTGGGGTGCCCTGTTGGCTCTCCTGGTTCCTCCTCTTTATCGGGTGCCCCCTCGGAGAGCCGATTTCCATTGGGGCACCCGTAAGGGCGCGTTCTTGAGTCCCACTGCTGCGTCCGTTGGCGCTTCCGGCTGCTTCCGTGTCACTGGATTTGATTGACAGCACCGGGAGCCAATCAGTTTATCCATTGAGGACAGAGACAGCGGCTGGAGCTGCTTGGTTCATGCATGTCCTGGTACAGACAGTCTCAGGTAAGAAAAGTGGGGGCTCTGGGGGCAGCTGCAGCACTGATTCCTTCAACACCTCTCAATTTTAAGAAACAATTTTGAATCCAGTTGTTGACTAACTTTTTTTTATTTATTTTTTTATTTTATTTTTTTAACGTACACTGGGCACTCTGTGTGGGGGAGCAGAAAAGATGCTGAGGGGTGTGTTTGAGAATAGGTCTCCCACGTTGCAATCAAAGATTTCAATATCACCAGAATACTGGGACTAGGAGAATGGGGGCCAACAGTACTCCAGCACCAAGGGCCGGGCCAGGGGTTAGGTAGAGGAGGCACCTGTCTTGGGCCTATCATTGGGGAGGGATGCAGAAGTCCTTCAGCTGTTTTGTGTATCTCCAAAAAGTTTTACTGCCAGTGTATTTTAATAATAAATTGCCAGCCAGCTAAATCAAAGCTGATGGAGGAGACAGCAGCTCTGCCAAAATATCAGCTGAACAGTGGGGGGAGAGTTACTAAAAGTGGAGCACACAGAATCTAGTTCAGCTGTGCATAGTAACCAATCAGCTTCTAACTTCAGCTTGTTCAATTAAGCTTTGACAATACAACTTAGAAGCTGATTGGTTACTATACAACACTGCACTAGATTCTGTGTGCTGCAGTTTTAAGAAATCCCCCTAGTGAGTTTGCCATGTAGGGGGCTTGCAGTTCTGGAGTTCTGTCACCTTCTGGTCTCCAAAATCCTAACTTCTGGTTTAACTTTCAGTGGTGATACATTAGGAATGCTTTCCCCTGAAAGAACTTCATGACCCTTCCAGGGTTTTTTTTTTTTATGGCAACGTGGTACCTGTATATTTCGATGGGATTTCAATTTCCAGACTATTATACTTAGTAGTTCGCATGACTGATTTTTTTCTCTGATCTTTAAGTGACCCTGCCATTTTGCCATAAATCTGCTCTCTAATGCAAGCATCAAAACTCAGGCTGGCAGTTCTGATTTTAGCAGAGATGTGAGGTTTATACATCTTACCATTTGGCAATCTAATTTGTTGCGCTTTCCAAACTTATTGACAGAAATTACATTTATTGCAAGGGGCTGTGCCTGTAATTTTTAAACTGTCTTTTTTAACTAGATTAGAGTGATGACTATGGAACAACTTGTCCCTCAGGGATTCAGATCTCCTACAGGTGATTTCTGGATAATCTTTGATGTATTTGGCAATAGTATCATCAGCCTTAAGAAGTTACCAAAATTTACTCATAATTTTTTTAACTTGACCATGCTTTCCAGAGTATCGCGTAATCAATCTTACCTTCAAGTCTTCTACTTTTATTTTAGATTTATGTATTAGGGAATTCCTAATCTGATTATTAGCTCAGCTTTTTTTTAGACATTTTGCTTTATCTCCTTTTCAATAAACGTTTTTGCTTAAGTGATGTCATTTGCTGCTTCCCTGAGTTCTTTACAAACACAGGGTAGGTAGAGGTAGATCAATCTTATACCTTCAGAGATAATTTGGTTTATTCAAACCTAATTAGTGATGTTTCCTTGCAGGTCCATTTAACCACTTCAGCCCCGGAAGGATTTACCCTCTTCCTGACCAGAGCAATTTTTACAATTTGGCATTGCGTCGCTCTAACTGCGCAGTCATGCAATGCTGTACCCAAACGAAATTTGCATCCTTTTCTTCCCACAAATAGAGCTTTCTTTTGATGGTATTTGATCACCTCTGTGGTTTTTATTTTTTGCGCTATAAGCAGAAAAAGGTCGAAAATTTTGAAAGAAATGATATTTTCTACTTTTTGTTATAAAAAAATCCAATAAACTCAATTTTAGTCATACATTTAGGCCAAAATGTATTCGGCCACATGTCTTTGGTAAAAAAAATGTCAATAAGCGTATATTTATTGGTTTGCGCAAAAGTTATAGCGTCTACAAGCTAGGGTACATTTTCTGGAATTTACACAGCTTTTAGTTTATGACTGCCTATGTCATTTCTTGAGGTACTAAAATGGCAGGGCAGTACAAACCCCCCCCAAATGACCCCATTTTGGAAAGTAGACACCCCAAGGAAATTGCTGAGAGATATGTTGAGCCCATTGAATATTAATTTTTTGTCCCAAGTGATTGAATAATGACAAAAAAAAATTACAAAAAGTTGTCACTAAATGATATATTGCTCACACAGGCCATGGGCATATGTGGAATTGCACCCCAAAATACATTCAGCTGCTTCTCCTGAGTACGGGGATACCACATGTGTGGGACTTTTTGGGAGCCTATCCGCGTACGGGGCCCCAAAAACCAATCACCGCCTTCAGGATTTCTAAGGGCGTAAATTTTTGATTTCACTCCTCACTACCTATCACAGTTTTGAAGGCCATAAAGTGCCCAGATGGCACAAACCCCCCCCCCCCAATGACCCAATTTTGGAAAGTAGACATCCCAAGCTATTTGCTGAGAGGCATGTTGAGTCCATGGAATATTTTATATTTTGACACAAGTTGCGGGAAAGTGACAATTTTTTTTTTTGCACAAAGTTGTCACTAAATGATATATTGCTCACACAGGCCATGGGCATATGTGGAATTGCACCCCAAAATACATTTAGCTGCTTCTCCTGAGTATGGGGATACCACATGTGTGGGACTTTTTGGGAGCCTAGCTGCGTACGGGGCCCCGAAAACCAATCACCGCCTTCAGGATTTCTAAGGGTGTAAATGTTTTATTTCACTCTTCACTGCCTATCACAGTTTCGGAGGCCATGGAATGCCCAGGTGGCACAAACCCCCCCAAATGACCCCATTTTGGAAAGTAGACACCCCAAGCTATTTGCTGAGAGGCATAGTGAGTATTTTGCAGCTCTCATTTGTTTTTGAAAATGAAGAAAGACAAGAAAAAACTTTTTTTTTTCTTTTTTCAATTTTCAAAACTTTGTGACAAAAATTGAGGTCTGCAAAATACTCACTATACCTCTCAGCAAATAGCTTGGGGTGTCTACTTTCCAAAATGGGGTAATTTGGGGGGGTTTTGTGCCAGCTGGGCATTCCATGGCCTCCAAAACTGTGATAGGCAGTGAAGAGTGAAATCAAAAATTTACGCCCTTAGAAAGCCTGAAGGCAGTGCTTGGTTTTCGGGGTCCCGTACGCGGTTAGGCTCCCAAAAAGTCTCACACATGTGGTATCCCCATACTCCGGAGAAGCAACAGAATGTATTTTGGGGTGTAATTTCACATATTCCCATGGTATGTTTGAGCAATATATCATTTAGTGACAACTTTGTGCAAAAAAAAAAAAAAAATTGTCTCTTTCCCGCAACTTGTGTCACAATATAAAATATTCCATGGACTCGACATGACTCTCAGCAAATAGCTTGGGGTATCTGCTTTCCAAAATGGGGTCATTTGGGGGAGTTTTGAACTGTCCTGGCATTTTATGCACAACATTTAGAAGCTTATGTCACACATCACCCACTCTTCTAACCACTTGAAAACAAAGCCCTTTCTGACACTTTTTGTTTACATGAAAAAATTATTTTTTTTGCAAGAAAATTACTTTGAACCCCCAAACATTATATATTTTTTTAAAGCAAATGCCCTACAGATTAAAATGGTGGGTGTTTCATTTTTTTTTCACACAGTATTTGCGCAGCGATTTTTCAAACGCATTTTTTGGGGAAAAAACACACTTTTTTTAAATTTTAATGCACTAAAACACACTATATTGCCCAAATGTTTGATGAAATAAAAAAGATGATCTTAGGCCGAGTACATGGATACCAAACATGACATGCTTTAAAATTGCTCACAAACGTGCAGTGGCGACAAACTAAATACATTTTTAAATGCCTTTACAGAGGAGGTCTACTGCTAAAACTACTGCCCTCGATCTGACGTTCGCGGTGACACGTCACATGCATGGTGCAATTGCTGTTTACCATTGACGCCAGACCGATGCTTGCGTTCGCCTTTGCGCGAGAGCAGGGGGGGACAGGGGTGCTTTTTTTTTTTTTTTTTTTTTTCTTTATTATTTTTTTGCTTTTTTATCTTATTTTTAAACTGTTCCTTTCATTTTTTTTTTTTTAATCATTTTTATTGTTATCTCAGGGAATGTAAATATCCCCCATGATAGCAATAGGTAGTGACAGGTACTCTTTTTTGAAAAAATAGGGGTCTATTAGACCTTAGATCTCTCCTCTGCGCTCAAAGCATCTGACCACACCAAGATCGGTGTGATAAAATGCTTTCCCAATTTCCCAATGGCGCTGTTTACATCCGGCGAAATCTAAGTCATGAAATGCTCGTAGCTTCCGGTTTCTTAGGCCATAGAGATGTTTGGAGCCACTCTGGTCTCTGATCAGCTCTATGGTCAGCTGGCTGAATCACCGGCTGCATTCTCAGGTTCCCTGTTGAGACAGGAGAGCCAGAGAAAAACACGGAAGACAGTGGGAGGGGCATTCCCTCCCACTGCTTGTAAAAGCAGTCTAGAGGCTAATTAGCCACTAGGATTGCTTTTACATGAAAGCCGACCGCTGGCTGAAAAGAATGATACCAAGATGATACCTAAACCTGCAGGCATCATTCTGGTATAACCACTCAAAGTCGTGAATGGCGTACCTGAAGACAAAAAAATGGTTTACAATAAAACACAGTAAACGGTAAAGTATAAAAAATTGCATACCTGAAAAGCAAACATGATAAAACATAATAACAATAAAACATTGCAGAATAGAATACAATAAATAAGAGCAGAACAATAGAGAGAGAATAGAGAGAGAGAGAACAATAAAACGACAACTATTTTTTTTAATTTTATATTTTTTTTTTTTACACTTTTTTTTGTAACTAACTTTTATAACTGTAACCGGTTCCAGGTTCGGGTCTCTCAAAATGTGATGGCATCTTGGGAGACCCTGTGAAAGTGTGCCTAGTCTGTGCAATGCTGTACCCTACGCTAATACTCAACTAGTGCATGGTAGCGTTCAAAACATTCACCAATGCAAAGACCAGGATTGTCAGGACAGGAGGGACAATAATAGCGAGTGTCACGCCTATATCCGCGCTTGCTGCAGACACGACATCTTTTTTGGGGGGGTTCGCTGGGTAGGGGTACTCGGGAGGACATAAAGAAAATGCCTCTCATGCAGCCGACTGCATTTGGTTGGGGATGTGAATGGGGGAAGTACGGGTGCTGCAGAAGTGGTGGGTTCCCAATTAGGATTGGCGAATGCAGCAGGAAGGGCACTATGGGCACGACGGGCCTGTGTTTGTCTTCTTGGTGGCAGTGGGACACTACTTGTGCTTGCCACCTCACCAGCTTGAACTGCATTTATGGGACTCGCCACGTCACCAAGTGTTACTGCAGTGCTGGTTTGACTACGACCGGGGTGTACTAGGCCGCTGGTGCTTGCCAGTTCACCAAAATGCTACCATAAAAACTGTTAGCAATCGCAGGGATCAGGCCTGACTCTGCGAACGCTGCAGTTATGCGTTTAGTGTTTTGTAAGTGACAGTGATCGATCGATACTGCACTTGGGTGGGCTGGGCTGGGCCGGGCGGAGGAGCAAAACGCAGGTGCTAGCAGGTATCTGGGCTGATCCCGCTAACACTGCGTTTTTGGGAACCCTAAACTGCTGGGGACGCTAGTATAGATCTGATTGGATCAGATATTGATCCGTTCAGATACTATACCACTAAGGGAGGCGTATGCTGCGTGCGTTGGTGTTAGCGGTACTGGCGCTAATCTGACGCTGCCTGGGGCGACGCATATCACCGCTGGGCGATCAGGGGGCTAAACCTTTATTAGGTAATAAACGGCGGGTGCCCTGACGCTATAAAAAATAAACGAACTAACCAGCGTCACCCGTAACAGTTATACGGTGATCAGTGGTGAAAGGGTTAACTAGGGGGCAATCAAGGGGTTAAAACATTTATTAGGTAGTATATGGGGGTCCCTGAGGCTATAAAACGCTGATGGCGAACCTAAATATTTACGTCCCTAACTAGCGTCACCAGCGACACTAATACAGCGATCAGAAAAATGATCGCTTAGCGACACTGGCGACAGGGGGTGATCAAGGGGTTAAAACTTTATTAGGGGGGGTTAGGGGGGGTACCCTAGACCTAAAGGGGGCTAATACTAACTGCCCTAACACACTAACTGTCACAAACTGACACCATGCAGTAATCAGAAAAAAAAAAAAAAAAACTGCTTGGTGTCAGTGTGACAGGGGGGGGGGAGGGGTGATTGGGGGGTGATCGGGGGGCGATCGGGGGGGGATCGGGGGTGTTTTGTGTGCCTGGCATGTTCTACTGTGAGGTGTAGTGTTTGTGCACTCACATTGATGTCTTCTCTCCTCGGTGCCGGAACGGAAAATACCGAGCCGAGGAGAGATGACATCATTTCCTTTGCTGCTGTTTAGCATACAGCAGCAAAGGAATGTTCTGATTGGCCGGCGGCGATCACGAGGGGGGGGCCACGAACGGATGGCCTCCCCCTTACCTCCGATCGCCGGGGGACAAAAGAGGACCGCCTCGGGCACCGGGGGGGTCCGATCGGACCCCCCACCCACGGGAGGCAGATCACGTATATGTACGTGATTCTGCCTGCCCGTGCCGCCTTGCCGACGTACATCGGCGTGAGGCGGTCCTCAAGTGGTTAAATATAATAATACAATCTTTATGGAAAATTGCCAGGGATGGTATAGATTTGTGGACGATGTGTTTGCAGTGTGGGGAGGCGACATTGGAACCCTATTATTGTTTGATCAATATCTGAATTATCTTTTTCCTTGTTTGAAATTCATTATGGAGTACAGTGGGACAGAAACTTCCTTCCTAGACACCATGTTGAAAACAAACGAGATGAAAATTGATAGCGATCTTTATGTTAAAAGTACAGATCACAACCAATTGTTACATTTTGACAGTTTTCACCCTCAATCTGTTTTTAATGCTATTCCTAAAAGCCAACTAATGCGGGTTCAGAGAATAGTTAGTGATCCGCAACGTCGTGAACAAAGATTAAAAGAAATGGAAACTAAACTAATCAACAGAAATTAACCTGAAGCATCAATAAAAATTGAACATTCAAATGTAAATAAAACTAATCCAAATAAAAAACACACTAAAAGGATACCTTTTGTTACACAATTTCATCCGTTTTCACATACTGTGTTTAACATAATTAAAAAACATTGGAATTTACTAAGGGAAAGTTATCCCACTATAGAAGAATTTTGGAATGTACCATTACCCTCATATAGAAAGGGGAGAACTTTGAGGGATCGATTGGTAAGATCCTATCAATTTTCTCCTCTTATCCCCAGGATAACTTTTCTGGGACCAAAAAACCTGGGATCATTTCCATGTCTATCATGCATCCAATGTAATTCTATAATAAAGGGAAAAAGAATATCACACCCACATAAAGGCTTTGATATTCCTATCAAGGGCCGCTATACCTGCCAATCATCATATGTGATTTATGCCATAAAATGTCCATGTGGATTATTATATATTGGGGAAACAACTCAAAAGGTTAAAGATCGTATAGCCAGGCATAAATATTCAATTCGAGATAAATTAATTACCACTAGCTAGACATTTTATAGAGAGTGGGCATACAATTTCCCAGTTAAAATTCATGGTGCTGGAAGGCATTAATAAAAACAGTAGAGGAGGTGATCTCTTAAGAACACGTGAGGCTCATTGGATACATTTTCTTAATATTATTACTGCAAAAGGTTTAAATACAGATTTGGATCTTTATCTATTTGTATGATGTATAATACATTATCTATAAAGGTATTTAATGTTATCCTTCTGAATATTTGGATTATGATGTTTTTTACATATGTATATATATTTTTTCTACAGAATGACAATGTGATGGTTCCTGAATGAATAGTGAGATGAGTCTCTCTACATGGTTAACCATTTGTATGTCAGTGCTGTGAAATGATTAATGAACGAAGGCATACAATTGTACTAATGAGCCATTAACCATAGACTGATTCCATATGTGATTTTTTTGGGAAAATATTAAATTGCAGTGTCTGTGATCAAAATGTTAGATGTATTCTGATCTGAGGAAGGGCGTGAGCATGTGAGCCTGAAACGGAAATCTTTTTGAACACTATGAGATGTAACTTTACAAATTTTTGAACGAATAAACAAAGTTTTTAAGTGCAGCTATCCTTTGGACTTATTTACTTATATGTATGGTCAGTGGGAGAACCTGATTGCTTTGCACTAATTGTGGACCGGGTGCAGCTTTCCTTAACCACATTTGAATATATATATATATACACACACGCTGGTTGGGAAGTGGTTAAATGTTACTGTGGTTTTTGGTTTTTTTTATCAAGCAGGTTTTTTATTGGAAAGAAAAATACAATAGAATACAGTCCAGCATCACAAAAAAAAGAACATTTTGCACATAAGCAAATCACCATTTATCAGCAGAGAAGCGAGAAAGCGATAAGTAGTACATTTCAAACGATCACATCACTTGCATATCGACATCCTCAGGTAAATAAGCATAAGGCACCACATAAGACAAGTGTACGCTCAACCACCAGCTCGGGATTATCTAATTCCAATATGGGTCATGTTGGACGACCAGGACACTGCAGTAGCCACAGATGAACAAGTGCCCACGGACTGAGACCTGGGTTGTCCAGCCAAGGCGCCCATAATCTTTCAAATTTTTCTGGGCAACCCTTGTGTTGGTATACATATCTTTCAAAGATAAGTGTGTTACCCATATGCAACACCCATAGCTGTTGGAAGGGGGGCTCAGGTGACTTCCACAACATGAGAATAGTTTTTTGGGCCTGGAAAAGGGCACAACTAAATGCGACCCTCATGGGTTCCTCAGAGATAATGTCACTTAGGATACCTAGCAGGCAATATTTGGGGTCAAGGGGTATATTAGATTAGAAGACCCTATTAAGGGTACCCAGCACAGCTGTCCAGTATCGGTGGAGCTTGGGGCATCTCCATAGGAGATGGATGAGGTCACCCCTGTCACGTTTGCATCTATAGCAAAGAAGGTTTGCAAGTACACCCATAAGGTGTAATCTAGCTGGAGTGTAATGAGATCTCAGCACTATACATAACTGAGATATTTTTTGATGAAATGAGGGAGCTAGTGACCACTACCTGCAGCGCATCCTCCCACTGGTCCCCCGAGAGCTGGCCCAGATCCCTTTCCCATCTCTCATGGGCCTTGGCGGAGTGTCCATCCAGATAATTACTCAGTAGTATACTGCAACACTGGGATATAAGACCTTTAGCATAAGCTACCGATGAAATTACATGAAAAATTGGGGTTGGTGATAAATTTCATACCGTCTCGGAAACCTGGGCCTTAACTGCATGCTGTAATTGCATATAATAAAACTGCATGTATGAGGGAAGGGAGAACCTCTCCTGGAGAGCTGAAAACAGCAGCAGTGTCCCATTCCTGAAAATATGGACCAAGTGAGTCACCCCGAAGGCCTTCTATCTAGGGCCCTGTGTTAGTTTGACCAATTCCCCATAAGATTTATTACACCAAATTGGGCTGGACGTTGTGAACCCCTCTACCTGCTACAATTGCTTGGATTTGGTCCATGTATTATGTAGGAGATTATAGGTAGGGAAGTGTTTGTGTGATTTTGCAAATAAACCCGCCTCTAATCCCTCCGGGACAGAATCTGCACCAGTACGGTGGAGGATGTCAGAGTAGGGGATTCAGGCGATGAGGCAGGAAACAGCCCTGTAAGATGCTGCAGCTGGGCTGTAACATAATATAAATGTTGCTGTGTAAAGGCTCCAAAGACATTATATGATTGATGTGTTCTAAAATTAGATACCATACCGGACTTTACAAATATGTATTTTTTGGAATGAGCCTTGCGCCCCAAGTTTTTATATTCTTTTCAGATGGTTTAGAATCATAGGATATACTGGATTTTCCAAAATGGGGGCTCAGGTATTTGCTCAACAGTATGTGATGTTCCCAAGTAGTATTAGGGGGGTATTTTACTTTGCCCCTTGCTTGGTTTGAGAATGATGACAAACAGTTAACACTGCATGTTTGCCGCAGTGAAATGTTCAGTGCAGTTTGCTGTTTATTTATGCCTCTTTCATGAGTTTTATTCCCAACACAGAACTGGTACCTGCATTGAATAATATATATTTCTGCCAGTATTCTATACACCTGGTAAATCAACTGACACAATATCCTACACTCTCAACCAGTTTTTCTGCTAACATAAAAACTCTCTTTACCTGAAATAAACTTTCTGTGGGCTAACAAATTTCCTGTGATTTCCTGTACTACATTATAATAACAGTGGAACCATTGCAATTACCTGCAATCATCCTCTGGTTATAGGAGTAATTGCAGAATTGTAATTTCAGAAGAATTTCTGCAGCCTGCTCTTGGGCCTCATGTGCAGCACTCACTATATGCTTTTTGCTCCTTCTGTCCTAGAAGAATTGAATACTTTACAACCATTACATTCAAGTGATGAGAAAGCTAATAAACCTTCACCTGTTCCTAAATCATTAACAAATATGTGCAGCTACAACATGCTGTAATTATTAAAATAGTTAACTTTTTACTCGGAAATGTAGGCGCTTTATGTGTGTTTTGTTAGGAGTTACACATACTTATGTGTAAGTAATGTAGACTAACACCTAGGTATTTAAAACTTCATTATGCTGCGACAACATTTTTCATGTGGAACACTTATCTTCGTCACAAGCGTGAGCTCTGTCCTGGCATTTTCACTGCTTCATCAATTTTCAATCACATACACACTCACTAATTATTTCATCTGAACTTGCTGCTTTTTGTCTTGTGTGAATGTGTGATTTGGTTCACAATGGTGCGATTTGTCATGTGATTTGACAGTTCAAAGTTCAAAATCGCACCCCATTGCCAGAAATGGAACCTTTCAAATCACTTGTTACTCAAGTCACAGTGTCTTTGAATAAGGTTCCTGCACTACTTTTTGGGGATTTCATTGTGACTTGCATAGCTTTCTGTTAAATGAAGTTGCAAGCCACAATGAAGTCAGAGGTCCAAATCGCACTGTTCTGTGGCTTTGAAATCGTGCTGAAAAGCACGATTTCAAAGCTATGCTAGTGTGAACCAGGGCTTAAAGCACAAGTTTGCTTAATAAAAGGCACCCTGTTCCCACCCCATCCACACCCATCCAATCTGTTTTTTTGAAAAAAAAAAAAAGCCTCTAAACTCCAGAAAAAACCTACCTAAACCCACTGTCATATGATGCTTCATGATGCCTCTTCCAGAAGCTGTAGTCAGTGACTAGATCAGTGTTTCACAACCTTTTTACTGTGGGGAACCCTTGGCAAAAAGTCTGAGATCTCGGGGAACCCCTAAAAAAAAAATTCAGATCTACAGCTCACAAAACATTGGATCTGATCAGTGAGCTGTAGATATAACCATAAAATATTGTAGAAATAGCTTTAAAATGTATTCTATTATGTAAAGTTTACATAATAGAATAAATATTAGAACTCACCTGGCACTAGCATTATAGTGTGAACAGGGCACATAGAAATCAATAGTTTTCTTTATGTCCTTGCAGAGATTTACGTTAAAACAAGCCCACAATATTCTAAGCAAGTCAAATTTGCACATATTTTCCATCAGTTTTTTTTGCACATATGAGGCCTTACTGAACTTGAAGAAAACTCCCAAATATTGGGACAGCAGACTATGGGAACAGTTGAGCCTTGTTCACAACATACATGCCTAAGTATTGATGGAAAATGTTGCAGATTTGACCTACTATCAGGGCTGGGCTATTAGCACCTCCCTTCTCCATGCTCAGGCTGCTCAGCTGCCGGAATATTGTCAGCAATCATTGATCCTCCAGTGGCTTACCTGATTATCATTACCTGCTTGTAAGTCCTGCCTACTACCAGCCCCCTTGGCTATTTAAACCACCTTGTTAATTCCTTTCCTGCCTTCGCCATGGTCAAACATATCTAGAGATTCTCTGCTGTGTTTCTGTTGAAGACTTTGCCCAGCTGATATCCCTTCTTGTTCCTTATCCTGTTCTGCTGCCTCCGACGATGCTGATCTTTGGTTTCCTGATTTACTGGCTTGTCTGACTATCTGCTTTGGCTTCCGATCCCTGGGTGTTTTGACTACATTTACTGTTCTGTACCATTTTTACCATTATATTCAAATGTGGGATTTTTAGTGCATCTTCTCTCAGTCTGATTCATGGTTCCTGACACCTACATAGAATACTTTGGTCTTGCTCACATCATGCACAGAGACATGCATGTGAAAAGTGTGGCGTGAGAGAATCTGTCCACAGGACAACTATTAGTTGTGCACTCCACAAGTCTGGCCTTTATGGAAGAGTGGCAGGAAGAAAGCCATTGTTGAAGGAAAACCATAAGAAGTCATGTTTGGAATTGCGTGAAATCATGTGGGGGACGCAGCAAACATGTGGAAGAAGGTGCTCTGTTAAGATGAGACCAGAACTGAACTTTTTGGCCTAAAAGCTAAACGCTGTGTGTGGCGGAAAACTAACACCGCACATCACCCTGACCACACCATCCCCACTGTGAAATATGGTGGTGGCAGCATCATGTTGTGTTTTCTTTAACAGGGAAGTTGGTCAAAGTACAAGGGAAGATGGATGGAGCCAAATACAGGCAATCTTATGCCGCGTACACACGAGCGGACTTGCCAATGGGCTAAACTCCGTCGGCATTTCCGACGGAAAGATTTAGAACATGTTCTATATCTGAGTCCGTCGGAAATGCCGACAGAAAAAGTCCGATAGGGCATACACATGGTCGGAATGTCCAACCAAAAGCTTGCATCTGACTTTTTCTGTCGGGAAGTCCGGCTGTGTGTACGCGGCATTAGAAGAAAATCTGTTAAGAGTCTGCAAAAGACTTGAGACTGGGGCGGAGGTTCACCTTCCAGCAGGACAACGACCCTAAATGTACAGCCAGAGCTACAATGGAATGATTTAGACCAAAGCATATTCATATGTTAGAATGGCCCAGTCAAAGTCCAGACTTAAATCCAATTGAGAATCTATGGCAAGACTTGAAAATTGCTGTTCACAGATGCTCTCCATCCAATCTGAGCTATTTTGCAAAGAAGAATGGGCAAAAATGTCCCTCTTTAGATGTGCAAAGCTGGTAGAAACATACCCAAAAAGACTTGCAGCTGTAATTTGTAGCGAAAGGTGGTTCTACTAAGTATTGACTCAGGGGAGCGGAATACAAATGCACCCCACACTTTTCACATATTTATTTGTAAAACAAAATTAAAACCATTTATCATTTTCCTTCCACTTCACAATGATGTGCCACTTTATGTTATTCTACCACATAAAATCCCAATAAAATACATTTGTTTTTGGTTGTAATATGACAACATGTAGAAAATTTTAAGGGATATGGATACTTTTTCTTTCAATAGTTTTTCATTGAAGTTTCAACAAAATAACAATATTGTGGTACAGCGAGAAAAAATTATTATTATTATTTTTTTTTTTTTTTTTGTTCAAACAGGTACACTATAAATATTGTACATATATAAGGACAACAGAGTCATAGCATATATGTTTCTGGATACATAGTAGCAGCCACTAGACATCATTACCTTTGTCTGGAGGGGGGAAAACCGCTCAGCCCCAACACCCCTAATGGGAACTAGCTGTGTTGGGGACCAAGGGAAGACCCTCCCCTACCGAGGCAGATAACTCATACATTGCTTGGTTACTGGCAGTCTAATAGTGGGCTCTTGTTTGGGGAGAACCCGTTTCATGAGTTCCAAAACATAGATTCGGGTTAATCCCCCGAGGTTCGTCTACTGCTTTGTTGCCCTATGCAACTTCCGATACATCTAGAACTATACTATACCAAATTGGCACTCAAATACCATGAAGGGATAGAGAGAGAACAGACAAGAAAATAGGGAGGAAATAGAAAGAGAGAGAGAGAAAGAGGCGTTGCTGCTGTGACATTAGACGGTTTGGTACTCGCTCCTCTGTGCGCTAATCAGGTGGGGGGGCATGGGCCGGAGCTCCGGAAATGTATTTGACCCAGGGTTCCCAAACGGCATCATTTCTGTTTACTGTGTCCAGTAGGATGCTGACTATTTTTTCCTGCGCCATAATCCAGGATATCTTTCTTTTAACTGCCAGAAATTAGATCGTGGGCTGTTTCCAAGCTCGGGCTATTGTTAATTTAGTTCCGATGAGGATGAACCTAATAAGGTTTTGGGCTAATTTCGGTACCCCAGGGAAGGAGAAGTTCAATAAAGCGTACTGTGGGGTTTTAGGGACAGGTGCGTTCGTAATCTTCCTAATAATATGGAATATTTTGTTCCATAAGTCTCGGATTTTGGGGCAGTCCCACCAGATATGGAGCATGGAACCAATATGTCCACAGTTTCGGAAGCATAATGGGGATGCATTCGGATAGATTTTAGCTATCCGCAAGGGAACCATATACCATCTCATTAAAATTTTTAAGTTAGCTTCAACTAACGCTATATTGAGGATGCCCTTTGAGGCATCGACAAAAGCTCTGTGCCACTCAGCGGTGGTCCACTGTTGTTGGAGATCATTCTCCCATTCTCGCATAAAAAGCGTCTTAGAGTCAGCCCTAGCAAGTGCCCGGTAAATCACCGAAATCCCCCCCTCTGCTCCATGGCCTGACCACACCACAGTTCATATTCCGTGATAGATAGAGGTTTGTGTATTGAGGGCCCTAGAGATCTGATAAAGTGGGATATTTGTTGAAGTCTAAACCTCTCCGACCCTGGCATATCTAGTTTGCCAGGGTCGGAAAGAGGCCCCATTGGGTTTACAAAGTGACCGATCCTATACAGGCCCTTATCTAACCACCATCGAAAGGCCTTAATGTCCTGTCCAGGTGGGAACAAGGGATTTCTGAAAATGTGGGCCAGAGGGCGCCAGTGGGAGACCAAGTGTGGATTGTTTTTAAGGGAGTCCCAATGCGTTAAGGAGTGAGAGAGGGTGGGTGCGAGAATGGCCGGTCTGGTCTTGTTCGGGCACCATAGCAAAAAGTCTAGCGTGTAGTGGGGGATGGCCTGTCTTTCCATATGCACCCAGTCTGGGTGAGCTAGTTTAGAGTATATAGTGGATAATTGGGATAGTTGTGCTGCGTGGTAGTACCAGAGTATGTTTGGTACTCCCAACCCACCCTGCTCCCTGCTGCGGCAGAGAGTCCCCTTAGCTATTCTATGCCCTTTGGCTCCCCATATAAACTTTATGATTTTCGACTGGAAAGTCCGGATACGGTCTTTCGGGATGGGGATCGGTAATGATCTGAAGAGATAAAGGATGCGAGGCAGTAGGGTCATTTTCACGGAGGATACCCTGCCTAGCCAGGAGAGGCCCAATTTGTCCCAAGTTAAGAGATCTTCCTCCAGTTTGCGAAAGATTGCCGGGTAATTAGCTGAGTAGAGTTTGTCTATAGTGGCGGTCAAGTTGATCCCTAGGTAGGGGAGTGCTGTTTCGGTCCACCCGAATTTAAAATTGTTTTGAAGTTGAGCAACCTGGTGAGCTGGCAGGTTAATATTGAGAGCTAAGGATTTTTAATAATTCACCGCGAGACCCGAGACTTTGCCAAAATCATCCAGCACCCTGGATAAAATAGGATGGGAGATGGTAGGGGACGTTATAAAGAGCAAGACGTCATCAGCGAACAAGGCACATTTGTGGATTTGTGATCCACATTGTATCCCATGTATGTCCGGATTATCTCTGATGGAGATGGCTAGGGTCTCGATAATCATGGCAAAGATTAATGGGGAAAGGGGACACCCCTGTCTTGTACCTCGGCGAATTGGGAAAGAGTTTGAATGATATCCTTGCATCTTAATTGTAGCCTCCGGAGTAGAATAGAGAGCCCCTAATATGTTCATAAAGGATGCACCAAAACATCATTTTTGTAGGGTAGGGACCAGAAAAGACCAGGAGACAGAATCAAACGCCTTCATAAGGTCCAACGAAAGCAGGAAACCCTTTTGTTGGGGTCCCCCATCACATCCTGAGCCTAAAAGCGAAATTACATCGATTGCCCTCCTGATCTGGTCCGGCCCCTGACGCCCGGGGATGAAGCCAACTTGGTCCCTATGGATATAAAGGCCTATGAAGTTTAAAATCCTATCGGCCATAATTTTTGTTAGAATCTTAAGATCATTGTTAATCAAGGATATGGGCCTATAATTGGAAACGCAACTGGGGTCCTTACCCGGCTTGGGGATTACTGTAATAAATGCTGAATTTGCTGCCTTATCGAGGGGCTCTCCGGACCTGAGATGATTGAAAAATCGGGCTAGATATGGGGAAAGTGTCGTGGAGAAATGCTTATAATATGGGACGGAGAAGCCGTCAGGGCCAGGGGCGGAGTTGTTTTTGAGGTTTTTGATGGTCCGTGCTACGTCTGCTGCTGAAATCGGGGCTTCTAACTCATCCCTGTGTTGTTCTCTAATCTTCGGGATCTTCACTGATCCCAGAAAGGCATCTATGATGTCTGGAGAGGGTTCTATTCCCACCTTGTCATATAGCGAGCAATAAAAGTCATGAAAGGCTTCCATAATTTTTTTGGGATTCTGTGTGAGGGACCCGTCACTTAATTTTATTTTGGGTAGTGCATGGGATCTTAATTTAGGGGTTAGTCGTCTCGCCAGCAAAGAGCCTTGTTTATCTTTTTGGTGGTAAAACCGTCCTCCCTCCCATCTGATATCCTTTTCCGCTATCGCTGTGAGCGCTAGGTTCAGGGCAGTGCGTGCTGATTCCAGCCTCTTAGCAGAGTCTGAAGTAGGTTTAGACTTGTGTAGTGTACTGAGGGAGGAGAACTCCCTCTCCAATCTGTCAATGTCCAGCTTGCATGCTTTGCGCAATCTAGAGGAAATTTGAATTAGGATACCCCTAATAGCGGCCTTGTGAGCTGCCCACAGAGTGCATGGTGAGATGTCATCAATGTCATTCAGACGAAAGTATTCCTTAATGTGTTTTTCTATTTCGCATACATGAGTTGGGTTGCTAAGAATGGAGGCGTTCAGTCTCCAGTGGAAACCCGGACGGTGGGTCAGTCCCCAGTTCAATGTCAGTAGTAGAAGGGAATGGTCCGACCAGGCAGAGTCTCTAATAACCGACTTATTTACCAGTGGGACATGTTGTAGAAGAAAGAAATGGTCTATTCTAGAAAATGATTGATGCGGATTTGAGTAGTGCGTGTAGTCCCTTGCCCTCGGGTTCATTTCCCTCCAGACGTCCACCAAACCTTGATGGAATATCTGTCTGGCCACATTAAGACTCTGCCTGGTAGAACGGACCCTGTTTTTGCCCGGAAGACGAGTTTTATCTATGCCCGCGTCAAAGGCTAGGTTGGAGTCCCCTCCGTATATGACTAGACCCTCGGTCAAAGGTGCCAAGGTGTGGAAAAGGGATCTAAAGAACTTCGCTTGTCCCTTGTTAGGTGCGTAATAAGAAATGAGGGAGTAGAGTTGTTCGTCTATGAGAACCTTAACTAGCAAAAATCTGCCCTCCGGGTCCTTAAATTCAGATACCAGGGAGAACTGAGTGTTGCGGGAAAAAAACAAACCCACACCTTTAGTCTTATTGTCAGGGTTTGCTAAATAGAATTTGGGGAATTTGGCGTGAATGAATGAAGGGGTATATGATTTAGGAAAATGTGTTTCCTGTAAAAACAGTATATCTATTTTTTGGGCATGATAATGTTGAAAGATTTTTCTTCTTTTCACCGGGGAATTTAGTCCCTGAACATTGTGGGAGGCAATGCGTAGGGCCGGTCTGTGTGTGGGTGGGTCAGCCATGGAGCAGCAAAGAGGAGAAAGCGGGCGATCCCCGACCACCTACCTTCGTCGCAGAGGCTGATTCCATTGCGGATGCTGTGGGAGGGTGCACCTTGTCCTCCGTCGGGATCCTGACAAGAAGCGAGACCTCGTCTGTCACTGAAAGGAGAATTAGAGACATGAGAGATAGGGAAGAGAAAGAAGAGACAGTATGAAGAAGTAGTGGAGGGGAACTCGGGGGTAGAGACGGTAGCAAGGCCGCCTTACCCGGAGATATACTCATGGTATCCCCCAACTAGTGAGGGAGTTCCCAACCGGGAGCAGCAAAACAACTACGTTTGGCAACTCCGAGTACGAGAGTAGGCGCATTGGAACAGCTCCATCCTCCGCACCCCTAAGTATCAGCTCGTAACAAAAATTGAATAAAAATTTTTTTTTTAAAACTTTAACAAACAGGTAATATGTTCCCTATAAGCTGCAAAAACAGGAGTAACCAGGACCAGGGGTGTAGTAGGATATGGGTAGAATGAGAGGGGAGTACAAAAAGAGGACGTGGGACCGTGTATGGTCTGTCCTATGCATAGACCGCTTCGGGGAAGCAGTTTTAAGGAGGAAATTGCTTGCTAAGGGTGGGGAAAAGGGAGGGGGGAGTGGAGGGAGGTGAGCCTAATGGGCCTGAGCCAGCTTCGGTCTTGTGTTGGGGAAAGGATCCAGGACAGTTCCCTCTGTGAGTTCCAAAGCAACTCCAACAGTCCTCAGGCCAGAGAGTCAGTATCCCGAAATTGAGAGAAGGGACCTCTAGGGTGGGCTCCGGCTGTGGTGTGGTGCAGACCGAAGGCATCCGAGAGATCATTTCCATCCGGGGGATCAGTTCTGTGAGTTGTGCCTTAAGTCTGTGGAGACCTGCTGGAGATCCTGGCAAAAAAAAAAAAAGAGAAAAAAAGAAAGAAAGAATAGCTACAAACGCAAATGGAGGTCATAGCATAAACTAACTGGGTTGTGGGAGTCCCGTAAAAAGTCACATTGGTGATAGGTCTCGGTTGGGCATAAATGCCAGGGGTCTAGGAGGTTTCCGAACCCAGAAAAAAAAAATTTCTGCCTAAAGAGGGCGAGGGGTCCCTGCAACTCAGGGTGGCAGTCCTTCTTTAGCTTTCTTGTTTCTGGGTGTTAGCCAGAGGGAAGTGATGGGGCTAGATGGAGGTGGGCGTTTGGTCATGCTGGAGTTGGAGGACTGCATGGGGGATGGTGGATCGTTAGGTAGTAGGCCCAGTTTTTGCATCAGTCGTTCTCCTTCCTGGAGTGAGGAAAATCGAAAGGATTTGCCGTGGAGCTCAAATTTCAGACTGAAAGGGAAAAGCCACCAATACTTTACATTTTTTTGTTGCAGCACCGTCAGAAGGGGCTTGATCGCACGCCTTTTCTGGATAGTGAAGGGCGAGATGTCCGCGTAAATTTGAATTTGATGTCCCAGTAGTTGGAGCTGTGAGGAGTTGCGTGCTTTCCTCATGACCTCTTCCTTGACACTATAGTAGTGTGGTTTAACTACAATGTCACATGGCAGGCCGTCCTGGCGGGGGGGGTCCCAGTGCTCTATGGGCACGGTCAAGCTCCAGTTTATGGGCCCGGATGTCTGGGATGAGGTTTTTGATCAGAGACTGTACTGCGTCTGTGACCTCTGTTACTGACTCAGGCAGGCCCCTAATCCTGAAATTAAGCCTTCTGGACCTGTTCTCGAGGTCATCGATTTTTGCCATAGCCCCCTCTAGTTGGTCATGCATTTCCTGAAAGCGATCAGTGTTTTGATTAACGCGGTCGATCGTTGCATCAACTTTGTGTTCAATGCTTTCAATGCGGGAGCCTAGGATCTGGAGATCAGCTTTAATATCAGATGTGATCCGGGATGCAGTCTGAGCTAAGCCTCTGTCCAGCATTTCTGCAAATTTTGCAAACATTAGTGTAATGTCCTGGGGCTTATGTGTGTGCTGGGATGTCTCCTGGTATGCTATATTAGGCTTAGGAGTGCGGGCTCCTAAGGTGGAACTAAGCATTTCTTCCAGAGTCTGATCCAGCAGGGATACTATGGTGGCTGGTGACAGTGGGCCTCCGCTTGTAGTGGGTGAGGGGACCCCTCCACATACCTCCTCCTGCAGTGAGACCCTCCATGGAGAGGAGCCTGGGATCCCTGTATGAGCCTGGTGGGGCTGCCGTTCCGCCGCCATCTTGAGAATTTCGGCCGCTCCAGGGAGTGCTGATAACTGAGGGTTTAAGCCTCTCCTCGCCGCCCCCGTTTGCATTAATATGTGCCCCGATATATGCCACGTCCTCCGGTCCCGGTATAGAATGGCGGGAGTCACTTGATCGGCTGCAGGGTGTGCGGATGGCACGGAGCGGGACGGAGCTCTGTGTTTAAGCCGCCATCACACAGAGCGCCGCGCATGCGCCTATGGATACTTTTTCAAGGCACTGTAGTTGAAAGTGTTTTGTTATATTTGCTTGATAAGTAAAAAAAAAACCCATTTGATCCTTCCAGATAATTTGTAACTCATAATTTCCTCTGCACTCTGCAAACAAATTAGATACAAAGACTAATCTGAGGAGATGCTATGAACACCAAAATACTATGAAATAAAAACTAAAATGTGCAAACCCAGTGCTGAGAAATGTTCTCTGCACTCTGCCTGTGCTGCACTCTTATGAGTTAGAGTACTTTCACACTGGGACAGTTTTCAGGCTCTTTAGCGCTAGAAATAGCCTCTGCTAAGCACCTGAAAACTGCCTCCCATTCAATGCAGTGTGTCTTTTCACACTGGGGTGGTGTGCTTGTGGGACGTTCTGAAATGTCTTGCAAGCAGCATCTTTGGGGCGGGTTGGGAGCGCTGTATTTAGCACTCCCAAAGCACCCTGCCCATTGCAGTGAATGGGCAGTGCTTCCAAAGCGCCTTAAAAGTGATTTGAAAGCGCTGCATACCCTTTTTTTGGGGGGTAGAAAGCACCCACTAGCAGCCAAAAAGTGACGCAAAAGCGCCACTAAAACAGCGCTAAAGCATCAAAATAATGAGCGGCGCTTTAGCGCTGAACACCGGGCGTCCCAGTGTGAAAGTAGCCTTAGTATGGCTCCCAGCTCTGTTTGTGCACTACAGAACATTTCCACCTGTTATGGTGAAGGACTGGTCCATAGTCCTGTCCTGGAGTGACAAAAGTGCTCCTCCATAGACACAGTAAGTAGGTGTTTTCAGCCTAGGAAAGAAAATGTGTTCACTAGGGATTCTATTTATCAAAAATTTGCTGCACAAATGTCACACTCATTTGCCCAGCTGTCACAAATAATCGCAGTAATTTGCCTATGTTTGTTCCTTTGATTGTTAGCTCCATCTAGCAGGCATAATACAGTATTTTCCTGACATACCTCAATCATTGCATTTTGGCCACTAGTTGGAGCTGATGGTCATAAGAAATAAACATACGGGGGGCGTGTCCTGGCGATGGAAGAGTAAGGACGTGCATTGCTGCAGCTCCGTCCCGCCGCCGCACCTAATCACAGCCATCCCGGGAAATAACACAGCCAGCCGACTCCTGACATGTCCCAGAGGCACCGGACATCCTCATACCCACAGCGGAGTGACCGATCCAGGCAGGGGCAACTGGATTAGTTCCTGTCCAGGACCCGGGTACAGAACCGCGAGGCCGCAAAGATGGCGCCGACCGGGAAGGCCCTGAAATCCAGCAAGGCGCAGACTGCCGCTGCTCAGCCACCACAGACCACCGGATCCCCTATACCTTCTCCGGGTTCGGTGAGTGATTCGCTCCCCCCTCCTTCCCCAGGCTCTTCCGCTTCTATGGACAGAGGCCCTGAAGCCCCAGACCCCCTGGAGGACATGGATATCAGACGCCATATTTGGTCTCTCCCCACTAAGGATGACCTAGAAAGGTTTGCTGACAGGGTAGAGAAGGCCCTCAAGGAGGACATAGCACAACTGAAGGCAGACACCTCTCACCTGGGGGGCAGAATAGAAGCGTTGGAACAAAGATTTGATGACACTCTCCCTGTTATTACCATGCTGCAAGATAAATGCACCACACAAGATCATCAGATTGAGGCCTTGCTCTGTCAATTAGATGATATGGAAAATCGCAGCCGCAGGGCTAACATCAGGATCAGAGGCCTGCCTAAAAGGCGACCGGAGCCAAAGATATTGTACCAACCCTGGAGGGTATCTTCAGAGAAATACTGGGGCTCCCAAACACAGTTGCTATCGAGATAGATCGGGCGCATAGGGCCCTTAGGCCTCCATCTCAAGACATGAATAACCCCAGAGATATCATATGTAAGTTACACAAATACACATTAAAGGATCGCATAATGCAGAAAATGCGAGGCAAGCCCTATTTTGACTTTGATGGTGCCCAGCTTGCATTCTACCAGGACATTTCCAGATGCACTCTTATGCAGCGCAGGGCGCTTCGTCCACTGCTAGAAGCCATACAAGATGCAGGCCTCTCATACCGTTGGGGCTTCCCGTTCTTCCTCCAGGTAACTAAGGAAGGCAAAACTGTTACCTTACGCAACAAAGACGACTTGCCGTACTTTCAGTCCTCACTGGGATTGGATCCTGTGGACTTTCCAGACTGGCGCGGTGCCTCGGACTTTCCGGCACTCAAACTTCCACTTTCCTAACCATGGATTCCGGCCCCCCGCAGGAACCGCAGAAGAGACTGGCGACGTCAAACACCTGACTCCTCACCAGGACCAGCAACTCGGAGAGACTGACGGCCTGCCTTGGCCTGTCCCACCATGTAGGCCCTCTTTTTCCACTCCCCCCTGATAGCGGGACATAACCGATACACGCTGGAAGCAGGTTCATTATTTGCCCTGGACATTACTTAAGCTCACTTAACTGGAGTCACTATCCAACTTAATTCATCTGAATCTCCTCCTTATATTGCACATTATTAGGTGCGGTATACGGACGTGGTGATGCCCTCTCGCCTTCCCCCTTGTTGGCTCACGACCCCCCACATAGGCCAACCTTTGTAGTTTTTTTTTTCCTTAGGTTCTATCCCCCTTATGGGACCCAGGGTAAGTGGTCTGATCCCCCCCCCCCCTATAGGGGACGGGATTAAGATCATAACCCTTAGATGTTATACAAGTCCAAGTGGCTTTGGATATGTTGTTCGTTATGTGTTTATCTTTGGTTGCTCATATCTTTGTCTTTCTTCTCTACTTCTCCCCACCTTTCCTCCCTCTCCCCCTTCTCTCCCCTTCCCAGGAGTAATCCGTCGCACCGACCTTCGCATCAGGCACACCGCCTCCCGGACTGATATGACCATTCTCAGACCTACATATGGCTGCTCTACAGGTAAGCTCATATAATGTCCAGGGTCTTTGCTCCCCGTTCAAACGCAACAAACTATGGGGGGAGTTAAAAAGATTGAAGACTCAGGTGATCTTTCTACAAGAGACCCACTTCACAACCCAGTCGCTCCCCAAATTACCTACTCACCTATTTAATCAGTGGTTCCTTAGCAACTCCCCAGTGTCCAAGTCCAGAGGTACAGCCATTGCCATACACAAATCATGCCCCTTTCAGCCCACTGACTATAAAACCAATCCTTTGGGTAGATACGTATTTTTGAAAGGCAAAATTGCAGATCTCACCTACACGTTTGCGACAATCTACGCCCCCAACACCAACCAGCTTACCTTTATTGACACGACCTTGGAACAATTGACCGAATTTAAAGATGGCCTCCTGATCGTAGGAGGGGACTTTAACATTAGCCCAGACCCTTTGATTGACACATCCCACGCGAGACCCCCACACTTATATACTTTTCTCAAGCACTTCCGTAAGACACTCCAATCTCATCGACTGATGGATAGCTGGAGAACGTTGCACCCAACAGAAAGAGACTTTAGCTATTACTCCAAGGTTCACGATGTATATACACGAATAGATCATATTTACGTAGGCCCAAACGCTCTAGAACTTTTGCAAACGGCGTCTATTGGCAATATTACCATCTCTGACCACGCACCAATCACAATTGGCATTACACTACCCTCTGGTTCTCAGAGGGCTTGGACATGGAGACTAAACGAAAATTTATTAGACGACGAAGTAGTAGTGAAAGAGATCTCTAACACATTATCCCATTACTTTAGAGAAAATCTCGCAGACGACACTGGAGAAGGAGTGGTTTGGGAAGCCCATAAGGCAGTGGTCAGAGGGGAACTGATTTCTAAAGGGGCTAAACTTAAGAAAATGCTTCGAGCAGACTTCCAGAGAGTATATTCCGCTCTCCAGAAAGCTGAACTCCAACATAAGGCTTCAGGGGGTGCTGAGGTACTGAGGAAACTTACTGAGCTGAGGGAGTTGTTCCTACGTCTCTTAGATCGCCAATCCCGTAAACAATTTAGATACATGTCCCACAAATTTTATGAACAAGGGAACAAGTGTGGTCGCATGCTCGCTAGAGCACTCAGAAAAAAACAAGCGCAGACATACATACCGAAGTTACACTCAACCACAGGAGACTTGCTGGTGCAGTCTTCTAAGATTGCAGCGAGCTTCAGAGATTACTATGCTAATTTGTATAATATAAACCCTGAGTTTCCAATTGACTCCCGTGACACTAAAAGGAAAGCAATACGGGACTACCTTGCATCGGCGGGTGTCCCGTCCCTTACGGAGGAACAATGCTCCGATTTAGAATCGCCGATCACCCCGATTGAGCTGGGAGCGACAGTGGAGTCCTTGCCCAATGGGAAAAGCCCTGGTCCAGATGGTTTTACTAAGGCCTACTACAAAACCTTCTTCCCACAGCTAGTAGCTCCCATGTGCAAGTACTTCAACTCCATAGCAGGAGGCAGGGCCATCCCATCAGGGGCCCTGTTGGCTCATATTACTGTGATCCGGAAGGAGGGCAAGGACCCCACTGTCCCCCAAAGTTACCGCCCCATCTCCCTTCTCAATTTGGACATTAAAATTCTGGCAAAAATTCTAGCCAACAGACTTAAACACCTTCTGCCTGGAATCATCCACTCCGATCAAACAGGCTTCATCGTAGGTAGAGAGGCGCGGGATAACTCCCTCAGGGCAATTCAGCAATACACTGGGCCCGTACCCGTTCAGATCCCCAACCCTATATCATACTATCGACAGATGCGGAAAAAGCGTTTGATCGTGTTGACTGGTCATATCTAGAGGCAGTAATCAGGTCCCTAGGGCTGGGGCCGAGGATGACATCCTCGATCATGGCTTTATATTCTACACCTTGTGCACAGGTAAAGGTAAATGGAACGCTCTCATCTAGCTTCCCAATCGGGAATGGCACGAGACAGGGGTGCCCCCTTTCGCCCCTGCTGTTCGCCCTGGTGCTGGAGCCGCTGCTTCGCACTGTGCGAAATAGCAGAGACATTAAAGGCTTGCAAATAGGTAACACTGAACATAAGCTCTCGGCTTATGCCGATGATGTTTTATTCCACCTCTCAGACCCCCTGATTTCACTGCCTAACCTGATGAAGGAACTTAAGCATTTCGGATCTATCTCCAACTTTAAGATAAATTACTCAAAATCAGAAATCCTGCCCATTCATTTGCCTTCTCACCTATCCACATCTCTGCGAGCCGCATTCCCCTTTACCTGGACAGACTCATCTCTGTGTTACTTAGGGATACAACTGACAAATAGATTCGATACCCTATATGCGACTAACTTCCCCCCCTGCTCATGGCGATTAAGAAAGACCTATCACACTGGACACGAACTGCCTTTACGTGGTTGGGACGAGTGAATATAATAAAAATGAACGTACTACCCCGTATACTTTTTTTCCTGCAGATGCTACCGATACCCCTACCTAGACTTTTTTTTGATAAGGTGACCAGCATGTTATCTGAGTTCATATGGCATGCACGGAAACCTAGATTGGCCCTAAGGATACTTAGACACCCAAAATCTGAAGGCGGTTTAGGGCTTCCTGACATAAGACAGTATTACAGAGCAATTGTCCTCCAGAGGATACTCAACTGGCGTTTCCACACCCACTCAGAGCTATGGGTTTCCCTTGAAAAATGCCTGGCAGGCAGGAATTTATCCTTTGCCCCATGGTTGCCGAAGGAACACAGAGGACTGTCTGAAACGACTTCCCCGTTGACAGCACAGGTGCTCTCAGTATGGGATCGGATTAATCCACTCCTTAAACTTGCACCTCCTGTGTCCCCACTTGCTCCTTTAGGTGGATTCCTATGGTTCCCCCCCGGGTGAGCAAATGGCCTTTTTTGAGCACTTAGTGGCAGATGGAGACGCCATTTGTGGCAAATTTATGGAAGAAGGTAAACTTCTGAGCTTCGAAGCCTTACAAGCTAAAAATTCGAGGCTCACCAATGAACTTTTGGAGGTACAGACAATTACATAATTTCTTTGAGAGACACGGTCACACAATTAGAGATCCTCTATCCCTGACCCCGTTCGAGCAACTTTTTGTGCAGGAAGAACCCGTCACCCATATTGTGTCAGAACTATATAAGCTACTAGGCTCGGCCGCCCACTTGCCCAAACCTATTTACATTAGAAAATGGGAACGAGACTTGGAGACCAAATTCACTGACGAACAACTGTCCCATCTATACTACTTTACACATTCGTCCTCCATAGACTCCAAAGTACAAGAAACAAACTTTAAGATAATGTCCCGCTGGTACCAGGTACCAGAAGATCTAGCCCGCTTTTATCCAACCAGGTCGGATCTCTGCTGGCGAGGCTGCGGATATAAAGGCACGCTCACCCACATATGGTGGAACTGTCCTAAAATAGTATCCTTCTGGACTGATATAAAAGACCAGATAAAAGCAATAACAGGAATAGAGGTTCCTCTCTCTCCGATGCACTTCCTCTTACATATTCCCCCGATCTCACTTAACCAATATAAAAAACATATAATGCCTCACCTTTTAAATGTAGCAAGGCGGCTGCTCCCAATTTATTGGAAACAATCCAAAGTCCCCACAAGAGAGGACTGGATCAAAGGGGTGAGTGCAGTCCGAGAGGCAGAGGAGTGGTTAGCGACGTGTAGAGGGTCCCGAGAATGGTTTCTCGGCATTTGGGCACCTTGGTCTGAATACACCACAGACTCTAGAGACATACCCTCCAGTCTAGATACTGCGTTATTGGAATTAGCAGACCCAACCCTCCGTGCTCGTAGGCAGTCTGGACCCTAGACGAAGGGGGTTCACCCCGCTAAATATATAACTTCCCTTGTCTTGCCGGGGGCGGTGTGCTTGGAGGCGAAAGGACTACAACAACTATCTGAAAACAGGTGCGTCTGGATTGCTCCCCTCCCCTGTTCCCCCTCTACCTCCTTTCCTTTCTCTTCTCTCTTCACTGTCCCCTAATGTTTCAATGTTTATTATATGGCAACTGTAATTACCTTATATGCTATACTTCAAATGACTTACAGTTTAATTGATAAGCTGGTGCGAGATTGACGGTCGTATATACTTAAAGACACAGCAACCATGGGATAAGTCTCCAATTTTCAGGGAGTTACTTACAGGCTCGCTTGGATGGGTGGGGTGGCTCTTGGGTACCCCAGAATGTGTGGGGGAGGAGTGAGGTTAGTAGGAGGCCTCACGGCCCCCCTCTCTCCGACCCAGCCGCAGGATGGGGACCTAACCTTTAATATGTTACTATAGGTGACCCTCTCTGGGTCGTCCCAGAGAGGGGAACTGCTCCTTGGGGGGATTAAACGTGCCGTATCCCCCACCCATCCAGTAAATGCAACCATACTATTGCTACCTGATTGCTGCTAGAAATCAATTAGCTGAGGGAAGTTTGTCTCAGTCAATCCCACCTAAAAACAGCTAGACGTGTTCTATTTGCTATGGTGTCTCTTTTTGTTTTTGTTTTTCTTATTATTTCTGTTTTTCTTATTATCTTTGTTCAATGGTCAAACTGAACATGCCAGACCCCGGTGGGTCATTGATCTCACTATATTGTAACCTGTTGGACACGTCTTGTTCTCTGTTTTTTTTTCCTTTGATAACTAAAATAAAGATTAATAAAAAAAAAAAAAAAAAAAAAAAAGAAATAAACATACATTACGGTGATTATATGTGACACCTGGTGAATGCTTGTGACATTCATCTGGTATTTTGTTTATAAATACATGCCTAGGTGTTAATAAAGGGGGAAACCTGGAAAAAAGATTTTAAACAAATAATACAGCCACTATGTTTAAAACCTGGTAGATTGCAGTACATTTATTGTTTTTTTTTTTTTTTTTGCTTGGGTTTGCATACAATTTAATTGTTGGTTGAATTAAAACAAAACTGAGCAAAAACTCTTATATGTGCTCTTTAAGTAAATTCAAATGTTCACCCAAGGGTCAAATAATGCTAGTAGTAAATTGTATCCAAATACATTTGCTGTCAGCATGTAGTTTTAGATCCATTTTACATGGATCTATTATTATTGTATATTGAGAATTATCCAGTTTTGAGCTAATTATTTTCTTTATTTTCCGCTGTTGTTTGGATGCAGCATACTCACTGTGAATGGTTAATTCCACTTTCTATGAAATAAAAGTTCACAATTGCAAACTGATCACAAAGATTCTCCAAATTTCTCATACTCCTCAGAGCTATATTTCTCCATGTCCCCTTATGAGGGAACAGTGGTGCCTTATAGAGAAAGTAAACCAACTGGGGAATGGAGATATGTTCAGGGGAGATCTTGTAACTTCTCTCTTTTAAGGTATGCTGTTAAATGAAACAAATGAGTCCACAGGTTGCATTACAAATTGTTTATTGAATGACAATACTATACAACAGATTGCATTGTTATTTGCCTTCTTGTAACAAATGACACTACATACTACTTGAGACACCATCGAGCACACCAGCATTTGTTTATTTTGTATTGGTGATTGTTTTGTTCTTGGCTTGGGGTTTTCCAATGTTCGGTTAACCCAGGAAGGGTGGTTGGGAAAGGGGGTTTCTTTTTATGCATTTGAAAACTTTCAATAAAAATGATCTGATTAAAAAAAAACTCCAAATTGTTGGAAATTTTCTATAAGCAATAAGAAAAACGTCAAACTTTTATATGGTTGATATTGCTTGAAATTAACTCATATATATATATATATATATATATATATATATATATATATATATATATATTGCCCAGTCTCAAAGTCTCAATGGATACATGAACATTTGCTTATCAATATATGTCAATGAATAACCAGCCATACAGAGCTTTTGTATATTGTTGGAAATTCCTTACCAGTTGATAATCACATTTCTTCATAAGTCTTTGCTTCATAATCCTTTACTGCTATAAACAACCTAATTAGAGAGCTAGGTTGAATAGTCTGGGAGCGCGTGTTCTTGGAAGTAATATGTGGGTTTTAGCCATCTTGATGAGCAGTACATCTTGGCAAATATTTTCTGTGACCATTGGGGAAGGGGTTGAAAAGCCTTTTTTCTTATTACTTTACCTATTCTTTATCAACTAGAACTATGAAAGAACTTCTTAGTTCCAAATTCATTAAGAGATCTTTTTTGCTTTCCTCCTTTGGCTGTTTTCTTTCCATTCCAAGTACCATTATGGCATTTCAGGCAGCTTCCTGTGAGAAATTCATTTCTATGCTGTTATTCTTCCTTGTAAAAAGGTGACTGCACTGGGGGTGTAGCTGTTTTGAAATTTTAAGAACCCTCTTGAAGCCAGGATTGTGAGGATCAGGCCTGGGATTTCTGTAATATGTACTGAAGAATGCATCAGTTATTTAGGAACTTAATTCCCAATATGGCTCCTCTTTGATTAGGTACAAAAGCCATCATCTCACAGCATTGTTGAAAGCCCAAAAACAAGTTAATGATCTAAACTCTTTAGCTCAATGTTTTTGACTATTTAAAGTACTTTGATTTTATTACAAACAAGCTTGTTCAGTTCTTTTTCGTTATTCTTTTTCCTAGTTTCTTTCTTTCCCGAGCTTTTATTTTCCTACTGCCTGTGTAATTTCTAGCTCATTTCCTCTTCTGTCTGGGGGCTAAAAAGGTCATGAGTGACTAACAATAGAAAGAGTGAAGGTTCTTCATATGGACAGCATTCTTGTTTAATCTTTAGATTTTTCTATTGCTTTTAAGACACAAAATAATTATATTTACCAGGAATGTCTGTATAAGCCTATTTTTTAATTTTTTTGAGAGGTTGAGTAGGGGGACAATCTTTTTTAAGTTTTCTCTAGGTAAATCTTTTGATATCAGATTAAATAAAGCTTGCAAGGTATGCCCGTACGCTGCCCAATTGTCATCCTTTTCATCATCATGTATTGGCATCATACACAATAACTGAATATTGTATTGTTGTCCTTGCATCTGTCAATGAGCAGTATGGATTATCAGAAGAGCTGCTAATCTGTCTCAGAAATATTTCAACATGCTGGGATTTGACTGGAACAATTATTTTACTGTGTGTATGCCGGTTTCATATTGCCCAAGTCAGGGAGCTGAACAGTGCAGTGGTTGGTTTGCCATTGAACAGATTTTTTTCGGTTCTGTCATTACTGATGACAGATCTGCTGGTGTAGGGGCACATAGGACTGGCTATAGGCAGATAACTGTCAGTGGACATTCAACATGGCACCTCATGGCGAAGAACTCTCTGATAATCTGAAAAAAAGAATTGTTCTAAATAAAGATGGCCCATACTATAAGAATATTGCCAAGACCCTTAAACTGAGCTGCTGCACGTTCGCCAAGACCATACAGCAGTTTAACAGGACAGGTTCCACTCAGAACAGGCCTTGCCATGATTGACCAAAGAAGTTGAGTGTACATGCTCAGCATCATATCCAGAGGTTGTCTTTTGGAAATAGACGTATGAGTGCTGCCAGCATTGCTGCAGAGGTTGAAGTTGTGGGGGGGTCAGTCTGTCAGTGCTCAGACCATACACCGCACACTGCATTAAATTGGTCTGCATGGCTGTTGTCCCAGGAGGAAGCCTCTTCTAAAGATGATGCACAAGAAAGCCGCAAACAGTTTGCTGAAGACAAGCAGACTAAGGGCATGGATTACTGGAACCATGTCCTGTGGTCTGATGAGACTAAGATAAACTAAGTACAAAGACAAGTGTTTCTTGCCTACATGATGGTGGGAGTGTCATGGTATGGTGCTGCTGGCACTGGGGAGCTACAGTTCATTGAGGGAACCATGAATGCCAACATGTACTATGACATGCTGAAGCAGAGCATGATCCCCTCTCCTTAGAGACTGGGCTGTAGGGCAGTATTCCAACATGATAACGACCCCAAACACACCTACAAGATGACCACTGCCTTGCTAAAGAAGCTGAGGGTAAAGGCGATGGACTGGCCAAACATGTCTCTAGACCTAAACCCTATTGAGCATCTGTGGGGCATTCTCAAATGGAAGGTGGAGCAGCGCAAGGTCCCTAACATCCACCAGCTCCATGATGTCATCATGGAGGAGTGGAAGAGGACACCAGTGGCAACCTGTGAAGCTCTAGTGAACTACATGCCCAAGAGGGTTAAGGCAGTGCGTCAGTGCTGGAAAATAATGGTGGCCACACAAAATATTGACACTTTGGGCCCAATTTGGACATTTTCACTTAGGGGTGTACTCACTTTTCTTGCCAGTGGTTTAGACATTAATGTCTGTGTGTTGAGTTATTTTAAGGGTAGAGAAAATTTACACTGTTATACAAGCTGTACACTCACTACTTTACATTGTAGCAAAGTGTCATTTCTTCAGTGTTGTCACAGGAAAAGATATAATAAAATATTTTCAAAAATGTGAGGAGTGTACTCACTTTTGTGAGATACTGTAGGTTGGACTTGATGGACTTGTCTTTTTTCATGCTCACCTACTATGTAACTATGCAACTATGTAAGAAGAAGAGAGCAGATTCAGCAGTGCTGATGGCTTATCATTATGTTGCTGCTCCTTCTGCTCCATCATTGTCCAAGCATTAGCCAGCTAGAGGTATAAGGTGACATAATTATATTCCATTATTGTAACTAAAGCTGGCCATACACCTATAGATTATCTGCAGATTTTCTATGGTTAGATGGAAAAAGTGCAACAGATTTCTCCATGTTCGCTAAACTGTGTGGATGGAGGAATCTCCCACTTTTTCCATCTAACCATAGAAAATCTGCAGATAATCTATAGGTGTATGGCCAGCTTTAGTCAACCTTCTAGCTGTGCAGGCTGACAGAATCACAAAATTACCTGAACAGCATTTAAACTTCAGTTTATATATGTATTTCAATTATGTATTTAGTAGTCTGCTTTGATTTCAGCTTTAGGCTTCATTCACACCATGTGCAGAGATGTGAGTTTTTCTGCGCAGGAATCTGCAACTTATATAAAACTCACTGAAACATGAACAGTTGAAGTAACGTACATTGTTAACTATTCTGATAGAATTGAAATAATGGTCCCATTTCACAGATTTTTTTGCAGCAATAAACATTGCTTCTGACAGAGCTAGTTACAGTATGTTCCATTGTGAAGCCCTACACAGTCCAATGTTTATCACATCAATTTTTAAATAGGAGGGGGGTGGGTTTGACTTGATGGAGTGACTCTCAAGAATCTCTCCCAACTCTCAACGGGCCGACACCACCATCAGTCTACAGCCCATCAGTCTACACCGCAATTATGAGCACCCCCAAACAGAAAAAGAAAGTGGGATCACATAAAACAGGTATGCAATCCGAGATCAAACGCTTTTATCATTACAATCAGAAGATCATCATCGCTAGTGCCTGACCCAATGTGGCAGCTGCATGTGGTGTTACTCAAAAGACACTTACCATGGCGGACCAGCTTGCCTCTCCTTCTGTCCCCTGCACTTCGGACAGATGGTGACTGGTCTTCAGGAGTGGAACTGGAGAATTTGCAAGACATGATACAGGCTCTCCCAACTAAGTCTGATATGAAAGCACTTTTAAATTGATTGGAGGAGACACAAAAATAGGAATTGCAGCTTCTTCTATCCGAAATCCAGCAACTTATGAATCAGGTCTCCACAGGAGAGATGTCAGCAGCAGTCCTAGAGTTGAGGCTCTGGAGCACAACCAGACCTCCTGCACAGACCGGGTTACAGCAATCCAGATGCAGTTGGAAAATTTAAAGGGCCTGGGCCGCCGTAACAACCTGCAGCTCCGGGTCCTCCCTGCAGCTTCGGGACCTAAACATCTCCATGATACTGTCACGACAATTCTGCACAAGGTGCTGGATGAATCCCACTCTCTGGGCATTGAGCTGGACTGGATCCATCGTGCCTTGGTGTCCAAATCTTCAGACCCAAATAGGCCCAGAGACATAATCTGCCACCTCCATTTCTATGCCCACAAGGGATTTACCATGAAGAGAGCATGAACCCACTGTTCAGGGGACTTTGATGGAGTGGGCATTATGATCCCCCTGGACCTGTCGAGGGCAACACTACAGAGGCAACCTCTCCTACGGCCACTACTTGATAGGCTTTGTCAGAAGGAGCTCTGCTATCGCTGGGGCTTCCCATTCCACTTAATCATCAGAAAGGGTAACATATCCTTCTTGCTACACCGACATGCTGATCTTCCGAATCTCTTTTCTTTTCCTTGAGAATGAACCATTCTCTGTGCCGGATTGGCTACAACCTCTAGCAGTGTAGGAACCTTCAATCCAACCTTTTTCAAACTCATCTAAGACTCCTACTCTGGACATCCCAATTTTGTCTAGGCCCTCGCACCCCGGCTTCGTCTGTGGATCTTAAGGTTGGTATTTAGTGAGATCTCTCCTCTCCTGGGCACCCTGATGGGTGATAACCTATGAAGACTTATGACTGTTAAGACCCATGTGTCATCTCGTTGTGTGACTTTGCTTTACCCCACATGTGTCACCCCCGATGACATCAGACATTGCTCCCGAAAAGCGCCGGGTCTGGTAATACGTGCCACGTCACTTCCGCCATCCCTTGGAACACAATCGGCTTTCCTGCTTGTTTTTAATGAGCTCTTATTGATCGGCAACATTCTAGGTGTATTCTTTTAGTTGCAATGCAAATAAATTTACAAATTGCACTATGAGCAGCTTTTTTTCTTCCTCTTGACATATGTGATTTACCATACCATTACCTGGTGGGTGTGCATCTTTATGGGCCGTTTTTCCTTTCCCTGGAGAATACATCCTTGCTTTACATGCTTCTTATGACTACCTTTGGGTGTCATGTACGTTTGGTGAGTAGGATGTTTGCCTAGGGGCTGGTGGGCTGGTGGAAAAAGGCACTTTGATTTCACATCTCATTGTATGGACTTTTAAAGAAGATATCACTTTCACTTGATTGGAGACATCTGGTAGCGGTATATGGACATTACACACATATATCCAATTTATTCACAACTAATTATATTGATTTGTTTGTGTTTAATGTATGTCCTTTATTAGATGTTTTTAGTAGAGAGCATAACCTGAAGGTGTCTATCTATACCATGCTTGGCATGAGGGGCGGAGTTAGCACGGGGGGTGGATGGGGGGGGGCAGTAGGGGAGTGAATTAAATCTCTATGTGGTACTGCTACTTATACTGTGTTTATCTTATCATTTGTCCACCTCACGTATGCCGGTGGCATCTTTTCATGAGATTATGACCGCCTTTAATTGACTCTTTGTCTAAGCGGCTTAGGACAGGCTAGGCACTTGTTTTTTTGTTTTATATTTCTTTTCTCCTATTTTTAACTACTGCTTTTATGAATGCAGTTTTGGACCACAGTTTATTGTTTTCACCAAGTTGTTAAAAAAAAATTCCAGAGCAGTCAGGAGATGTATAGCCTTTCAGTTGTAGTACTATTGTGACACTGGGGCTTTCTTTTTGTTTTTGCAGGTAAACTTAATAGCCAAGACAATTTCAACAATTTCACGAATAACAACCCAGGGAACCCACGCTTGTCACCACTTCCTAGTTTGACTGTGGTCCTGCCTCTAGTTCAAATAAAGCAACCAATGACACTGGGAACCATCACAAAACGCACAGGGTAAGTGAGACATATCCAGCTTATGCACAGTTATATCAACTTTTTAAATAATGCACCTAAGCAGAATCTTAATGCACATTCACTGTATGTTAAAGTTTAAAAATACCCCATAGAGTAGAAAAGATATGGTGCTGGTAATTTAGATGTAAAATTTTGCTTTTATAGTAAAAGCTTTTCTTTAGTTGCTGTATTTTCCATTTGGTAAAAACGTACCCATGAATTATGCCCACATTGCATTTTTGCCTTTTTTTTTTTTTTTTTTTTACTGTGTACAATATCACCAGACATGGCATGCAAAACAGTTATGTAATATATTGGTAGTTAAATAAAATTTTAGTAAAATCACTCTATACAGGTAATTATCCTGACTCCACATATCTACTAACATAGGGAACAGTATGTTGAGTTTAACAGTAATGACATTCATAGTTTACTACCTTTGTATTATTTGAAATATTTAAATTTTTTTGCTAAATAGCGTGATACCATTTGTATTTATTTTGCTTTGCTCAAATATTGAACAATTTGTTTAAATCAACTATGTTTGAGAATTGGACAGATTTAAATTATACTCATTTACAGCAAATAAGACACAGTAAAAATATATTTTTGGATTAAAAGATATGGTTTAAAAAAAGTGGTGAGTAGCAAGGAAGGTGATCTGGCAATGGTGGCATGAAGAAGCAAAGTCCCTGAGCTCTGCATCAGTTGACTGGTGCTCCCAACCTCCCAGGACTCCTCAGCTTCAACACCATGCCCACATATGGGAAAGCAGCTAAAGTAGAAGATGGATCAAAAGGATCATCTCTACATTTCATTTTCAGGCTGTTTTCTTCCTCTGCCTCTACAGCCTTCCCTGCCAGGGTTTCCAACTGCAGACACGTGTATGGAGGTCACTTCTCTCAACCATGAAGCAGACCCTTCTTCTCCCACGCTGACAACTGCTTCTTTTACAGCTCTGCCTTATACTGTGTGTGCCACTACTATGACTGGGGACTCCCTCAACTCCCAAGGACAAATCCATTACCTAGGGAAACAATCTGCCTACCGCAAGTTTCTCTCAAACTGTCAGTGACTTGCGTCCTGCACTCACTGCTAACCAGAGATGAACTAGTATCCTTTGCAGCTTTAATCTAGTCCACACTCCAAAGTGATCTCTCTAAGCTCCCTTAGGAAATCCACTCTCTCACAAGTAAGGTTTCTTCTCAAGACACGGCACTCTCCTCACTTGTAAAGCATGTCTCTAACCTGGAGAAGCATCAGGAGGAGCAGGGTAAGAGAGCTCTTCAAACATAGCTGCACCTTGATGACTTAGAGAACCACAGCCGACAAAATAACATCAAGCTGCAGGGAATACCAGAGGCAACAGCTGGCTTTGAGCTGCCTAATAAAGTAGCTAGAATACTGAACTTCTATCTCTATCCTCCTTTCTAGAGCTGGACATAGTACACTGATTGGGTCCAGTCCCCCGGGCTAATCGTATGGGCCTAAGAGATGTATTCTGCAGAGTACACCTCCTGGAATTAATCACCTGGAGAAGTGCCTTGTATACATGGGGTCCACCCCCTTCCCCTACTCATCAGAAAAGGCAACAATTGCTTTGTTGTAAATCTCCGGATCAACTGCCAGGCTGGTTCAGCTTTTTAGAGGTTACCCCCGATTGAAGTACTTAACTGGCTGATGACTGATCCTTCTCCTCTTGTGGGACCTTTCCTTCAGATACCTCAGCTTTCCTGGTCACGCAGAACTACATGCAGATAGTCTCCTCTGGATCCCCAGGGGAATGAGCAGTGAACCTGGATGCAGCTTTCCCCTGTGCAGATGTAATCCTCCAGGAGCAGCCATTCCTGACATCTCTCCTTGCTTCCTTCTCACTGTTCCCTCCAGGGGCCTGGATTCTTTCTGACATGCACTCACCACTGTTCTGTATGGGCTTCCCCTGCTCCCACAAATGTGCCATCCTCACAGTTTGTCCCTTGATCCTTTCTCACTGCCTACTTTGCAATGCAGCTCAGTCACCCATTCTTCCTTTTTTTACTATGCTCCCAGGGCTAATGATTTTTCTCTGAGAAGATGTCTTCTGATACTCTGCACTGCAATCTTACACATAGGGCCTTTCACTCTCACTCCCCCACTACTATGGAACCACCACTCCGGGGAGGTAATTGCCCACTGTATTAGCTGATACTGGGACCTTCTTAGGCAAGCTACAGGATCAAGTTAGTTCCCCCTAGTTAATACCTGTTCTTGCCCTTAATACCATACCCTCATTTGTGCCTAGAGATTTTTCATTTCTATTGTTTCACAAGGAGTTACTTTTATACGTGTTATACTTGTTTATATTACTCAGATGTGGTTTTCTTTGCCTATTCATCTGTGTGCCAATGACATTTTTCACTGGCTGTCGGTTTCCTACCCCATCACTCTCTGATTTCAGTCCTATCATGGTATGCCAAGAACACATGGGATGGCAGGACCACATGCTTCCCTTATACAATTTAGCTCCCCCCCCCGCGTGTGAATCTGATATTGCTCTGGGAGGAATGTATTACTGTTTAGGTTTTACTTTGTTCATTTTATACAAGTTAAGGTGTTGTAGTCTGCACAGCTCCTGGGGGGTGCAGCAGAGATGTTAGCCTCCTTTACTCCTCTTGCTCCTGTCCCCATTCATACTTTGCTGTGTAGCATCCCCCAGGACTTTGGTTAATCTAAGGTGCCCTGATAAATCACATTAGATACTGCCCGACTGTGTCCCATCTGTCACCCCCCTTGGCTGACATTCACAAGTGGTGGGTGGATATCTTATACACCTCTGTGCCTTAAATACTCCAAAATAGGGATTTTAGAGTATTTATGGATTACTTGAAATTGACACTGGCTACTTTCCTGGGCAGGGCATCTTTCTAGTGACACTCCATACCAGGGTAAATTAAATTTCCTTATAATAGCAACATTTATAATTTCAGCATTATATTTTTCTTGTTACTGCGGTATGTTGAACTGCTTGGGTTATTTCCTTCCCCAGCTCTAACCCCCAAGGACAGAGGTGGCATTTTTTCTAGGTGACAATATTGCTGTCTGCCACCTTCTTCCCACTTGTCTTCTGAACCCCTTGTGGAATCTCTTTTTAGGTTTATCTGTACAACAGTTGTTGACTTAACTTGTTAGTCTCCTACACAAAACAGGGTCAATTTCCATTGTTTGTATGTTTCCCTCATGTATACAGTCACTCCCGATTGCCAACCTCTAGCCCACCTAGGTTTTAGCGTGCCACCTGCCCTCATTGTCTGGGTTCTGGGACATTCCACCTTTGGCTGTCAGGCCATCGTAGTCCCCTCATTTCCAACCTATTTCCCTTTCTGTTTGCCTTCTCCTAGGGACTTCAGGGACTTCCTCTGTTCCACGCCGTATTTGAAGGCACGTTCTTCACCTGCTCCACGAAGCCCAGCTAATAGATATCTGCTGTCTGCAGATGAAAAAGATTGTATATTCTACTCACCTTTCCACAACCAGTATAATTGTATTGATTTATTTCTGATCTCACAAAGAGCCATTCACTTAGTTTAAAACGCCTCTGTTGGCTGTATAACCTGGTCAGATCAGTCCCTGGTATCTGTCCAACTCTCACTTTCCTCTAAAAAATCTCTCAAAGCATGGGAATGGCATCTGAATGAAAGTTTTCTTCAGGACCCTAACCTTGTATGAAGAAAAAAAGGCTGCTCACCATGAATAAGCATATCATATTTGTGTAAAACGCATCAATCTTCTGTACCTGCTACTGTCCTGTGTGGATTATTGTTGGATTTCTGTTGGGATGTTGCAATAAATGGACTTAAACTGTCATGGTGTGCAGCCTTTTCCTCTTCATACATGAATTCTACAAAAGCGATCCAGGGTTGCACCAATGTGTGGAGTCCAGTCAGTATAACAATCTCACCTGGAGCGGCACATCTTTTGTTTCACCCCTAACCTTGGCCAATGTTATATGAAGCATAGCTGTGTACTTTGATACCAATTATACAGATGACTATGATCTCATGACTGTATGGGAAGCCCTACATCAGAGATATCTTGATCAAACACAGAACTAGGGTGAAATGTAAAATGGTTAGAAAAAGAATGCTTGGAACTAGCACACAAAACCACACTCGAACGTGAGAGTTGAGCTTCTTATGCTGCAAACCAACTTAACGCCCTTTACCAATTTGTTACTGAAGAGTATGAAGATTGTGACAAGTGTGGTCATCTCTTTGCTTCAGCCCTTAAAAATCAGTGACTCCTTTCCTGTGTCCCATTCATAGTACATCCTCAAAGGGCCAAACTGAAGAAATTGACAATGCTTTTGGGTCCTTTTACTCCTTTCTTTACAACCTCCAGATTCCATCCACAAAGTGCCTTTCTCAAAATTGACACGACAAAAAAAAAGAAGCCTATATCACCTCATCCAGTTTGCCTAAACTGGCATCCTCAGCTTGCTCTGCTTTAGATGCCCTTATCTCACAAGAGGAAATCCAGTCTGTTGTTACCTCCATGAAAACAGGCAAATCTCCAGGTCCCGATGGCTCCACCACTCACTATTACAAAACCCTTTTCCTCAGTTAGCATCCCACCTAACCAAAGCACTAAATTCACTGACTTCACATTCTCATTTCTCTCGAGACTCCCTGAAAACCCATATAACTGATATTTCCAAAGAGGGAAACCCCTCCTCCCATGTAATCTATTGTCTCATCTCTCTAATAAAAAAATCGGCATTAAACTCCTAATAAAGATCTTAGCCACATGTCTGTTTCCACATGTGTCAGGCTTGATAGATCTGGATCAGGTGGATTTTCTACCAGGCAAGGAAGACCTTGATAACATGATCAAAGTTCTTAATCTCATCAATGTGGCCTCCTCTGCTAAGACTTCATACCTTTTCTAATCTACTGATGCCAAAAAGGCATTCCGCCAGGTTAATTGGCGATTCATGTCAGCAGCCCTAACAGAGAAGATGGCAGTGTTTCTGGATCTTTATCAGATATGGCTCTTTTTCAGATAAGGCTTCTTTGCATAAAAAAACTTTACTCAGCATTTTTGGATGGCACAGCAAAGTGTTCACAGACAGTGATTTTTTAAATTATTCCTGAGCCCATGCAGTGATGTCCATCACAGAATCATGCCTGTTTTCAATGCAGTGCCGTCTGAGAGCTGGAAGATGACGGGCGTTGAATGCTGTATTTGGGCTTTGTCCCCTGTGCACAGAGATTTCGCTAGATTCTCTGAATCTTTTGATGATATTATATACTGTAAATGATGATACATTCAAAGTCTTTGCAATTTTATGTTGAGAAACATTATTCTGAAATTGTCTGACATAATTTAGAGGCAGCTTATCACAGATTGGTGATCCTCTGCCCATCTTTACTTCTGAGACACTCTGACTCTCAAAGATGCTCATTTTATACCCAATCATGTTACTGACTTGTTGCCAATTAACCAAATTAGTTGAAAAATGTTCTTCTTTCAAGATCTTCCTTTTTAGTACCACTTACTTTTGCCTGATCTTTGTTGCCTGCCCCAACTTTTTTGAGATGTGTTGCTGCCATTTGCAGCAATTTCAAAATGACCATATTTTTATCTTAAAATTGTATATTTTCTCAGTTTAAACATTTGATATATTTTATATTTTCTATTGTGAATAAAATATGGGTTTATGAGATGTACAAATCATTGCATTCTCTTTTTATGTGGAATTTACATAGCATTCCAACTTTTTTGGAATTGGGGTTGTAGTTTCCTTATCCCCCCTAAACCTTTTCTGAAACCCCTTATACAATTTGAGACCCTATGCTCCGATATAGGTCCACTCAGACACTCCCTCTCCGTAGCCTACACCCTGCTTTCCCCACTGCAGGGACATTACAAGGCTTCTTTCCTATATCAATGGTTATATACAAGGGATTTGTCCTGGGACTTTGAGTGAGGTGAATATGGTTAGTCAAGAAACATGTCATGAAAGTAAAATAATGTAGATTTATTACAGTTGTTGCGCATCTGAAACACAAAACACATCATTTATGTTCCTATCTCAATGGGAGCAGGATCTACAAATAACTTTCCTTCACAAAGTCAAATGACGCTTTGTTTCTCCCTAAAATCCTCTATAAGCTCCAGGTTCAAGGAAACTGATTATAAAGTCCTATCAAGGAACCCATTCTATCCTGCACAAAGTTAACCCCAATATTCCTAATACCAGCTGGAGTTGCCACTCGGAGATAGGCTCACGCCCCCACGTATTTTGGTCTTGCCCAAAACTGGACCAAAGTACAGAAGACCTCTCAGAAATTCATGGATTTAATTTTTCAGGATGACCTGGCCTTCTTTCTACTTCATCAGTCCTCAATTCCCACAAAACGTATGTGAAATCTACCTCCACTGTCTTGTGAATGCTGCTAAATCATTTAAAGTGAAAAGACACCAATCCCTCCTCAGTTTACTTAAAGTTGAAGACATTTGCAGTATGGATGACCTTATAATTTTCTCCCAATATAAAACATGAAACCTTCAAGAAGACCTGGTTTTACTGGCTCCACTTATCTGACCTTACACCCAAGGTTTTTCTACTTTTTTTTTCTTTCTCTTGATCCCTGTAATGCCCTCTACCTTCCCTCCTTAATGTCACTTAAATGATTTGTCCTTACCCCTGTCTGTTTTATTCCATGCCCCTTTTCCATTTCATTCCCTGCCTTGGTCACTTTGGACCCTCCCTTATTTTAATCAGTTATTTACTTTTATTACTGTCAGAAAGTTCTCTCTGATTGAACCGATTATCTACGCAAAAGTCACCTGTTCTGTGCATTCATGTTTTGTATTACCTTCGAAGAAGGTATTTTGTCACCTTTTTGTTGTATTTTGTAAACTTTCTTCTTTTTGAATATAAAGAAAAAAAAAAGATTTTAAAAAGGGCAAGTAGTTTCTGTTTATCTCAACCTACATGCTTCGGTTCCTCCAGCTCCTCTTCTTGAGGTTCCTATGGAAGAACCAGGTACATTTTGCTCAATAAAAATTATTGATATGGGATAGCATTGAATACTCTTTAAATCTAGTTCTCCCCCACATTACCATGACTACTCCCTGTCAAAACCCTTCTTTTCTAATGGATTTTGAAGAACCAAAGAGATTCTCATGGTGGTTGAAACAGGGCAAGTCTACAATTTAACTTTAAACTTAGATCTTTCCCTTCCCTTCAATCCACACACATATTTGCATATAAATAAGCTTATTCCATAATTTGCATATGAATGCGTTGTCACAACTCATTCATATGCAATGCATGGGAGGCTCTCCCTTGGTTCAGGTCATATAGCACAGCCAAAAGGAGAACTTCCTGCTGATGAGGTTGCATTGCATCTGATGAATGAGTTTAAGGAGGGGGTGGCTTGGGCATCTGTACTGGTGGGAAAGAAGGTGGTATGTACTGCGGGGGGGGGGGTCTGTAGTAGAGGAGGAGTCTGTACTGAAGATCTGACTGTACTGAGATGGAGCTGTGTGTGTGTGTGTGTGTGTGTGTGTGTGGGTGGGGGGGGGTCTGTAATATGCCTGGGGCTGGGATGGGGGGGTCTGTGCTGAGGGGGTGGGTTAGGAGGTGGGCCTGTGCTGTGTTTAAGACTGTGGGGGAAATCTGTACTGGGTGCTGCACTGGGTCTTCACCGCTTCACTCTGTCCTTTATGCACTCATGACACCAATACTCTGAAGGTTATGCACTTCCTACCTCTGCACTCTGTGTGATAACCATTCCTGATCCATGCATTCTGTGTGTTATGCACACCTGACACCTATACTCTGTGCAATAGTCAGCCCTGACCCTTGCACTATATGTGTTACTCCTAATTTCTGCACTCTGTGCAGTAACCACTCCTGGTCTCTGCACTCTGTTCATTATACATTCCGGATCTCTGCGTCTTGGGCATTACCAGCTCCTTTCCCCTTTACTCTGTTCATTATGCACTCCTGACCCCTGCACTCTTGAGCCCTTTTCCATGCTGCCTTACACAAGATTATCCCCTGAACTCTTTGTAATATGATTGGTTAAAGACACGGCCATGAGGGGCTCTGCCCACCAGCAGCATCATCCATTCACAATGTTCTGTGTTCTGTCAGTTTGACAGTTCTCAATTAACTACCACGGCGCTAATGAGTGCTGTGGTAGTTCATTGATGCTTCCTGCCAGTGAGTAACTGCTTGGCCGTACATTGTAAGGCCAAACAGTTTACACACTGAGTCTGCAAGAGGCCTGGATAGCACAATCTGCTGATAGTGAGTGCAATGCTTTCCAGGCTCCCAACATAAAAAAATATAAATGCACATTTTTTTACCTGCAAAAAGATGTTCATTTATAATTGTTTTGTAAAAGTGAACTTATCCTTGAAAGCGACCTTTTCAGAATTGATCATGCGTTCAGAAATCATAGTATTAGTATTTTTGCATTATTTAATCATTTACGTGAAAAAGTTCTGGAAAAATATGTCCATCAAGAAAACACACCACTTTGTTTTGTTCCTCTTTTATTACTTTACTGTTTACATAAGTATACTCAGATTTGTGACTAGTAGCTATATCCTCAGGCAATATTGCTGTTTCTTTACAGTTCATGCCTGCAGCTTATTTACTATGTGCAAGTGCTTGTACAGAACATAAAAGCCAATGCCAATCTCCCGAGGCTGCAAATTCATGATTACCATAAACAGGGGAGCTGACATACAATTCATTGATCCATAGAATGCTCATGAACTTTAGATTGGATTTCCCACAATAAAATACCTTTAACTTTAGTTTCTTAGCTAAGCATATTCAAATCTGTTTTAAAAGCTAAGTTTGCCTTTCAAAAACAAACACATACATTTATTTATTTATTTTAGGTACTTATATAGCGCCATCAATTTACACAGCGCTTTACATATACATTGTACATTCACATCAGTCCCTACCCTCAAGGAGCTTACAATCTAAGGTCCCTAACTCACATTCATACATACTAGGGCCAATTTAGACAGGATCCATTTAACCTACCAGCATGTCTTTGGAGTGTGGGGGGAAACCGAAGTACCCGGAGGAAACCCACGCAGGCACAGGGAGAACATGCAAACTCCAGGCAGGTAGTGTCGTGGTTGGGAATTAATATTTGATAAATGAACACATTTTTTACAGGGTGGTTAGCAACATGTTACATTACACGCTAAATATGGGTGTAACATGTTAAGCAATAATAATGGTAAAATGCAGGCCAGAAGATTTATTTTTATAAGCAAACTTCTTCAACCTGCAGATGTGAATGTGCTGTGCAGAGAGTACAGTGTTGGAAGTCATTATATTATAGAAAAGTTTGGTCAAATCTATTATGTGTAAAAATGTAATTGTTTTATTTTTTTACGTTTTTGTCCATTTGTAAGTTTAGGATCAAAATTATGAGTAGTGTATTTATTTAAACAGTGTACCAAAATGTCCTATATGTCCTTAAAAAGAAGTCTTATCAAACCCTTCGCTTATTTGTTCCTGTCCCCCAGGGAAAATAGTGCATGTAGTACACTATCCTGTTTTTCTAGGTGATGTGGATACTGAGCTAGTGTGATCGACAGTGCAATGAAACATACAAATATTAATGCTTCCCCTTGACTCTGTATGTTCCTGGCCTTTCTGCTCCTGCCTTTAAATTGGTAGCCCTGCTTTTTTGTTTATGCTCTGGCATCCCTGCACCATCACTGTTTTTTTCCTGCCTCCGCTCACTCTCCTCTCTGAGGGCACACCATTTCCTCCCCCTTTAGGTGCTGCATACTTACTGGGCTCCTGGTTACATCTTGCCACCATGTAAACAAGCAGCCTTTACTGCAATGGAAATAACAACATTGTTGGTGCCCCAGCCTTAATGAGCTGCACTTTAAGCCGCTGCTCGGCCATTCAAAATCTTAAGCACCTTCGAAGGAACCTTGGACTATATAGACCTGTATAATTCAGCCCCTCTTTTGACATGGTTTGCCCAACCTACCGGGGCTTAGTCATAGTCTATGACTAAGGCCCGGTGGGTGGGGCAAAACATGTCAGAGGATGTGGCTTGTGGAGTGGTGCAAGGCCGAGGTCATCTTATGCATGTTGACCACATAGACTGGATAGGGTTGAGTGGCGATGTTCCTAAGTATGCTACACACTAATGGATGGTGATATTTTCAGCCAGCACTCCACTCCTGAGTACCAGCAGGACTATATGACACTCTCCTTCTTTGCTTAGAGCAATGCTACAAGTATTAGCTTCAACCCCTATTCTGATTATGTAGGTCTAAAAGAATAAATGTAAATGTGACAAAGTGGTCAACTTGGCTCAAAGAGGAGGTCCTATTGAACAGTTCATAAGACTGGGTAGATTATAAAACCTTTAGGACACTATTAGCATAAACAGAGAACAGAAATTAGTCAGGGCTAAAGCAATTTAAGTATAAAAAAGAACACAATGTGCTTGATAATTTTTGTGGAAAGTGTCAAGTGATCCCTGCCCAAATTGAAGTCTGTAATAGCAGAGCAACAAGTTATCCTTGTGATGTTGATGTCACTGATCAACTAACATATAAGCCTTCAGTACGCTTTTCCCTGTGTGCTTGCCTTTCATGTGGCAATGTTTTAACCTTTAGCACTCTGGCTGCCCTCTTTTATTATATAAAAATGTGTTGGGAAAGTAGAAGAGGTGAAAATCTGAGACTTAAATGGGAGCAGCAGAGACTGAGCCTTTGCAAAAATTATTTATTTGGATACTCTTGTTTGACTACATCAGACTTAAGGAAATTCATCCAGTCCATATGTCTTTGCAAAGCAGCCAAGTAAAGGCTGGCCAAGAATGGTAACTTTATAAATAAATGTGTTATAGACACACAGCAAATATAATAATCATTTTCCACACGATCACTAAGTAGTTCAATACGCAAGCCAAAATATAATTAGTTTTCATTTTAGAATTGAGCTTGTTTTCGCTATTATACTGATTCAAATTTAGAACTGGATATGAAATATTTCCATTTCTCTCCTCCATGTGTCAGGAAACTGATGAAAATAAAGGATTTTCATAAGGCATATATCCTTTTTGGAAGACATAAACTTTAGGTTGCTCTGAGCTCACACACTGGGAACCTGGATGAGTGCATGATGAGAACACTTTATATGTATAGGAGTAGCATTTACCTCCCCATCTTAGGCTTTGGCAGCTCACTTGCCATTTTTCTTGGCGCCTTGCTGTAGCTGAGAATGATTTTGATCTGAAAATTCAAAAGGATAGTGCCTGGGGATAATTGCAAAGGGAAACTTTTTGCATTTGTTCCTGATCATCTCTCCAATACTTAAGGTATCTTGAATCATATTCAAGATAGGATGGAAGATTGTTTCTGGCAATTACTGAATACATAATTATGCCCATACATGAGTATGCTTGTAGGGCTTAGAAAAATACAATTACACACCCAACATCACCCTGTAAATTTTAAGGTGAAAAAATTATCATTTAGTGAATTGTGAATGAGCTGAAACAATCTTTTTATTTTAATTTTTTTAGCCATGCTAAAGGGGTATGTACACGGGCCGAATATCAGGCAGCATCGTTCGGCCCGTGTGTACGTTGGCCGATCCAACAATAGCCAGCTGTTAGGCCAGTTTCTGTTAAAGGGGAATGCCCGAAAAGGTCTGCCGTTTGGCATCCAGTCAGCTTTCTGAGAGTGCTGGCCAGTGTTTTCTTGCAGGGGGGGGCGCCCCCTGTCAGAGCACAATTCCTCAGCTGGGGAGATCGCTGTACTAACATTGCATAGTTAGCCCAGTGGCTCCTCCCGAGCTCTTCAGTTGTTTTTTTTTTTTCTGGTACAATGACCATTATACCAAATGTCATATACATTATAGCTGAAAGATTGTTTTTGTGTAGTATAGAAGTTACAGTGAGTAGCTATGCATAACAGTGGCAAAAGTCAGCAACAAGCTACAAGCCTTAAAATGCAAATAGTGGCAGATAGTAATGCAGAGATCTGGCTTAAGCAAAGTGCTATAATATAGACTTACAGAGATAAGAGTCAACAAATTAGGTGCAAAAATTAGGTGTCAGGTAAAAGTCTACGCCAGGTGAGGCTAGACATGAAGATCAGGGAAGTAGCTATCTAGAATCTCAGATAGTTCAGTAAAACAATTTGTGTTTTAAAGTATTGTGTTTTTGAAGAAGACCTTGGTTCTGCTTTAGACAGGATATAATCTCTAATTGGTAATGTGCTTACCAAGTAACCAGCCCTCCTACTTACAGTATCTCACAAAAGTGAGTACACCCCTCACATTTTTGTAAATATTGTATTATATCTTTTCATGTGACAACACTGAAGAAATCACACTTTGCTACAATGTAAAGTAGTGAGTGTACAGCTTGTATAACAATGTAAATTTGCCGTCCCCTCAAAATAATTCAACACACAGCCATTAATGTCTGAATCGCTGGCAACAAAAGTGAATACATCCCTAAGTGAAAATGTCCAAATTGGGCCCAAAGTGTCAATATTTTGTGTGGCCACCATTATTTTCCAGCGTTGCCTTAACCCTCTTGGGCATTGAGTTAACCAGAACTTCACAGGTTGCCTCTGGAGCCCCCTTCCACTCCTCCATGACGACATCACGGAGCTGGTGGATTTTAGCGACCTTGCGCTCCTCCACCTCCACCTTCGGTTTGAGGATGCTCAATAGGGTTTAGGTCTGGAGACATGCTTAGCCAGTCCATCACCTTTACCCTCAGCTTCTTTAGCAAGGCAGTGGTAGTCTTGGAGGTATGTTTGGGGTCGTTATCATGTTGGAATACTGCCCTGCGGCCACGTCTCCGAAGGGAAGAGATCAGGCTCTGCCTCAGTGTCATATCTTCACTGTAAAAAAGATATAATAAAATATTTACAAAAGTGTGAGGGGTGTACTCACTTTTGTGAGATACTGTATTTCTTAGGAGTAGTACATGTGAGCAACAGGTTCTAAAGCCTAGTACACAGGGGCCAAATGTCAGGCGGCATTGGCCGGTTCCATAGAAACTGACTGAAATACTGGAGTATGTCAGTCAGTACTGGACTGTACTGTACTGGAGTTGGTCCGACAGTAGCCGGCTTCTGTTGAAGGGTCATAACCAAAAAAGGTGTACCAAACAGCTCCCAATCAGTGCTCTCAGCCAATGGCTCTTGAGCTGTCAGGTTTTTTTGTTCAGCCCTGCTGGATTGAATGAAAAAAAAAAAACTACTAGTGTGTACTAGGCTTAAAGTGATTGTAAAGGTAATTTTTTTTTTTTAAAATAACAAACATGTCTATACTTACCTCCTCTGTGCAATGGAATTGCACAGAGCAACAGCAAACCTCTTTTTGGATCCCCCTCTGTCCAGTGCCCCCATGGGAAGGCACTTCCCATGGGGGCACTCGTATGTGCTGGCACCTGAGCTGCTGCATCTAGTGACACGGTCCCGCCCCCCGCTCCCTTGTCACTAACTGTGATTGTAAGCACTGGGAACCAATGGCTCCCAGTGCCCCAGCAAAGTCAGCAAGGCCCGGAAGTTAGAGTAGAGAACAGCTGTAGACATGCACAATGCTGGATTGAATGAGGGCTCAGGTAAGTAAAGGGGGGGTGAGGGGGATGCTGACACCTAAACATGTTTTACCTTATTGCAAGGAATGCATTACGGTAAAAAATGTTTAGGCTTTACAACACTTTAAGTGTACATCAGGAATCAGAGCTGGGTGGGGGAAGGTCTGTTGCTGAAATTTGTTCCGTTGTTCTAAAAGTTAAGCTTTAAAAGTTAGCCATCTGAGAAGACATTATTGTGGCTTTGAATGCATGTTAGATGGATAACTGCATTTTTAGTCACAGTATTCTAAAGATCTCACTGTGTATGGATGTCTAAAACTGAACTCCAGGCAAACAGCCACATGCTCTGATTAAATACTTGTATGGGAGCTGTTTTGCCTGTCAGGGATTCAGATTTCTGACCATCCAGTCCTGGAATTTACAGCTCTGTCAAATAGCATAGGGATTTTATCTTTCACTGCTGTGCTTCCCTTTTCACTTACAGGTCTTCCCACCACCCTAGTGAAGAGGCTAGTGAAAGGAGAAGCAGCACAGTGATTAGCTCATCTCTCTTTAACTCTGCTTTTTCCTCCTATCAGCATGCTCATTTCACTGAAAAAGACCTGGCTGGCTCCATGTTTTGCATACTTCCCAACAGTCCCAGATTGGGCGGCACTGTCCTGCATTTTCACCTTTGTCCCGTGATCCCAGAGTACAGGGATTTTGTCCCGTATTACTCCATTATGTTAACAGCAGAGTGGACCTGCAGAAGTATACTGTAACATCTAGCACAGCCAGGGATTGGTGGGCAAGCCAGGCATTGGTGGGCGATCCAGCAGGGGTAAGGCTGCAATGAGGGAAAGTGCAGCTATCAAATTCAGCCTCTGATGTCGGGGATGGACGGGCCAGTATGTGCTTTCAGCCTCCTGAATCCGCCCCACAAACAGAGCACCACCCCGCTCCTCCCTGACCCCACCCACCACAAAGTGGCACCCTGCCCCCCTCCTGACTCTGCCCACCATAGAGTGGCGGTCTTTCGCTGACGTGTGGTCTGGTAAGGTTGTTGTTGCACGGCAGGCTGAGGAGGGTGGACGCCAGGGCCCCCAGGAGCGACAAGAGTAGTGGCGTGGTGAGGGCCCACTGTGGTGCGAAGCCGGATCCTCACCCTGCAGGCTAGGAACCCCAAGTACGGGCAGTGAGTGAGGGCCATCGTCACCAAGGCCGGGGAGATCGAGAGTGAGCTGCAGAGGGTGAGTGGCTAAAACTCCCAGCATGACCATAATGACAGAGGGACTAGAACTCCCAGTATTTACTGAGTGATGGGGATACTACAACTCCCAGCATGACCATAATGACAGGGAAACTACAACCCCCAGCATGGCCTGAATGACGGGGGGACTACAACTCTCAACGTGGCCAGGGTGACCAGGAACTACAACTGCCAGCATGACCATAATGATAGGGGAACTACAACTCCCAGCATATCCTGTGTTACAGGGAAATTAGAAGTTCCTGTATGCATAGGATACCAAGGGACTGTATGTACGTAACACACTCCTGAACCTCACACTCTGTACACAACACACTGCTGGACCTAGCACTCTGTATGTAATGCACTCCTGAACCTCACTCTCTGTACATAATGCACTCCTGAACATCACACTCTGTACGTAACGCACTCCTGAACCTCGCACTCTGTACGTAGCGCACTCCTGAACCTCGCACTCTGTACGTAGCGCACTCCTGAACCTCGCACTCTGTACGTAGCGCACTCCTGTACCTCGCACTCTGTATGTAACACACTCCTGAACCTCACACTCTGTACGTAACGCACTCCTGAACCTCATACTCTGTACATAATGCACTCCTGAACATTGCACTCTGTACGTAGCGCACACCTGAACCTCGCACTCTGTACGTAATGCAGTCCTGAACCTCAGACTCTGTATGTAACACATTCCTGAACCTCACACTCTGTACGTAACGCATTCCTGAACCTCCCACTCTGTACGTAACACATTCTTGAATCTTGCACTCTGAAGGTAACGCATTCCTGAACCTTACACTCTGTACATAACACATTCCTGAACCTCACACTCTGTAAGTAACGCATTCCTGAACCTCACACTCTGTACGTAATGCATTATTGAACCTCATGCTCACACTCTGTACGTAACGCATTTCTGAACCTCACACTATGTATGTAACGCATTCCTGAACCTCACACTCTCACACTCTGTACGTAACGCATTTCTGAACCTCACACTATGTATGTAACGTAGTCCTGAACCTCACACTCTGTATGTAATGCATTCCTGAACCTTACACTCTTTATGAAATGCACTCCTGAATCCTTCCACACTTTGTGTAACACACTCTTCCACAATGTGTGCAAAACCTTTTGTAATGGAGCTTTTTATTCTTTTTTTTTTAATGATTGCACTGGGGTTTTTCTCTGTGAGACTCTTGCTTGTGGCACAGCAATCAAAGCAGGAAGCCCAGGTTTTGTTTAACCACGCCCCATAAGCCCCTCCCACTCTTAATCATTTGGCCGCACCTAGTTTTGCTGCGGCGTGCATAGGGACGCTTCCTCTCTCAAGTGTCCCTCATTCTGAAGTTCAAAAGTTGGGAGGTATGGTTTTGCTTTTCTTTCTTTTCTCTATGAGCTCTGGTGTACAAAATTTACAGTAGACTACAAATTCAAGTACTTGCACTGCTTACATTTTGAAAATGCATGTATTATTGATTACTGTTCTGAATATATTTGTGTCTTTTCTGCCTGGAGTTGAGATGTAAATAATAAAGGTGATAATACAAAAAAATTTGCTCAGGTATTCACATGCCATAATATTATTGCAGTAATATTATTTTTTTCAGTTTCTGTTTATATAATAAACTTTTGTAGTAATGTGCTAATTTTCCTCCTTTGTCTTAGCACTGTGATTGAGCTGGTGAGTTGTTGATGGAAATCACTTACCAAAATATATCCTGCCAACGTGCAAAGTTTACAGTCTCAGGGAATTGCAGCTCTTTAATCTGGAAAACTCTCTAATCTGGCTCAGTTGTTAAACACTGTATGCTATTCAGCCAGTTCCAGCAATTACTGGAACTCTCTAAAATTGGCTGATCCCATGAGGTGCAGCAGCACAGTTAAATGGATGATTCCATATCCTGGAACTGCCTCTATTCTGGACTGAAACTATTTCTGAAGCAGCCAATTCCAAACACATTTGTATTTTAAGCCAGTCTCTTTGTATTTGTATTAGTAGAAGGTTTTTCTCACATTCTTCCTATTATGTTGCAGATTATTTGTGACATATTACAGAGGCAGATACTTGAAAAAAATGTTTGGTGAGATGATATGCATTAAAGCCCAACTCCAGCAAAAATATTTAATTAAAGTTTGGAATAGTAATAATAGGAAGGGAAATTCTTATTTTTGCCTTTGTTTACATTGGGGATTTTTACTCCGGGAGTAGTCCCCAGGTTATGAATTCAGCAGACTCTTTCTAGCAGTAACGGGGGAATTTAGAATTTCTGTGTGGCCAGTGGGACAGGAATTGACGGGAAGTTTCTCTAACAGGGACACAAACAGAAAAATATATTTTAAGTGGTTCTAACCCTTGTTTACCCTACCTAAAACAAAATGATGTTGCTGGAGTTGGACCTTAATTGATTTTTTTTTTATTACGCTGAAAATGCAAGATATAGTTAAAGAAGAAGACCTGCACTCAGACAGCATTAGCATATAAAAAAGTGCAAAAATAATGAGCAAAGTGAATAACCTGAAGAAAGTGCCCCATTTTGGTGATACTTTATAATTTTTGCAGTTTAAATACAGAACTGACTATTTCCTCAGGAGATTTCTGCTCCAAACACACACACACACACACACCAAACGCAATAAATTTGTATCCAGGATTCCGCTTTTTGAGACCTGACCAGAGTCCATATCCACTGAGAGAGAGATCGTTCAGGATATTAAAGGAGCATATCTGAATCTACACAGAGACACAGGTTTTAATGAGGTGCTCCTGATGTACTATAGTCACTGAACAACACTAGAGGAATGGGATGCTCAGGGTCACTGGGTGACACAGGATGTACTGATGTCACGAGAGACACAAGAGTCACTGAGACACAGTAGCACACTGGAACAGCAGATTTCTGGATAGAAGCCAGGGTCAGGATAGTGAATGCTGCATCCACTAGCCATTTCCATTAAAAATCCCCAATGCATTCAGCATCCCCAGAACATTATGTACTACCTCACTGTTAAAATAGATGCTCCTCCATATAGGCCATGCACAGTCTGTCTGAAAAAAAACTCCTCAACAGCTGATCCCTTTCTGTTCTGCTTTAAAGGCAGAACAGGCCAGACATTACCTGTGCAGCCCAAGTGGCCTCTCTGGCCCGTTTAAAAAGGTTGTGCATGGCCTACATGTACAGAGGGGATAGAAGCAACTATTTGAACAAAGGAGAAGTGGTATGTAATGTGCTGGGGATGCTGGATTGCATGGGGAATATTTTATAAAATTACCGTTAAAGGTAAACAAAACACTTTTTATAATTTCTACAGCTCTTTATTTTAAAACAATAGCTAATTTCTATAAGATACAAGAGTTTCTTTTTTTTTAAATAAATCCATTAAATTAGGCATTTATTTACAGACCAACTGTGCAAAAATGATAAGTAAATTAACCTGTTCAAGAGGTAAAAAAGCAAAACTAAACAAAGCATAAAAATACAAATTCAGATGTTTATACATTATTTTATTATAAAGTTCTCATTTATTTAACTCTATATATGTATTTTTGTAACTAATACACACATGTGTCTATGTATACTGTACACCCTACTCACAAGATGTTTTTGTATAAATGTTGAAGTGGTAAATGCAGAAATATAAGATGAGTGAGAACATCAGTTAATAAGAGTGGAAAGCTCTAAATGACTTTTTTTTGTTGTTTAACTACATAATAATAATAAAGGCTACTTAAGTGATGAAATGTTTTGTGGCTGCTATAATGAAACTTAGCATGTAGAAATGATCTATTTGGAGAGATTTAAAAGGAACGCCTAAGAACCATGAATCCTGGCATGCGTAAGATAACCAAATTGAGACGGCAGCCTTAACTTAAACCTCCAGGGGGCAAAGCATGTGCTTAACATATTTAACATCTGCCCCCATATTTCTAGAAACACATAGCATTGGAAGTCTGTACACTGTAATTTTTCGACAGGACAGAGACCATCTGCTGTGCGCTGAGAAGTGTAGGAGGCATGCATTAGTACAAATGGCAAAAGACAGATGTATTTACACCTACTTGGTCAGCACCTTTGAGCAGTGCTAGAAGGAAACACAGCACTTTTTTTTTCTATTTCATAGCAGCTGCTTAACCCTATAATTGTGCAGAGATATGCACAACCGAACGTTCGTGATTTGTAAATGCTTGGCAGTTTAAAATATGGTTTATTGTGAAAAACTGGTTTATAATGGTGATAATAGGAGTATGATTTTACATTGTGGGGAAACATCCAATAAATAAGTTAGTATGGCACCTCACCTTCATAAATAATATCTTCTCTTCTTTCAAAGTTAAAGCGATTTTCAATCCATAATGGAATTCTTTATTTTGCTCAGAGTAATGGTCCGTACACACGATCCGAAAATCGGATGAAAAATACCGCTTTTGATGCGATCGTACGATAATCGGATCGTTAGTACAGAGCTTTCGAGAGCCAATCACTACAGTTCATCCGATATTATTCGATCGGACAAGCACGAAAATTTTCCTCGTACGACACCAGATCGTACAATTCTCGTTTAGTCAGTACAGTTGTCGTCCAAAAATACAATACAAATACACTACAATACATGACATCACTTCCGTTTTTTTTTTCTGTCGTACGAGAATTTTCGTGACTTTAGTAACCTTTTAAATTTCTACTTGCGACTAGTAAACGAAAAAAGTCAGACAATCTGGAATTTCACCTCCTTGGTTTGGCTCCTCCTCTGTATGGTCAGTTCACAGTCATTTTATACTATACCTATGCTCCTGTATTGGGCAGCTTCTATTTGGATGAATAAAACTTGCTGGACTTTTATTGCTTCATCTGACTGTCTCCCGTGTCATAATTTTTGTTCTGGTTTTTAAGGATTAAACTACGTGGGCGTTCCTTTTTGTTCACATTCCTATGGCACCCAGACCCTAATGACCCCTCTAAGGATAAGCCCATCATGAGGGGTGAAGCCTGGACATTGTATGGGTCCAGTGATGGGGGGTGTACCTGTAATTGGCTTACATGTCTTCATGGCTCAAGTATACACTACATCTCTATCCTACAAGATATACCGCCGTTCTATGCACACAAGTTACTCATATGGCAAGTTGTACAGGGGCTTGCACTCTTATGCCGTGTACACATGATCGCACATTCCAACAACAAAATCCATGTTTTTTTTTTGCAACGTTTGTTGGCTCAAACTTGTCTTGCATACACACGGTCACACAAATCTTGTCGGAAATTCCGAACATCAAGAACGCGGTGACGTACAACACGTATGACGGCACTATAAAAGGGAAGTTCAATACTAAGTGCTCCACCCTTTGGGCTCCTTCTGCTAATCTCATGTTAGTAGAAGTTTGATGAGAGACGATTCGCACTTTTCATCCTCGTGCTTTTCCGATCGTTACTGCTCTTCAGTTTGTGTTTGTGGGTTCGTATCTGGTTTTCAGTGCATGTAGTCATTTGGCATTTGTTTTTCAGTGCGTATTTTATAGTACGCATTTGTTTTTCAGTGCATATTTTATAGTACGTATTTGATCTTCCCTGCATTCTTGTCTGCTCGTTTCTGATTTTCAGCTCGCTTTTCTCAGGCCTTTCTGTTAGTTTGTTCTGACCAGCCAACTCTTTTGAAGCCATTAGGACTCTCTCCCCAGAACCAGAGGATTTTTAACTACTGGCTGGCCAGAGCCAGAAGAGTGGTGGAGAATGCTTTCGGGATAATGACCAGCCAGTTCCTCCTATTCCTTACGGCAATCAACATGCCGGAATATAAATGTAACCATATAATCCTTGCATGCTGCATTCTACACAAATCTTTAAGGAGAAATTCAATAAACTATGTTGCCTCAGTTGGGCCTGAGGCCGGACTTCAAGAAGAGACCCTGATGCCGCTTGAAGCTGGCCGTCCTGGCTTGCCCCCCCAAAGTGCCGCAAAGTAAAACAGAAGTATGTCAAGTACTTTGCGGGTAGGGGGGCCATTGATATGCCAGAAAATGATTAAGAAACATTTTCAAAATACATTTTTTAGTTAAACTTAAATAAGATTTCTTTTGATTTACTGCATGTGTTTCTTTTAGCTGTCTCCTAGGTTAGCCAGTGGGCTTTTCTTTTTGACCATTTTCTTCAATAGTGCAAATATAATTTATTTGATACATGAGGTGACAATCTCTTCTTCAGCAAAATATTATTATGTTGTGGGTCTGCTACACACACACCTTGTTTTTGTTGTTAATGTATTTACATTACTGATAAAAATATACATCATTTTCAGCACCATGAATGAATTTTGGTGAGTCACGAAAATGGCATGATTGTGGCAAATTATAAAGCACCGTGGGAGTTATTTACTAAACGAAAATCCATTTTGCACTCCAAGTGCACTGCAAAAGTGCACATTAAACTGCACTTGAAACTGCACTGAAAGTGCACTTGTAGCGTAAAGTGGATTTGCCTTTAGTAAATAACCCCCATTTCAGTGTAAACACCAACTTAGACCAAAAAATATTGAGCCTTGAAAGAAGAAGCCACGCATTGTTGAGTAGAAAACTTTTTACTCTGTGCACATTCACATGTGCGTTATAAAAGGGTTTTTGAACAAACCAACATATTTTAGTAATAACATTTTTTTTTTGGACAGTACAAATAGCCTTTTTTGTGTTAAAACAGGCATGTTTAAAACCATAAAACAATACACAACTCAGGAACTTACAAAGTTCAACTTTGACAAAGTGAAGGCAATATCAGACATTAGTATGTCCAAACTGTGTTGATATTGCCTTCATCAGATGGGGTGATGTCACCCCTGTCAAAGCCAAATTTTACAGAAAAATGGGAATTTCCCTCCTGATCCCATGCCTAATGTCAACATGTGCTAGCTCCCATAATGGGGGATCAATGGACGTGTTTCGGGGGGTGCAACCCCTTCCTCTCATCTACTTTAGTTGCGAGGAAGGGGTTGCACCCCCAAAACGTGTACCTTGATTTCCCGGGATGGCAGATAGCACATGTTGACACACTGTGTGCATCTTTAAAATTTGGCTTTCAAAATTTTGTAGAAAAGTTGAAAAATAGGAAAGAATTTTATAAATGTTGGTGTGTTTACAATTCTGCCTAAAACATCAGTGATGTTTTTGAGTCTTTTCCACATCATTGACATCTTCCTTGATCTTCTGAAAATCCCGATTGCACACCATGATCTCCCCAACAAGGACTTGTGCACTTGCACTTGTGAAATGTGTTTCTTCTTCAACAACATCCACATTACCTAAAAAAAAAAAAAAACACCATGTATTATAAATATGCAGGCATCCATCTATTACCTGAAGCTGTGGTCTCAGACACTCACCTGTTGTGGTAATTATTTCGCCCACTTCATAAACCTCTCCTTCCTTCACATCCTCTTGTTGTTGTTTTCGGATTTCCCCTTCTTTAGGAGGTTGGATGTCCCTGGTGACCTCAGACGTCCCGAGTCTTTTCTCCCCTATGTGAATAAAATAAAGGAATACTTAACACATAGATATTTGAGGCAAGAAATAGGAATATGAAACATTGCTTGGAAGTGTCGTACAATTGTCCGTTTTGGCAGAGTTCAAAGCTGAAGACATGATTTTTTTTCCCTTTACAAAGCTGGAATACTTACCTTTTTTGTTAAAGTATCACAGATGGAGACACCCCTAGTATCCACTGGAGCACCTGTGTGGGACACCCTAAAAAGTTTGTTCTAGTGTCCCACACTGGTACTCCTGCGTCCAGATATGTAAACAGCTGCTGAGTGTCCTCTCCTTACACTGGATCAAGTTTGCATTTCATTCTAGTTACAAACCCATCTAGACAACAATGTACTAAACTTCTTTTAAGACAAATAGGCATGACCAAATGTAGTTAACCTGCATCTGCAAAAAACATTGTATTAGTGAGCGAACGAACGATATTTACTACGAACGATTACGGTGCCCACGAACCTGAAACTTGCCATTTTAAATTGTACAACAGTAAAGAAAAGCACATGGAGCAGCACAAATAAGAAGAATAGGAACACACGACAAAATACTTACTTTTTTGAAGAACTCTCTTGATTCTTCTGTACTGATCCTGCTCCCTCAATTTGAGGTCTGACCATCGTTTCCTCAGTTGATCCTTGGATCACCGTACCCCAAAATTCTCCGGCAGACTTTTCACAACTTTTGTCATGATCTTGGCCTTTCTCACATTTGGGTTTGGGTAGGGTCCATGCTTTCCGTCAGTCGGCCCTCTTGAAGATGTCCACCATCTCCACCATCTCTATAAAGGCCATATTTGAGGTCTTAAATATCCTCCGGGATCGGGACGTTTGTGGCTCGGGGCTTTCCTCGTCGTTGCTGCTACTCTCAGGCACCTGCTCTGTCTCCGTCATGTGCTCTCCCACTGCGCCGAAAGACATATATACTAGAATATAGACATATATACGGGGAATATACTAGATAGAAGGTCAGGGGCGGGCGGAGTTTTACGCATGCGCAGTGTATTTAAAGCGTAACACACGTGTGTCGTACGTACGATCTGTGAGAAGGGGAAGGAGTATCGGAAGCGCCGATCGTTAGAACGAAGGTACGATTTTAACTTGGTGCATCAGTGGCCTATACTGCTTCTAGATTGAGGCCTCAATTGGGACAAGATTATGAGAGTTTAGCCTGACATTAGGGTTTGCCTTGTGTTGTGTCTTGCAGAGAAAATGGATCTATTCAATGATGAGGACTTTATCCCCATATTCATTGCTATGTACAGGGAGCTGCCCTGTCTGTGGCAGGTAAACCACCCCTTTTATAACAATAAACCAAAGAGGAAGGCAACGCTGGATCAATTGCTGGAATTTGTGAAGCCGGTGATCCCCACGGCAGACATCCCCTATTTGAAGGCCGTAATTGGTGGCATGAGGAGCACTTATAATAGGGAGCGCAAGAAGGTCCAGGATTCCCAAAAAAACCACTATAACCAAAAATTCTAAACATTATTATGGAGAACTGACAAAAAAAAAAAAATTCTTGAAATAATAAAGAAATCATTTTTTATTAACTCTGTTTGAATATCAGCAGCAAAACATTCATTATTCTAGCATTCTAAAGAAGAAGAGAATGCGCTGCATTAAAAAGATTTAAAAATTTGCAGCGTGACGAATGTGCTATCTCCATTACGAACGCTAGTTTTACCAGACTGAGCGCTTCCGTCTCGTAATTGATTCAGAGCATGCGTGGAACTTTGTGCGTCGGAATTGTGTACACACAATCAGAATTTGCGAGAACAGATTTTGTTGTCAGAAAATTTGAGATCCAGAGCTCAAATTTTATTTGTCAGATATTCCAACAGAAAGTGTCCGATGGAGCCTACACACAGTTGGAATTTCCGACAAAAAGCTCACATCGAACATTTGTTGTTGGAAAATCCGACCGTGTGTACACGGCATTAGTGTTTTTCCTAACTTTGTTTCACTATTTGGCCTCATAGGTTATGTTAATATAGCATTTACTTTGTTAAATTTGGCAGTCTTTTTCAACCTCCCAACCAGAAGTTTTTTTTTTTCCTGGCTACTGATGTAATACTTAAATCACTCCCGCCTTTTGCCCAACAGCCATTGGACATAATACACGTCCATTCCATGAGTATTCTGCAGAGGAGGACCTTCACTTAGCAATGATGGATTATAGGCATCTGGAAGCATGAATACGTAGGACACGGTATTGAGTCAGCTGTAGGCCCTGAGAAAACTCAAAGTTTCCTCAAGTTAATGGTGGTTCCTTCACTTTGGAATAAGGTTTAATGCTGAGACTGCTCCAACCCCATGATTTGAGCTCCCCTTACAGGTGTGCTACATGCTAATTCACAGTCACAATGTGTGACCTATTCCAGAGGCTATTGCCATTTCTGGAATCAGAGGCAGTCAACCTTAAAGTGTTACTAAACTCAATTTTTTTTTATTTTATTAAAATAGCAAATGTGTTATACTTACCTGCTCTGTGCAGTGGTATTGCTCAGAGCGGCCCCAAAATCACCCCTTTTATAACAATAAACCAAAGAGGAAGGCAGTGCTGGATCACTTGCTGGAATTTGTGAACCGGTGATCCCCACGGCAGACATCCCCTATTTGAAGGCCCTAATTGGTGGCATGAGGAGCACTTATAATAGGGAGCGCAAGAATGTCCAGTATTCCCAGAGATCAGGAGCTGCAGCAGATGACATTTATGTACTATGACAGACTGCTTTTTCTGGCAGGCCAGACTGAACCCAGGCCAGCACTCTCCAATCTTCCTTCATGGCTTCCTTCCACCTGTGTTAGACAAGTTCTCAGTGTGGTTGGGTTCAAAAGAGGCACGATTGAAGAGAAGGTGGCATTATAAGCTGTCAATGCATTGTTATGCCTTGCTAATACTATATCTTCCTTAGTTCGCGTCATGAACCTTCTAAACAAATTCAACATTTTCTCTGGGCTTTACAGTGAACTGAGAGAAATCAGTCCTTCTCCCTCTTGATCCAGTGATGAGCTGGAGTGTTCTCTCTTGCATCTTAAAATGTTCCAACAGATTACCTATATATATATGTATATATGAGTAATTTATTGACCTTAATTTACTGCCCCATCCTCATGCATTTAGATTGAAGAGTCACATATGGTGTAATCTTCCATTATCAGTCATAGGCAGATTAAACCTTATAAAAATTATTTGGATGCCCCAGTTGCTCTATATTCTTCATAATTTCCCTGTCTAGATCCCAGTAAAGATATTTGCACAATTTTAAGGGTTTTTTCAGGAAACTGGAAGAAGAAACAAGCCCAGATAGCTTTGTCATTATTACAGTGCTTCAAAAACCTTGGAGGCCTCTAACTCCTTGTCAGAAACCATGAATTAGACCGAGTCGGAAGTACAGTTAAATCACACATGTTTAATAATAAGAGTAAATAGAACAAACATAGTCAAAACATAGCCAAAGTTTGGAAACCAGAATGGATAGTCAAACAAGCCAGAAAGTCAGGAAGCCAGGGAACAGCATAGTGGAACAGCAAGCAGGATCCGGAGCCAGAAGGAATGTCAGCCAAGCAAGTCTTTAACAGGAACGCAGGAGTCTCTGTGATGTTGACCAAGGCAAAGGCAGAGATCATCTGGGCTGGACGGCTTAAGTAGGCAGGACTGACAAGCAGGATATCATCAACAGGTGAGTCACTGTGGAGAGATAGGAGCTGGCAATTAGCCAACAGCTGAGCAGCCAGCTCAGAGAAGGAAGGGCTGAGCCCAGCCCTGACACTCCTGAACCCCAGTCTTTATTTTTTGGCACAACTGCAGCACCTCTCTGGATAGAGGCAAAAAACATTCTGCTCCATATTCCATGTTTCCATGTCAACCCTTAAAAACCCTAAAAAAAATAAACAAAAAAATCAGTTTCTCATTTAGTTATAAGAAGTGTTTAACCACTTGCTGACCACGCTATATCCAAATGAAGGCTACTGCAGGGCCAGGTAACTCTGGGAGGCTATCATATGAGTGCCCTATGGTGCCACTACAGTGCTCATCAGTGCTACTACAGTGCTCATTAGTGCCCTATGGTGCCACTGCAGTGTTCATTAGTTCTCTATATTGTGTAGTGCACATCAGTGAGTGATCATCAGTGCCACCCTATCAGTGGATCCTTATCAGTGCCCGTCAGTGCTATAAAAAAATGCATTTTAATTTTCTTTCCATATTTTCCAAAAACTTAGAAAAAACATAGAAAAAATGACATGTTCAAAGAGACTCATTATGTCTCATAGAATATACGTTGGGGTGTTGCTTTCCAAAATGAGGTTATTTTGTGGGTGTTTACATTGTTCTGGTGTTCCAGGGCCTTCAGATGTGTGATAGGTAATCAAGAAATTAGATGTGTAATTTATTCTCCTAGAACACCTGAAGGTGCTACTTGAATGTTGGGCCTCTGTATGTGGCCAGGCTGTGTAAAAGTCTCACACATGTGGTATCGCCATACTCAGGAGGGATAGCAGAATGTATTTTGGGGTGTAATTTTTGCTATGTACATGCTATGTAATATTTCATAAATGGACAACCTTATATATATTAGAAAAAAAAAAAAAATATATATATATATATATATGTATATATGTATATATATATATATATATATATATATATATATATATATATATATATATATATATATATACATATATATATATATATATATATATGTTTTAATTTCTTTCCACATTTTCCAAAAACTTGTAGAAAAAAGGACATGTTAAAAAGACTCATTATGCCTCAAAGTATATATGTTGAGGTGTTTGGTTTCCAAAATGGGGTCATTTTGTGAGCGTTTCCATTGTCCTGGTGCTCCAGGGCCTTCAAAATTGTAATAGGTAGTCAAGAAATTTGATGTGTAATTTATCTCTAGAACACACAGTTACACTCAGTAGGCAAGATTGAAAAAAGACACAAGTCCATCAAGTCCAACCTATGTGCGTGATTTTATGTCAGTATTACATTGTATATCCCTGAATGTTGTGGTCGTTCAGGTGCTTATCTAATAGTTTTTTGAAATTATTGATGCTACCCGCTGAAACCACTGCCTGTGGAAGAGAATTCCACATCCTAACCTCTCTAATGCCCTGTACACACGATAGGATTTTCCGACAACAATATCCATGGGATTTTTTCTGACGGATGTTGGCTCAAACTTGTCTTGCATACACACGGTCACACAAAGTTGTCGGAAAATCCGATCGTTCTGAACGCGGTGACGTAAAACACGTACGTCGGGACTATAAATGGGGAAGTAGCCAATAGCTTTCGTTTCTTAATTTATTATGAGCATGCGTGGCACTTTGTGTGTCGGATTTGTGTACACACGATCGGAATTTCCGACAACGGATTTTGTTGTCGGAAAATTTTATAGCAAGCTTTCAAACTTTGTGTGTCGGAAATTCCTATGAAAAATGTGTGATAGAGCCTACACACAGTCAGAATTTCCGACAACAAGGTCCTATCACACATTTTTCATCGGAAAATCCTATCTTGTGTACAGGGCATTAGAGTAAAGAACTCTCTATGCAGTTTAGGTTAAACCGTTTTTCTTCTAGTTTTAAAGAATGACCGTGTGTCTTATTAAATTCCCTTTCACGGAAAAGTTTTATCCCTATTGTGTGGTCACCAGTACAGTATTTGTACATTGAAATCATGTCCCCTCTCAAGTGTCTCCTCTCCAGAGAAAACAAGTTCAGTAACCTATCCTCATAACTAAGGTCTTCCAGTCCCTTTATTAGTTTTGTTGCCCTTTTCTGGACTTTCTCCAGTTCCAGCAAATCCTTCTTGAGGACTGGTGCCTAGAACTGGACAGTATACTCTAGGTGCGGCCGGACCAGAGTCTTGTAGTGGGAGAATTTTTATCTCTGGAGTTAATCACCTTTTTAATGCATGCCATTATTCTGTTTGTTTTGCTTGCTGCAGCTTGGCATTGCATGCCATTGCTGAGCCTGTCATCTATAGGACCCCCAGGTCCTTTTCCATCCTAGATTCCCCCCAGAGGTTCTCCCCCTTGTGAGTAGATTACATTCATATTTTTGCCACCCAAATGCATTATTTTACAGTTTTCTACATTAAACCTCATTTGCCATGTAGTTGCCCACCCCATTAATTTGTTCAGATCTTCTTTCAAGGTTTCCAAAAACTGCAGAGAAGTTATTGCCCTGCTTAACTTAGTATCGCCCGCAAATACAGAGATTAAGATGTATATTCCAACCTCCAGGTCGTTTATGAATAATCTAAATAGGATTGGTCCCAGGACAGAACCCTGGGGGACCCCACTTTACACCCCGGACCATTCCGAGTACTCCCCATTTATCACTACCTTCTGAACTTGCCCCTGTAGCCAGTTTTCAATCCATGTACTCACCCTATGGTCCATGCCAACGCACCTTACTTTGTACAGTAAACATTTATTGGGCATTGTATCAAATGATTTTGCAAAATCCAGATACACCATGTCTACGGGCCTTCCTTTATCTAGATGGCAACTCACCTCCTCATAGAAGGTTAATAGATTGGTTTAGCAAGAATGATTCTTCATGAATCCATGCTGATTACTGCTAATGATACAGTTGTCATTACTAAAATCTTGTATATAGTCCCTTAACATCTCCTCCAAGAGCTTGCATACAATTGATGTTAGGCTAACTGGTCGGTAACTGCCAGGAATGTAACTTGGCCCTTTTTTAAATATTGGTGCTACATTGACTTTTCTCCAATCAGCTGGTACCATTCTAGTCAGTAGACTGTTCGTAAAAATTAGGAACAATGGTCTGGCAATTACTTGACTGAGTTCCTTAATAACCATCGGGCGCAAGCCATCTGGTCCCGGTGACTTATTAAGGTTACATTTTTCAAGTCTAATGCCGCGTACACACGGTCGGACTTTTCGACCGGACTTGTCTGACGGACGCGACGGACCAAATCTGGCGGACAATCCGATCGTGTGTGGGCTTCACCGAAACTTCAGCTGACTTTTCCAGTCGCAAATCTGACGGACTTTAGATTTGGAACATGCTTCAAATCTTTACGTTGTAACTCTGCCGGACCTAGAAATCCGCTCGTCTGTATGCTAGTCCAACGGACAAAAACCGACGCTAGGGCAGCTATTGGCTACTGGCTATCAACTCCCTTATTTTAGTCCGGTGTACGTCATCACGTACGAATCCGTCGGACTTTGGTGTGATCGTGTGTAGGCAAGTCCGATCGTTAGAAAGTCCGTTGAAAGTCCGCCAAAAGTCCATCGAAAGTCTGTCGGACGGGCTGTCGGACTTTTGTAGCTGAAAAGTCCGACCGTGTGTACGCGGCATTATTCCTAATTCCTTCCTCTGTTAGCCATGAGAGGGCTTTCTGTGACATGTCATGAGGATAAACATTGCAGTTTTGGTTACTGAAGACCCCCGATTCCCTCATGAAGACTGAGGTGAAGAATAAATTCAATACCTTTGCCATCTCTCCATCCTTAGTAACCAGATTCCCAGAAACCATGAAAACAGACCGATACAGAAGTACAGTTAAATCACACTTGTTTAAAAATAAAATTAAAAAGAACAAACGTAGTCAAAACATAGCCAAAGTTCTATAACTGGAACAGATCGTCAGCCAAGCCAGGAATCAGGGATCAAAGTAGTGGAACAGCAAGCAGGATCTGTAGCCTGAAGGCAGAGGCGTAACTACAACTTTCAGGGCCCCGGTGCAAGAAATCATGAAGGGCCCCCTTGACCTCTGGTCCTGGGCCAGGATCCCTTTATTCCCATTACTCTCATTGTGGGACCATTTATTAGGGTCTCACAGCGGCCTCCTTTCTGCCGCCATGGTGGTAGAACACCAGGGCCAAGTCTCAAGTGCAACCTTTGTGACCCTGGTAGTTCTGCCTCTGTGATCCACCTGCATTTAGGTACTGCCATAAATGTGATAGATTTTACTGGCATGTAAGACCTGCACACCCAGCATCTGAAAGGCTTTTAAACAAGATGTTACTGACAGGCTCAGTGAGCGGCCCCTGAGCAGATCACCTATGACAGGAGAACCAACATACCTGTTGCTGACCCCAGGAATATGAGATGCAGTGGTGCAGGAGGAGAGCTCTGACAGCAAGTGGCTGACATTGGGGGCACTGATGGAGGTTGGAATGTCAGACTGGCAGCATTGGGCTAGCAGGGGTGGGGAGTGGTGGGGGGCAAAGTCAGGAGGCGGTTATCAGTAACAGAAGAGCCGATGCAAGAATGTTTGACTACACGGGCGAAGGTGCATTTAAATTTTTGATGCTCTTCCACTCCACCGTTCACCTGCCACCCCTCTCCCCTCCACAATGCAACCCCCACCCCTACTGTCCACAGCCATGCTGGGACCTCCTTCACATTATGCCTGTGTTTGTGATGGGGTGCAACATGAAGGACGTCTCTTCAAATCCCCTCAGGACAAATCCATCCCCACCCAATCCCCCTCTCAGCAAATATCCTCTTCCCACCTCTAGCACAGATCCTCTCCTCCAGGTCCTCCCTTCCAGCAGAACCCCCTCCCCCCTCATCCTGGGTCAAATCTGCCCCCTCCCAGTCCTCCCCAGCACAAATCCTCTTTCCCCTATGCCAGCATAAGTACTCTCCACAGTTCTGTCACAAATCCTACTACCCAAATCCCCCTTCTCAGTACAAACCCCCCCCAAAACACAAATTATCTCCCCTTCTAATACAAATCTATACTTCCCAACTGTCCTGGTTTTGGTGGGACCCTCCTGAGATACAAATGAAATCCTGTGTATCCGGATTAAGGGTCTGTGAGGGAAACCTGCATTTTTTGTGCATTTCCCACACTGCATTAAAAATGCACTGCCATAGCGATCTGCAATGGGCGTACCTCTTCACGCTGTGCCTCCTGGCAGTCATGTGATCGCTTGAAATGATCAGGAGCTTTCAGTTAGACGCAGGTAACTGTGAAGGGGGCGCTCAAGGCGCGCACATCGCTACTGATCACAATTCATGCAATTCATGCGGCCTCTCTGTGCCAAGGCCCAGGTGCAGAGAGGCCACATATTTGTGTGTGGCAAGGGGTTAATGACTACCCAAATACAAGTCACAAATGCAGTGTTTGCCTGCACCAGAATGTTTGATCAGCAGTACCATGCGATCCAGTTGCTGTGTATTTTGTAAAGCAGCGCATGCACATGCTCATTGCAGACCGACATGATTTCAGCCCACTAAAATGAAAGGGCTGAAATCGCACAGCACCTGGAAGGCATGTGGATTGCAAAGGAAAGCACAGTGTGTTCCTATATGATTTGTGCTGTGAACCGGCCCTGAGTCTTGGGGCCCAGTGCCAAAAAAAAGTTCAGGCACTTGGCTCCACTAACTTGCCTGATAGGGGGGCACTAGCATAGGTACCTGGAGCAATTGCCCTGAATCTCTAGCAAGGTGCCCAGGATCCCGACACCATGATTGTCCCCTCAATAGCAGCCGCAGCAAGTTTGTCTTTTAAGAAGGGGGGAAGGGGGCAAGTTATCAAAGATGAATACATGCAGTGATTTGAGGGGGATAAGAGGATGCTTTATGTGCTAGGGGACACTTTGAGAGGGAGAGAAATTGTGCTGGAAAGGGGGTTAATTAAAAAAATCTGACCCCATAACACGTTTTCTTCCCACCCCAAAGTGCCCCTCAGCACATAAAGCATCCTCCTATCCCCCTCAAATCACTGCAATTATTCTTCTTTGACAACTTGCCCCTTCTCTGAGTCCCCTTCACTGTGTCTCCTTCCCCTGCCAGTGCCAAGCATAAAGATTCAGTACAAACCTCAGATCAGCACGTCCCGTTCTGTTGATGCTGATTGCTGTGTCCATTCTCCTCCCCCTCCTTCTCCTGTCTCTGACATCCGAGCCGAGGAAAGGGGGAGGGGACTTCAGTCCGTGTGTAAGTGTGAGGTGGGCAGGAGGGGGGAGGAAGGGGGGAGACAGGGAGAGATGCCTTACAGTGTAATCGCAGCGTGTGGGAACAGAAAGATCCGCACACGCTGCAAGAACCAGCAGCCGCTACACCAGGTGCCGGACCGGAAGTCTTTCGTGCGGTCGTGGGGCCCCCTTACAGTGGCGGGATTTGCCAGGGCCCAGTCGCAGGTGCGACTGTTGCAACCCTGGTTGTTCCGCCACTGCCTGAAGGGATGTCAGAAAATCCAGTCTTCAGATAGTTTCTTGTGACGTGACCAAAGCGAAGGCAGAGCTCCTATGGACTGGACGGCTTAAGTAGGCAGGACTGACGAGCAGGATTAACAACATCTGGGTAACTGTGGAGAGAGATGGGAGCTGGCAATTAGCCGACAGCTGCGCGGCCAGCTCAGAGAAGGAAGGGCTGAGCCCAACCCTGACACTGGATCATTCTTTATGGGACGAATATGATCTGACCTCTTACTATTTATGTACTTAAAGAATTTCTTGGGATTTTTTTTTACTCTCCCCCACTATGTGCTTTTCGTGTTCTATCTTAGCTGCCTTGATTGCACCCTTACATTTCTTGTTGCATTCTTTGTACAGTTGGAATGCTGATGATGATCCCTCAGCCTTGTATTTCTTGAAGGCCTTTTCCTTTGCTTTTATATGCATTTTTACATTGGAGTTAAGCCACCCAGGACTTTTATTAGCTCTTTTAAATGTATTTCCCATTGGAATGCACTGACTAATGCAATTATTTAATATGCTCTTAAAGCATACCCATTTTGCCTCCGTGTTATTTGTTACTAAGATTTTATCCCAATTATTATCATCTAGCAAGGATTGTAGTTTAGGGAAGTTGTCTTTATATTCCCCTTATTTTTCCCATTTGTGTGATTTATACTAAAACTAATTGACCTGTGATCGCTGTTTCCTAAATTGCCCCGTATTTTTACATCCTTGATCAGGTGTTTCTAGTTGGTGCATTTAGGATTCCACCTCCTCACTTGCTCCCTTAGTGATGTTATCTCTCACATTCACTTGTACATCATTTTTTATATACAGGCTCACCCTTTTTTACCCTCTCTATCCCTGCAATATAGGGAATACCCTTGAATGGTTGCCAGCCAATCATGAGAGCTGTCGAACCAAGTCTCTGCAACTCCTACAAAATCTGAATCCTCTTCGTATAACAGTAGTCCTGGCATTGGTGAACATGCCACGTAGTTTAGACTGGTTATTGGATGCTCTGGGGTTGCAATTAAGACTTGTTACTATAGTCAACCTACCACTAATGCCCCCAATACTACCCTCTGGAATATGTTCCGCTCTTACTATCTCTACCTCTGCCCCTCCCTCGCCTAGTTTAAAAGCCCCTCTAACTTTTCGGCCATCTTCACTCCCAGCAGATCTGTACCTTCCCCATTTAGGTGCAGTCCGTCCCTTCTATAGAGCTGGTAACCGACTGAGAAGTTGCCCCTGTTCTCCAGGAACTCAAACCCCTCCTTTCTACACCAGCTCCTCAGCCACTTGTTTACTTCCCTAATCTCCCTCTGCCTTTCTAGTGTTGCTTGAGGTTCTGGTAGTATTTCTGAGAATACGACCTTGGAGGTCATTTTCCTCAATTTAGCTCCTAAGTCCCGCTTAGGAGTGTTCCCTGCATGTTGAGCCTTTCTATGTGGCCAGACTGTGAAAAAGCCTCACACATGTGGTATCGCCATACTTAGGAGTAGCAGAATATGTTTTGGGGTGTAGTTGCAAGTATGCATATGCTGTGTGTGAGAAATAACCTGCTAATATAACAATTTTGTGTGTGTGTGTGTGGGGGGGGGGTAGATTGTCAAAAAAAATCTTAATTTTGCAAAGAATTATGGGAAACAATTACAACTTCAAAAAACTCACCATGCCTGTTACTAAATACCTTGGAATGTCTGCTTTCCAAAATGGGGTAATTTGGGGGGTATTTGTACTGTCTTGGCTTGTTAATGTCTCAAGAAATGAGGCTGTCAGGTGTGTTCAATTTTCAATGATTGGCACCATAGCTTGTAGACTCTATAACCTTCACAAAGACCAAATAATATACACTAATTTGTTTTTGTTTTTTACCAAAGATATGTAGCAGTATAACTTTTAGCCAAAATTTATGAAGGAAAATTACTATTTTGCAAAATTTTATAAAATGCATTTTTGTTTACAAAATGTTTTGTCTTTTTAGTTATAGTGCAAAAGAAAAAAAAAAAGAAAAAAAAAATCATATGGGTACAGTGTAGCATGACTAAGTAATTGTCATTCAAAGTGTGAAAGCTGAAAATTGGCCTGGACAGGAAGGGGTTATAAGTTCCCAGTAGGCAAGTGGTTAAGAAATACCCTGGCTGCTAAGATCGTCTTGCACCAAATTCAGGTATCAAAGCCATGAAGCAACTCCTCCACCTTAGCACAGTGACACAGCCATACTTAAAATAGGTTCATGTGCCAGGACTGCATATCCCACTCACTGTTTACACTTCCTATATACTGTATGTTGTACACATCCTACATTAATAAAAACTAAACTGTGCGCATATTTTTTGATGCAGAGTGAAATATTTATGTTACTCATAATGCTTATTAAAAATACAGAATGGGAAATGACACTAAGGAAAATGAAAATCTTCAGATTAGGTTAGAGTAGGTTTGTTCATGGTGTATTGGGACCTGACTATGAAAATACAACAGAGGAGTAAAGCTTTGCTCATTAGAGTTGCATTAACATAAAACAAAGCTGTGATCAGGAAAGTAAAACGGGACTTTCAAGTGGTCTCGGATCTTTTGGAAGCTTTTTTTTTGTGTGTGTGTATTTTTCCTTTTCTTCTTTAAGCTGTATAGCAGCAATTTAGTCTTGGAGCTGAGCTGTAATCACTAACTGCATCTTGGATCTGCTTTTTCCCCCCTCTCCATCTCTTTTATGGCTCATTCTCTCTCCATGCAGAGACGATTTGCAACAGATTAAAATGGTATAAAAGGGGAGGCTTTCTCTTTGTGCATGTAAGTGGATGTTAAGTGCTAGGTTTCTTCTGAAAGAAAGAAGACAAAATCCTGTCATGACCCTTATTAACTTGTAATGACAATCTGTCATTCGGTGAAGTATTCTCCTCACTTTAGAATACTGCTTTTTTACTCTTGTACAGTTGTCCTTGTTTGGAAAGGGTTAATAAAAGTACTTTTTGATTTTTTTTTTTCTTTCAATCAACTATTATTTAATTAGCTGAGTGTACAATGTATATGCATGTTAATGGTAACACTAAAAAAACATGGGAAACATTTTAATTTTACAGGCTTGTTATGTATTCACATTCTAAAGGGGTGTTTTTTTTTTTTTTTGAGAACTCCAGTCAAACAGCTACTGTACGTTATTATTTATTATTATTATACAGGATTTATATAGCGTCAACAGTTTGCACAGCGCTTTACAACATGAGGGCAGACAGTACAATTACAATACAAGTCAATGCAGGAGGGATCAGAGGGCCCTGCTCTTTAGAGCTTACAATCTAGAAGGGAGGGTCAAGTGGAAACAAAAGGTAATAACTGTGTGGGGTGAGTTGATGGAGAAAATGAAAATACAGTTGTTAGGTGTGGGTAGGGTAGGCTTCTCTGAAGAGAAGGGTTTTCAGAGATCGCCTAAAAGCTAATAGAGTAGGAGATAAGTGGACAGATTGGGGTAAGGCATTCCATGGCATTGGAGAAGCTTTGGAAAAGTCCTGAAGGCGAGCATGGGAGGAGGTGACGAGGGAGCTAGAGAGCAGGAAGTCTTGAGAGGAATGAAGAGAATGAGTAGGTTGGTATTTAGAGACTAGGTCAGTGATGTAGCTGGGGGCAGAGTTGTGGATGGCTTTGTAAGTAGTTGTTAGTATTTTTAATTTAATTTGTTGGGTGAGCGGAAGCCAGTGGAGGGATTCACAGAGAGGGGTAGCAGAGACAGAGCGATTGGTAAGGTAGATGAGTCTGGCAGCAGCATTCATTATGGATTGAAGAGGTGATAGAGGTAAGCCAATGAGAAGGGAGTTGCAGTAGTCAAGACGAGAGATGACCAGGGAGTGAATTAAGAGCTTTGTTGTGTCATTAGTTAGAAAGGAGCATATTTTGGAGATGTTGCAGAGGTTGAGGCGGCAGGATTTGAACAGTGATTGGATGTGGTGCTTAAAGGAGAGTTCAGAGTCCAGGAAAACACCTAGAACCTTGGCATGTGGGGATTGGCTCATAGTTGTGCCATCAATTTTGACAGAGAGATCAGGGGAAGGGGCATATGGGGGAGGAAAAATTATAAGTTCGGTTTTGGATAGATTAAGTTTGAGGAAGTGGTGTGACATCCGGACTGATATATCTGAAAGTAAATTAGTGATACGTGAGGAGACAGAGGGAGTGAGCTGAGGGGTAGAAAAATAGATTTGGGTGTCGTCAGCGTAGAGGTGGTATTGGAAGCCATGGGAGGCTATCAGCTGACCTAGGGAGGAGGTGTAGATTGAAAATAGGAGAGGTCCAAGAACAGAACCTTGGGGGACCCCGACAGATAAAGGAAGAGGAGAGGAGGAAGTAGAGTAAATAGAAATTAAATGCATATATGGAAACTGTACCCGCCATCCACTTGAATCTACTTGAAATACATAGAGCTCTGCCTCACAGCATTGCCCAGTCTGGGAGTGCAGAATACCTATGTTCCCTCTGCTGCAGTTAAGTAGCACTTACAGGTCTTGCTTCTTCTTTGGCTGGACAATGAACGGAGAAGCAGCTTATTGGTAAGCTCATCTCACTGTCACTGGCTCCTTGTGTTGCTTCTCCTTCTTCCAACCTTAGCTCTGCTGTACAGGGGAATCTAAGAAGGTGATACTATGTCAAATTTAGATACTTGCACTGCTTACACTTTAAAAATACACTTCAGTATTTTTGGTTTGCATATGTAATGCTATGGGCGACAGCCGTTGAGCTGACTTGCTGTTTTACTTTATAACTGTCACGTCTCGAATACATGTTTTGAATGTTGACATAATAAAAACATTTTCAACTCTAAAAATACACTTCATGATGTATTAATAAATACAGAACTACATTCATTCATGTCATTTACACTCACCGGCCACTTTATTAGTTACACCTTGCTAGTACCGGGTTGGACCCCCTTTTGCCTTCAGAACCACCTCAGTTCTTCATGGCATAGATTCAACAGGGTGTTGGAAACATTCCTCCGAGATTTTGGTCCATGTTGACATGATAGCATCACGCAGTTCCTGCAGATTTGTCGGCTGCCCATCCATGATGCAAACCTCCCGTTCGACCAATCCCAAAGGTTCTCTATTAGATTGAGATCTGGTGACTGTGGAGGCCATTGTGGTACTTATTGTCATGTTCAAGAAACCAGTTTAAGATGATTTGAGCTTTCTGACATGGTGCATTATCCTGCTGGAGATGCTGCATCAGAAGATGGGTACACTGTAGTCATAAAGAGATGGATATGTTCAGCAACAATATTCAAGTAGGCCGTGGCATTTAAACTATGCTCAATTGGTACTAAGGGGCCCAAAGCGTCCCAAGAAAATTCACCCCCCATGCCATTACACCACCATCACCAGCCTGAACCATTGATACAAGGCAGGATGGATCCATGCTTTCATGCTGTTTACGCCAAATTCTGACCCTACCATCTAAATGTCACAGCTGAAATCCAGTCTCATCAGACCAGGCAACATTTTTCCAATATTCTGTTGTCCAATTTTGGTGAGCCTGTGCGAATCAGTTTTTCTGTTAGCTGACAGGAGTGGCACCCAGTGTGGTCTTCTGCTGCCGTAGCCCATCTGCTTCAAGGTTTGATGTGTTGTGCATTCAAGGATGGTATCCTGCATACCTTAGTTGTAATGAGTAGTTATTTGAGTTACTGTTGCCTTTCTATCATCTCACGTCTGTCAGAGGAGAATGGACGTCTGCCCATTCTCCTCTGACATCAACTAGGCATTTTCTTCCACACAATTGCCACTTACTGGATATTTTCTTTTTTTCAGACCATTCTCTTTAAACCCTAGAGATGGTTGTAAGTGCCAATTCAAGTTTTTTTAGCAGTTTTTGAAATACTCAGACCAGCCTGTCTGGCACCAACAACCATGCCACGTTCAAAGTCCCTTAAATCCCCTTTCTTCCCCATTCTGATGCTCGGTTTGAACTTCAGCAGGTCATCTTTACCACGTCTGGATGCCTAAATGCATGGAGTTGCTGCCATGTAATTGGCTGATTAGAAATTTGTGTTACCAAACAATTGAACAGGTATATCTAATAAAGTGGCGTTCAGCCTTCACCACAGATCGGGGGGATTCTGAAAGTCAGTAGGCCAATTGCTACTAGTTTCCTCATATTTTATTCTTCTACGGAATTATGTTTTATCTGAAACAAAATATTGACCTGTTTTGATTATAAACACATAGCTAAATACATCTATGGTCATGCTTCATTCCTGTGTTTACACAGAAGTGTGGGGACATGTGGTGACATTCAGTGTGCTGCAGTAAAAATGCAGACATACTGCATTTTCTGCACTGCACCAGTCATCACACTAGCATTGCTGTGTGAATAGGGAACTTATAAAACAATTGTTTTCTCTGTGTTCCAGTGGTCCAGTTCAGAAAAAATGCAGGCCGCCACAGTACAAATGAGCCCAAATGGAAGAGGTCCAGGATTTTGAGAACAAGTTATCTAGAGCAGTGTTTCTCAACTCCAATCCTCAAGGCGCCCCAGCAGGTCATGTTTTCAGGCTTGCCATTATTTTGCACAGGTGATTTGATCCGTTTCACTGCCTTAGTAATTACCACAGCTGTTTCAAATGAGGGAAATCCTGAAAACATGACCTGTTGGGGCTCCTTGAGGACTACAGCTGAGAAATACTTATCTAGAGGACAGCTTTGATTATTTGTTGGCATTTGTTTCAATAGATGTTCAATAGATAAATAGCTGATCTAACCAGTTTTACTTTATTAACTGTATTTGTCTTGTGGAGAATGAAGTTGCATTTTACAATATACCTAAGCAATAAGGGTGTAACAGGTTAAAAAATGTAGTTTATTATGTGTATCATGTCTAGTAGTGTGTATAAAATATCCTTTGATACAGCCGTATAACATATCTGTTTTGTAAATTTGGCCAATTCTACCCAAACTCTTCACATTTGTCCAAAACTGCTGTTGGAGAATGCATATTAAAGATCTGTGTGTGTCAAAAGCAGAGGCATCAACACAATGAAGGTGGACAAACTACCATGGCTTATCAATCGTTTTTGAGTAAGGCAGGCTTTAGATTGTGGAATTTTCTTTTCTTCCACCGTGGGTGGAAGGAAAGAAAACAGCTCAGTTCCTCAATCAACACAGTCAGTGTGTAGGGGAGCATTCCTTGCCGGCAGAACACAATGATTAGTGGTGCCGGCTATGGCCAGTGGCACTAATCAATCAGGAAGAACCCAACAAGCTGGCTGTACACAAGTCAGTTGATAGATCAACTTTTGTACAACCAGGGTGCCCATACATGGATCAAAATTTGGCTGGTCCCTGGCCAAATTCAGATCCATGTATGGCCGGCTAAAGGCATGTAATCCAAAGTAACATTGCCTTTGGTGTGTGTGATACAATTTTTTTTAATGGTAGCATTTTTGTTTGTGAATTATACATTTTTCTTTTGGCTGTATGTGGTTTTCATATGTATCCACGTTCACTGCACACAACATTAGTAAAAATCCACTGCTTTGCACCATTTTGTGCAACTGTCAAATAAAAAAGAAAAGAAAAACAGCTTACAGATATAAAACAAAGTATAAATATATATTTAAAAACACATTGTAGTACTTTTTTGTAGCCCACTGTAGCATATCATTGTATATCCATTCCTACATTTTATTTAGATCTCATTCATCATGACATTGGGTGTCGATTATCATAAGTCAGGGCCATCTGGAGCTGTCATTTCAAGAAAGGACTGCCTTGTCATTTTAGTGCAGCCATTTTGCCAGGGCACAGAACAGACGTTTGTCAAACTTTTGATGCCATTTGTATTCTGCGTTCCCAAAGGGTTTTTGAGCTATAAATAGTAATATTTTATTCACAGATGTCTAGAAGCCTTTGTAACTTGACATTAGTGATAGAATGGTTTACATAAAGTGGACTGTCTACTTTTTCTTAAAGCTAAACTAAATGTGAAAAAAAAAATCACTAAGAACTGTTAGTACAATCTTTGCAGTCAATGGTATTGTTCATATCAATCAATATAGTTTTAGCTGACAGGTAGATTAGAATTTGAAAGTACAGATTGTTATTTTTTTTCCTACTGTCTTAAAGTTAAACTGTCCTTAAAGGCTAAATCCAGCTCAAAGTTTTTGTTAACTTTTTGGGGAAAGGATTAGAACCTCTGTCAGGTCAGGTCTGCTTTGTTTTCTGTAGAAAGAGGAGATTTAGGCTCCATGCACACTGGCTTAAAAAACGTCGCTTCCACAAGAGTTTTGTGTTTTGCCTGTAGAAGCAACTCAATGTTATCCTATGTGTCTATGCACATTAGGATGATTACAGACATATTTTGAGCTCAACGTTTAGAGGCGGGAAAAAAAAACCTTCTGGTTCATGTTTCTGATTGGAGCTCACCTGCAGAAAAAAAGTAAAAGTCTCCTAAACTCGTCTAAACTTTGTACCAAAAATGCTCTATATGAGCGTTTTTTACTGCAAAGAAAACAGACTTTTTTAAGCCCAGTGTGCATAGAGCCTTATACTTACTATCTGTTCTGGTGTCACAAGGGTAGGGAGTGATGGGATATCTCTCTAATGGTAACAGGGACAACAAAAAAGCCCATCTATGTTGTTGAGTAGGGAGAGGGTATAACATCTGACAGATTTTGTATTGCTTTTTGTTTGTTCTTGTCCCAGTGATTCCACACCATCTTATTTCTTGTTCTAATCCATAACGCACATGCGGGAAGGAAGAAGCGAGAAAAAAAGGGGGGCAAAGGGATTTTTGTTGTCCCCTTCTTCCTTCTCGCATGTGCGTTGGTTTAGACCTTGTTATTCCAGGATGCAGGTACCTTTCATTAATTATATATTAAATATAGTATATATTAAGAGCACATACCAATTTTATATATTATTTCTTGTTCTGGTGTCACCCTAATTAAGGACAAAATGGAACCCACCAGAAGTTCTGACTTCTACCAACTATTTTAAAATTTGAAAAGAATGTTTTGGCTGGACTGATCAACTACTGTTTTTTTTGTTTTGCCACTCTGGTTGGAGTAGAGTGCATGCTGTATGGTACCATAATTGCCATTGGGCCGACACTCCTTTGCATGTGAGCAGCTTATGACTTTTGATATATGATGGAGTTTATAGGACAGTTCTCATATCTGTGTGCTTTAGTGTTATTGTCTATAATAGCTACGATACTGTCATTCATTGTCGGTGCAGTTTCACATGCACTTTTCTGCACCAAAAATGAACAGTTGTGATCTTAAGCTAAAAGAGTCCCAGTGATAGCAAGGGGTGTGGCTGTTTCAAGCAACACTTGTGACATTTGGGCCATGAAGAGGTGCCATAATTGCTTATATCATTGCAAGCTGGAATGATAACAAAATACATGTTCTTACACATTGGAAATTTTTTTTACATTCAATATTATCTATTGAAAAACTCATATGCAATACTAGCATTTCTTAACCATATTGGGCAAATTATTACAGTGGCTGCCAGTGATTCTTGACTTATTTAAGGTTATTTTATGTCCTAAATTATGTTAGATATCTACACAAGTATTAACACCCTTAGGCAACCCACAGATTGCAGGAAAGACAGTGTTGACAGGTGAATCCCTCCCACTGAGCAATTGTCTTCTCCCGGCGGAGGGGGGGGCAGGGAAGCCATCCCTGTTGAGAGAAGGCGGTGATTATCGCAAGCGGCTATAGCAGCTGCTGGTGATAATCAGAAGCCAATCCGGCAGGCTGATTGTACCCAAGTTGTTCATTCAATCAACTTGGTACATTCAGTCTGCCCATTAATGGTTTGAATCTCGGCCGGTTCCTGCTGGTCATACACCTTTCAAACTCAATGTGCATTGTTTGGTTAATCTTCTCAAGGTCTACTAGGACTGTGTTCTAGAGCCCTGGCTAAACAATCCATTCAATTTATATCTAGTCTGGAAGGCTATTGGATTATATCATCTTCTACAGAAGATTGTTTAGTCAAATTGCAAGGGGTATAGCCAGCATACGGTGAACCTTTTTTTTTTTTTTTTGCTTCCTTTTGGTTTGTTAAATTTCCTTTTAGTCGGGTTTACTTACACTTTAATTGTCATTTGGTGAGAAATAGCATGCATGGTCACTTAATTTATTGCCAATCTACATGTAATTTTTTGGCAGTTAAAAGTAGGTAAATATACCTATTTTAGTGGATGTAAGATGTATGTATTCTTTTCCGTGAAACACCTAGAGTCACTGTGGTCACCTGAGACTTTAATGATTGCTGCTGTTTGGGTGACTGTTGCTGGTGGGAGGTACTGATCATTGACACAAGGGTTGACAGCTTTATGTACATAAAAATGTCACAAAACAGAAAACAACATTGTGTCATTTAGTAGCCATGAAATCAAGGAACACTTTCGGCATGCAGTTCTCTGTAAATCCTGCCATTGTGTGTAGATATGGCTACTGTTTCAAACAGTATACAAGTCATTTGTTTTTATCTATTTTAACGTATATTTTAACCCAATTAATAAAATCTCATATCATTTGTAACATGTTGATGTCATTACAAAAGTCTCTTTCAACATTTGTGGATCTACTGCTTTGTTGAGGACTGGTTCACACTTGCCCACACAGGAAAATGTTCAGTTTTCCTGTGTGGGCTAGTGTCCCTGCTGGGTGGGCTTTGGGGGGCGCAATGTCATGTTATTTTACAACACAACTCACTGTTTTCCCCCTGATTTTTAAGTTTATTGAAATGTCTCAAAGTGAAATTTCATTAACTTGTACTGCAGCCGAGCTATGGTGCATTAAAATGCAGGGTGTGACAGAAAGTTGCAGTAAAACTGAAATGTTGCCGTTTTCTACAAATCAATTTTCTGCAGCTGCCCACTGTTCTAGTGTGAACAGAGCACACAGAAAACAATTGTTTACTGTGTTCCTGTGTGGAGAGCAGTGTTTTTCTAGTGTTGTGTTCTAGTGTCTAGTGTCTGCACAAGTGTAAATGAGCCCTTAAATAATACCGGTAATCAACTTATGAAGGTCTTTATTGAGGCATATCTTGTTAGGCTTCATGTACCTATAGCCTACTTTGGCCGCCAGCTGTGGGACAATACTGCAAAATCACGGCAAAATTGTGCTGTGATTTTGACACGTTTTGTGGCCGGTGGTCAAAATGTTGCTATCCTGAACGTGGTTCTTCCGCGTTCAGAAGAGGGACGTTGAAGCTCCCCTAACTGCAACAGCTCCTAAACTCTGCTAAAAGCCTATGTGTACATTGCCACATAGGCTTTTATGTAGTTCATTTTAAGAGCTTTTGCAAAAAAAAACAAAAAACAAAAGATCCTAAAATCAAGTTTAGGAGCTGTAGTGTACATGAAGCCTTATTATGCTCCAGCTTTAAGACCCTATCACACATGAATCTAGAGACTACAAGCTGTTTTATCACACAATACACAGGGTCTACCGTTGCCACCATTAAGAACCCCACCCAAGGGAATGCCTTGCAGCCATTGCTGGACTGGATGTATATAGACAGGAAGTGGCTGCAATAAGGCTGAAGCAGATCAGCAACACTGAGAGGCACACAAGAAAGAAAAATGCCAAAACACATAGTTTATTAAAAAAAAGTGAAAACAAGTCTTTTATACAAAGTTTTTTTTTTTTTTTTTAAATAATATAGAGTATTTTAGTCAACTGTATGTCATTTCATTTAGGGTTTACATCTACTTTCTTTAAGATGTGCTTTCTTTTAGGCAGAATCTTTATATTAGTTTGCAAATGCTTGCACAGAGGAATTTGCTTTGTAATAGCTTTTCTGCAAGCAAACTTTTAAAAATGTTTTAAAATAGATTGTACCACATCACATCACAGCTTTCTTGAAATACTAAAAGTGATTCTGTTGCTCACATTAAATGTTAAAAATCTGCTACAAAATTATTTGACCACCTACTTGGCATTAATCATGTAAAAACGAAATGGATAAATAAAAGCCACATGCACTGTGTTTTACAATACATATATACAATACAGTCATTGCATGCATGACTATATCTGCTTGTTGACATGGCACATCTGTTGGTAGTTAGCAGCCACTGGCATAATTGTTCATTCTGCTAGGTGTTATTACCAGCAGTGTTCCCCAAAACACTGGATTGGGAGCCACAAGGAGCCACTTTGATGTAGCAACCAGTAAACTCTTGGCAGATGCATACTTCCAATCTGCTGCAATACATACTTCCTATATCCATGAAGCCAAGCACACCATGGACTAATTTATAGTATTCATACAATTATATTACAGTGTAATGGATGTTTTTGAATGGTATTTTCTTATATTTTGTGTGGGACACCAAAGGTTGCTGGCAACAGCCCTTGTTCTGTTTTTGTCTGATGAACTAACAACAAATGGCATCTTTTGCTTTAAAGACTAAAAGAAGCTTAACAATGTGCTTGATACATAATGAATTCAATGGGGTTTGTGCTTTTATTTTGCAAGACATTAGCAAAAATAATTCTCAGAGCATGAACGCATGATTTAATCAATGAATGTTAATAATGAGTTCTTTTATCTAATTTGTTTTGCCTTTTCCCCTCCTATGTGAAGACCTTACCTGTTTGGAGCAGGATGTTTTTCCATCAAAGCTCCTTGGTAAGTTCTGAATCCCCAGCATGCTTATAATTCATGTTTTTTTAACCAGCTGTAACTCATCTCTTGTGTTCTATTTGGTCGACGTTTTGATGGAGGCACCTTATTGTCATGTGAATCCCAGCGCTTGATTTACTAAAGTCAGATTTATTTAGCAACCAGAAGATAAACATATGGTATATTGTATTATTTTCACAGGATAACGACATCAATAAACAAAACAAATAATGATGTAGTGATAAAATTTGAATTTTGATGACTGTGATGATAAATATTATTTTAGAAATTGGTGCTTTATTTTAGTCAGGCCTGTTCAGTATAGAATGCAGGGCTGTTGAAATAAAGAGGCAAGAGATTCCTCTTAGACCCAATAAAACAGGCAGCCAACACTGTATCATAGTACTGTATTCTAAGGCAGGCCATACATGATTTGCCATACATTAATCATTTCTATTTTTGTTCAGCCAGTGAGTTGAGTGAAAAATGAACGGATTTCCCCCATTCACATTTGATGTGGATGGGGGAATCTTTTCTGCTTTAGTATTCTGTTCTGACAATGGGGAGCCTTCCCCACTGTCAGAATACTGGCTATAGTATTGCCAACTATAGTCAGTGGCACTCATCGTTTGGGAAAAGCCTGAAAGGCTGGTTGTACACAAGTTGATCAGTAGATCAACTTGTGTACAACCAGCTACCCCATAAATGGTGTCCTAGGAAAGACCTTTGTAGTTAATTGCTTGGTTAGGGTAGACTATCATTTACTAATTTAAATACAATTGAAAATAGTTTTAATTTGCACATTTGCATTGCCTTGATGTTAAAACACAAATACGAGTGTTCAGTTTCTCTTGCCAAGCTTTGGTAGCCCACAAATAAAATCTTTCACATAAGCAGTTATGCCCTAAAGGAAGTGTAGGGCCTGTATAAAAACAAAGTAAACCTGCTTGAATTAACGTGTCATTTTTGTAGCAATTTAATGAAACAGAAATTTCTATTAAAATAATATCTATAGTTAAAGTGATTGCAAGGGTAAATATTGTTTTTTTTTTTTTTAAATAACAAACATATCATACTATATATATCATACATAACATATCATACTTACCTCCACTGTGCAGCTCGTTTTGCACAGAGTGGTCCCGAACCTGCTCTTCTGGGGTCCGGCGGCTCTTGCAGCTCCTCCCCACATCTGATAACTCCCTCAGAGAAGCGCTTCCCCGAGGGGGTTACCTTGCGGGCGCGCGCCCGAGTCCAGCATTCATCGTCCATAGCCGCCGAATGCAGGACTCAGCCCCGACCCCCGGCGCCCGCATCATTGGATTTGATTGACAGCAGCGGGAGCCAATGGCTGTGCTGCTATCAATCTATCCACTCAAGAACCGGGAGCCCGGGGAGAGAGAGACAGCGCGTCCCCGACGACTGAATGAAGGGGTTCAGGTAAGTAAAACGGGGGGGGGGCTGGGGGACCGGATCGGATCGGATGCATTAAGGTGAAAAAACACAAATCTTTACAACCCCTTTAAAAATCTTTTTTTACTTTATGAAAAATATAAAAACTGTATTCAACTTTATTGTTAGGTTATTTCATAATTACTTAGTTTTAAAATTTTGCTTTTCTAGTGGATTCCTTGTGAATGATCAATTCCTCTAAGTTGAATGGACTTCTGTTCCTTATTATAAAACAACTGATATAAGACAAACATTTTTAAAAATGTGTCAAAAAATGTAAACTCAAATAAGCTTTACCCTTTTTCAGGTTTTTATTCTGAATGTGAATGATTTGTAATTAATGTGTTCTAATATTTTTAAGGCTAGTTTCTGTTTAAAGATCTTAATATATTGATTTAAATAAAATTGACACACAAAGATGGACATAGTACTTCATTATACATACAGTATCTCACAGACATGAGTACACCCCTCACATTTTTGTAAATATTTTATTATATCTTTTCATGTGACAACACTAAAGAAATGACACTTTACTACAATGTAAAGTAATGAGTGTACAGCTTGTATAACAGTGTAAATTTGCTGCCCCCTAAAAATAACTCAACGCACAGCCATTAATGTCTAAGCTGCTGGCAACAAAAGTGAGTACACCCCTAAGTGAAAATGCCCAAATTGGGCCCAATTAGCCAGTTTCCCTCCCCGGTGTCATGTGACTCGTTAGTGTTACAAGGTCACAGGTGTGAATGGGGAGCAGCTGTGTTATATTTGGTGTTATCACTCTCACTCTCCCATACTGGTCACTGGAAGTTCAACATGGCACCTCATGGCAAAGAAAACTCTGAGGATCTGAAAAAAAAGAATTGTTGATCTACATAAAGATGGCCTAGGCTATAAGAAGATTTTCAAGACCCTGAAACTGAGCTGCAGCACGGTGGCCAAGACCATTCAGCGGTTTAACATGATAGGTTCCACTTGGAACAGGCCTCGCCATGGTCGACCAAAGAAGTTGAGTGCACATGCTCAGCGTCCTATCCAGAGGTTGTCTTTGGGAAATAGACATATGAGTGCTGCCAGCATTGCTGCAGAGGTTGAAGGGGTGGGGGGTCACCCTGTCAATGCTCAGATCATACACTGCACACTGCATCAAATTGATCTGCATGGCTGTCATCCCAGAAGGAAGCCTCTTCTAAAGATGATGCACAAGAAAGTCCGCAAACAGTTTGCTGAAGACAAGCAGACTAAGGATATGGATTACTGGAACCATGTCCTGTCGTCTGATGAGACCAAGATAAACTTATTTGGTTCAGATGGTGTCAAGCATGTGTGGCGGCAACCAGGTGAGGGGTACAAAGACAAGTGCGTCTTGCTACAATCAAGCATGGTGGTGGGAGTGTCATGGTCTGGGGCTGCATGAGTACTGAAGGCACTGGGGAGCTACAGTTCATTGAGGGAAACATGAATGCCAACATATACTGTGACATACTGAAGCAGAGCATGATCCCCTCCTTTCCGAGACTGGGCCGCAGGGCAGTATTGCAACATGATAAAGACCCCAAACACACCTCCAAGATGACTACTGCCGTGCTAAAGAAGCTGAGGGTAAAGGTGATGGACTGGCCAAGCATGTCTCCAGACCTAAACCCTATTGAGCATCTGTGGGGCATCTTCAAACAGAAGGTGAAGGTCTCTAACATCAACCAGCTATGTGATGTCGTCATGGAGGAGTGGAAGAGGACTCCAGTGGCAACCTGTGAAGCTCTGGTGAACTCCATGCCCAAGGGGGTTAAGGCAGTGCTGAAAAATGATGGTGGCCACACAAAATATTGACACTTTGGACATTTTCACTTAGGGGTGTACTCACTTTTTTTGCCAGGGGTTAAGAAATTAATGGCTGTGTGTTGAGTTATTTTGAGGGGACAGCAAATTTACACTATTATACAAGCTGTACACTCACTATTTTACGTTGTAGCAAAGTGTCATTTCTTTAGTGTTGTCACATGAAAAGATATAATTAAATATTTACAAAAATATGAGGGGTGTACTCACTTTTGTGAGATACTGTATATATGTGCATTGTGGGAGTGGCACAGAGTGTATTTGCATAAAGATTGTGTTCATCTGTACCATAGTGCAACAGGATTTAAAGTATTTCAGACACTATAGAGTCAGGCAGCCCATACATTGATTTTTTTTTTCGATGAACTGGTGGATTGAACTAGAAAAAAAAAAAAAAAAAAGGTTTTGATACCCCCATCCACACATTCAATGTGGGTGAGGGAATCCTTCCCACTGTGGTATTGTGTTCTGGCAGCGGGGAGCCTTCCCCGCGGTCAGGATACAATGGTCAGTGTTTCCAACTATAGCTGGTGGCACTGATCGGAAAAATCTGACATGCTGGTTGTACACAAGTCAATCAATAGATCGCACATACATTAATCTAAATTTATACAGTCCCTGCTTAACCAGCTGAATTTCCGTCCATGTATGGACGACTGTACTGTATTTTAGATCAAGCGAGTTACCTTGTTATGAATCTTCAATAAAGTTAACTGGAAACTACTCTGTGGTTGTGTGGAATGTAGAATGTAAAGTTTCTATAGGATTAAGTTCTGGAGACTGACTAGGCCACTCCATGACCTTAATGTGCTTCTTCTTGAGCCACTCCTTTTTTGCCTTGGCAGTATGTTTTGGTCATTGTCATGCTGGAAGACCCATCCACAACCCATCTTTAGTGTTCTGGCTGAGGGAAGAAGATTCTCATCCAAGATTTTACAATACACGGCCCCGTCCATTGGCCCCTCAATGCAGCAAAGTTGGTGTATACTTTTCACAGAGAAACAGCCCCAAAGCATCATGTTTCCACCTCTGTGCTTCACTGTAGGGATGGTGTTCTTAGGGTCATAGTCAGCATTTTTCTTCCTCCAAACATGGTAAGTCGATTTAATGCCAAAGAGCTAAATCGTAGCCTTGTCTGACCACAACACTTTCTCCCAATTCTTATTTGAAACATTTAGATGTTCATTGGCATGACTGTACATGTGCCTTCTTGAGGAGGGGGACTCGCCATGTTTGGAGGAAGAAAAATGCTGACTATGACCCTAAGAACACCATCCATACAGTCAAGCATGGAGGTGGAAACATGATGCTTTGGTTCTGTTTCTCTGCTAAAGGTACAGACTGACTTTGCCGCATTGAGGGGCCAATGGATGGAGTCATATTTTGTAAAATCTTGGATGAGAACATTCTTCCCTCTGCCAGAACACTGAAAATGGGCCGTGGATGGGTCTTTCAGCATGACAATGACCCAAAACATATTGCCAAGGCAACAAAGGAGTGTCTCAAAAAGAAGCACAATATGGTCATGGAGTGGCCTAGCCAGTCTCCAGACCTCAATCTTATAGAAAATTTATGGAGGGAGCTGAAACTTTGAGTTCCCAAGTGACAGCTAAGAAACCTAAAGGATTTAGAGAAGATCTGAGAAGAAGAGTGGACCAAATTCCTTCTTGAGATGTGTGCAAACCTGGTGACCAACTATAAGAAATGTCTTACCTCTGTGCTTGCCAACAAGGATTTCTCCACCAAGTACTAAGTCATGTTTTGCTTGGGGATCAAATACTTATTTCACTCACTGAACTGCAACTCAATCTATAACATTTGTTTTATGTGTTTTTTCTGGATTTTTGGTTGATCTTCTGTCTCTATCATTTAAAATACACCTATGATAAAAAAATATAGACCCTTCATTTATTTGTAAGTGGGCAAACTTACAAAATCTGCAGGAGATCAAATAATCATTTTCCCCACTGTATGTTAAAGCCTAAGTTTAGTCAAAAATGTTAAACAGTGTAAAAAAAGTCAGGAAAAAAGACATTACTTGCTATCAGTGAAAAGTGTCCCTTGTGCTGCTGGCTCCTGCTTTAGTTGAATACTCCTCTGATCCCCATCTGGTGTGGAGGGGTGTTCATAGAGCCTAGAGATCTTTGACAGGCACTCCGCTAGAGTGGCAGCTATGCCTGCCCTTTCTATCCACCTCCTACATTCACAGAAGCTGTACTGCTATACAATGAAAAATGATCCATGAATGGAGGACAGGCAAATTCATGAAAGATCTTCTCCTCCATTCATAGATTGCAGTTCATTCCTGGAAGCTATAGTACAGCATCTATGAATGGAGGAGGAGGAGGGCAGAAAGGATGGCCATATTTGGTGACACGGACCCCGTACTCAAGATGAGTATGTCTGCCGTCTATCCTTCTTTTGTCTGGTACCAGCACAATCCAAGGTCCCTTAGCCCGTCCAGTCACTTGTCGAAGCATCAATGTAGGGTGAAAACATAAGACTCTTTATTCAAACACAGGCACAAAGAGATTATATATACTCAGGAGTTAATCCTCCTTCAGTGCATAATGACACAGGGTAGGGTAAACTTTACCTCCTTCAGTAACATGACACACAGGTATTCAAACATTTCAACAGTAGACCGTCATCTGGGAGGGGCTGCTGGAGAAACCCCCCTCCCCTCTCCCAGCTAATCCACATACACATATACATCCCATAATAGGTTGCTCCCAAGGCAGACAGAAACAATAGAACAATGGGATACAGCCGCACCTCAAACAATCTAGCAGTCTAAAAGGTGAAATTATTTATGTTCATATTTTTTTGAGCGCTATTGTTCAGAAATATTATTGTCCCAAGTGAAAGAGCCCCTTCATTATTTCAGCACAAACCACACATATAGAATCCAGGTTAACATGGGTAAAAGGACATGCTGAGTCCGGTGTGGTTGTACTAGGAGTCGGGTTAGGCAGACCCGACTGGGGTTCTCTCAGTCACCCTGTGCCCCTAATAGACACAGGGTGATTTACACATAGGAGGGGCCCGAGGGAGCTGGACAAGGTTCCACAAAACTGGGTTCCACAAGCCCTCCACCCAAAGTGACTCACGTCACATTTGGTATTCTTGATGAGTGCATATGACAGGTCCCTCTGCTCTATCAACCCCCACTGCACCGGAAGATTATGGTTGAGTGGGTGGCGGGATCGGAGGAGAAAGTTTTAAACCACAGCAGTAACCAGCAACACTAAACCTAGGCTTTAAGGTTTGGAGTGAAATATAAGGGAGTAAAAGGAAACATTTAACTGACTGCTGTGGAAATCACAGCATATACAGATGTACTCAAAAGTTTGCATACCCTGGCAGAAATTGTGAAATTTTGGCATTAATATAAAAAAAAATGAATGATCATGCCAAAAGAAACTGTCTTTTATCTAAGGATAGCAATCACATGAAGCCATTTATTATCACATCGTTTTTTTTTATCCTTTTTAAATCATAATGATAACAGAAATCATCCAAATGGCCCTGGTCAAATGTTTACATACACTGGGATGTTTGGCCTTGGTACAGTCACAGAAGGTGGCACACACAGGTTAAAATTGCAATTAAAGGTTAATTTCCCTTTCTTGTGAAAAAGAAAAGGTTAATTTCCCACATTTGTGGCTTTTTAAATCACAATTAGTGTCTGTGTATAAATAGTCAATGAGTTTGTTAGCTCTCACATGGATGCACTAAGCAGGCTAGCCACTGAGCCATGAGGAGGTAGAACAGAACAGTCAAAAGACCTGCGTAAAAAGGTAATGAAACTTTACAAAGATGGAAAAGGATATAAAAAGATATCCAAAGCCTTCAATATGCCAGTCAGTACTGTTTAATCACTTATTAAGAAGGGAAAAATGTGGGGATCTCTCGATACCAAGCCAAGGTCAGGTAGATCAAGAAAGATTTCAGCCACAACTGCCACAGGAACTGTTCGGGATACAAAGAAAAACCCACAGGTAACCTCAGGAGAAATACAGGCTGCTCTGGAAAAAGATGGTGTGGTTGCTTTTAAGGAGCACCATACGATGATACTTGGACAAAAAAAGCTGCATGGTCAAGTTGCCAGAAAGAAGCCTTTACTGCAGTGGTCATCAACCCTGTCCTCAGGGCCCACTAACAGGCCAAGATAACTGAAATAAATCACAGGTGATATAATTTGCTGCTCAGTGATTGCAGTATTCTAGTCTGCATCTCCCCAAGGTAATACATTAAACCTGGCCAGGGTTGATGACCACTGCTTTACTGCACATGTTCCACAAAAAACGCGTGGTTACAATATGCCCAACAACACATTGACATGCCTCATTGGCTTTTTTGTGTTGTTGGCGCAGTAAAGGCTTCCTTCTGGCAGTTCGACCATGCAGCTCTTTTTTGTTCAAGTATCATTGAATCGTGCTCCTTAAAAACAACCACACCGTCTTTTTGGAGAGCAGCCTGTATTTTTCCTGTGGTTACCTGTGGGTTTTTCTTTGTATCCTGAGCAATTCTTCCACCAGCTGTGGCTGCAATCTTTCTTGGTCTACCTGACCATGGCTTGGTATCAAAAGAGCCCCTCATTTTCACCTTCTTAATAAGTGATTAAACAATACAGACTGGCATATTCAAGGCTTTGCATATCTTTTTGTATCCTTTTCCATCTTTGGAAAGTCTTATTACCTTGTTACGCAGGTCTTTTGACTGTTCTTTTCTACCTCCTCATGGCTCAGTGTCCAGCCTGCTTAGTGCATCCATGTGAGAACTAACAAACTCATTGACTATTTATACACAGACACTAATTGTGATTTAAAAAAATCCAAAAAATATGTGATAATAAATGGATTGTAAGCTCTAAGGAGCAGGGCCCTCTGATTCCTACTGTATTAAAGTGGATTGTATTTGTACTGTCTACCCTCAAGTTGTAAAGCGATATGTAAACTGTTGGCGCAATATAAATCCTGTATAATAATAATAATGGCTTCATGTGATTGATATCCTTAAACAAAAGACAGTTTTTTGGCATAATCAGTCATATTTTCAATATTAATGCCAGAATTTCACAATTTATGCCAGGGTATGCAACCTTTTGAGCACAACTGTATACTGAACAGTGCATATATCTAATCAAATTATCTCAAGTTTCCTGACTTATGGGAAAGTTAAAGGAAGAAAATGGCAACAAGAACAGGTCACTGAGACCCTATTTTGTGGACTTTAGTGTTGGTTAGGGTTTTACTTGGTTTATTATCTACAAATAATGATTTTTGTAATAAAGTGTCTGAAGGGAGAGCTCTTATGGTTGACTCTAGTAGTAACTCATATTGTCCATCTCATTCTCATTTTTCACAGAAGGGCCATTAAAGAGAGACTTTTACTGGTAGCTTCTAACAACTGAAATGTTCTTCAAACACTTAGCCCGGGTTCACACCTATGCGAATTAGAGGTGCGTTTCCGCACCTCTAATTCGCATAGCAGGAGAATGTGACTGGCTCCCTATGGAGCCAGTTCACATATCTCCGGGGCGGCTGCGGTGCGCACTGCACAAAAACGCTGTGCGTCTTTGGCTGCGTTTCAGGGCCGAATTCAGGCATTGAATCGGCCCTGATTCATCCCTGAAACGTGGAACAGGGACGCACAGCGCTCCTGTGCGATCCGCAGCCCGTTGTGGTGTGAACCCGGGCTTACAGTATTGGAGTTGTGAACAAACTTTTTCTGTTTGTCTTTTTGGTTGAGTGAGACCTAATGAAATATTGCAGCTCTAAAAATGTAGGCATTCCACAGTTTACTTTTTTTATCCAGTAGGCCTGTCCTTTGTCAAGAACAAAGTATATAGTAAATTGCCATGAAGTTTCAGTGAACATACTTATTTTGTTGAATTACAGTTTTTCTTTCTCAGATTTTGACTGACCGCTGAGCCCGTGCCAAAGACAGACAGTTGTCAGCCAGCACTAATCTTTGGTCTGAAACAAGATTAAAAGGCGCAGATTAAAGAGGAATGTGTGCAGTACATTGGAGTTTTAAATCACTAGTTGCCTTCATAAGGCTGCTTTGTGGTTGGTTTGATTTTCGTGGTGGCTTTTCAGAGAATGAAAAAAAAGAGGTCTTAAAGAGCCTACATAGACATTATAGCGGAAGGAATAATAAAGTGTTTTCTGCATTTGCCTCACTTAGCATGTTGTTTTCATTAAGGTTTTAATAAGAACTATAATTATGACAGCATAGTGAATGGAAATTTGACAGATTATTGCCTGTTGTGCATGAGATTTCACAGAATGTTTGCCGAAGGAGCTGTCTCATGACCCAAAAGGGAAGTGTGGGGACTGGAAACCAACCATTGTTCAGTGGTTTTGTCTGAAATGCTAGGCAAATCTGTACACATGCTCTGTTGACAAAATGCTAGGCAGTGGAAGACTTATTGTTTTACAACCCTCTCTAGCTGTTTTTGATGCTGACAAAATTAATAAAGCAGGCTTTATTGCTTTATTTTATTATATACATTCCACAAACATTATGCAATATGTGGGTGCACAGAGATTTCTAAGCCAAATGGAGAAACCAGGCTTCGGTACTGGCACCACGCCTGGCGTATAGTTGTGGGAGCTAAATGTAGACTGTGCTTTAGGTTACAGTAAGTTTTGCTGATGGCTGGGCACACCTAAAAATCTCACACTCCTTATTTCAGTTGTCAGATTATGTCTTCAGGTCTTTTCTCAAAGTACTGTAGTCAATCATCCAGCTACATACAGTAACCTTCTACAAAGCATTTTGGTAGCTCTGCATGTAAATCTTTTAAAAAGATATGCAAGATATATCTCTGTATGAGGTTGGAAGGAGGGTAACTGTATTATTCTTCAGTGCAGTCATTAAAGAGAGAAGCTCTTTTATGTAACAAAAATAAATAATTAATCCTAAATATATACAGAGAGATGCTAGGAAAAGTTTGCGAACACTTTAGAATTACCTGGATGTATGTATCCATCCATGTGCAAGGTGCTGTGTTGGAGATAAAACAGCACTGTGAACAAATTAACACCAGTAGCACCATGGGGCTGCCTCTGTGCCTGAATGACTATTTATTTTTTTCCAGTACTTGCATAACACATCATATTAAATAATATTTTTTTAAATCCATTCACATTAGTCATGGACCCCCAAAGGACAACAATATAATGCTCTTGCCACCTTTACTGTAGAAACACATAAGGGGCAATATAGAAAGGGGGAGAATGCCATTTAAGCTGATATTATGTTTTATACCTGAAAAATTAAATCAGAGCACCCAGAGGAAACTCATCAATAGGTTCAAATTCATGATCCAGAGTTGCAAGATACCACATACCTATCATGGTGCTCTCATAGGAGCGAGGGACTTTAGAAATGTTTTAAATTAATCCTACACAATATGGTTAGTGTAGTGGTCTACTTGATAAAAGTTAAGTGATGCTACAAGACAACAGCCCTAATACATATGGGTAAATCAGCAACAAAATGGCCTTTACAGAGGAAAACTCATATGCTGCAATTGGCACACATCAATGCCAGCCAGCACAGACTTGCCAGACAGCACAGCATTCTGGAGAAATTACTTTTTAAACTACCTTTAAGTTATACTGTCCAGACTGTGATTACATAGTGAGAGAGAGGCATCAGTCACTCTGCTCCCTATCAGCATATGCCTTGTTAGCACATTATCAGTGGAGCACACCTGACTAGCTCCATTTGCTACTTTTTCAGCTCATATTTTATTGCTTTTTTTACTAGTTAAGACCTTGGGCATACCTACTCAGCAAAGGCTCCCCCTGCTGTATCTGATTTTCTGGTTAAATTGTGGGGACCTAACTGTCAGTTTGACACGGGGTCCTCCTCTGTGTTTTACAGGTGACACTGAGGCATGTCTGTCAAATTTATAGTCCTGTTTGCGTAGATATGTCACCCCTAGTATGACATGGGATGGCTGTCAAACTCAGTAAAGTTCAGATTGACAGACAGTCCTCAATAAAAGTTGAAAGAAGGTTGGACTCGACCCATGCTTTTGAAATTTTTCATAGTGTCAGTTTGCATAGCTGTAAGCTTATCAAGGTACATAACCTGAGAAGTAGTGTTGGGCGAGTGGTTCGGGTCCGAGCATGAGTGCATTCTGCGCCCTGATCGGGCAAAGCTTTGCCCCATCAGGGCACAGTAGAAGCTGGTTGTTGAGGAGCGGGGCTGGGAAGCTGGCAGCAGCGCCCTTAACAACCGATGAGTCATCAGCTGTCAACAGGCTTCCCTGCTGACAGCTTAATTAAAAATACAAACAATTGCAGGTAAAAAACAGTACAAAAAAGCGGTGTGGGGGTCCCCCCAAAATCCATACCAGACCTTATCCGAGCGTGCAGCCTGGCAGGTCAGGAAAGGGGGGTCAAGCGAGCACCCCCTCCTGAGCTATACCAGGCCACATGCCCTCAACATGGGGGGGTGCTTTGATGTCACAGACCAGTGCATGCTTGGTCAGTGACGTCACCAGGTGGCCCCGCCCTTACCTGTATAAGAACTGTCAAACGGCAGAGGAAGCATTCGGCGGTTAGCCGTCAATGAGTGCGGAGTATTTTTCGGGTTCGGGGGTTGCGGTGGGCGTCATGATTGAGGATGGATTTACATCAGGGGACACTGTCAAAAACTGTCTCTGTGTTTTTCTTGCCTTTTGACATTTTATTATAAATGGGTAGGGGTACCCATACTCATTCACATGGAGGGGCGCAGGATCTGGGGACCCGCTATCCCCCCTTTCCTGACCTGCCAGGCTCCATGCCCAGATAAGGGTCTGGTATAGATTTTGGGGGAGCCCAAATAGGTTTTTTTTTTTGTTTACATTTTGGCATGGGGTTCCCCTTAAAATCTGGTCTTTATTTTTAATGAGCTGGGTGCTGGCAATTGCAATTTATAGTGTTTTGACTAGGTTTTTTTTCTCCGGGAGTGTGCCCGCAGGTCAGGCGGACTCGATGTCCGTCGGCGACCCGTGATTACCTAGTACAGAGGCAGAATGTGGATCTGCACTTGTAAACAAGGTGGATCCCCATTCTGCCCTTGTAAACAAGGTGGATCCCCATTCTGACAGATGACATGACAGAGATCTACTGTTCCAAGTGTTCGGGAACAGTGATCTCTGTCATGTTCCAGTAAGCCCATCCACCCTACAGTTAGAACACACCTAGGGAACACAGTTAACCCCTTGATCGCCCCCTATTGTTAACCCCTTCCCTGCCAATGTCATTTTTATATCAATCAGTGCATTTTTATAGCACTGATCAATGTAATAATGTCACTTGTCCCCAAAAAGTGTCATTTGGGGTCAGATTTGTCCACCACAATGTCGCAGTCCCGCTCAGAATCACAGATCGATGCCATTACCAGTAAAAACAATAAAATAAATAAAAGTCCCTAAATTCATCCCATAGTTTGTAGACACGATAACCTTTGCACAAACCAATCAATATATGCCTATTGAGATTTTTTTTTAACCAAAAATATGTAGAAGAATATATATCGGCCTAAACTGATGAATACATTTTTTTAATATATTTTTTTTATGCGTATTATAGCAGAAATTAAAAAAAAATATATATTTTTTTTTTTCAAAATTGTAGCTCTTTGTTTATAGCGCAAAAAATAAAAACGCAGAGGTGGTCAAATACCCCAAAAACAAAGCTCTATTTTTTGGAAAAAAGGGACGTACATTTTGTTTGGGTAAAGCGTTGCATGACTGCGCAATTGTCAGTTAAAGCGACGCGGTGCCGTATCGCAAAAAATGGCTTGGTCATTAAGGGGGTAAATTCTTCCGGTCCATAAGTGGTTAATAGCAATTGTTTAAAAAAAAAAAATTTGCATTGATACATGTCCCCCAGGGCAGTACCTGGCCCTCCATCCCCCCTTTTTATGGGCAATTACTTGCATATAAGCCTTCAAAATGTGCACTTTTAATTTTTCCTGTTCGGCTCCCATAGACTTCAATGGGGTATGCCGTTCTGGTCAGAACTTTTCCCCTGTTCGGGGGGGGGGTGTTCGGCCCATCTCTACTGAGATGCCCGAAACTTGACTTCTGCAAAAGGTAATGTGAAAAAACTTCCAGTCCCTGGCTCACCCTCTTCAATTCCATGAGGATATGGGTAACCAGCTTAAATTGGATGTTGGTACAGACTTCAGTTTTCTGTTTAACAAAGCTTTGGAAGGTGCAGTGAGATCAATTTGTGAGTAGCATTTAGACAGCCTCATACCCTGAAAGTGTGATTGTTGACAGGGCATGTGACCCTACCCCTTCTTTTAGGAGGTATTGATAACGGTGATCCTACCCCGTCTTTTGGGAGGTATTGATAACGGGTAGTGCAAAGCATGCCTCCCTTAGAGGAGTGTTGTTTGTGGGTTTGCCACTGCACCATTTGAGCTAGTTGTGTAGCTTGATATTATTTTAATAGTTAAGGAAAATTGGCAGGCTCAGTCAGCCCTGTGTTTTTTTTGTACAAAACTGACTGTGACCTGATGGAGAGAGCCTTTCCATAAAAAAATGCAGAATTGAATGTAGTTGAAAGGAATAATGGCAAATGACAAAACCTTGGCAAAGCACCACAATTTGGACAATAAAAACATAACAGTTGTGATCGGTCCAAGTCAGGATATAATATGTCTTTTTTCCCAAGAAGTTAACGGAATATTAATAAAAGTTTTTTTAGTTGGGGGTAATTGGCCTGGTAAAAGAGTTTTGATGGCATGAGGTTAACACTTAGGCAAGGTAGAGTGGAAGGGACCCCAGTGAAAGAAAAAGAGCTTGGCAAGGATTTATTAAAGCAATTGGGTACAAAGCACTTAAAGTGATTGTAAATGTTCAGATTTAAAAAAAAATAACAAACCTGTTATGCTTATCTGCCACCAACCCTCTTCTTCTTGGGTCCCCGCTCACACTCCTGGCTCCTCCCCCACAGAGTGTCTCCATAGCAAGCCGATTGCTATGGGGCACTTGTGCATGCTTGCTCCTGAGCCGGCTCTGTGTGAATCATAGAAGAAACAGGGGGCAGCCCTGCTTCATGCCACGCGCTATTGAGAATACGTCTGAGTGATATTCATGATATCTGATAGATGTTGTCAGGGATAAGTAAAGGGCAATTTAAGAATAAAGGGCCGAACTCTCAACACGAAGTATGGATAATATCAACCGAGAGAGTCAAGGGCCTTTTAAATGTCCAGTAAGAGAAGCATTAAAAGACATTTTCTTTGGCATGCATAGTGCAGAACTGAGATTTTGTAAGAATTTTCCCCTGCCTGTGTGCCTGGTACAAACTCTACTTGATCCCTTCAAATTTATCAGGCAACACCAGATTAGGTCTATTAGCAATTGTCTTGACTAACAACTTATCGTTAATATGGATGAAAGAAATGGGGTGATAATTGGGGTATGGTCTGTTTTGGGTTTTGGCAGCATTTAAATAGTCAGGAGTAAAGAACCCCTCCCCAACTAGGAGCCCCGTCTAAGCTCATTAAACATTTTGGTAAGATAGGGAGACCAGTGTCCAGAATTTTTTTTTGTAATAAGCTGTGTAAAGCCATGTTTTTTCTGAGGTTTCAAGGTTTTTATGGCCTTTTGTACCTCTTCCAGATTAATTTCTTTGTCAATAGAAGACTCTCAGAGTATTTGAAGGACACGTTTGCCAAGGAAGCCCTCAGCTGCCTGATCATCAAGTGGGGGCGGTACTTTGAAAAAGGTTGGATATGTGGGTAAAAAATAATCTAAGGATTTTAACTAGGTTTGCCGTAAGATGACCCCCCCCAATATGTCGGATCAGTATCCCAGAGTCTATTTGCTGTGTCCAACGTAATTGACTATCCGCCAGGGAAGTAAGGCGCAAGTTAGTAAGTAGTATTTTGAGACTGGATAATTGCAAACTGCGGGAAAAGAGTCATTTTGAGAGGCCTGGCATGCTAGAACTTCTACCTCAAGTTGTAGGGCATAGGCCCCCTCTGTTTCTTTGCCTGTGAGGCAAGTTGTATCAATTTACCTCAGATGGTAACTTTATTACAACTTTATGCGCCTCCCAAAGCTTTGGTTCTCTTATTGGGCAGTGTTCACCTAAGTGGTACAGTGTATTTGAAGGCTTGACCTTTCATCTGCATACATTGTCAATTCCAGCATCCTTTAAATAAAAAATAAAAAATTAAGAAAATAAATAAATACAAAAGTTGCTCCTTTTTAACCTTTTATAAACCCTTATTGAACCCCATGTAGCTCTTATCTAGTTTCTCCCCTACTCTCCTTTTTTTTTTTACAGCCTAATGTCTTACGTGTGGAATTATCTTTCGTTTGGCACCTTTACATTAAAAATCCTTTATTTTATCTTTGAATAACATTTTTAAAACATTTTAAAATTGTAGAATAAAATGTATATTTTTTTTTTTTACAGTTACATTAATTGTTTTAAAATTAATGCTGGGTCAAACCGGTAAAAAAGTTTGTTTTTTCTTTCTTTTAATATTTAGATTTAGATTAGAAAATAAAGTATACTTTGGATAATAGTTTCATGGAAACAAAGCCTTGTTTATCCACGTTCAGTTTTCCCCCAAAATATATATGTATTAAATACTTGCTTGTATCGTTAGTATTGCTTATATATCAGGTTCTTTTAGGATGCACAGAACTAATAGTTTGCCATTCTGAAAAAAATTGTTTGAATCTGTGGGGTGTGAAGCAAGTGGACTGAACTGTAGAGCAAGTAGGTAGACGTTGCTGAATTAATATTTAATTTGTAAGTTCATGTTACCAATACGTAGTAATCGGCAGTAGTCTGTAGTTTTTGTGCCATATGAGAGCAGTCAGTCACGGGGGCTCCAAGAGTAAATTCATTATTTCACACATCAAAATTAAATTTAGGCACTGGCAGACCAGGCAGAAACATGTTATGTTATCTAATTTGTGAACTTCTGTATGTAAGAACATTTTTGTAGGTAACAAATATGCTTTTAGATCATTCTCAGTAGCAATTTGGTGCCTTTATCTTATGTTCATTGCATGAAAGATGTCTAATATGTACGTACATGTGTTTTGAAATATATGACAAGATAGTTAATTGCATGCTGTACTGTTGTTTTCTCCATGTTCATGGCATGCTTTGTGTTTCAACTCATTGCATCTGCTGCATGTCTGTTTTTGAGAGGTTTGTATCACTGTTTTTCCACACTCTCCAATAATAAGAGCAACACTCCTTATAGTATCTACACTATAATGGTAGATTGAGGGTGCTTTTATAAACAGACCATCGACTCAAAATTAACATACCAAGCAGAAAACCCTACTTTTAATTCCCGCAAGCACTGAAATGACATATGAGGTCTCGTATTCAATCCATGATTTCCGTTAGTATAAAATGTGACAGTGCTAGGCCCTGCTACTGTGTGAGGATAGGCCAAAGACACACAGAACTTGCACTAAATCAGTTGAGGTGGCTAAGAGAGTCTGGGAGACTGAGGAAGCCAGGACAACTAGGCAAGTCCAGGGGACTGAGGGAATCTGTGTCTCAGGGAAGAGAGAGACCTGATGCGCCAGCAGATCCCCTATCTAGAGACCAGGAGTGGGTCCGTGCAGCGAAGTGCTGTAACTTAAGCTCAAGGTGACCAAGTGACCCAGAGAGCTGGGTCTGAAGGACAGCAGCAGTGCTGCTGAAGAGTAAGCCAGATGGCTTGTTTTTTTTTTATAGTTTTTTTATAGTTACCTTGTTTAGCTTATATTCCTTGTGAAGCTGAACCCCTTACTGATGTAAGACATTTTGTTTTGTTTTTTTTTTGTTTCTTTTAATAGAAGTGGGCCAGCAAGTAAACCAGCCTTTTTCAACCAGGGTGCCTGGAGGTTTATTCAGGGATGCCCTGGCAAAATGCCTAAACAGTGCCCAAAAAATGTATACAAGCCGGCATGTTGATGAAGGCTGCCTTTTAGTTACACTAGGCCACGGGTTTTCATTGTGCACCATTACAACATTCTAGCTGCCAGCATCTTAATGACCAATGGCATCATCAGTTTATCAGACCCCCCCCCCGCCTCTCTCCTTTAGCATTGGGATCACATTAGCTGAGTGTGGGAGAGGAGAAACATTGGAATACTAGTCAGTAACAGTTTGCAAAAGAGTATTTCCTTCGAAAGAATAAATCACATCTAACATTGGGTGTCCTACGTGTGTGGATGTTGCTGATTGATGTTAAACTATTAGAATAGTTTTTACATTTTAGAATAGGGGGGCCTCGAGATTGTCCATAATTTTTAAAGGATGCCTCGAGATTGAAACACTGCCTTAAACCACAAGTTGAGATTGGCATGACTCACTAAAAATGCATCTACCATTTAGATAAAACATCCCCCATATCACGAAAGTTTAACAATCATTGCACTTAAATGTTCCATGAATAGCGTATATTATCAAAGAAGAACTAATTCAGTTGGTTTCATGCATAAATGCACAACTTCATAATGTACTGAAGTATATATGAAAAAAGTTGTGGATTTAGGATAAGACCTATATATGTAATTTTCTTTAAAAAGTTACTTGTTATTGTCTGTGTTCAAATTGGGGCGATTCACTTCTGAAGTTTAGTTTTACTTCTGAAGTTTATACACAAGCCAGGCTTGTGCACTAATGTTTATAAATAAGTGTGAGTTTGGTCCTTATTTATTATCTTAGGCTCCATGTACACTAGCAGCTCCTAAACTTGAGTTTAGGAGCTTTTGACTTTTTTTGCCAAAGCGCCTAAACTGCAAGTACACATCGGTTTTAGGATCATTTAGGAGCTACTGCGGTTAGGGGAGGTTCAACCTCCCCTAACCTCCCTCTCCTGAACGTGGAATAATCACGTTCAGGTTAGAAACGTTTTGACCGCCGGAAGCAAAAGGCGCAAAATTGCAGTAAAATTGTGGCATGTTTTTCCCGTGGCCGGCGGACAAAGTAGTTCAAGCGTACATGAAGCCTTACTCTCTTATTTCTTCAACAGCCACCACTTAGTTTTAAACAATTTTTCTAGTCATTTCTAGTACTGTTTAAAGCTAAACTTTGGTCAGTTTACAAACATCACATTTGCCTCCCTCTCATATTAAGGGTCTCTCCCTCATATTAAGGGCTCTGCTGGTTTAGTCCAGGGGGCATGTAATGGATTAGAGTATTACTTTCTTTATTCTTTGATTTGGCAGGCTTTCCCCCACTAGTTCTGGTATTCATGACCTGGTCAACAAAGCTGCTACTCTTCTGCTGTGTGGATACCCCCCTCTTGCTGACTTTATCACATGCAATGCAGGACCAGAGTGCTTAAGAATTAGAATTTCAGTTGGGTTTTTACTTATACCCATGGCTTCATTAAAGAGATTTACTTCCGTTTCAACAGACAGGAAATAAGGAAAAATCTCTTCCCATCCCGCCCAGTCACACAAACGGCCATTCAGGAGCTACGTCAATGAGGAGGGCGTTTATACAAAGCCTCTCTTATTGGCCACTTCAACACAGCTTCTAGAGCAGGCAGCTGTTTCCTCCTGAGTGCTTACTACAGTCATGGGGGGGCAAGATTACCCCCCGAACAATACAGTGACACTATGGTGACATTGTACTGCTCTGTCTATTGATCAGAGACACTGACTGCTGCCCTGATGACAATATATGCCAGTGCAGCAGCCAGTGTCTCTCATCAATAGACAGAGCACTACATTGTCACCATGGTGATGGTATTGTTCTGCTGACAGTGTATAAAAAAAAAGTGTATGTATATACAGTATATATATATATATATATATTAATATATATAATATATAAATATATATAATATATATATATATATATATATATATATATATATATATATATATATATATATATATATATATATATATACAGGTAAAAGCCAGTAAATTAGAATATTTTGAAAAACTTGATTTATTTCAGTAATTGCATTCAAAAGGTGTAACTTGTACATTATATTTATTCATTGCACACAGACTGATGCATTCAAATGTTTATTTCATTTAAATTTGATGATTTGAAGTGGCAACAAATGAAAATCCAAAATTCCGTGTGTCACAAAATTCGAATATTGTGTAAGGGTTAAATTTTGAAGACACCTGGTGCCACAAACTAATCAGCTGATTAACTCAAAACACCTGCAAAGGGCTTTAAATGGTCTCTCAGTCCAGTTCTGAAGCCTACACAAACATGGGGAAGACTTCAGATTTGACAGCTGTCCAAAAGGCGACCATCGACACATTGCACAAGGAGGGAAAGACACAAAAGGTTATTGCTGAAGAGGCTGGCTGTTCTCAGAGCTCTGTGTCCAAACACATTAATAGAGAGGCAAAGGGAAGGAAAAACTGTGGTCAGAAAAAGTGTACAAGCGATAGGGATCACCGCGCCCTAGTCAAGATTGTGAAAAAAAACCCATTCAAAAATGTGGGGGAGATTCACAAGGAGTGGACAGCTGCTGGAGTCAGTGCTTCAAGATCCACCACCAAGAGACGCTTGAAAGACATGGGTTTCAACTGCCGCATACCTCGTGTCAAGCCACTGTTGACCAAGAAACAGCGCGAAAAGCGTCTCACCTGGGCTAAGGAAAAAAAGAGCTGGACTGCTGCTGAGTGGTCCAAAGTCATGTTTTCTGACGAAAGCAAATTTTGCATTTCCTTTGGAAATCGAGGTCCCAGAGTCTGGAGGAAGACAGGAGAGGCACAGGATCCACGTTGCCTGAAGTCTAGTGTAAAGTTTCCACCATCAGTGATGGTTTGGGGTGCCATGTCATCTGCTGGTGTCGGTCCACTCTGTTTCCTGAGATCCAGGGTCAACGCAGCCGTCTACCAGCAAGTTTTAGAGTTTTAGAGCACTTCATGCTTCCTGCTGCTGACCTGCTCTATGGAGATGGAGATTTCAGGTTCCAACAGGACTTGGCGCCTGCACACAGCGCAAAATCTACCCGTGCCTGGTTTACGGACCATGGTATTTCTGTTCTAAATTGGCCAGCCAACTCCCCTGACCTTAGCCCCATAGAAAATCTGTGGGGTATTGTGAAAAGGAAGATGCAGAATGCCAGACCCAACAACGCAGAAGAGTTGAAGGCCACTATCAGAGCAACCTGGGCTCTCATAACACCTGAGCAGTGCCAGAAACTCATCGACTCCATGCCACGCCGCATTAATGCAGTAATTGAGGCAAAAGGAGCTCCAACCAAGTATTGAGTATTGTACATGCTCATATTTTTCATTTTCATACTTTTCAGTTGGCCAACATTTCTAAAAAATCCCTTTTTTGTATTAGCCTTAAGTAATATTTGAATTTTGTGACACACGGAATTTTGGATTTTCATTTGTTGCCACTTCAAATCATCAAAATTAAATGAAATAAACATTTGAATGCATCAGTCTGTGTGCAATGAATAAATATAATGTACAAGTTACACCTTTTGAATGCAATTACTGAAATAAATCAAGTTTTTCAAAATATTCTAATTTACTGGCTTTTACCTGTGTATATATATATATATATATATATATATATATACAGGCAGTCCCCTAGTTACAAACATCTGACTTACAAATGACTCCTACTTATTAACAGAGGGAGACAACATGAAGTGAGAGGAAATCAACCCCTAGGAAGGGAAATTTTCTCCTGTAAGAGTTATTATGAGAAGAAGGTACCTCCACTGAAATTTTCAAAATCCAATTGTCACTGGGACAGAAAGTGAAGTGAAATCTGAACAGGGGCACAGACAGCAAAAAAAAAAAAAAAAAACCCTTAACCCTTCCCTATGCTATTCAAAAAGCTTAAAAATAGTTTTTTTTGGCTGGAGCTTAAAAAATGTATCTGTTCCAACTTAGTATTATATATATATAATGTCCCCTCAAAATATCGCAACACACAGCCATTAATGTCTAAACCGCTGGCAACAAAAGTGAGTACACCCCTAAGTGAAAATGTCCAAATTGAGCCCGTTGGCATTCATGGTTCCCTCAATGAATTGTAGCTCCCCAGTGCTGGCAGCACTCATGCAGTCCCAGACCATGACACTCCCACCACCATGCTTGACTGTAGGCAAGACACACTTGTCTTTGTACTCCTCACCTGGTTGCCGCCACACACGCTCGACACCATCCGAACCAAATGAGTTTATCTTGGTCTCATCAAAACACAGGACATGGTTTCAGTAATCCATGTCCTTAGTCTGCTTGTTTTCAGCAAACTGTTTGCAGGCTTTCTTGTGCATCATTTTTAGAAGAGGCTTCCTTCTGGAACAACAGCCATGCAGACCAATTTGATGCACTGTGCAGCGTATGGTCTGAGCACTGACAGGCTGACCCCCCCACCCCTTCAACCTCTGCAGTAATGCTGGCAGCACTCATACGTCTATTTCCCAAAGACAACCTCTGGATATGATCCTGAGCACGTGCACTCAACTTCTTTGGTCGACCATGGCGAAGGCCTGTTCTGAGTGGAACCTGTCATGTTACACCACTGTATGGTCTTGGCCACCATGCTGCAGCTCAGTTTGAGGGTCTTGGCAATCTTCGTATAGCCTAGGCCATCTTTATGTAGAGCAACAATTCTTTTTTTCAGATCTTCAGAGAGTTCTTTGCCATGAGATATCATGTTGAACTTCCAGTGACAGTATGAGAGAGTGATAACACCAAATGTAACACACCTGAGACCTTGTAACACTAATGAGTCACATGACACTGGGGAGGTAAAATTGCTAATTGGGCCCAATTTGGGCATTTTTACTTAGAGGTGTACTCACTTTTGATGCCAGCGGTTTAGACTTTAAAGGCTGTGTGCTGAGTTATTTTGAGGGGACAGCAACTGTTACACTGTTATACAGGCTGTACACTCACTACTTTACATTGTAGCAAAGTGTCACATGAAAAGATATAATAAAATATTTACAAAAATGTGAGGGGCATACTCACTTTTGTGAGATACTGTGTCCCCTCAAAATAACTCAACACACAGCCATTAATGTCTAAACCGCTGGCAACAAAAGTGACTACACCCCTAAGTGAAAATGTCCAAATTGGGCCCAATTAGCCAGTTTCCCTCCCCGGTGTCATGTGACTCGTTAGTGTTACAAGGTCTCAGGTGTGAATGGGGAGCAGCTGTGTTAAATTTGGTGTTGTTACTCTCACTCTCTCATACTGGTCACTGGAAGTTCAACATGGCACCTCATGGCAAAGAAACCTCTGAGGATCTGAAAAAAAAGAATTGTTGATCTACATAAAGATGGCCTAGGCTATAAGAAGATTTTCAAGACACTGAAACTGAGCTGCAGCACGGTGGCCAAGACCATACAGCGGTTTAACAGGACAGGTTCCACTTGGAACAGGCCTCGCCATGGTCGACCAAAGAAGTTGAGTGCACATGCTCAGCGTCCTATCCAGAGGTTGTCTTTGGGAAATAGACATATGAGTGCTGCCAGCATTGCTGCAGAGGTTGAAGGGGTGGATGCTCAGATCATACACTGCACACTGCATCAAATTGGTCTGCATGGCTGTCATCCCAGAAGGAAGCCTCTTCTAAAGATGATGCACAAGAAAGCCTGCAAACAGTTTGCTGAAGACAAGCAGACTAAGGACATGGATTACTGGAACCACGTCCTGTGGTCTGATGAGAACAAAAATAAACTTATTTGGTTCAGATGGTGTCAAGCATGTGTGGCGGCAACCAGGTGAGGGGTACAAAGACAAGCGCGTCTTGCCTACAATCAAGCATGGTGGTGGGAGTGTCATGGTCTGGGGCTGCATGAGTGCTGAAGGCGCTGGGGAGCTACAGTTCATTGAGGGAACCATGAATGCCAACATATACTGTGACATACTGAAGCAGACCATGATCTCCTCCTTTCCGAGACTGGGCCGCAGGGCAGTATTGCAACATGATAAAGACCCCAAACACACCTCCAAGATGACCACTGCCTTGCTAAAGAAGCTGAGGGTAAAGGTGATGGACTGGCCAAGCATGTCTCCAGCCCTAAACCCTATTGAGCATCTGTGGGGCATCTTCAAACGGAAGGTGGAGGAGCGCAAGGTCTCTAACATCAACCAGCTATGTGATTTCGTCATGGAGGAGTGGAAGAGGACTCCAGTGGCAACCTGTGAATCTCTGGTGAACTCCATGCCCAAGAGGGTTAAGGCAGTGCTGGAAAATAATGGTGGCTACACAAAATATTGACACTTTGGGCCTAGTTTGGACATTTTCACTTAGGGGTGTACTCACTTTTGTTGCCAGCGGTTTAGACATTAATGGCTGTGTGTTGAGTTATTTTGAGGGGACAGCAAATTTAGCTGTACACTCACTACTTTAAGTTGTAGCAAAGTGTAATTTCTTCAGTGTTGTCACGTGAAAAGATATAATATTTACAGTGGGGACGAAAAGTATTCAGACCCCCTTAAATTTTTCACTTTTTGTTATATTGCAGCCATTTGCTAAAATCATTTAAGTTCATTTTTTTCCTCATTAATGTACACACAGCACCCCATATTGACAAAAAAAAACACGGAATTGTTGACATTTTTGCAGATTTATTAAAAAAGAAAAACTGAAATATCACATGGTCCTAACTAGTCAGACCCTTTGCTGTAACACTCATATATTTAACTCAGGTGTTGTCCATTTCTTCTGATCATCCTTGAGATGGTTCTACACCTTCTTTTGAGTCCAGCTGTGTTTGATTATACTGATTGGACTTGATTAGGAAAGCCACACACCTGTCTATATAAGAGCTTACAGCTCACAGTGCATGTCAGAGCAGATGAGAATCATAAGGTCAAAGAAACTGCCTGAAGAGCTCAGAGACAGAATTGTGGCAAGGCACAGATCTGGCCAAAGTCCAAAAAATTTTCTGCCTCACTTAAGGTTCCTAAGAGCACAGTGGTCTCCATAATCCTTAAATGGAAGACGTTTGGGACGACTAGAACCCTTCCTAGAGCTGGCCGTCCGGCCAAACTGAGCTATCGGGGGAGAAGAGACTTGGTGAGAGAGGTAAAGAAGAACCTAAAGATCACTGTGGCTGCTCCAGAGATGCAGTTGGGAGATGGGAGAAAGTTGTAGAAAGTCAACCATCACTGCAGCCCTCCACCAGTCGGGGCTTTATGGCAGAGTGGCCCGACGGAAGCCTCTCCTCAGTGCAAGACACATGAAAGCCCTCATGGAGTTTGCTAAAAAACACCTGAAGGACTCCAAGATGATGAGAAATAAGATTCTCTGGTCTGATGAGACCAAGATAGAACTTTTTGGCCTTAATTCTAAGCGGTATGTGTGGAGAAAACCAGGCACTGCTCATCACCTGTCCAATACAGTGCCAACAGTGAAGCATGGTGGCGGCAGCATCATGCTGTGGGGGTGTTTTTCAGCTGCAGGGACAAGACGACTGGTTGCAATTGGGGATATCCTGGACGAAAACCTTCTCCAGAGTGCTCAGGACCTCAGACTGGGCCGAAGGTTTACCTTCCAACAAGACAATGACCCTCAGCACACAGCTAAAATAACGAAGGAGTGGCTTCACAACAACTCCGTGACTTAAACCCAATTGAGCATCTCTGGAGAGACGTAAAAATGGCTGTCCACCAACGTTAACTTTTTTCTACTTTCTTTTTAAAATATATCCAAAAAAAACCAAAAAACGAATTTTGTCATAAATTTTAGAATGTATTTTACTACATGTCTTTGGTAAAAAAAAATCCTGATAAGTGTATGAAAATGTATTTTGTGTGAAAGTTATAGTGTCTACAAGCTATGCTACGTATCACTGAAAATTGATCAATCCATTTGTTGTGACTGCCTATCGTATTGCTTGAGGCCCTAAAATGTCAGGGCAATACAAATACCTCCAAATGACCCCTTTTTGTAAAGATTACAGTTCAAGGTATTTAGTAAGAGGCCTAGTGAGTTTTTTGAAGTTACAATTTTTGCCCACAATTGTTTGTAAAATTAATTTTTGTTTTTTTTATCCACAAAATTGTCAAATTAACAAGTTATTTCTCACATATGGCATAAAAATACTTGCAATTACACCCCAAAATATAATCTGCTACTTCTCTTGAGTATGTTTGACACTTTTCCACAGTCTGGCCACATGCAGAGGCCCAACATGCAGGGAGCATCAGCAAGTGTTCTAGGAGCATAAATTGCACATTTAGTTTCCTGACTACCTATCACATTTTTGAAGACCCTAAAGCACCAGGACAGTGGAATTACCCACAAAATGACCCCATTTTGGAAAGCAAACACCCCAATGCATATTTTATGAGGCATAATGAGTTTTTTGAACAAGTCATTTGTTTCCACAAGTTTTTGGAAAATGTGGAAAGAAAATGAAAACATATTTTTTTTATCAAGTTGTCAATTTATAGGATATACATAGCATGTACATAGCAAAAATTATGCCCCAAATTTCATTCTGCTACTCCTGATTATGGTGATACCACATGTGTGAGACTTTTCCACAGCCTGGCCACACCCAGAGACCCAACATGCACGTAGCACCGTCAGGCGTTCTAAAATAAATAAATTACACATTTAATTTACTGACTACTTATCACATTTTTGAAGGCTTCTGAGCCTCTTTGTTAGGATTATGTCTTCCTCAGTTTCCATTTTAGAGACACTGCTTTCAACTGGCTCATACTCGCTATCTGAGTCTGACGGAGAGAGTTCCCTGCTACTCTCGTCCAACATACTCTGGAGTATATGGAAAGCCTCCTCACTGCTGAATAATTTTTTAGTCATGTTGGCCTATTACTGGGACAGATTTGTGACAGATGTTGATCACTGGGACAGATGTGAAAGATTATCATAGACAGATGTGTGCAGATGTGCACTGGGACAGATGTGGTAGATGATCACGGACAGATGTGTGCAGATGTGCACTGGGACAGATGTGGCAGATTACAGACAGATGTGTGCAGATGTGCACTGGGACAGATTTGTCAGATGATCATGAACAGATCTGTGCAGATGTGGCAGATGATCACAGACAAAAGTGGCAGATCACGGACAGATGAGGCAGATGATCATGGACAGATGTTTAATGTAGCAGATGTTTACTGAGACAGATGTGGCAGATGATCATGGACAGATGTGGCAGGTGTGCGCATCCGATCCCAGACATATGTGCGCAGATGTTCACGGACAGATGTGCGCAGATGAATGTGGACAGATGTGCGCAGATCACGGACAGATGTGGCAGATGATCACAGAGAGATGTGCACAGATGATCACGGACAGAAGTGCGCATATCACCATGGACAGATGTGCGCAGGTGATCACGGATAGATGTGTGCAGATGATCACAGATGTGCGCAGGTCACGGACAGATGTGCGTAGATGATCATGGACAGATATGGCAGATGATCACTGGGACAGATGTTAACTGAGACAGATGATTTTACTGGGACAGATGTGGGTCAGGTGTTTTTTTACAGGACACTGTGTGGGGACACTGTTTTGGGGATTCTAGCTGGGTGATCAGTGTATAAAAAACTGTGAAAAACATAAAAACTGATCCCTGGCTCGCAGCACAGATCCGTTCTTCTCCTCACAGACAATCTCCGTGTGAGGAGAAGGAGAGACGATCACCTGGCAACTGCTCTCTGTTTACATTACATGATGGCTGTGATTGGACCAATCACAGAGCCCTCCTGCTAATCCAAGAGACACAAATGCATCAGGATCGCGTGGCTGTGCGTTCACGCTCCTTCTGAAGGACGTTCGGGAACGTCCACTCGGAAGGACGAAATGCCCACCCGGTCGTTTATATGCAGTGGCCGGGTGGGAGGAGGCTCATTAATATCAATTTAAATGAATATGAATTTATCATCGGCCAGCATTAATGCATCCCTGTTACACTTTTGATGCGGTTTTTGAGTCACATGACCTATGAAAAACACATAAGAATGGTGAAATCGCCGCATTTGCGTAAAAAAATTGCCGCACAAAAATTTTTAAGCTCGAAATGTTTAGGCGGCAGAAATTTCAGTGCATCTCTAATAATATTAATTGAATTCAATTTTGCATGAATAATTGTCATTGAACAGATGATAGCGTTGAAAAATGGCCTGGACTGGATGGGGGTGAAACATTCCTGTCTTCAGTTGGTTAACAAAGCCCCGGGTAGCTGTAAAAACAAAACAGGGTCCAAACCCTTCCCCATTCTATCAAAAACCTTCATTTAAAATTAATTTTTAAGGGTAGGAACAATACTGAAAAATGTAACTGTATGTGCTATAAGATTAGGATGTGTAATCTCAGAAGAGGTTTGACACCTTCTTACTTCATAACCCTACTTGTGCAAATACAGGGGTGTACCCGTGAGCATACATTTATTTTTTATCAGCAACACTTTGTAAATCTTCACATCTGCCGAAAGTCCTGAAACTGACCCATTGCATTCCTTGATGTTATTTTTAGATGTGATGCCTAACGTCTCTATTGATTTTAGCTTTGGGTGAAATTTACAAAGTGTTGACAGTTTGAGGGGAAGTAAAGCATAGTAGGTCATTGGTGGAACACAACTGCCCTTTAAGCTTGTAATATAGAACATAACCAGTCATACTTCCTAGAAATTGTGTAGTTACCAGATGTATGTTACAAACTTTTTTTTTTTTTTAAGTTATTACAAAACCTGGGACCTGAAAGAAAAAGGCCAAACAGTTCAACAACATTTTTAAAGGGTCAGTCAAACCAAAACAATTATTTACTTTAAGACTGGATTTTGATGGCCTGTAGCTACTGCCAGCTTGGTGGCAACATCTCTATTTTTTTTAAGTTTTACCTTCCCTTAGTCCCCTGCAGCAGAACTAGTTCGACAACACCCCATGTATACCACTAGATGAATGGAGATGGTCAAGTCTTTGCTTTCAGATTCCAGAATCTGGACGGATGCCCCCAGCACACGACTTAGTAAGGTGCCATCCAGAGCAGGGAGGAGCGGACAACGCCGCTGACAACTTATTTTTTTTCAAGGCCATCCCCCTCCCATGAGAATAGACAGCATTCTGGAAATAAAGTGTTCCCCTTGCATAAGGAATTTTTTAACGCCATTAAACCTGGATTTATCAAAAATTATGTAATTATGTTAACTCAAATGACTTTTATGTATAAAGACTGATATCTTGGTATCCTTTCCTTTCACAATGAAACCATTTGGCCTGCTGAAATGTGTTATTTAAATGCAGTGGTTCTTACTTATTAGTAAGATTATTTATGTATTAATGTATTGATAATTATATTAATTATTTGAAAGCAGAGGGAAAACTATTGTTAAAGCAGAATTGAAATAAAAAATTTAAAAACCACTGAGAGCCAACAAGAACCTGGCATGTTGCTGCATATCTTTTGGTCGCACCCACGCATAAAGAGCAAAGTAAAAATTATGAATGCAAAAAACACTGACCATGTTGGTCTGTTCTGTCAAAAATGCTTCTGTATGCCTGTCAGCGGCAATGTACACTGAGCTACATGTGTACAGCCCTGCGCACATTTACGGCACCACTCTGTGTGACTCCTGTGCGCATGCTTGGGAGTGATATTATCATGACCCGGCCATTCAAGTGGCCAAACAAGGAAGACTGGGAGGTGGTGAAGTGCTCATGACCAGCAGTAGCGCTGACAGTGCATCACTGGAGGGCATCAATTGACAGGTAAGTCTGCCACAAGGTACTAATATGCAGGGCATACTAGCACATTGTGGCATAAAGCTCCTGGGGGCCCATTTATTAAGAAAAATATAGTGGAGTTTAATTCCACATTGAAGATATATTAACATTAATTCTAAGAGTAGTTTTATGTCACACTTCTATGTCTAATCTGGCTAAAAATTTAATGCATACATGTCATGAGTAAAATGTTTGATGGATTGGTTAGTAGATATATATTTTTTTACATGCAAGGAGGGATAGGTTGGTGTCCTATTTCTTCTATAATAAAGGTATTTTCCTCAGGCTGTCATTGCACAAAAGAAGGATTTGGTCAACTGAAGATTGCATGATGTAAAGCTTTCATGCAGTGGTTTATGTCCCATGTTAGAGGCATGGTGCTTGACAGCGTAGGTTATTGATTTTTATATGCTGTCATGTGTGGCCTGGTTGGATTGTTGATACCTGAGTTCCATGTTGGTTGCTTTATAATTATAATGGTTAGTAAATTGGCCAATGGCAGTGTCCATTATTTTTTGTCACCGCAGTATTATTTTTACTCAGAAAAAAAGAGACTGATAACCAGTAGCTTCTGTGGCAATAGTGAGGTCTAACAAACCCCATACTGTGTGGAGAGGTTGAGGGGGTAGTACTGAATACCATGCCACCTTTATTTTCTGCAGAGTTAACAAGTCTGCAACAAAAACAATTAAACACTTTTCAGACAGGAGATAGGCGCCTTTCACAGGCTGTTCTGCTGCAGTTAAAAGTATATAATATGTTCTGTGAAATTCAAGACTCCAGGCACTGCGATCAGCTGCATTTGTACAGTGAGATTACCTGCGTTTAGCTGCGTTTGGAACATTCTTGACATTTCTGATGTGCTTCCTGTTGCTTTTCTTTCCTTCTTGCCGCTGCTATCCGCAGGAGAAATAGTACACTGCGATTACCTGCAGTTATGTGCAGATAGCTGCGCTAAATCGCTCCTGGACGCAGTCAATTCTATTTTTTCTATCCGCACAGAACCGCATGTAACTAAATCGCAGCTAAATGCAGTGTGTGAATGGGGCCATAGGAAAGCATTGTGTGCTTTTAGCTGCGGTAGAAAACTAGAAAATCCGCAACTAAAAGCACCATTCTATCCGTCCGTGTGAAAGGGGCCTTAGATTCAAATTTTATGTTGGTGTTAGGCATTCATGAACAGTGACAGATTATATGAAATACAGCCCGGCCTTAAACTTTGACAAAAGTAAAAGTATCATAAAGCTCCACTAGCTAGGGTCTAGAGAGCAATACATATATTTCATTGTGTTAATTAATATGTTGCTTGTCTGATTGTGAAACCTTATCATATGGAAATATAGCTGTACCCAGGATAATTGGCATTGTGTGTTGGGTGAGCATAGTAATATTATTATTATTATTATTATTATTATACAGGCTTTATATAGTGCCAACAGTTTGTGCAGTGCTTTACAACATAAGGGCAGAAAGTACAGTTACAATACAATTCAATACAGGAGGAATCAGAGGGCCCTACTTGTTAGACTGTACTGTACAGTATCTCACGATTCATGATTAGACAAAGTGCAAAAGTGCATGGTGATAACAAATTATTGAGTCTATTCAGAGGAACTGTAAAGTGTCACAACGTGTATCAGACTGGAAGCTAGCATCTCACGCAGAGGACATTCCACCAAAAATATGGTCTGTAGGTTCTCCACGGTGATATCCCTCCACCAGTATATAATGCACTCACCAGAAGATGAATAAAGATGAGCCTGTCTGCTTTGCAATATATATTTCTGTAAATATATCCTGCACTGTTTTTCTTTTCTTCTTTAACCACTTCCGGACCGCCCACCACACATATACTGCGGCAGGGAGGCTGGCTGCGTGAACCGAAGCTGTACGTCGGTCTGTGCCAGAGATACAGTGGGCGCGTGGAGGGAGCGTGCCCGTGGGTCCGGCGGCCTTGATGTCTGCCGGCCACTAGTGATCGCGGTAGAGAGAGGCAGAACAGGGATCTGCCTATATAAACAAGGTGGATCCCCATTCTGACAGGGGACAATACTGAGATCTGCTGTTCCTAGTGATCAGGAACAGCGATCTCTGTGTTGTCACAGTAAGCCCATCCCCCACACAGAACACCCAGGGAACACAGTTAACCCCTTGATCGCCCCCTAGTGTTAACTCCTTCCCTGCCAGTGTCATTTATACATTGATCAGTGCATTTTTTTAGAAAAATATGTAGAAGAATGCATGCTGGCCTAAACTGATGAACACATTTGTTTTTTAATAAGATAAGATATGTATTATAGCAGAATTAAAAAAATATTCTTTTTGTTTCAAAATTGTCAGTCTTTGTTTATAGCACAAAAAATAAAAACCGCAGAGGTGATCAAATACCACCCAAAGAAAGCTCTATTTGTGGGGAAAAAGGACATCAATTTTGTTTGGGTACAGCGTTGTACGACCGTGCAACTGTCAGTTAAAGTGACGCAGTGCCATATCACAAAAAATGACCTGGTCATTAAGGGTGTAAATCTTTTTGGTGGTTAAAAGGACATTTAGAAGAGAATTATGGCAAACATTTGTGGCTATATTTCTCTTTTGCATCACAGAAGTACATTAGCTTGTGTTCTCCTGTGACCAGCTTTTAGCTGACTTTAGCTTGTGTGGGACAACTACAGTGACTTGAAAAAGTGTTTATACCACTTGAAATTTTCCACAATTTGTCATGTTACAACCAAAAACGTAAATGTATTTTATTGGGATTTTATGTGATAGACCAACACAAAGTGGCACATAATTGTGAAGTGGAAGGAAAATGATAAATGGTTTTCAATTTTTTTTTACAAATAAATATCTGAAAAGTGAGGCGTGCATATTGACTCAGCCCCCCTGAGTCAATACTTTATAGAACCACCTTTAGCTGCAAATACAGCTGAAAGCCTTTTTGGGGATGTCTGTACCATCTTTGCACATCTAGAGAATGGAATTTTTGCCCATTCTTCTTTGCAAAATTGCTCAAGCTTTGTCAGATTGGATGGAGAGTGTCTGTGAACAGCAATTTTCAAGTCTTGCCACATATTATCAATAGGATTTAGGTCTGGACTTTGCCTGGGCCATTCTAACACATGAATATTCTTTGATTTAAACCAGGGGTAGGCAACCTCGGCCCTCCAGCTGTGGTGAAACTACAAATCCCATCATGCCTCTGGGAGTCATGCCTGTGATTGTCAGGGTCTTGCAATGTCTCATGGGACTTGTAGTTTCAAAACAGCTGGAGGACCGAGGTGCCTACCCCTGATCTAAACCATTCAATTCTAGCTCTGGCTGTATGTTTAGGGCCATTGTCCTGCTGGAAGGTGAACCTCCGCCCCAGTCTCAAGTCTTTTGCAGACTCTAATGCCCCGCACACACGATCGGACATTGATCGGACATTCCGACAACAAAATCCTAGGATTTTTTCCGACGGATGTTGGCTCAAACTTGTTTTGCGTACACACGGTCGCACAAAAATGTCGGATCCGTGAGATCCGTGAGACCAATGGATCCGTGAGATCCGTGAGACCAATTCTGATGATTTCAGGAACATTCTCCGGATGATGGACCCCGTATTTCACCGTTTGTTGGCTTTGCTGACCCCCTATATCAGCAGGCAGGATACCTGCATGAGGCAAGCCATCACTCCGGAGTAGAGGCTCGTCGCCACCCTGCGGTACTTGGCGACGGGGAGAAGCCTGCAGGACTTGAAGTTCTCGACAGGTATCTCCCCCCAGGCTCCGGGGATCATTATCCCAGAGACCTGTTCTGCCATCATCCAGGTCCTGCAGAAGGAGTATATTAAGGTAAGATTTTTATCCTTTAATATCACATTTTATTGTATTTAGTGTTTGATAATATATTGTATTTCTTTCCTCATTCCCTAATTACCATGATTGGAATATGCTGTGAATGTCCCCTTTGTTCTCATGCATGCTGGATTTTTATGTAATAATTTTTTTGCTCCTTCATACATATTTGCCTTCACTTACCTCCCCAGCATGCTCTCCTGGCCCTATATTCACCTCATGTAGTCACTTAACAATGTATTGTATCAGCTCCATAGTAGTGCTTTACCCTAAATACCCCCTAAAATGTTTAGAAATGTGATTTGTGCTTTAAATTCAAGCAGAGTGCCAGAGGCGTTTTTTGGGGGTCCCCAAATCATTTGGAACCCTCCCTCCCCCAACTGCTAAGTCAGCTGATACCAATTCTCTATCTATCCTCAATCATCTATCTGCTGACTTTGCCAAACCCATACACACTATACCCATCTCTTTTGTGGTCAGATTTATGGATGAATTCCCCAAAGCATGTAGTGCAAGGGCCTGCCTGTATACTTTCAAATGGTACTGTTTAAAGTTTTTGTATCCAGTTATTATCTTGATAGGTAATAGCAGAATGTCCAAATGTGCTCAAATGTGTACAATGTGTATTTATATCTTTGTATTATGACACTTCTTACCTGTCCAGTGGGCTGCCAATAGTGTAACTAAGGAGGGGCTATTCCAGGTAATACACATTATTTAGGCATTCATCTCTCAATGAAGTGGAGAGGGTTACCTGTCCAAGAGCTCCCCCCCTATAATGTTAGAAATGGCCCATGAGAGGGGGGGGGAAATCTGATAGGTGTACCTTATACTTTGGTCTTTAAAAATTCCCATTAATAAATGTTATCTTGATGTTGGCCAAGAAGGTTTGTGTCTAATCTGTTTTCCATGTTTGTGTGCAAAAAGTCTAATTTTTTGTTTTCCTCAACAGTTTCCTTCCACGCCACAGGAATGGCAGACTGTGGCCTCCCACTTTGCCCAGCGGTGGGACTTTCCTAACTGCGGAGGGGCAATTGATGGGAAACACGTCCACATCGTCCCACCACCCAACTCGGGGTCGTACTATTATAATTATAAGGGGTTCAATAGTATTGTGATGTTGGCGGTGGTGTCGGCTAATTACGAGTTCCTGTATGTGGACGTGGGGAAGAATGGCCGGATGTCCGATGGTGGAGTCATCGCACAGACGGAGTTTGACAGGCGTCTCCAGAATGGCAGCTTGGACTTGCCACCTCCAGAAGACAATGTGGAAGGACTCCCATTTGTTTTCGTTGCGGATGAAGCATTTGCGCTGGGGGACCATCTTATATGGCCATTCCCGATGAGGACCCTCACCCCGGACCAGAGGGTTTTTAATTACTGGCTGGCCAGAGTCAGAAGGGTGGTGGAGAACACATTTGGAATCATGGCCAGCCGGTTCCGCCTATTTCTGACACCCATACATGTGGCGGAGTATAAACTGAATCATATTATCCTGGCGTGCTGTGTTCTACATAACTTTTTACGTCAACATTCTGTCAACTATGCAGGCTCAGTTGGGCCTGAGGCCGGAATTATAATTGAAACAACCCTGACGGCGCTTGAAAGTGGCCGTCCTGGCTTGCCCTCCCTGAGTGCCCGTGATGTCCGGCTAAGATACCTTGAGTTCTTTGCCAGTAGGGGGGCCATCAATATGCCAGACAATGTGTGAAACCTTTATCAAATAATAAAAAAAATAAGCAAATCTTTGGTGGCATTTACTGCTTGTGTTTTTTTTAGCTGACCCTGACAGAAATGTGGTGAGTCATGAAAATGGCGTGATTGTGTAACCTTACAAAGCACTGTTGGGTGTTATTTACTAAAGGCAAAGACACTTTGCACTACAAGTGCACTTGAAACTGCACTTGTAGTGCAAAGTGGATTTGCCCTTATGAAATAACACCCATTGTCACAGAAAACAGCAATTAGAGCACCCCAAAAGTGTTGTAGCGTTGAGACAATTATCCACACATTCTTGATTAATAACAATCTTTTTAATACCTGCACAATCGCATGTGCATTTTGACAAGGTTTTTAAAACAAACCAACATGTTTGTTGTATAACAATTTTTGGGGTGGCATTAGAAAAAGTAGAAATGTCCTTTTAACATAAAACTGGCATGTGTAAAACCAACAAGAAAGACACAAATCTTGAACTTACAAAGTTCACATTTGGTAGAACTTGAAGACAATATCAGACATGAGTATTTAGGAACTGTGTTTGATATTGCGTTCAGATACGGTGAAGTCACCCCATGAAAAGCCAAATTTTTAAGATGCACACCAATTTACGAATGTCAACATGGGCTAGCTGCCATCATGGGGGATCAAGGGACGTGTTTTGGGGGAGCAACCCCTTCCACCACGTCTTCCTCCTCCTGCTCTTCTTGTGTTTGGGGTATTTCCCCTTCTTCCAGAGGTGGGGGTTTCTGGTCTCCTCAGATGAGGGGTGTCCTCCGAGTCTTTTCTCCGCTATGTGCAAAAAAAATGGTATACTTAGCACACAGATATTTGATGGCAGAACTATAAATATGAAACATTGCTTAGAAGTGGGGTACAATTGTCTGTTTTGGCAGAGTTCCAAGATGTAGAATTTTGAGTGTCCTTTGTCAAGCTTGAATACTTACCTGTCTTGTACAAGCTTCACAGATGGAGACCCCCTATAGTATACACTAGAGCACCTGTGTGGGGCTTCCTAATAAAAAGGGTGTTCTTGTGTCCCACACTAGTGCTCCAGTGTCCAGATGTGTAAACAGCTGCTGAGTGTCCTCTCCTTACACAGAATCTAGTTTGCATTTCAATCTAGTAACAAACACATCTACACAACCAAATTAGTTTCATACAAGTAGGCCCTCAAAAATGTGGTCAAATGCATATGGCCAAAACAATGGTGTTTTATAGGCCGAAAGAAAAATGTTTGATACGAAAGAATAATGTGCCCATGAACATGAAAGTTGCCATTTTAAACTGTACAACGTTAAGAAAAGCACCTGGAGCAGCACGAACGTAATAAACATAAAAAGAATAGGAACACAGCTTTTTTGCAGCACTCTCCGGATCTTTCGGTACTGCTCGTGTTCTCTTAATTTGAGGTCCGACCACCGCTTCCTGAGCTGATCTTTTGATCGTCGTACCCCGAAATTCCGACGCAGACTTTTGACCACTTTCGCCATGATCTTGGCCTTTCGGACATTGGGGTTGGGGTAAGGTCCATACTTTCCATCATAGTCGGCCCTCTTCAGGATGTCGACCATCTCCAACATCTTCCCAAAGGACATATTTGATGCCTTAAATCTACTCCTTCTGGATCGGGACGTTTCCGTCTTAAGGCTTTCCTCCTCCTCCTCCTTGTTGCTATAATTAGCACGCACCTGCTGTGTCTCCGCCATGTGCTCTTCCCCCACTGCGCCGAACGAAAAGGGGCGGGGAATAGACTAGAAAGAACGTCAGGGGCGGGCGGAGTTACACACATGCGCAGTGTGTATAAATCGTAACACGCGTGCGTAGTACATACGACCTGTGAGCCGAGGAAGGAGTAACGGAGGCGCCGATTGTGATTGCGAAGGTAAGATTTAACATTGGGCCTATACTGATTCTAGTTTGAGGCCTGTATTTGCACAAGTTTAGTAGACTTTAGGCTGACATTAGGGTTTCTCTTGTGTTGTGTCTTGCAGAAAAAATGGATGGCTTCAATGACCACAACTTCCTCCCCCTGTTCATCGACAAGTATAGGGAGCTGTCCTGTCTGTGGCAGGTGAAATATCCTCATTATAATCATAAACAAAAGAGGCAGGCAGTGCTGGAGAAACTGCTAGAGTTGGTGAAGCCGGTGGTCCCCACAGCAACCATCCCCTATTTAAAAAACAAAATTGGTGGCCTGAGGAGCACTTATCTTAGGGAGCGCAAGTAGGTCACGGATTCCCAGAGATCTGGAGCTGGAGCAGATGACGTTTATGTCCCCAGGCTGTGGTACTATGAGAGACTGCGATTTCTGTCAGACCACACTGAAGTCAGGGAATCCCTCTCAACTCTTCCTTCCACTCTTCCTTCCACCCCAGCTGAGGCTTCCAATGTCCAACCTGGGCCTTCCAGCCAGGAAGAAGTGGAGGAGCCCAGCTTGAGCCAGGTATAGCATTCTTCTACAGATTTCTGGTCAATAAATAAATGATGTTTACTAGATGTTATTATTGAGCACTAATTGCTGATTTAATAAAGTGTTTTACATATCAATAGACAGTAGTGGGCAAAAATAATTGGGACAAGAATGAAAAATGCTGGGCTCAGAATCATAGTCTGTTATATTTGTTAACATTCAATTTGCAACAGTCATGAGGTGACAATTGTGTGTGATTGATGAATAAAAAACTCAAACTATGTCCCTTTTTCATACACAGGAAGACCTCAGCCAGGAGGAGGCTCTGGAATGTGGCAGCCAGGAGGAGGCGGGGCTAAGTTGCAGCCAGGAGGAGGCGGGGCTAAGTTGCAGCCAGGAGAAGCCTGGGACCAGTCGCAGCCTGACCGAATCGCAGGTTCCTCCCCTCCGCCTACCATACAAAAGAGCGAGGAAGGCGACTCACATGCAGGATTCTGCGCTCAGGCTCATTCAGGAGGCTTCTGCGTCCCTCAGAGCCTTACCCACTCCTGAAGAGACCTTTGTCTGCATGGCTGCCACCAAACTGAAGTGCATGCAGGAGGGTCAACGCCTCATGTGTGAGCAACTTATTTATAAAGTCCTAACTAAGGGGGTGAGTGGCGAAATCACACCCAAGACCGACGTGATTGAGTTGGACCATCCTCCTCCTACTCCTCCTGCTGCCACAACTCCACCACCAGAGCCACAGCGTGGAAGGAAGACCAGAGAGTGATAGCCCTGGGTTCAGTCTGGTCTGACAAAAGATGCAGTCTCTTGTATGACCACAGCCTGGGGACACAGGTGTCATCTGCTGCTTTCCGGATCTCTGGGACTTCTGGACCAGACTGCACTCCCTTATATATGGACTCCTCAGGCCACCAATTTTGCAGTAAAATAATTGATGTGTGCCCTGGGGGTCCAAGGCTTCACCAATTTCTGCTGTTTCTCCAGCGTTGCCTCCCTCTTTGTTTGGTTCTGAGCTCTTAATAAAGGCATTTTTGGTTCAATTATACTCGCCTCTGTGTTTTCCTTCAAAACAAAATACAGTTTGTTGGTGAGGATTCAGGTAGATTTCAAAAATACAATGTGAAATTAACAAGAGACACCAACACCAAACAATCTCATTGAGATTCAATAATACAAGATATCAATGGTGTTGTGGTAACTTGACACACAAAACACACACCAAAAAAATCTTTATTAAAAAGCATTAAAACATTTGAACAAAAAACAGCCTTGAAAACAAATTTTTTAAAATTAAAAACAAACCAAAAAAAATTGGTCAGATGTGACAAATCAAAATATATTGAGGGGATCACAATAAATAATAAAGAAAGAAGTCTGTGTGAATATGAGCAGCAAAACTACTTCATTCTTCTCACATTATAAAGAAGAAGAGAGTGCACTGTATTAAACCATTTTTTACATAGCACCGTGACAAAAGTGCTGTATCCATTGCGAACGCTAATTTTACCAGACCGAGCTGTTCCATATCAGAATTTCTTCTGAGCATGCGTGGCACTTTGTGCGTTGGAACAGGCCACACACGGTCGGAATTGACGCGATCGGATTTTGTTGTCGGAAAATTTTATAGCCTGCTCTCAAACTTTGTGTGTCGGAAAATCCGATGGAAAATGTCCGATGGAGCCCACACACGGTCGGAATGTCCGACAACACGCTCCGATCGGACATTTTCCATCGAAAAATCCGACCGTGTGTACAGGGCATAACAGGTTTTCTTCTAAGATTGCCCTGTATTTGGCTCCATCCACCATCCCATCAACTCTGACCAGATTCCCTGTCCCTGCTAAAGAAAAGCATACCCACAACATACTGCTGCCACCACAATTTTTCATTGTGTATTCAGGGTGATATGCAGTGTTAGTTTTCTGCCACACATAGAGTTTTGCTTTTAGGCCAAAATGTTCAATTTGGTCTCATCTGACCAGAGCACCTTCTTCCACATATTTTCTGTGTCGCCCACATGGCTTCTCGCAAACTGCAAATGGAAGTTCTTATGGCTTTCTTTCAACAATGGCTCTTCCATAAAGGCCAGATTTGTGGAGTGCACTGCCTATCACAAAACCAACACTTATTTGGTTTTAGTATTAATTTTAACTTAAAATTATAATGCAGCAAATCATATGAAGCTCTGCATTAAATTACCATGGTGTGCATTTTCTCTTCACAGGTTCTTTTTGTACATATCTCCTGTACCCTTTTTTTGTATGTCTTCTGGCTTACACACTGTGGGGTTGGTTTACTAAAGGCAAATAGACTGTGCACTTTGCAAAGTGCATTTGCAATCTGGAAGAGCAGTTGCTCCAGAGCTTAGTAAATGAGCAGAAACTATGAAGAAGGACATCTGGATACAAAGGATGGGGAGATGGTGAAGGTATTGAATTTATTCTTCTCCTCAGTCTTCGTGAGGGAATTGGGGGGCTTCAGTAACCAAAACTGCGGTGTTTGTCCTCATGACACATCACAGGAAGCACCCTCATGGCTATCAGAGGACAGAATTAGAAATAGACTTGGGAAACTTAACATTAATAAATCAACGGGACCAGATGGCTTGGCCCTGAGGGTACTTAGGGAACTCAGTCAAGTAATTGCCAGACCATTGTTCCTAATTTTTACTGACAGTCTACTGACTGGAATGGTACCAGCTGATTGAAGAAAAGCAAAGGTAGCACCATTTAAAAAAAGGGCCAAAATACATCCTTGGGAATTAGAGACCAGTTAGCCTAACATCAATAGTATGCAAGCTCTTGGAGGGGATGATAAGGGACTATATAAAAGATTTTAGTAATGAAAACGGTATTATTAGCAGTAATCAGCATGGATTCATGAAGAATTGTTCTAGCCTATTAACCTTCTATGAGGAGGGGAGCTGCCATCTAGATAAAGGAAGGCCTGTAGATGTGGTGTATCTGGATTTTGCAAAAGCATTTGACACCTAGGTCCATTGGCATGGACCATAGGGTGAGTACATGGATTGAAAACTGGCTACAAGGGCGAGTTCAGAGGGTGTTGATAAATGGGGAATACTTGGAATGGTCAGGGGTGGAAAGTGGTAGGACCAATCCTGTTTAATTTGTTCATAAACGACCTGGAGGATGGGGTAAACAGTTCTTTACTGTAATGCCCCGTACACACGGTCGGACATTGATCGGACATTCCGACAACAAAATCCTAGGATTTTTTCTGACGGATGTTGGCTCAAACTTGTCTTGCATACACACGGTCACACAAAGTTGTCGGAAAATCCGATCATTCTGAACGCGGTGACGTAAAACACATACGTCTGGACTATAAACGGGGCAGTAGCCAATAGCATTCCTCTCTTTATTTATTCTGAGCATACGTGGCACTTTGTGCGTCGGATTTGTGTACACACGATCGGAAATTCTGACAACGGATTTTGTTGTTGGAAAATTTTATAGCCTGCTCTCAAACTTTGTGTGTCAGAAAATCCGATGGAAAATGTGTGATGGAGCCTACACACAGTCGGAATTTCTGACAACAAGGTCCTATCACACATTTTCCGTTGGAAAATCCGACCGTGTGTACGGGGCATTAGAGCGGCAAGGATGTGGAATTTCCTTCCATAGGTGGTGGTTTCAGCGGGGGGGGGCATCGATAGTTCCAAAAACGATTAGATAAGCACCTGAACAACTGCAACCTACAGGGATATACAATATAATACTGACATATAATCACACACATAGGTTGGACTTGATGGACTTGTGTCTTTTTTCAACCTCACCTACTATGCAACTATATGTAACTATGCTGACATCAATCATCCAATCATGTGCAAGCAAAAATGCTGTTTGTTTTATTTTCCTTGCACGTGATTCAATATTCTTTGCAAAGTGAAGCTTCACCTAGTTTACTAAGCTACTTTGCAAAGTGCACAGTCTATTTGCCGTTAAAAAATCCCTGTGTCTCTGCCCTGCCAAGCTTCCAGCCTTGGCTGAACGTCCCCTGGTGGTCATTAATAATCAATGCATTTTTATCAATGTAGCATATATTAAAAACCGGATTTACCACTTCCGGACCGCCGCATGCTGATATACGTTCTCTCTTTGAAGAGGAATATCACTGCCATAACCCTGGTGTCCTCTTCTTCAGACGGCGGTCCAGTTTCTGATAATAGTGGTGTCTGCGGCGGATTCGCCGCAAGATCACTTTTATCGGCAGCGGGAGAGGGCCCCCTCCCGCTGTTCTCCGGTGCCCTCCGCTGCTTACCGGAGCCAACGGTAGCAGCGTAGGCAATCGGATGCTTCTTAATCCTGGGTATGAAGACGAGTGAGGGGAAGGTGGCCCCCACCCATCTCCTTGCCATTACAGGGCGAAAGCGACATCAAAATGTCACTTCTGCCCATAGTTCTTAAAGGGCCATTTGTTTTTTGTTTTTTCAGATGACAATTTATTTTTTTATTGCATTTTAGTGTAAATATGAGATCTGAGATGTTTTTGACCCCAGATCTCATATTTAAGAGGCCCTGTCATGCTTTTTTTCTATTACAAGGGATGTTTATTCCTTGTAATAGGAATAAAAGTGACACAATTTTTTTTTAAAGGAACAGTGTAAAAATAAAAGGTAAAAGAAATAAGAAAAAAAATGTAAACGCGCCCCGTCCCGCCGAGCTCACATTCAGAAGCGTACGCATTACATGAGTAGCGCCCGCATATGAACACGGTATTCAAACCACACATGTGAGGTATCGCAGTGATCAGTAGAGCAATAATTCTAGCTCTAGACCTCCTCTGTAACTCAAAACATGCAACCTGTAGAATTTTTTAAACGTCGCCTATGGAGATTTTTAAGGGTAAAAGTTTGTCGCCATTCCACGAAAGGGCGCAATTTTGAAGCGTGACATGTTGGGTATCAATTTACTCGGTGTAACATTCTCTTTCATAAAAAAAATAAAAATGGGCTAATTTTACTGTTTTATTTTTTAATTCAAAAAAGTGTATTTATTTTTAAAAAGTGTGCTTGTAAGACTGCTGCACAAATACAGTGTGACAGAAAGTATTGCAACGACCTCCATTTTATTCTCTAGGGTGTTAGAACCCCTAAACATTATAATTTTTTTTTCTAAGTAATTTTCTAGCAAAAAAAAAACTTTTTAACTTGTAAACAACAAATCTCAGAAAGAGGCTTGGTTAAAGATAAATAGTAGTTTTTCTGTTAAAAAAAAAAAAAAAAGATAAATAGTATTGAATTGTTTGCTTAATACAGTAGGGAAATCAGAAATTGTTCTTAATCTGCCTATTACATAACTATTATTTTTAACAATGTTCATGTCTTTGGTTTTCCGAATTAGAGGAGGTTCCTCATAATAATATCACATATGACTGAATTCATTTGTTGGGATAGAGAATATGTTTTACTATACTTTTTTAAATTGAAAACTTTAAGATATTTACAGAACAGTGCCTAACCAAAGGCATATTTTATTGGGATGAAAAAGTGCCATTCAGTTATTCCTTAAGAAATGACTAATTCAACTTCATGACACACACTTAAATCTCCACTTTCTAAATTACATATCCATTACCTTGAATTGGAAAGAAAAGACCAAGGAATTCATAATTTAATATAGTGTTCCAATGGAAACATTCCAAAATGAAATGCGTTTTATGATCCCATCTACCCTCTTAATGCGGTGGTGTGTCCCAACACTGGGCTGACACATGAGCATGTAACAATGATTGATTACATGAAACACCTCAGCATCATTGTGTGATGATTCATAATGCTTTTATATCCTTTCTTGTAAACATTCCTGGTTATTCCAGACCAAGTATTATGTTGATCTGATGCCAAAACAGGTTAGTGTAGCCCTTAAGAGATTACCATAGCACATTACTTTTACAAATCACATCTTTGTAGGCGGCAGCTATTCAGCCACTCCAGGGCTACAACAATCAATATTGTATAGTGTTTTAGTGTAGCAGAAGACAAAATGGATTTTTATCACTATAGGATTTACAGTGCAGCCTATAGATTTAGTATAGTGTGGTACAAACCACAGGCCTTCATGAATGGTTTAATGAGAGAATGGTTGCTACCTAGTCCTATGAACTCAGTCATTGTTTATGTTGTCTAAATGGAAACTGTAATAAAATAGGAACTGGCAGCACAACCACATACATATGTCTGTGTTAAATAATACATACAGTATGTGTTAAACACTTAGTTTATTTAGAGAAGTATGGGTGCTCCAGTTGCTAAGCTCCTTATGCAAATGTTAGTTGTTAGTATATTATGCTGGTTCAGTACTTTAAGTCATATTCCTGAAAAATCTCAGAAAATAGTCATATGTCTTAAAATTAACAGGTCAAACAATTTAAAGTGACCAGTGTGGTCAGAGTGGAGATTTAAAACCTTTTTTCAGATTTTTATTGCTGTCTGCATCCCCACTGCATCACCCTCACTATTGGTTCTGATGACCATTGTATGTGGCAAACAAAATGATTGGAAATCCAACAATTTTCAGTTTTCACAGAAAGAAGAGGAAACAGGAAGTTATCCGATTCATGAACCTATTCTCATAAAAATCATCTTAAAGGGCATATCTCTTTACTTTCGATAGATATAATTTTATTTCATGTTGAATCTCTAGAACAGAAGTGAAGGGAACTATCTTGGAAGGAAGACAATAAAAAAAAAATGGTCATTTTTTTTTTTCCCTACAAAACTTACAAACATAGTTTTAACACATTACTGTTGCATTTTTTTTAACAGAAAGTTAACTTTTTTTTTCAAACATATATTTGTACCTTCTGTTTAATTTGTTATTAATTTTTTTAGGTAAATAACTGTTCTTGCCAAGCTATTAACATACATGACAAGGATTTTAGAAAACATTATTGTAAATCATTACCTGCTTCTTTTTCTGGAGTTACTGGAACAGATCGCTCCACTAGCTGCCTCGCATACTGCTGAGTAGGAGGCTCAGCCTATAATTATTTAGAAGGTCCCAATGTTGTTAAAAAAGAAACATTACATCCCCAGCATGCACTTTAGACATTTGGTCACATTATCCCCCACAGATGAAAGGCTTATGGACAGAGCAGGGAATGTGTACATAATGCACCCAGAAATATGTTGCCATGAGGTATATTATTTTCTTTTCTTATTTTTTTCAATGTTTGTAAAAAAAAATTTAAAAATTTGTATATTTGCTATGGGAAAATAAATTATCTCTAATAAAACTTTGTTTCCTTCATTCTGTCTGCTAATGTAAATGCTGAACATTCAAAGCTGATGATAGTGGGCGACTCACTCTCCATCTTTTCTATTTAAAAAAAAAAAATCTTATATTCAGAAGTCCTGTGAATGGATAGGGAAGATTGTCATGTTCATCTTCCCCTCCTCCTCCCCTTGTGAATTTAAAAGAACTCCAACAATTAATTTATATAATTTCCACACATGGGAATGTCGGCACTATCCCATATTTTTTTTTAATTTAAAGCATATCTAAAACCAAAAGCAAAAATGTAATAAATTGTGTTTACCAGTCCCTACAGATGGGGGCTACATTCGTTTTCATTTTTCAGGCTAAGAACATTCTTAGTACTTACAGAAAATAACTGTTGATCTTTGCAAGAAATGCAGTGTTCTTGTCACTTCTTGGAACGCGGAAATCTTCCGTTCTGAGCCCCGATATATCCACATCAGGAGTACAGGGCTTAGAAATCCCCTTGGCATCCACATGTCTTCTTCATAGCTGACAGGACAGGCTATGCGGCCGCTCATGTGACGGTGCTGACCAATTAGAATGCTCCGAAGCCTCCCTTCTGACAAGGTACGTTTTGGACATTCAGCTCAGGGGATTTCTAGCCCCATACTCTTGATGCGGATATACCGGGGCTCAGAATGAGAGATTGGCGTGGTCCAGGTCAGCGGGACTGGGGGGGGGGGGCGAGGAGGGGGTCCTGTGTAAGTTCACCTTACAGATTTTTCTGTAAAGGTGAACTTACACTTTAAAGTCCAGCCTGTGTGACAACAATGGCTGCCCACATAGAATAAAGTGGAGAAAAAAATAATACATAAGAAGCGTGCTATTCACTGAATAATGAGGTGAAAATAAAGGAAAAAGGCCTAAAAAACAGAAAACAAATGCAACCACTACATCTAAGGACCAGTAAGCTGCAATATATTACATTACATTTTTGTAATGGGATTAAGTTACCACATTAAACTCATTCAAAATAGAATTAATTTCTATTACTTTATTTTTTAACTTTTTTCTACAGTATTCTCCATAATTTTTGTCTTTTTTGTTTTACTAGCAAAGTCAAGCAAGCTCCTCAGATTTCCCCAAGCAAGTCTTCAGGAGGAGAATTTTGTGTCTCTGCAGTGTTTGGATCCTCCCGATCCTGGTTTGCAAACAATCAAAGTATTAAGAGAGATAAAGGTCAGTAAATTCCTCCATATTAAAAAAAAACAAAAAACATCCAGATTCAAATGCAAATTCAGTATATATTTGTATGACCATGCTGTAAACATATGCCAACATTTGCAGTAATAATAATTTTCGTTCCAGCCCTTATCTGCTTAAGCCTTCAAACCGTAAATTAGGTCCCATGGTTAACTAATTAGAATATTCAGTTATATGCAAAGAAATCATGGCTTCTTTCTGGGGAGATGAAAAAAACATACGTTTTGGAACCCCTTGTTTGTCTAGTACAAGGTATTTTCTTTTCTAGTACAAAGCATTTTCTGTCAGTCCTGAAGAAAATTCTTACCATTGGCACATTGCTATCTAGTGGCTAAAGAGGCAAAGCACAGCATGGTCATAATCATAGGGAAGCAAGGGATGTCAGGTTTCAATTATTTTTATATGACTAAGGACCTATTCACGCCATAACGTGGTACTCTGCAACACATGTATTTTTGTGCTTGAGGCACATTGCATTAGGAAGCCAATTCATTTGTAATGTGAACAAACTCGAAGACCTGCCATCAACCAAAGTTTGAGGAGAAGCCACATGGGAAAGCTGGATTTTACTTTCCAATTGATGTGGACCTCAAACCCAGTAAGTGTTTTTACAAAGAGAGTGTGGGTGTTAGTCCGAAATTACTTTTGGATATGAATAGTGCATCTGGTGTTAACTTTACTTCAGTGCAGAGTGTGGATAAACTGAATGCATTTACCACGGCCAACATTTTGAATGCAGTACGAGCTGTTATACAAAATACCTGCTTATTATACAATAATATGCAGTTTATGTAAAATAGTCTTATTAAAATTCATAGAAAATGTGTAAAATATGTCAAAAGTTCATCAAAACTGATATGAAGGTGGCATTTAGCTCACAACTGTACAGAGGAAAGCTGCCTATTTTATTTTTTAGAAAGCCAATCCATTCAAATCAGTTTTAGATAAATGTTTTTTGGTTGGTTGGTTGGTTAAATCATTAATGGGTTTCATATGGCTCTTGGAGGCTATAGAAGCAAGCTAGCAAATAGACTGTTCACTTTAGAAGGGAAGTTGCACTTTACAAGGGAATTTGCCCCAGGTCTTGGTGAATGAGGTGAAGTTCTACTGACTACCAATCGTGCAAGAAAAAACTTTTTTTTTGTTTTTTTTGTTTGGTTTTTTTTTTCCTTGCATGTGATTGGGAATTCTTTGCAAAGTAAAATGTCACATTTACCAAGCTCTGGGGAAAATTCCATTGCAATGTGCAACTTCCTTGAAAAGTGAACAGCCTATTTGCTTTTAGTATAGCAACCCCCTAGAGTCCCCACATACTCTGGCTACCAGGCCATTACAAGTGGGTTTCACTTTCCTTGTTAGATTTTACATTACTTTACAATGCATTAGGAACCTTTAGAGTCAACTACATGCAGCAGTAGGAGTGAGACACTAGACTGTAGTAGATGAAGCTCTAAATCCTTGCAAGCTTTTCTCAGTATTTATATTTTATTCAGTTGAGAATCTCTACCTTAGACTTTGAGGACAGTTCTATATATGGGACAGGCATATACTTAAAGTGGTTTTAAAGGCTCAAGGTTTTTTACCTTTGTGCATTCTTTGTATGTTTTGTTCACTCTGTTGTGGAAAAGGTTGACACCACCCCTAATCACAAATAGTAAAATCCAATCAACCTCTATAGGATTTTGAAAGCAACTAAAGAAAAACATATTCCTTTAAAATTCCATCTTTAATATTGAATTGAGTAGAAATAGAAATACAAAATTTAAACACACAAACCGGCTGCAATTGGCCACAGTTAGCTTATGTACGTTTGACATCAAGTAACATATACTTGTTGGGTGGTACTTCCCAAAAACATTGCATTGTATAGCTCTAGTTTTCCACACTTGCTTAATAGAATTGAGTGTCCAGTGTGTTTTAAGATTTTCAATCAGTCTCTTCTTCAGGGATGTATAGGGTACTACCCTGCATAGTAAAAAATACTACCCATAGTATACTGTTTACAAAATGTGTTTCAACACAGTATAAGAAGTTTGTTACATATTGTACTTACAATCCTCACAAAAAATCCTATAGCTCTCCAATGTGTCAACCTATTCCATACCCCACAGACATCAGGGGGCAATCCCATGCAAAGACCACTATATCTCCAAAAAGGATAGGGCATTCCTGAAGAGACCTTAGAAGACAACATTTCTACATTTAGGTTCCATATACATGTACAGTATACATTATGGACCCATTTAAAATATGAAACAAACATAAATATATAAACACAATATGTGCAAAATCAAGTTTAAACCTAATTTGTCACCAAAATGGGTACAGGGGAGATGTTAGTACCTGGGTACCCGATATATTCACTAGTACAAACTAGAGGAAAAAAGAAAAGAATGTTTCATTACTATTTAAAAAAAAAAAAAACAGAGTAGGTACTTACAATGTCCACAAAAAAGTTCTCCATCCGCTCAAATCACTGTCTGGGTTAGTTGTGCATTTTAGAAAAAAGGTGTCCCCTCTTTATATAGCCCTTCTAATTGAAATTTCCCTCCTGGAGATGTTGGTGCCAATTGTAAGACTCCCCTGTCATTTGGGAGTCTATAAGGGCATCGCTTGTGTGGTCCCCGGTGTTTAGAGACGTTGGGTGTTGTGCTCACCTAGATGACGTCACTTCCTAGTGATGAATGCCAGAAGTCCCAGAAACAATATCTTAGTCTCGGTCCATGTTTGAAGCACTGGACCCATCAACAAGAAGGGCAACATACCCCTTCTCTGACTGCAATTTCACCATCGGTCCCCCAATGAAGCCTTTGTAGAATCCAGCAGCAGAAAGAGGGTGCAAATAGGGGCGCCCCCAGTTGTCGTCCAACAGGAGTACAGGCTGGGGGCCCCCGTGCCAGGCATGGATTGCCCCCCCCCCCCAGTGGGAGAATAGGAAATAACCCACTGAAAAGCAACAGTTTATATGTTGTACACACATAACACAATGCTACTATAATGTAAACTGTTGCTTTTCAGTGTGTTATAATTCCTATTCTCCCACCAGGGGCGTAAAAAATTTTGTATTTTTACTTGATTCAATATTAAAGATGACATTCTAATGAAATATGTTTTTCTTTTGTTGGTTCGATTGCCTTCAAAATCCCATAGAGGTTGATTGAATTTTACCTTCATGCATTTTATGCATGAAGGTAAAAACCCTTCTCTGTGCAGCTGCTCTGTGCAAAGCCATTACACAGAGCAGATAAGTATTACATGTTTGTTACTTTAAAAAAAATGCCTTTAATATCACTTTAAATACCTTGATATTTTATGTACGGTATCTCACAAAAGTGAGTACACCCCTCATATGTATGTAAATATTTTATTTTATCTTTTCATGTGACAACACTGAAGAAATGACATTTTGCTACAATGTAAAGTAGTGAGTGTACAGCTTGTATAACAGTGTAAATTTGCTGTCCCCTCAAAATAACTCAACACACAGCTATTAATGTCTAAACCGCTGGCAACAAAAGTGAGTACACCCCTAAGTGAAAATGTTGAAATTGCGCCCAATTAGCCATTTTTCCTCGCCGGTGTCACGTGACTCATTAGTGTTACAAGGTCTCAGGTGTTAATGGGGAGCAGGTGTGTTAAATTTGGTGTTATCGCTCTCACTTTCTCATACTGGTCACTGGAAGTTCAACATGGCACCTCATGGCAAAGAGCTCTCTGAGGAACTGAAAAAAAAGAATTGATGCACCATATAAAGATGGCCTAGGCTATAAGAAGATTGCCAAGACCCTGAAACTGAGCTGCAGCATGGTGGCCAAGACCATATAGCAGTTTAACAGGACAGAGTCCACTCAGAACAGGTCTCGCCATGGTCAACCAAAGGAGTTGAGTGCATGTGCTCAGTGTCATATCCAGAGGTTGTCTTTGGGAAATAGAAGTATGAGTGCTGCCAGCATTGCTGCAGAGATTGAAGAGGTGGGGGTTCAGCCTGTCAGTGCTCAGACCATACGCCGCACACTGCATCAAATTGGTCTGCCTGGCTGTCTTCCCAGAAGGAAGCCTCTTCTAAAGATGATGCACAAGAAAGCCTCCAAACAGTTTAGTGAAGACAAGCAGAGAAAGGACATGTATTACTGGAACCATGTCCTGTGATCTGATGAGACCAAGATAAACTTATTTGGTTCAGATGGTGTCAAGCGTCTGTGGTGGCAACCAGGTGAGGAGTACAAAGACAAGTGTGTCTTGCCTACAGTCAAGCATAGTGGTGGGACTGTCATGGTCTAGGGCTGCATGAGTTCTGCTGGCACTGGGGAGCTACAGTTCATTGAGGGAACCCTGAATGCCAACATGTACTGTGACTTACTGAAGCAGAGCATGATCCCCTTCCTTCAGAGACTGGGCCACAGGGTGGTATTCCAACATGATAACGGCCCCAAACTCACCTCCAAGATGACCACTGCCTTGCTAAAGAAGCTGAGGGTAAAGGTAATGGACTGGACAAGCATGTCTCCAGATCTAAACCATATTGAGCATCTGTGGGGCATCCTCAAACGAAAGGTGGAAGAGCGCAAGGTCTCTAACATCCACCAGCTTCATGATGTCATCATGGAGGAGTTGAAGAGGACTCCAGTGTTAACCTGTGAAGCTCTGGTGGACTGGACTCCATGCCTAAGAGGGAGAAGGTAGTGCTGGAAAATAATGGTGGCCACACAAAATATTGACACTTTGAGCCCAATTTGAACAGTTTCACTTAGGGGTGTACTCACTTTTGTTGCCAGCGGTTTAGACATTAATGGCTATGTGTTGAGTTATTTTGAGGGGACAGCAAATTTACACTGCTATACAAGCTGTACACTCACTACTTTACCCTGTAGCAAAGTGTAATTTCTTCAGTGTTGTCACATGAAAAGATATAATAAAATATTTACAAAAATGTGAGGGGTGTACTCACTTTTGTGAGATACTGTATATATATTTTTTTTTGTGCAATTCTTTTACAATCAAGAGAGTACTTTCAAGTACTTGCTCTTACAGTATCTTTGATATCAGTTTGCCGAATACTGATCAAATAGTAATTGTTCTACTGATCAATATATACAAGGAAAAGGGTTGGTATAAAATTTTACGCAGTAAGTGCACTGACTCGTAGGCCATCTCACAGGTAAGCTTAAAATGATATCAATAACTGTACTGTACAATGGCAGACTTGATTTTCTGACACCGCACTGCCTCTTGGAGACACTTTACTTAGTGAGTCAGACCAACATATGTTGCTCTATGTTTAGACCTGACTCTTGCACTGATAGACATACAGGGCAGTCAGAAACGATTACATTTACATTGTGATCTCAGCCAAGGACATATGGCCAAGACACAAACCACCTAAAAACTCAGACACATCTGTCGCAAGTTGCTAACAAAGACACAAGACACTGCAGCTATTGCAGAAAAGGTACTATGTATTTTAATAAACACAACACTGTCCACTGCAGGTCTTTATGCCTGTCTAAAAACATTTCATGCCGCCTCACTGCATGTTTTCTGTAACTGCCACCAAAACTCATTGCTATGTGCATCTGAGCAAAGTGAAAAAGCCATTGAACACTCTTTGTGAACAAGGTTTGTAATACAGTATGCTTTGCATGAAAGTGTCAGGGATGATAAATGCACAGGATTAAAACACCAGTAAACCTAAAAAAAAAATCCTTGATGGACAGGAGCTTCTTAGAATTCTTATATACAATAATTTATCTTAAGTTACCTCTTCATTTTTTAAAAAGTTTTTTTTTCTTTCTCACTGCCAACATGTTTTTGTGAGGGATGAAAATGAGATTGAATCCTGAAAAAGTGATACTTTGTCCTTACGGGCACAATCAGTACTCTCTGGTGGTTTACTCATAGTAGTAACATGGTCAGCACCATCGTATAAAACAACTCTTTTACCGAATCCTTAAAATAACACAAAGTCTATAAAAACAGTCCATAAAGGTCATTTATAGCATTATCTTGTTTTGGTGTTAGCCCCTTTAGCACTACTGTATCAGGTTTCATAATGGAGCCCTATAGCTTTTATAGCTGCTCAAAACAAAAGCAATCAAAACAAGTGTGTGAAAAGGGGTCCTGTCAATGGGTGTTGTTTTTCTGAGTTTGATATACATTTAGAACACATGTCAAATGCACATTAGGAAAATTCTATTAACTTTAATGAAGCAGTATACTGTACACAACATTTCAGAGACTGTGTTTGATTTGCTTTGAGTTGCACTGCATTTCATTGGTTGCAGCATGTTCTACTGCAGTGCACTTAAATTGCAAGAAAAGCAGGTCAAACACTGCCTTTTCTTGTCAAATGCTGCATTTTCAATTGTAATGCAGCTGCATGTGTTCAAACACAACATGAGCTCTATGGCAGACAGTCACCAGTTAATTACTTAAAACAGACCTAAAAGAAGACTACTAACCATTTAATGTGATTGAACAATGTTCTCCTCTCTGCCTCCTCTCATTCAGACTGTGGACCACAAAGCATTGCTGTGACAGACCTGGCACAGAACTAACTTGCGTGTTAAGATGCTTCCAATAGCAATAAAAATGCTTGATAATGTGTGTGATTTTTGATAAAACATCATAAAATGTGCTATTCATATCAATTCAGTGAATTATGCAAAAATTTGAAAATATCTCTTACCCATATGCACTGTAAACTAAGCTTAGTAAGATGGTACTTTCCTAACTATTAGTTCATATGTGGTACATTTCAGAACATCTGAGTTGCTTAAAGTGGAACCAAACCCACCAATTTAACTGTTTTCTAAAAATGTTATATTCAATGTTATATTCAAGACATGCCTCTGGTGATAACTGTTATACCGCGTACACACGGTTGGAATTTCCGACAACAAATGTTCACTGTGAGCTTGTTGTCGGAAATTCCGACCGTGTATAGGCTTCATTGGACATTTGTTGTCGGAATTTCCGACAACAAAAATTTGAGAGCTGGTTCTCAAATTTTCCGACAACAAAATCCGATCGTGTGTACACAATTCCAACGCACAAAATTCCACGCATGCTCGGAATCAAGCAGAAGAGCAGCACTGGCTATTGAACTTCATTTTTGTCAGGTCGTGGTACGTGTCGTACGTCACCACATTCTTGACGTTCGGAATTTCCGACAACAGTTGTGCGACCGTGTGTATGCAAGACAAGTTTGAGCCAACATCCGTTGGAAATAAATCCAGAATTTTGTTGTCGGAATGTCCGATCGTGTGTACGCGGCATTACAGTGCGCTTATGTCAGCTGTGCTTATGTCAGTGTGCTTATGTCAGCTCTCAAATGGATATAAAGGATTGGAAGATTAGGGGGCTTCCCGAGTCATTTATACCAGCCAGAGTTCTGTGGCCATATCACCTAGCAGATCTCTGCATTTTATTGTCGTATGTAGTTATTAAAATGTTGTTTATTTGCGCCTTATTGCAGATTTGTAGACACTGCCATCGGGAAAATGTATTTCACACTTTTTTTTTAAATACAGTTGTGCTCATAAGTTTACATACCCGGGCTGAATTTATGATTTCTTGGCCATTTTTCAGAGAATATGAATGATAACACAAAAACGTTTCTTTCACTCATGGTTAGTGTTTGGCTGAAGCCATGTATTATCGATGAACTGTGTTTACTCTTTTTAAATCATAATGAAAACAGAAACTACCCAAATGACCGTGATCAAAAGTTTACATACCCTGGTGATTTTGGCCTGATAACATGCACTCAAGTTGACACAAAGGGGTTTGAATGGCTATTAAAGGTAACCATCTTCACCTGTAATTTGTTTGCTTGTAATTAGTGTGTGTGTATAAAAGGTCAATGAGTTTCTGGACTCCTGACAGACCCTTGCATCTTTCATCTAGTGCTGCACTAACGTTTCTGGATTCGGAGTCATGGAGAAAGCAAAAGAATTGTGAAAGGATCTGCAGGAAAAGGTAGTGGAACTGTATAAAACAGGAAAGGGATATAAAAAAGATATCCAAGGAATTGAGAATGCCAATCAGCAGTGTTCAAACTCTAAAAAAGAAGTGGAAAATGAGGGGTTCTGTAGAAACCAAACCATGGTCAGGTAGACCAACTAAAATTTCTGCCACAACTGACAGCAAAATCGTTCAGGATGCAAAGAAAAACCCACAAATAACTTCAGGTGAAATACAGGACTCTCTGAAAACATGTGGTATGGCTGTTTCAAGGTGCACAATAAGGAGGTACTTGAAGAAAGATGGGCTGCATGGTCGAGTCACCAGAAGAAAGCTATTACTACGCAAATGCCACAAAGTATTCCGCTTACAACACGCCAAACAGCACAAAGACAAGCCTCAAACCTTCTGGCACAGTCATTTGGAGTTTTGAGCTCTTTGGCCACAACCATAAACGCTTCATTTGGAGAGGAGTCAACAAGGCCTATGATGAAAGGTACACCATTCCTACTGTAAAAAACGGAGGTGGATCGCTGATGTTTTGGGGATGTGTGAGCTACAAAGGCACAGGAAATTTGGTCAAAACTGCATTCATCTTGCCATTAATATATTATCAAAAAATACTGGAGGAACATTTGCATTCCTCAGCCAGGAAGCTGTGCATGGGACGTACTTGGACATTCCAACATGACAATGATCCAAAACACAAGGCCAAGTTGACCTGTCATTGGCTACAGCAGAATAAATGTGAAGGTTCTGGAGTGGCCATCTCAGTCTCCTGACCTCAATATCATTGAGCCACTCTGGGGGGATCTCAAACGTGCAGTTCATGCAAGACAGCCCAAGAATATACAGGAACTGGAAGCTTTTTGCCAAGAGGAATGGGCAGCTTTACCATCTGAGAAGATAAAGAGCCTCATCCACAAATACCACAAAAGACGTCAAGCTATCAATGATGTTAAAGGGGGCAATAAACAGTATTAAAAACTAGGGTATGTAAACTTTTGATCAGGGTCATTTGGGTAGTTTCTGTTGTCATTATAATTTAATATTCTCTGAAAAATGGCCAAGAAAGCATAAATTCTGCCAGGGTATGTAAACTTATGAGTACAACCGTATATCTTTTTATTTTTCATTCACCATGTATACATGTGGACATTCCGGGAGGAAATACAGATTCACAGTTTCATAATCTTAAATTTTCACAATAACCATAAGATAACTTTATACAATTCTCAGAAGGGATAACATGATATAAATCATTTGGGAAAATACAGCGTATTATAACCTCATGTTTATACTTATAGTCCTCCTATTTCAAGTGCACACCATTTAAATGTGGTAGTAATTGAGATGTGCACCCCCTAACCTTACTGGAACATAACCCAGATAGCAAGCAATTGTTCTGCAAGTTTGAAAATGACTTGCTAAACTATTGCTAGACTTGCCAGGCTTCACAAGTTTTTTGCACTCCAGATCAACTTCCTTTGAAAACATTCTGCAAGTCTGCTGCAAGTTCTGGTTCAGTTCTGTTGTGCAATAGTCAACCCACCACCGGGGTCACTGTTGCTGAATTTTCATGCTGTAGACTTGCAGAGCTCTTTCTGTAGACTCACCACTGCAACTTTGCTCTTGCTAAGAGAGGCTTACCACGCAAATTTGCTACAAATTTGAAAAGTGTGAACTAGAACTTGTGCTTCAAGTGCTCTGCAAGTATACAACTTGCTAGGGAAGATGTGCAGCACGTTTACAGACCTACAATTCAACACTACCACAAATGTGTGGCAAGTTATCCTTGCTATCTGGGTAACTTAATAATAAATTAGGGTTGGGGAAACAAAAAGGAGAAATGGTAGGCAGTATGAGTAAGATAAGTAATCACAATAAAACAGGCGGATGGTAAATCAAAGAATTCTTATTGTCACAAATACCATATTAATAATTGATCTAGTTGTCAGAACGAAGGGCTCTGTCAATTCACCATATGCAAAATATTATGGTACATTTTTTTTAATGGTGCTAGCGAGAAGACGTGGAATTTATCCTAACAGACGTGTACGTATTCTCAACTACCGTGTTAAAGTTGATTTTTATTTTTCACATTTTTATAGACCAATCTAAGCAGTATGTGGTGGAATCCCTTTATATCATTAGCTGTTATGGGACTTTAGTAGAGCATGTGCTTGAACCTCGACCTCTAAGCACTGCACCGAAGATAAATGATGACACACTTTTGGAAATGTGGACTTCACCACGTGCAAGTTGGACCCTAGTTAGGTATGAAATACTTATGTGTTTTATTATATTAAAATATGTACTAAATATTTGAAACTGACTGTGCAGCTCTGTTCACACAAGGTCATGGTTATGGTTATGCCAGGCTCATTTTGTAAGCATACTGTCACAGGTAAGAAATAGTATAAGCAGCTTGAAGCTCTAGCTTGTCAGTGTGGTATGGAAATTACAGACAGAATTTTACTAAGGGGATTTATGAAATGTTTCTGTTTTAATGTTTTTGTTTTTTGTTTTTTAGAAAAAAAAGAGTATAGAAACAGTTCTGTAGCCCCAACGTCTGTAATTAACTTCCACCTCTCCCATAAACTGTGGGAGTTATTTTTTGTTTTAGAAAAAAAGAGTATAAAAACACTTTATGTAGCCCGATTGTCTGTAACTGACTTCCACCTCTCCCATAGGCTGTGAAGGGAATCAATCACAGCCTATGGGCTCCAGGGTGCATGCACCAAGTTGAAGAGCGGGCCTACACGCATTTCTTTTTAAACCACAGTGCTTACATAATGGGAGGCATGCAGTGGCTTTCCTATTTATCAAATAAAAATACTGAAGGCAAGGAGGGAAGATACCTATTTTTTTTTTATAATCAAAACCTGTCCAGTAAGGTGAACAGGAAAATGTAATGGTAAGAGTAATTGTGACAATTCAACGAGGTTTTCAAAGTCCTCCAGGACTTATTAAGTCAGTTGTTTGCTTGTTTGATTTTTTAAATGAATGACCAAAATGGTGATTGCTGTAAAAAAAAAAAAAAAAAAATTATATATATATACTGTGTGTATATATATATATATATATATATTTATATTTATTGTATATCTATTGAATGTTCCTCATCATACCATAGAATTATACAGTGCAACTAACTTTTTTTCCAAGAGAATTTCATAAGTCATATTTCTGTTAGCAGAACCATCACTTACGGTTATTATCATTAGCCCCTAATTTATATCTGCAATAACGTGATTGTCTATCAAAGCAGCAATGTTCCATTGGTTTTCTAATAAAAGTTAGTCTAGATTGAGATGGCCCTTAATACGTGGCCAGACCTAGCTGCACCAAACAGAAATCAATTTAGAAATATTATTCCAGGGCCTTTTTTAGGACAATTTAAAGTATTTTGACATTGATTTTCAGGATGCATTGTCCTGCAGTCGTGGTTATTCCTGTATTGGTGTAATCAATAAGAACGATACAGAACAATTTACAAGGAACTTTCCTTAATTAAAATGACCTCATATTGGACAGAGCTGTCATTTTTCAGAGAGAAGGACCAGAAAGGAATTTGGTCTGAGTTGAGGAATGTTGTACAGCATATCCATCATCCATCAATCTACCATATTTTTTCACAATTAAAGCTACAGTGATTTCTTTGTCTACTTCTCGATACACAGTATGGAGTTCAACCAGTGAGAAGATAATACAAAAAATATGTAAATTGATACTGAGCTAAGTTCTAGCAGCAGGGGGAAGTTTTCTGCCTTTTATGTGGCACAAACATAATATTATTAAAACTAAATTGGGAATCCAAAAGTGTAAAATGATTAAGAAAATTTTGAAAAAGACAGCAGAGTGGCTATATGATAGATCATACTGCCATGCAGAGGTAAGCTTTGGAGTATTGTGGAGCTTCACTATTTTCTTTTTCTATAATTCAACAACCTTACTGGTAGATCCATTGACATCTGCCTAACTTGTCCATAGGACAAGGTTTCCCAGTATCTTCTAATGATCTATACTAAGTTATAAGTAGTAGACAGCTAATCTTAATAATGCTTAAAAGAGAAGTGTGGGAAAAGAAAATAACAAACCTACATACTCAGCTGGCTGCAGCATAAATTTGATGCTGCAGCTGTCCTCTGCCACCTCTACACCGAGAACTGAGAAATCAAAGACCACTGATCGCTCAGTTCTCCCCTCCACTTTGAGCACAGTATGGTGACTGTCAGCAACAAGCTCTGTACTCTGCCCCTAAAGCTGTTACAAGAGTGCTGGACCAAAGAGGGGGAAGGAGTCGACAGCTCAGGCTCTCAGCGATGCACTGAAACACTGAGGCATCTGGGTGAATCCTGAATTCTCTGCAGAGCTTGGACTGGCTTTAGCCCGCTGTCATCTGAATCCGGGTCACAGGAGTGCAGATCTAAGGGCAATCCTGTGATCCATAGAAGAAGTATGGTCAAAAGAGATTTGGCAATACTTCTCATTTTAAACGTTTGTATCTTATCATTTCTTTGAATCACAAGTTCACGTACAAGCATAGATGGTCACAGAAAGGCCAGTTATTTAAGAAGAAAGAACTTTTTTAGAATTTCCTGCCAGTAATTAGCCAGTGTATAGGCAACCCCCAGATGTTGAAGCTGACATGCCGCTTTAACACCAAATAGCTACAGCTAAGCTCTAGATAAAGCCAGCCATAGATGGATCAATTCTTGGCCACTTCAGCAGGGACCAGCTGAGATTCATTCCATCTATGGGCAGGCTGATTGTACCCAAGTCAATCCATCAGTTGACTTGGGTACAACCAGCATGTCAGATTTTTCAGCATGCAATTGTCAGCGGCCATAGCTGCTGCAGGGCTGCAGAGCTGGAGGTGTGCCTCTGTGTGTCTGTGAAAATCCAGGAAGTGAACAGCTAGCAGTAATCACTGTGTTCTCGTGGCACGGATGGCTCATCATCCCCCCCCACACACCAGGAGAACACATTAGCTCAGCAGAAGGGATTCTCCCATCAACACAGTCATTGATGGGACCTGAATAAAAGGTGACTTTTGCTGTTTTTGAAAATTCACTTTAAATTCTGTAGAGTTATGTTAAGTTCTGAATATTACATGCATGGGTTCAGTGACTTGCCCTGAAGTGCCTATATATATATATATATATATATATATATATATATATATATGTATATATATCTATATACAGTGAGGAAAAAAAGTATTTGTACGTTTGGCCAATGACAAAGAAATGATCAGTCTATAATTTTGGTAGGTTTATGATAACAGTGAGAGACAAAATAACAACAAAAAATCCAGAAAAACGCATTTCAAAAAAGTTATAAATTAATTAGCATTTTAATGAGTGAAATAAGTATTTGACCCCTTTGCAAAACATGACTTAGGACTTGATGGCAAAAACCGTGTTGGCAATCACAGAGGTCAGACGTTTCTTGTAGTTGGCCACCATGTTTGCACACATATCTGCAGGAATTTTGTCCCACTGCTCTTTGCAGATCCTCTCCAAGTCACTAAAGTGTTTGTAAACCTATATAACCAAGTCTATGCCAGACCCTCTATTAGAGCCTGGCATAGCACACTGTACTTGTCTTTTAAAAAAATTAGCGTTGTAAATACCATTTTAGGGTCATCTTCAGGCCGGTCACATTACTCGTGGACGCTGTATACCTCCGATGGATGGATACTGCAGGAGGGGCCATGATCTCCCTTTGACGTCAGCCCGGGAGATCACATGGTTGCTCAGCCTGCAGTAGCCCTGGAAACCGTCCGGGAGTCACGTGACCAGCCTGAATACAACGCTGAATCAGTATTTACAAAAAGGCATGTACAGTGTACTATGGCAGGCTATAATCGAGGAGCTGGCATAGAGCAGTAAGAATTTTCATTGTATAATAATAGTGGCAGGGGGCGGGCGGAGAAAGACACAGGCATGGAACTGACAGGCAGGAAGGAGGGAGAGAGATGAGAGCAGAGCAGGGCTGCGGATGACGGAGGGATGCAAATTGACCATGGTGGTCATGGCTCAGCAGGCCTGATTTTCTTGGTCTCTATAGAGAGGGCATACAGGAAGTGGCAGATTCAGGGAGGCTTTTTTACAGTTTAGAGGGGGGCAGATTACACAACACAAGCACTGTGCTGTTTAATCTGCTTTAAGGGATCAGGATATCAATTTTTTGGGGGGTTAACAAATACTTTAAGGTTTTGAGACTGACAATTGGTAACTTGAACCTTCAACTCCCTCCACATATGTTCTATGGGATTAGGGTCTGGAGACTGGCTAGGCCACTCTAGAACCTTAATGTGCTTCTTCTTGAGCCACTCCTTTGTTGCCTTGGCCGTGTGTTTTGGGTCATTGTCATGCTGGAATATCCATCTACGACCCATTTTCAATGCCCTGGCTGAGGAAAGGAGGTTCTCACCCAAGATTTGACGATACATGGCCCCATTCATCATTCCTTTGATTCTGTGAAGTTGTCCTGTCCCCTTAGCAGAAAAACACCCCCAAAGCATAATGTTTCCACCTCCATGCTTGATGGTTGGGGTGGTGTTCATGGGATCATAGGTAGCATTCCTCCTCCTCCAAACACGGCGAGTTGAGTTGATGCCAAAGAGCTTCATTTTGGTCTCATCTGAACACAACACTTTCACCCAGTTCTCCTCTGAATCATTCAGATGTTCCTTAGCAAACTTCAGATGCACCTGTACATGTGCTTTTTTGAGCAGGGGTGGTGCAGGATTTCAGTCCTTCGTGGCGTAGTGTGTTACCAATTGTTTTCTTGGGGACTATGGTCCCAGCTGCCTTGAGATCATTGGCAAGATTCTCCCATGTAGTTCTGGGCTGATTCCTCACTGTTCTCATGATCATTGAAACTCCACAAGGTGAAAACTTGCATGGAGCCCCAGACTGAGGGAGATTGACAGTTATTTTGTGTTTCTTCCATTTGCGAATAATCGCACCAACTGTTGTCACCCTCTCACCAAGCTGCTTGGTGATGGTCTTGTAGCCCATTCCAGCCTTGTACAGCTCTTTGTTCTTGGCCATGGTGGAGAGATTGGAATCTGATTGATTGTTTCTGTGGACAGGTGTCTTTTATACAGGTAACAAGCTGAGATTAGGAGCACTCCCTTTAAGAGAGTGCTCCTAATCTCAGCTTATTACCTGTATAGAAGACACCTGGGAGCCAGAAATCTTGCTGATTGATAGGGGATCAAATACTTATTTAATTCATTAAAATGCAAATCAATTTATAACTTTTTTGAAATGCGTTGTTGTGGATATTTTTGTTGTTATTCTGTCTCTCACTGTTAAAAAAAAAAAAAAATCTACCATTAAAGTTATAGACTGATGGTTTCTTTGTCAGTGGGCAAATGTACAAAATCAGCAGGGGATCAAATATTTTTTTACCTCATATGTATATATATAATGTCCCTGTTTTGTGCATGGTTACTGCTGCCACAGGGACACCCAGAAACAGTCCAAGCAGGTTTGACCTTCATTTTTTTTCAGCAAGTCAGCCTTTCACCCAGCAGGTTCTCACATAGCAGAAAGATAGTGAGCTCTTGAGCTTTAAGGCCCCTTTCACATGGGCATTCTGTCTGTTGATGGTTGAAAAGGACAGCAATTCATTCCTATAGGAAAATTGGTGTAACTGGACATCGTCCGTTTACCTCAGTTAACCTGTGACCCAGGTAGTGATCAACAGAGGAAGTGACACCATCTTCATCTACTGTCATCCATCATGAACAACTGACAAAAAATGGATGTAAACTCATGAAAAACTGAAATCCATTTTTTCTTAGCAAAAACGTGACTGAATGGATGACACCCCATGTGAAAGCGGACTTTAGTCAGCTCACATACTGTAAATAAAGGCCTGGGCACAGCTGACTAATTAGTGAGGTCTGGCTAACTGGTCTTACTGTAAAACTTTTTTTGTTCCATCTTAAATTCCTTCCTTTAGTTTGGTTAACATAAGTCTATTTGTTGCACTTTCATAGGACTCCACAATGGAATGAGTTACAACCACCTTTCAATGCAAATCATCCCTTGTTGCTGGCATCTGATGTAGTGCAGTATTATCAGTACCTTCTGGCTGGATGTGAGTATACTGTTTGATTTGAAATAGAACTATGGCCTCCCAATTAAAAATAATGTGCTGCTTAATTATAAGTGCCTTGGTGCTGTTTTCTCTGCAAAGTCCTACAAATACCTTTTGATCTTACTACTGAGGTCCACTTCCTGTGATGGTGTTGCAACAAAGTTGTACTGCTTCTGAATTCACAGCAGAGTTGCCACTATCATGTAGACTGTGTCCAGTTCTTGAGACCTCACTTACAAAAAAGATATTGATAAGATAGAATGGGTCCAGAGACATGTAACAAAAATGGTCTGGGGGTAAAACATATTGAGAGTGACTTCAGGAACTTAATATGTACAGTCTGGAGGAAAGAAGGGAAAGGGGAGACATGATTGAAACCTTTAAATACATCAAGGGGGTGAATAAGGTTCAGGAGGGCAGTTTTTTCAACATGAAGCCAAAATCAAGAATACTGGGGCATGACCTCAAACTAACTGGAGGAAAGTTTAAAACTCAGCAGAGGCCGTGAGCCAGTCAGTAAATAGCTTCAAACATGCTTGGGACAAACATAGATCTATACTCAGACAAAAAAGTTAATGAGAAAAAAAAAAAATGGGCAGACTTGATGGACTACTTGGTCTTTTTTTCTGATGTCATGTTTCTATGTCTGCATGCTTGTACTGCAGTCGGAAAATGATGCAAGAGTTGGGGCTATCAGCATTGTCAGCTACAGCCTGTAGCTTGTCAATCAACACCTGGCCATGCCTAGTCTTGCCCACTGCTTTCTGGATTGACATCACAGCCTCTGTTGTTGAAACCCTCCCACTGTGCGCTACAGTGTTTGGGATGAGGAGCGTGTGAGACACAAACAAAGGAGGATTTGGCTTAGTCAGGGAAAACATTTTTTTTATTTTGTTTACTTTATTAGACTTTTGCATCTCATAGTAACTGGATTTGTTACTTGTTTAGACTGTCATACAGGGGCTTTAGTTGTATTTAACATTAAAGGAGAAGTATAGCCAAAGCTATTTTGGCTGTACATTTATGGATCACAGGAGTGCAGTTAATTCACCACTCTTGTGATCTGTTTTCAGCCAACAGTGGGCTGAAGCTGTCAGTCGACATCACAGAGTCGGTCCAGGCTCTGAAAGGATCTACCCAGATGCCTGGACGGACACCTGCCTCGGGCACCTGGCTATTCGCTGAGTGAGCACTGGAGGGGCAGAGCAGAGAGTTGGAGACTGGCAGTCCCTGGCTCTCTGCTCACAAAAAGCTAAGAACTGAGAGATCAAAGACCACTCACTGCGGAGCCAGCTGGGGACAAATGCAGCATTGCATCGGATTGATGCTGCATCCACACAGGTGAGTATAAATGTTTTTTTTTTTTTTGCTAAATCTCTTACTTCTCTTCTTTTAAATGTACTTCTTAGTTTATATATTGTGCTTGGACTCACGCTAGGTGATACTTGGCAAGGTTGAGTTTTTGTGCAGGGGTGGGGCATTTTTGCTTTTAGCAGGAAACACTGGAAGGGGTTTGATTTATCTTTGTCTCAAGAAGTATCATCATCTACAGGCTCAATATGGAGAGGAAGATGTTCTAAATATCTTGGTAAACACTAATTTACTAAACCGCTTTAATTGTAATTGCTGCATGTAAGGTAAAAATACAGAAGCATTGTAACAGATTATTTCAGGGGCTAATTTAATAGGCCCAATGCAGGAAATTGCAGTGATTACTGTATGCCATGCTGCACCTGCGTTTTAAATTTTTACTGATAAAATACAAGGAGCAGCGTAGCGTTTGTAGTATAATTTTCCTATGCATTACACTGCAGGAAACACTGATAGATAGGCTAAATATTGAAAATGCCTGCTGAGTAGCTGGGAGATATTTCTTTGATTCCTGGTTCACATTGGAGCGATTTGGTGGCAATTGCCGGCAATGGCACAGTCCGAATCAGTGCGACACCGCATTTGTGGCACCACACCGATTCCCACAAGTAGTTTCTGTACTACTTTTGGCAACTTTGGGGTGTGATTTCCATTGACATCTGTGCAGTAACCCGCACAGATGTCTCTGAAATCACCCCCGAAGTCAGGACTGACTTGCAGGAATTAAATCGTGCGAGTTTAGCTGAACTCACACAATTTCATTCCCGCTGTCAGTGTGAACCTGGGCTGATAAGGAGGGAAGTAGATGAGTGGAGGAAAATGACTCTAGGAACAATTTGTATTTTGTGTTCTGTCTAGTATGTGATTTGGATTCAAAAGAAGCAGGATGGTGCCTGAGATGGGATTTTTTTCCTCACATAAGTCTAAAGCCTGGCACACACTATTTTTTTTGTTCAACTCCGCGGGTTGAACAAAAAGAAACTGTCAGCTCCGGTCGGAGCCGATGTACTAACCATGCAAGGTTAGTTCAGTGATCTCCCACGCTGAGCTGTTGTCTTCTGACAGGGACAGCCATTGGCTGAGAGCGCTGTTTGGGAGTTGGTTGGCTGCTGGGTTTTTTTTGTTTTTTTTTAGACAGACCGATATAAACACAGGCCGAATGTCTACTGTTTTTTTTTTTTAACTGCCTGTTGTCTCTTGACATGCAGCCCGTGTGTACCCGGCTTAAGGCCTCTAAGGCTGCACAGACGTATTTATTTACTGTTGCTTATGTGCAGGATTTTGCTGGCAGAAAGTTCCTGATTAAAAAACAAGTTTTGTTCTTTAAAGACCTTGCATATTCACGCATATAGGCGTGTAATGTATGCATATACATGTGTATGGCTACATTCACACGCCCGTTAAAAAAACAAAACACATTTAAAAGCATTTTTTAATTATGGATCTGAATGCAGGTTCATTGTTTTCAAAGGAGTCATGCACACAGGTGTGTTGATTTGTTGTGTTTAGATCTGTAACCAAAAATTTCTGTCTGTAATTTACGTACTTACTCAAGTAATCACAGCTAAACAGATATACATATACATAGATGTTAAAAGTGAATTCTGGTATTGAAAAAGAAAGCAGGAGGATTTGAATGTTATGCAATAAAAAAATGTATCTAAAGAAAAGCATTTTTCTGATCATTTATGCAGGCACTTCTGTTCCTGAAGAACCTTGCCGATATGATCAGTAACATTTTTATGGTTGTGTGAATGTCGCCTAAAAGTGATTGTAAAGCTTTTCTTTTTTTTTTTTTAATTAAAATAACAAACATGTTATACTTACCTGCTGTGTGCAATTGTTTTGCACAGAGCAGCCGATCCTCCTCTTCTTGGGTCCCACGCCGGCACTCCTGGCCGTTCGCACCACCAAGTTTCTTGTGCATGCTCGCTCCCGTGCCTGCTCTGTTTGTCCATTAAAAATAAACAGAGCAGGGCCTCTGCTTACTCTTTACAGGCTGTGATTGACAGCAGTGGGAACCAGTGAAGAGGGAGAGAGCGGAGGTTTTATGTGCACATACCTGGGTTGAGATTGGGCTCAGGTATGTATTTAGGGGGGCTGCAGAGGGAGCTGCTTGTGGAGGTTTTTTTTTTCTCTTGCTGTATAGAATACAGTAAGGTAAAAAACTTTCTGCATTTAAAACCACTTAAAATTCTTTGTCCTCTTTTAGTTGCCAGTGTTGCAGTTTTTGCATATGCGCTTGTTTATACTTTCATATGCATGTGTATAAACGCCTATGCACATAAAGCTTTTGGATTTTTCATCACTTTCTGTCCCAGTGACAGTGGTCACCAAGATGAATAGAGAGGGCAAATCTCTGCATTGGGGACTCATATAAAAAAAACATATAAGAGTTCTTAACCCTTAGCATTCTATGGAGCAGGAAAATAGCAATACAGTAATGCTGCAGTTAATACGACAATAAAACACAGGAGCAGCTACAATTTAGAAAACCACATTAAAAATGGCATTGCAGTGCATGAATAACATTTGTTTAAAACATTTTTTAAATATACTTTTTGAAGCATAAGCATAAGTGGTTGCTTTCATTTTAATCTTCATTAAAAGTCATGTGTCAGTATCTGAAAGATCCAAATCTCAACAGGAAAGTGTGACTCAGGAAGGTAATATCGGCGCCAGGTTAAAGCTGGTGGCTTTACCTGTCCTTAAGAGTTTCATGCAAACTAAAACCTCTAGTAACACATGAGGCTCAACATCTTCTTATATCTTTTTGCTGCTGGAATATTACAGGCCAAGTGGTATTTCTGCCATCCAGGAATATGTGAATGGTCCTATATTTCTCCATTTGCAGCTGCTGTCAAATGATTTCCTAATCTGGCAACGTGCTTTTCTAAAACTTGGAACTACATTGGAAGCTGTAAATCGGCAACGGAATTATTTCAGCACATTTCAAAGAATATATTTCTGATTCCTATTTGACAATTGCTTTGGTTGTACATTGGCCTTCCATGTTTACACAAAAGAATAATTGTCCTGTGATTTATCTTAGCTGTAAATGGAAAGGTGTTTTTCTTTACACGCCTTGAGTTTTTGACACCATTCACATCTGGTCACTTTGATGTTGTTTATGTGTAATATCTGGTACATATAAATCCTAGAAGAAGGATATACTTTATTGTCATTGTATACATACAACAAAATTTTTCCGGGTACTCTTTACAGCAGCAATAAAACACTTCTCAACAAAACCACACATACATACTCCTAGCACATGCCCACATATCTATTTAAATATATAAAAATATAAAATGTTATTTAAAAATAACTAAATAAAGGAATATTAGAATTCCACATAAAATTCCTAAAACACTGTACCTGATGGGATTATGGACAATATGGCCCTAAGGAAAAAAACTATGCTTTAAGCGATAAGTGTGTGTTTTAAGTGTTCTATATCTTTTCCCTGATGGCAATGGGACAAACACACTGTAACCTGGGTGGGTTGGATCAATACTAATAGCTTTTGCCCGCTTTTTTAATCGGCTGGCATATGCTGTGTCCAAATTTGGTAGCTCTGTTCCTATGATCCGCTGTGCTGTTTTCACCACGCGAAACAGGCACTTCCTATCCTCCACCCTGCAGCTGGCATACCACACTACAGCGCAGTGGAGAACAATGCTCTCAATGGTACAATGATAGAAATTGACCAGAAGCCTTAAGGGCAATCCAGCCTGCTTTAGTCTCCAAAGGAAAAACAGTCTCTGCTGCACTTTTTTCACTAAAAAAAAAGTATTTTGAGACCATGACAACTCCCTTGTAATTTGAACTCCCAAAAATTTAATAGTGTCCACCCTTTCCACCTCCTCACCACCTATATAAACCGGGCAATGATTGATCTTTCTTTATTATTTCTTAAGTTTTTGCCGTATTGAGTATTAAATAATTTTCTCTACACCACTCAACCAAATGTTGAATTTCCTGCCTATAAACTGTCTCATCGTTATCTTGTATGAGTCCCACTAAAGTGGTGGCATCAGCAAACTTCACTATAGTGTTAGACGCATGTATGGGAGTACAGTCGTGCATGAACAATGTAAACAGGGCCCGTCTGAACTCACATCCCTGCGGTACCCCTGTATTTAAAATAATAGTGTTAGACACCTAATCTCCTATTCTCACCATTTGTTGCCTGTATGTTAGAAAATCCATAATCCATGAGCACAGCAATGGACATAGGCCCAAAGCTTTTAACTTTTTCACTAATTTGTCAGGGACTACTGTGTTAAATGCAGAGCTAAAATCAATGAATAACATCCTAACATATGTGTTTGAGTGCTCAAGATGTGTCAAGGCAGCATGCAATGCAATAGCATTGCATCATCTGTGCATCTATTTGCACGATAGGCAAACTGATACTTATCCAGATCAACAGGAATGCTTGCCTTAAGATGTGATAATACAAGCCTCTCAAAACATTTATTGATGATAGGAGTTAGGGCAACTGGGCGATAATCATTTAAGAATGATACCGCTGATTTTTTAGGTATTGGGACAATAGTAGTAGATTTAAAACAAGAAGGTACTGCAGCCTGCTTCAATGACAAATTAAAAATATCAGTAAAAACACTTGCTAACTGGTCTGCACATCCCCTCAGTATATGGCCTGACACCCCGTCTGGTCCTGCTGCCTTTCTGATGTCAATCTTCCTCAAATTTGACCTGACCTCATGTATTTTTAATACCAACAAATGGTCGTCCTCTACTAGTTCTTTACTATAAAAGCAGAATAAAAATGCATTATTATATTAACCATTTTCACACCCCAGGGGTGCCTACATATTTTCCTGACATGTCAATACAGTAGTGTAGTTAAAAATAAAGACATTTGTACCTTCTGTAATTAAAACTTTGGCTTGGCTGAGATGATGCCTTCAGTCTGCTGCAGCCAGGAAATACCATTTTCTCTCCTCTCCCCCATTGTAGAGTGAGACCTATCAATAAATTAATCTGGGTGTTTTAATTCATCTCAACTTTATGTTTGACACAAACTATGGTTCAGAAACCAAAGCTAAACAATATAGAACATTTTACTGGGATTGGAGTTCCTCTTGAAATGTAATTGTTACTTTAAAATTAAATTGTACTAGGCAAATGATAGTGACAAGCAAAAGATCTGCGAACATGCTTATCACACTTTGAGGTTTAGTATGGTTGCCACCTCATCCCTTTAAACCCGAACACATATTAATTACACAGGTTCTGTGGCTGATTAAGGTGGTAATTAAACTCACTTGGTGCCTTATCTGCATTTAATTAGCCTCAGAATCTGTGTAATTCAAAAGTGTTCGGGTTTAAAGGGATGAGGTGGTAACTCTCAGGTTTAGTACCTGCCTTCCAGGTGTTTTCTTTTGCTATCTTTGGTGGAAAAATGAAATATAATGCAGTTCTGCATGTGACATTGGCTTTTAATATGGAGAGGAGGGTGGAAGCTGTGGTCCAGTCCTCCTCATATGGCTGACTGAGCGGAAAGAGTGTCAATATTTGTAAGGTAGTGGCACACGCGTATAGAGCCCACCAAATTAACACAAACATTGGGGGTTATTTACGAAAGGCTTGAAAATGCACTGAAAGTGCACTTGGAAGTGCAGTCACTGTAAATCTGAGGGGAAGATCTGAAATGAGGGGAAGCTCTGCTGATTTTATCGTCCAATCATGTGCAAGCTAAAATGCTGTTTTTTATTATCCTTGCATGTCCCCCTCGGATCTACAGTGACTGCACTTCCAAGTGCAATTTCAAGTGCACTTTGTACTTGTAGTGCAAAGTGGATTTGCCTTTTGTAAATAACCCCCATTGTCTGTTCCTAGGGGTAGAAGGAGCCTGCTAGCTCTAGTGAAAACCCCTACAAGAGAAAAGGGTGGGGAAGAAAAAGTCCTTTGCACTATCCTATTGATTCCCTGCTGAATGCTCGGTATCTACTGTATCATTAGTTCGCTAACTCGAAGCTGCTGAAAGCTCAATTGTGATTGGTTGTAATGGGTTACTGAACTCACATAGTCATTGTGGGGGTTATTTACTAAAACTGGAAAGTGCAAAATCTGGTGCAACTTTGCATAGAAACAATCAGCTTCCAGGTTTTTTTTCATCAAAGTTTATTTGAACAAGCTGAAGTTAGAAGCTGATTGGCTACCATGCACAGCTGCACCAGATTCTGAGTGTTCCAGTTTTAGTAAATCCACCCCTGTATGTCTAATTAAATGAGCCACGTGACCTTTTCTATTTTAGTTAACACTACCACTACCAGTCACATGTAAGCAAAACTTAAAGACACTTTTTTGAACTTTTCACAGGTATTACACATACATAGAGTGCTGTCTGTGTATTTACCTGCTGTGCAGTTTTTGGATGACATTAGCAGAAAGTTATGGTTCGATATAATATCACTTCCCCCAATAGGGTTAATTGCTAGCAAATGACTAAATGGGATTTTAAGGTGAATGCTGCAGCTGTCTGCCATGTTAGCGGTAAAAGGAAATGTGGCGCCATTTCAGGGTCACTATTTGTATCTGTCTATCACAGTAAGAACATGGCAGTTTCTCTCAGTTTCATTCTTTTGTATAGCATTTCTGTCAATTGTTTGGCTCCATTAAGTGTGCAAGGGAAATAAAAGCCTCAATGACCAAGCCACAAGGGGCTGTGTATAAACTCTCTCTTTGTCCACAGCCAGAACATTACATTAGGTCTCATTATCCATTTATAATAAGTGACCTTTGCCCTCTGGGTCATTGAAAAATACTCAGTGTGCTTTTCTAACACTAGGTACCTCCATCAGCAGACTGATGAAACAATGAACCGTCTGCTTGTCTCATTGAAGGGGACACTTAGCAGGTTTTTATAAATATGAGGTTACAAGCCAAGCCCCTTAAGCAAACCCTGGCTCTTTAATCTTTCAAGCACCAGTGAAGTTTGAAGATGTTTCCCTCTCCCATGCTGTTATAATTTTATTCATTCACATAAAAATATCCGGACTAAAAATGACATTTTCTTCACTCTTTGGTTTTGAAGAACAACTCCAAGTTAAAAAGCTAATACTATTGTATGAACAGCCATTTTCTAGTGTTTGGGCCTTTGTCCCCAGGGCTGCAATAAGTGGTGCTGCACAGATGTTTGGTTATTTTAAAGGTCATCTGTGACATCTGCTCTGAAATCTTCCGTGCCCTTACATACACCTATACAGGCAGACGACTGCAGGCAGCGAGTCATTTTCAGCACAGCATAAGAACACTACTAATGTGAATATTCCACAAAACAAAACTACATGAATCCTGACCCACTTTCTCGCCCATCTGTCCTGTGATCACATCTACCTCTATAGCTCAGAAGTAGCATTGCTTAAAACTTTTTGTCATCCATCATTTCTAACCTTTTTGTGCTACATACTGTAGCTGGTATATATGTTATGTTAAGAGGGTTTACTGCACCTGTGATTTACATGTAATTCATAGAAAACACGCTGATATTTAAAGCCTGCAGTGTCCTACGATATGTTCTCCTATTTGACCAGGCTCCTTTCAACTTTATTTTATCTTTAGCATGGGTCTTGGCAAAGCCCTGAACACTTTTGCAAAGCACAAAGCTGTGCTTTATAAGCAGCAGTATGGTTGCAATGGTTGCTATAAGGCCATACTGCCCCTTTGTACACGGGGCACGAAAAGTAGAACAAATTGGCAATACAGTAAATAGACAAGGTACTTTGAACACTTAAGTACTAAGTATTGTGGTGCATTACAGTTCAGTGCATTCTACATTTTATTTATTTATTTCAGGTACTTATATAGCGCTGTCAATTTACGCAGCTCTTTACATATACATTGTACATTCACATCAGTCCCTGCCCTCAAGGAGCTTACACTCTAAGGTCCCTAACTCACATTCATACATACACGTACTAGGGCCAATTTAGACAGGATCCAATTAACCTACCAGCATGTCTTTAGAGTGTGGGAGGAAACCGGAGTACCCGGAGGAAAACCATGCAGCCACAGGAAGAACATGCAAACTCCAGGCAGGTAGTGCCGTGGCTGGGATTCGAACCAGCAACCCTTTATTACCTTTAACGCCTATGATTAGATTGTAAGCTCTAACGAGCAGGGCCCTCTGATTCTTCCTGTATTGAATTGTATTGTAATTGTACTGTCTGCTATACTGATGTAAAGCGCTGCGTAAACTTTCGGCGCTATATAAATCCTGTGTGATAATAATAATGATGACTCCTGGGTCATTATAAAAGCTTCACTTTTTTATACTATGCACAAAACATTTTCCTTTAGCCCTTTAGACCTATAGCTGAACTCCGGGCAAACAGCATAATACTCATACAGGAGCTGTTTTATCTACCAAAAAATCATCTACACAGTCCTAGCACACAGCACTGCCAGGCTTGTGAACGTCTCTCTTTAAGACACTGGATGTGCTACACATGCCCCCCAAAAAAAACAACTTTATAGTACACAGGACAGGTGTTGCATGTCTGGTCCTTCTTTGCTGCCGGGAACCCCCCTCCCACTCCCTAACAATTCTCAACTCTGATCAATTAAAGCTGGAGTTGCTGTGTACACAGAGCTGCTGCTGTAAAAAAAAAAAAGGAAAAAAAAAGCTATCTGAGTGTTTATCAACAACTCTGTAAAGCTCAGTTCACACTGTTGCAATGTGATTTTAAGGTGATTTTGAGTGCGATTATGTAGTGTGGGTTTGATGCAACTCTACAGGGCCAAATCACATTGTAAATTACACCAAAGTAACACATGACCCTTTCCATAGTTGCACCACGCTGAGTTGCATCGATGAGAACAGGAACCATTGAAAATAATGTGTTTTCCCTTGTCATACGACTCAAGTCATATTAGAAGTCACAACAGTGTGAACCAGCACTAATGACCTGTACACACGATTCAAAAATTGGACAACATGTCGTCTGTTATTTTTTGCATGCTAGTCGCATACTGAAAATGGAGAGGTTACTAAAGTTACAAAAATTTCTGTATGACAGAATAAAAAATCAGTAGTGATGTAATGTGTTTTAGTGTATTTGTATTGTATTTTTAGAGGACAACTGTACTGATTAGCCACTTCAATACAGGGGATTTATACACCCTTCCTGCCCAGACCAATTTCCAGCTTTCAGCGCTCTCACACTTTGAATGAAAATTACTCAGTCAGGCTACGCTGTACCCAAACAAAATTGTTATCTATTTTTCCTCACAAATAGAGCTTTCTTTTGGTGATATTTTTATTATTTTTTGCAATATAAATGAAAAAGGAGTGAACACTTTTTTTTAGTTTCTATCGTAAATATTGTAAAGAAGTCATTTTTCTTCATAAATTTGGGCCAAAATTTATACTGCTACATATGTTTAGTAAAAATAACCCAAATTAGTGGATATTATTTAGTCGCTGTGAAAGTTATACAATCTATGGTGCAAATCATTGAAAATTGCTCAAACCTGATGTACACTCTGCTACTCCTCCCAAGTATACCACATGTGTGAGAGTTTTACACAGCCCGGCCACATACAGAGACACAAAATGACCGCATTTTGGAAAGCTTACACCCCAGTGTTTAATCAATGAGGCATAATGAGTCTTTTATAAGGTTCATTTTTTTCCAGAAGTTTTTGGAAAATGTGGGAAAAAATGAAAACACTTTTTTTTTATTTACACAAAGTTGTCCATTTATAAGATATTTAAGATATAAGATATTTTCAACACATAGCATGTACATAACAAAAATGACACCCCTAAATACATTCTGCTACTCCTCCTGAGTGTGGCGATACCACATATGTGAGACTCTTACACAGCCTGGCCACATACAGAGGCCCAACATTGAAGTAGCACCTTCAGGCATTCTTGGAGCATCTCATTTCTCAACCGCCTATTACACTTTTGAATACTCAGGAGCACCAGGACAATGGAAACGCCCACAAAATGACAACCATTTTGGAAAGCTAACAGCCTAACGTATAATCTATGAGATATGATGAGTCTTTTGAACGGTCCATTTTTTTCCAGAAGTTTTTGGAAAATGTGGAAAAAAATACAAACACATTTTTTTTTTTTTTACATAAAGTTGTCCATTTATAAGATATTTCCAACACATAGCATGTTCATAGCAAAAATGACACCCCAAAATACATTCTGCTACTCCTCCTGAGTATGGCAATACTACATGTGTGAGACTTTTACACAGCCTGGCCACATACAGAGGCCCAACATTGAAGTAGTAGTTGTAGTACCTTCAGGCATAAATTACACAGCTAATTTCATTCCTACCTATCACAGGTACTTGGGTACTCTGATGGGCTGCAGATAGGTACTTGGGTACTCTGTTGGATTGGAGCAGAGGCGTTGCTAGGGGGTCGCTATTGAGGCTATAGCCCCGAATCTGGGGCCCATAGCCCCAAGTCTCTAGGGCAGGGGTTGGCACCCGGCCCGCCACCGCTGAATGCGGGCACCTGGCCCATGGAAATTGTCGCTGCTGTCCCCTTCATTGGACAGTGGCGAGCGCCCAGTATCACAGGGCTGGATGGGGGCGGGAAGCGCAGGAATTAACTTTTTCATTAAACAGCAGGTGATTGGTTGCTGGACAATCCTAGCAACCAATCACCAGCCTGTTAATGTGAAAAGTTAACTTCTGTAGTTCCCGCCCCCATCCAGCTCTGTGATGCCGATCTCAGATGCTCTGCTTGCTGTACACCTGTGTAAGGTAAGAGTTCTACTTACACAGTGTGTGTGGTGGGGTGCAGGGGACAGAGGGCACTGCAGTGGGGGGGTGCATTGCTCGGCACTGGTGAGGCTGCATTGCTGGGCACTGGTGAGGCTGCATAGATGGGCACAGCTGAGCCCTGCATTGTTTATGTAGCCAACTCCTGAGCCCTGGGGCTCTCTGGGGACCCTGATGTAAGGGGGCTCTGGTTACCCCAATGTAAGGGGGGTGGGATCTCTGGGGACCCTGATGTAAGTAGGAAGGCTCTCTAGGGACCCTGATGTAAGGGGGGTGGGCTCTCCGAGGACCCTGATGTAAGGGGGTGGGCTCTCTGAGGACCCTTATGTAAGGGGGTGGGCTCTCTGGGGACCCTGATGTAATGAGGGGGGCTCTGGGGACCCTGATGTAATGAGGGGGGCTCTGGGGACCCTGATGTAAGCAGGGAGGCTTTCTAGAGACCCTGATGTAAGGGGGGCTCTGGGGACACTGATGTAAGGGGGTGGGCTCTCCGGGAACCCTGATGTAAGTGGGGGGGCTCTCTGGGGACCCTGATGTAAGCGGGAATCCACACTCAGAGATATATATACTGTACACCCACACGTATATTATATACACGTGTATGACTTTCTTTATTTCACTACTATGGGCTCTAGCCCATGATCTTTTGTAGACCCAGCAACGCCCCTGGGCTGGAGACAGGTACTCAGGTAACCTGATGAGCTGCAGATAGGTACTCGGTTACTCTGATGGGCTGGTGACAGGTACACGGTTACTCTGATGGGCTGGTGACAGGTACTCAAGTACTCTGATGGGCTGTTTACAGGTACTCGAGTACTCTGATGGGCTGCAGATAGGTACTTGGTTACTCTGATGGGCTAGTGACCGGTACTTGGGTACTTTGATGGGTGGTGACAGGTACTTGGGTACTCAGATGGGCTGTTGACAGGTACTCGGGTACTCAGATGGGCTGGTGACACGTACTTGGGTACTTTGATGGGTGGTGACAGGTACTCGGGTACTTTGATGGGTGGTGACAGGTACTTTGATGGGCTGTGACAGGTCCTCTTAATCTAGGGGGCATTCAGTGTAATTGGTGTACGCTGTAAGGGGTAACGAGCTGTTACCGATCGTGTGTGAGAAGAACCCAGTAACATCTCGCTACCGCAGTTTGTTGACTTTCTGTGACCGGGTGTGATTGGACACAGCCGGTCACATAGTAAAGAGACAATTTTATTGGCTCTTTACCACGATCGGGGTTGAGCTGTGTCAGGGTGACAAGCCTCATCCCCGATCGCCGCTCTGCGCGCCCCCTAGGAGTGTGCACGTGCGCCATGCACGTGGACAGTGCATGTGACCGGCTGTGATTGGACACAGCCGGTCACGTGGTAAAGAGCCATTTTTTATTGGCTCTTTACACAGATCTGGGATGGGCTATGTCCGAGGAACAAGCCTCATCCCTGATCGCCACGCTGCGGGCCCCTGCAGGAGTGGTGAGAAGCAGAGGACGTCATGATGTCCACCCAGGATGGGAGATCCCTCTTGCGGACGTCATTTGACTATGTGGTTAAACAAAAATCGTACGATCTGGTATCATACGAGAAAAATGTTGGTGCTTGTCCGATTGGATAATATTGGATGAACTGTCAGGATCAGCTCTCGAAATCTCTATACTACTGATCGGATTATCGTATGATCGCTTCGAAAGCGGTATTTTTCATCCGATTTTTGGATTGTGTGTACGAGCCATTAGATGGAAAATAGAAAGATACAAAGTAACATTGTTAATTTTGTATTTTTTCTGTTTCATTAATCTGCAGATTGAAGGGATGAACTTAATTCTGCAGATGATGTCAGTTCAAGCAACATTAACAAGTAGATTATTTTTAAGCACCCTTAGGCTACTTTCACACTGAGAGCGCCTGATGTTAGCGTTAAAGTGTTGCTTTACCATAGTTTTAGCGGCGCTTTTCGGCCCCTACCGGGGCACTTTTAACCCCCGCTAAGAAAGAAAGGGTTAAAAGCGCCCATGTTGCAGTGCTGCGGAAGTGCTTTGCAGACACTTCGGCAGTGTTGCCCATTCATTTCAATGGGCAGGGACTGTTTAGGAGCGCTGTATACAGTGCTCCCAAACCTCTCCAAAGATGCTGCTTGCAGGACTTTTTCTAACGTCCTGCAATCGCACCACCCCAGTGTGAAGCACTAGGAGGCATTTTACAGTCACTTTACAGTCACTATTTATAGTGCTAAAACACATGAAAAACGCCTCAGTGTGAAAATAGCCTTATAGTGGTTCTAAGGGTAATATATATATTTTTTTTACCTTAGTGCATTCTCTGCATTAAGGTAAAACAAGTTTTACAATTTGCTGTGCTCCCCCACCTCCCTAAATACTTATCTGAGTCCTCAATTGATCCAGTGCTCTGCCCGGCTGCATCTCTCCCCTCCCCTCTCCCTCTAGTCACTGAGGCAGCAGTGGAAGCCATAAGATCCTGCTGCTATCAGTCAAATGATGTGAGGAGACAGCATGCAGAGGGCGGGTCCAAGTGTGTGTGTCTATAGATGCACACTGCTCAGCCCCGGATCAAGCCTGCCTGTCTGCCCCCATTGCAAGCAGGTTGCTATAGTGGCAGACACAGAAGAGGAGGAACCAAGATCTCTGGTGGGGTACCCCAGAAAAGGAGATTCAGGGCCACAGATTACAATACCATTGCACAGGCCAGTCAAGTTCCTCCACCCCATACACACTCATCCACACTATATTGCCAAAAGTATTGGGGCCACCCCTTCAAACATTTGGTGGAGGGGGGATTATGGTGTGGGGTTGTTTTTAAATTTTTGGGCTTGGCTCCTTAATTTCAGTGAATTTAGCCACCCACGATCGCTCCACAGAGAGCCAGAACGGGGATTTGTCAATGTAAATAAACAGATCCCCATTCTGTCAGGGGAGTACAGTGAGATTCTCTTTTCCTAGTGATCAGGAACAGCGATCGCTCTGTACTCCCAGTCAGTCTGCTCCCCCCACAGTTAGAAACACCTCCCAGGGAACACATGTAACCCCTTCCTTCCCTGCCAGTGTCATTTATACAGTAATCAGTGCATTTTTTTTAGCACTGATCGCTGTATAAATGTCACTGGTGTCAAAAGTGTCCGATCTGTCCACCACAATGTTGCAGTCCCGCTAAAAATCGCTGATCACCGCCATTACTAGTAAAAAAAAATTGTAATAAAAATGCCATAAATCTATCCCCTATTTTGTAGACACTATAATTTTTGCGCAAACCAATTAATATACGCTCATTGCGATTTTTTTTTAACAAAAATATGTAGAAGAATACATATTGGCCTAAACTGATGAAGAAATTAGTTTTTTTTACTTTTTTGGGGGGATATTTATTACAGCAAAAAGTAAAAAACATTATTTGTTTTTTTCAAAATTGTAGGAAAAAAAGGACATACATTTTGTTTGGGTACAACGTCGCACGAACGCACAATTGTCAGTTAAAGTGACGCATTGCTGTATCACAAAAAAATGGCCTGCTCATTAAGGGAGCAGATCCTTTCGGGGCTGAAGTGGTTAAGAAGACAGTAGAGTTTTGGTGACCCCTAATAGCACCTCTGCACTATGTTGCAGCTGATTGAGCATGGACTGTCTACAGTCAGCTTCCTCACTGGACATAGCGACCAGGCTTGTACAGCTATAAACCTTCAAGTGCTCAGAGCTTGGAGCTTCTGGGTTCATACTTCACAGGGGAGATCAGTAACACAGTAGCACATTTCCCACAATGTGATTGGGTGGCTTTATAGCTGCCTGAATCCTCTCTATTTCATATTTGGCAGCCTACAGAGAAAAGGTACATAAACTCCTGCTGCTATAGTGTCTGGGAGTTTGTTTATATGCCAATAATGTTGCCAACATAATAGTTATGCTGGCTACAGGGTAAACAAGGACAAGGCCAATTTAAAGTATAACTAAAAGCATCAAAAGGAAACAACTTTTTTTTCTTGGGATAGTGGCGAGTGCACTCTTGTACCACCACCTATAGGAAGTCTTTATTGCCAATGGTGTTCCTAGTAGAGTAATTAATTCTCCATAATTTTCCTGATCACCAATGTCACTGAGTCAACAATTGAAGACAGTTTCCATGCAGATGCAGTTTTAGAAAAGAGGCAGGGACCTTTTCCCTGCATTTGCTGCAGGTACAGCAGTCCTTTCAAATGAATGGACTGCTGTGCCTGCGAACACGTGGCTGCAAGGAACCACAAAATTGTGAACCTAGCCTAAAGCAGGAAAATAGTTCATATAACCTGAAATGCTTATTCAGCAATTTTTCTTGACTGGAGTCATGGAATCATCAATGCCTAGATGCCCAGGCCGAATTTAAAGCTTTGTTTTACCTAATGTTTACACTTTTTTTTAAGTACATGTAGGGTCCATTATCTGGTACATTGTATAAATACAAGTAAATGAAAAATGTAGTTGAAATTTCATTTTTAAAGTTTTGTTTATAGACATCCTAACTAGATTGCTTTTGATGTTGCAGAAAACCCTGGCCTGCCTTCACCATAGTTTTAAAATGCAACTGAATGAATATTCATATTCCAAATAATTTGTTTTTCTCAATAATTCTCACATCAGATTCTCTGAAAAAAAAAACAGAGTTTACCAAGCAGGACACAACAAAAGGAATATGACGTTATCTTCAATATTTCCTCAAGCTCGCCAAAGTATTTTACAGTATCTAGGAAGAGTAGGCCCCATTACAGTGTTGTCGAGGAAAAGATTTATACCTTAGAGCAATCAAAGCACTTTGCCCCCAGCCAGCAGTATGGACACATTGCTCTCTGCCTCCAATTTACAGATTCCATTCTGGTTGAACTATGAGGTTTTTCCACTAAAAAGGACTTTGAAAATCAGCTTTATGTCTCGCACACAGCTGCAGAGAATGAATCAATTTAAAATTGGATCATCTGCGTGTTTTGAATTAATATTTCCGGTTTGAGGCCTGAAAAGACTTATTTTAAGTGGAATATTCATCAATCTTTTAGAGACACCTAAAAACGTATGTAAATATTTTATCAGGAACCTATGGAGATGTAAAGTATCTGGAACCACCTCCAAAAACATAAATACAAGGTCTGGATTGCTAAATGGTTACATTTAATAATGCCTTTGAAGTTTCAGATGGTATCTTGAACTTTCAGACAATCAATAGCGTAGTTAATTTCTTTTTAACGTGCTGTGCAAAGTACGTCCCAAAGTAAGCAATCCAGGCACCACTCCAGTGGCTTGACAGCTTAATATTAAAACAATATTTGTGTAATTTTCTTTTTTTCACGTTGTGGCCTTCTTTTTGGAAAATAATTGTGCTGATGCAAAAAATTGTACTTTGAGTTTTTTTCTCGTAGGGATTTGGAATAAGCTTAACAGTTTCTTCCAAGCCAAAGCAAGCCAAATAAAAAGAAGATGTACTACATAATGTGCATTACTGTTAGAGTATAATAAATCAGATCATTCAGATGTTAAATTGCATGCAACACATATTGTAAGTACACATTACATTAAATGCTCACCTGTTCTGTACTTGCTGCATAAATAGCAGGTTCTATTGCCATAATAAATGTTTTAGAAGTTCACCACTTTTGGATACCTGACTGTTTTTCTGCTTATTGCTCATGCTGTTGCTTCTTGTCGCAATCCTACAGTCAGTATGACTGCTTTTGTTGGCTGATGGAAAACAAGATGGGAAGCAGCAAGCATGTACAGCAAGAGGGTTAAATAAAATTGCCTAATGGGGATGCAGATATACTGTAAGTAAATCATACAGTACCCTTGTACCACCACCTATAGGAAAAACAAACATTTAGTGGCGTAACCATTTAAGGTAAGGGCATACCTACCTTTACACTATTTATTTATTAGCAAATATATTTCTTTCAATTGTAAATTATTTTGTTATCTTTTCTTATCCAATATCTTTTCTCAATTCACGTTATTGTTATGTGTTATTACAGATGTATAATCTAAATATTTTATAATGAGGCTTTCTTGGGCTACGAAAAGGCTCTGATATTGTCAGAATGGAGTCACTGACAAGAATTAATATATTAACTCATATGCTGCACTGCTTGACAAATTGCTTACTAAATACATCAAAATTTATTGGTCATTCTATGATTTAATTGCCTAATGGTTGCATTACAGGGCAAGGGAAATCCATTAATTATATCATCCTTCACCCATAGGAAATGTAATCATATAAATATAGATTTTGTTTAAGAAACATTCTCTACATAGCAGAAGTGCTGTTTGTGGACAATTGTATGACTTTTGCCTTAAGAAGGACCCTTTTACATGTGACATATGTTAGGATAAAAAAAAATTGACTGCATTTTTACTTACTAGTAAGTATTACTTGTTTAAAACCATAGGGGTGCATACAGAGAGTAAAACTTGGTGAGTTCCATAAATGTTTTAGTCATCTGTATCTGTTGTTGTATTAAAGTATACTGTAACTAAAGGCAAAACTTTTTTTTTAAAGAATTGCAGTCTGCTCATATAATTTGTAATAAAAACATCTTTGCCATTCTGAAGTTTCCCTCCAACCACTTTGCATATTATTTTATATATACTGTGATTCTGTACTTGCCAAATATGCTGCAGAAATCTCCCTCCACTAAGTCTGGCTGCAATCATTTTAACTGTGGGCAGCTGAAGCTGCTGCCTGTTCACTTCCTGTATTTACACAGACACACAGAGGTAAACCTCCATTGGCCCTCTTATGACTCACCCCCCTCCCTTCCTGTCAAACTCTCATGATGTCATAAGCCTAGGCTTTTTTTCCAGACAAGAAACAGGAAGTGGGCTGTATAAGCTATTTACTGGCAGAAAAAAAAGGTTTTACTATCCAAAGTTAAAACAACAAGGGCAGAAGATTTAATAGATGGAAAGATTACAAAATTATTGAAGTTCCGCTTTAAGTTTTTGATAGAGTGCAGAGGGATAAGAACACCTGCCAGTTTTTATTGCCTTCTGTGCCCCATTAAAGAGATTTGCCCTCTTTCTTTGTCTTAGTTACCATTATCATTGAAATCTAAAGTAGAAGAAAATCGCAAATTTTGGATTGTCCCCAGAAAAGAAATATAGGGGAAATTGACCAAGGGGGACACTAGTTCTGGTCCCCAATGAATTCCCTTAATTCGCAGAGATTTCTTCTGACTTCCTGTTTGGCTATGGGACAAAAAGTGGAAGGAAGACTCTGCAATGAGACACAAAAAAACTTGGCAGGGGTTTATAACCCTCCCTTACTTAGTTTTGCCTATAGTTCTACTTTAACATGTATGGTTAGTTCATATTGTTTGCGCGTATCTAAAAGTTTAATTCCTATGAATTTCCTAGCAGTTAACATTCACTGAATGGTAAAAGGGCACTTTCTTTTCCAAGAAAGAAAGACATTGAACAAAAAAAAACCAATGTAGTGCCAACTTGATAATGAGGCAACAGAGACAGTTGCTTCAGGACACTATCCCAGTAAAAATTATTTTCTAAAACAAATTACTAAATAACAGGGCTGATACTGTATATATATATATATCACTATTTATGTAGCTTGACACAACTCTAACATTATTACACGCTAAAGGCAGTGTTGCAAACTTTTTATGTTAAGAAGCATTATACATAAGCATTAAAGTGAAATTCTAGCTAAAGCCAAACTAGTCTTAAAAGCTAACCTGTACAAAAAAGATGCACATGCTTACCTATTTTCAGCCCGCTTTGGTCCCCTCATGTGATCCACTGTGTCAGCCAGTGACATCTTCACGTAAGAGGAAGGTCTTCCAACACCGGCTGCACCATGGGAGCCTTTGGGTGATGCCATTGCTTTCACAGCCATTGTTGGGCAGTCCCTCCTCTTCCCTGAATCTGCCACTGGCTGACACAAGGGATCATGTGACCGGACCAGAGCACTCTGAAAATAGGTAAGTATATACATCTTTTTTTACACAGGTTAGTATGCAGTAAGTGTTAGGAGCAAGTTCCACTTTAAGAAATTGAGAGGCACAATATACAGTAATGTAGAGGCAGGCAATTTTGTCATCGGGTGGGGTAGTTGAACTGCTAGTAATAGTTTGGTGTTAAGTACTCCAAAAAGTAAAATTGGTGTACTTTGCTTTTATAAATCCTTATTAGTGTTACATGTAGAAGAAACATGATACCTGATTATTGGGAGCACAATGGGACCTGAGGTAGGGAATCACCTGAAAAACATGTAGTCCATCAATGTTGCTGGAATCACTAGCTGTATACGTGTGCTTCTTTGGATCTCCAAGTCCAAAGCTAGACAAACCTCAATCTGATTCTGTAAAATCTTCTTTATATTTACCAAAACTATGGAATGCGAAAGTCTAAGTAAACAACGCATTAAATTGTATTCTATTTCACAGACCCTTACATTAAGCTGGCCAAATATGTTACAATCAGATTGTAAAATCCACTTTAGACTTCAGATAATTCTTTCAATGGGATGTCCTTCTCTTACCTCCAAAAGTAGCAGCATGGGCTCCCAGGGTATGAATTATGCTCCGTTAAAGGTGCCATCTCTAGACACTTTTACTAGTTCTTTGATAGGGGATTGGATAGATGATCATCCATACTGAATACAATTTCTAATATACCCCATTAAATGTTGTAGGTTCCTGCAGGGATTCCCATACCCTTAGTTGACAAATGTGATGTAAATATATACAATATCTCACAAAAGTGAGTACACCCCTCACATTTTTGTAAATATTTTATATATTTTCATGTGACAACACTGAAGAAATGACACTTTGCTACAATGTAAAGTAGTGAGTGTACAGCGTGTATAACAGTGGAAATTTTCTGTCCCCTCAAAATAACTCAATACACAGCCATTCATGTCTAAACCGCTGGCAACAAAAGTGAGTACACCTCTAAATGAAAATGTCCAAATTGGGCCCAAAGTGTCAATATTTTGTGTGGTCACCATTATTTTCCATAACTGCCTTAACCTTAGGCTTGGAGTTCACCAGAGCTTCACAGGTTGCTACTGGAGTCCTCTTCCACTCCTCCATGACAACATCACGAAGCTGGTGGATTTTAGAGACCTTGCGCTCCTTCACCTTCCGTTTGAGGATGCCCCACAGATGCTTTATAGGTTTTAGGTTTGGAGACATGCTTGGCCAGTCCATCACCTTTACCCTCAGCTTCTTTAGCAAGGCAGTGGTTGTGTGTTTGGGGTCGTTATCATGTTGGAATACTTCACTGCAGTCTCCGAAGGGAGGGGATCATGCTCTGCTTCAGTATGTCACAGTACATGTAGGCATTCATGGTTCCCTCAATGAACTGTAGCTCACCAGTGCCGGCAGCACTCATGCAGCCCCAGACCATAACACTCCCACCACCACACTTGACTGTAGGCAAGACACACTTGTCTTTGTACTCCTCACCTGGTTGCCACCACACACGCTTGACACCATCTGAACCAAATAAGTTTATCTTAGTCTCATCAGACCACAGGACATGGTTCCAGTAATCCATGTCCTTAGTCTGCTTGTCTTCAGCAAACTGCGAGCTTTCTTGTGCATCATCTTTAGAAGAGGCTTCCTTCTGGGACAACAGCCATGCAGACCAATTTGATGCAGTGTGTGGCATATGGTCTGAGCACTGACAGGCTGACCCCCCCTTCAACCTCTGCAGCAATGTTGGCAGCACTCATACGTCTATTTCCCAAAGACAACCTCTGGATATGACGCTGAGCACGTGCACTCAACTTCTTTGGTCGACCATGGTGAGGCCTGTTCTGAGTGGAACCTGTCCTGTTAAACTGCTGTATGGTCTTGCCACAGTGCTGCAGCTCAGTTTCAGGATCTTGGCAATCTTCTTATAGCCTAGGCCATCTTTATGTAGAGCTACAATTCTTTTTTTCAGATCCTCAGAGAGTACTTTGCCATGAGGTGCCATGTTGAACTTCCTGTGACCAGTATGAGAGATTGGGAGTGATAACACCAAATTTAACTCACCTGCTCCCCATTCACACCTGAGACCTTGTAACACTAACGTGTCACATGACACTGGGGAGGGAAAATGGCTAGATGGGCCCAATTTGGACATTTTGACTTAGGGGTGTACTCACTTTTGTTGCCAGCAGTTTATACATTAATTGGTGTGTGTTGCGTTATTTTGAGGGGACAGCAAATTTACACTGTTATACAAGCTGCATGCTCACTACTTTACATTGTAGTAAAGTATAATTTCTTCAGTGTTGTTTCATGAAAAGATATAATAAAATATTTACAAAAATGAGGGGTGTACTCACTTTTGTGAGATACTGTATAAGTATATTTTCTGTCCTGCAAGGAAAGTATATTACTTGATGTTATTTTTTCATGAATGCATCTTAAATGTTGATATGTTCTTAGCTACCATTGATCTCTAGGGGCAAAACCATTTTATTCCCATATTTATGCATATGCATTATCAATTGTCCAATACAAGTGCTGCCAAAGTAAAGTCAGTTGCAGATAGGATGCACTGGGTCATTTCCATCACTGTATCATTTAGTCAAAAGACACCATAAAATAGATTTTAGCCCTTGATACATGTATTTTTGTTTATAAGATGCTGACCTATTACATGGCTCTTTACAGTGAACAATGGATAATTAACATCAATCCTAATTTTTACTACAGTCATACTGACACACACAGTCACTCACTAGAACACGTATGGATGTAAATCAATTACAGCACAGAACATATTCCAGAGGGTAGTATTGGGGGCATTAATGGTAGGTTGACCAAAGCACATAAACCCAAGGTAAGTATAGTAGCAAGTCCTAGTTGCAATCTCTGAACACCCAATAAGAGGATAATATGCGACCGATCTAAACTACGTGGCATGTTCACTGGCGGACAAGATGGGTGAGCTAGAGATACTGTTGTATGAGGAGGATTTGGAATTGTGGGAATTTCAGAGACCTGGTTCAACAGCTCTCATGATTGGCTGGCAAACATTCAAGGGTATTACCTTTATCGCAGGGATAGAGAGGGTAAAAAAGGGGGAGGGGTATGCCTATGTATCAAGAATAATGTACAAGTGAATGTGAAAGATGACATCACTAAGGGAGCTAGGGAGGAGGTGGAATCCTTATGGGTAGAGCTCCAAAGGGATGAAGCTAAGGGGAAAATAATACTGGGAGTATGCTATAGGCCCCTAAACCTGAGGGAGGAAGGGGAGACAGATCTCCTATCACAATTTGGATGGGAAGTGTTATCATAATGGAGGATTTTAATTATTTTAATTATTAAATCCCAAGAAATTCTTTAAGTATGTAAACAGTAAAAAAGGAGGACAGACCATATTGGCCCCATAAAGAATGATGAAGGATATCTGGTTACAAAGGATGGGGAGATGGCGAAGGTATTGAATTTATTCTTCTCCTCAGTCTTCACGAGGGAATTGGGGGGCTTCAGTAACCAAAAGTGCAGTGTTTATTCTCATGACACATCACAGGAAGCCCCTCCATGGTTAACAGAGGACAGAATTAAAATTAGACTTGGTAAACTTAACATTAATAAATCACCAGGACCAGATGGCGTGCACCAGGGTACTTAGGGAACTCAGTCAAGTAATTGCCAGACCATTGTTCCTAATTTTTACTGACAGTCTACTTACTGGAATGGTACCAGCTGATTGGAGAAAAGCCAATGTAGCACCGATATTTAAAAAGGGCCCAAAATTCATCCCTGGGAATTACAGACCAGTTAGCCTAACATCAATAGTATGTAAACTCTTGGAGGGAATGATAATGGGCTATATACAAGATTTTAGTAATGAGAACGGTACCATTAGCAGTAATCAGCATGGATTTATGAAGAATCATTCTTGCCAAACCAATCTATTAACCTTCTATGAGGAGGTGAGTTGCCATCTATATAAAGGAAGGCCTGTAGACGTGGTGTATCTGGATTTTGCAAAAGCATTGGACACAGTTCACCATAAACGTTTACTGTACAAAATAAGGTCAGTTGGCATGGACCATAGGGTGAGTACATGGATTGAAAACTGGCTACAAGGGCGAGTTGAGAGGGTGGTGATACATTGGGAGTACTCTGAATTGTCAGGGGTGGGTAAGTGGGTCCCCCAGGGTTCTGTGCTGGGACCAATCCTGTTTAATTTGTTCATAAACGACCTGGAGGATGGGGTAAACAGTTCAATCTCTGTATTTGCGGATAATACTAAGCTAAGCAGGGCAATAACTTCTCCGCAGGATGTGGAAACCTTGCAAAATGATCTGAACAAATTAATGGGGTGGGCAACTACATGGCAAATGAGGTTCAGTGTAGAAAAATGTAAAATAATGCATTTGGGTGGCAAAAATATGTATGCAGTCTATACACTGGGGGGAGAACCTCTGGGTGAATCTAGGATGGAAAAGGACCTGGGGGTCCTGGTAGATGATAGGCTCAGCAATGGCATGCAATGCCAAGCTGCTGCTAACAAAGCAAACAGAATATTGGCATGCATTAAAAGAGGGATTAACTCCAGAGATAAAACAATAATTCTCCAGCTCTACCAGACTCTGGTCCGGCCGCACCTAGAATAGGCTGTCCAGTTCTGGGCACCAGTCCTCAGGAAGGATGTACTGGAAATGGAGCGAGTACAAAGAAGGGCAACAAAGCTAATAAAGGGTCTGGAGGATCATAGTTATGAGGAAAGGTTGCGAGCACTGAACCTATTCTCTCTGGAGAAGAGACGCTTGAGAGGGGATATGATTTCAATATACAAATACCATACTGGTGACCCCACAATAGGAATAAAACTTTAGGGAGTTTAACAAGACTCATGGCCACTTATTAAAATTTGAAGAAAAGAGGTTTAACCTTAAACTATGTAGAGGGTTCTTTACTGTATGAGCGGCAAGGATGTGAAATTCCCTTCCACAGGCCGTGGTCTCAGTGGGGGGGCATCGATAGTTTCAAGAAACTATTAGATAAGCACCTGAACAACTGCAACATACAGAGATATACAATGTAATACTGACATATAATCACACACATAGGTTGGACTTGTGTCTTTTTTCAACCTCACCTACTATGTAACTATGTAACATGGCACCTCATGGCAATTAACTCTCTGAGGATCTGAAAAAAAGAATTGTTGCTCTACATAAAGATGGCCTAGTCTATAAAAAGATTGTCAAGACCCTTAAACTAAGCTGCAGCACAGTGCCCAAGACCATACAGCGGTTTAACAGGACAGGTTCCACTCACAACAGGCCTCGCCACTGATCGACCAAAGAAGTTGAGTGCACATGATCAGCGTCATATCCAGAGGTTGTCTTTGGGAAATAGATGTATGAGTGTTGCCAGCATTGCTGCAGAGGTTGAAGGGGTGGGGGGGTCAGCCTGTCAGTGCTCAGACCATACGCTGCACACTGCATCAAATTGGTCTGCATGGCTGTTGTCCCAGAAGGAAGTCTTTTCTAAAGATGATGCACAAGAAAGCCCGCAAACAGTTTTCTGAAGACAAGCAGACTAAGGACATGGATTACTTGAACCATGTCCTGTGGTCTGATGAGACCAAGATTAACTTATTTGGTTCAGATGGTGTCAAGCGTGTGTGGCGGCAACCAGGTAAGGAATACAAAGACAAGTGTGTCTTGCCTACAGTCAAGCATGGTGGTGGGAGTGTCATGGTCTGGGGCTGCATGAGTGCTGCAGGCACTGGGGAGCTATAGTTCATTGAGGGAACCATGAATGTCAACATGTACTGTGACAATCTGGTTCCAGACCTAAACCCTATTGAGCATCTGTGGGGCATCCTCAAACATAAGGTGGAGGAGCGTAAGGTCTCTAACATCCACCAGCTCCGTGATGTTGTCATGGATGAGTGGAAGAGGGCTCTGGTGAACTCCATGACCAAGAGGGTTAAGGCAGTGCTGAAAAATAATGGTGGCCACACAAAATATTGACACTTTTGGCCCAATTTGGACATTTTCACTTAGTGGTGTACTCACTCTTGTTGCCAGTGGTTTAGACATTAATGGCTGTGTGTTGAGTTATTTTGATGGGACAGCAAATTTACACTGTTATACAAGCTGTACACTCACTATACATTGTAGCAAAGTGTCATTTCTTCAGTGTTGTCACATGAAAATATATAATATAATATTTACAAAAATGTGAGAGGTGTACTCACTTTTGTTAGATACTGTATATGCCTACATGTTATTATCATGCCTAGGATTGCAAGGATAACGATTACATGGCTATATTATAATTGCATGCTGTCTGTTACCATTGTACAGGGGGTGGGTAATGAGAGTAAAGTGAAACCAGATACAAGAACCGTTGGCTGTTAGAAAACTTTAATAATTAATTAGTGGGCCTTTATTGCACCCAGGGGTCAGGGTTCAGGGGAAAAAACATTGATTGTGCTAATACAAAGCTCAAGAAAACTTATGCTTAGTTAAAGCAAGAGAATATGAGGTTGGCACTGCTGCAATAGGAAAAACAATCAAAACAGTTTTCACAACCTTGATGTTCTGAGCTTATATGCAATAAGTTACCTTTTGTTATTCTAGTTAGAGTATCATCTATATATAAATGGTACAATCCAGTGTGAGGAATGTGTTTACATTCCAGAACTGTAATGAAGTCCCACTTCAGACTTCATTCATAAAATTTGTTACTAGGAAACAGTGAAAGTATGTCTGACAACACGGTAAATCCTTGTTTTAAGATTTATCTACATTTTTCATTGTCTTTATTGTTCTTTAGGATTTAGCCATAGCACAGGGGAAAGCATTCCTATGCTGCGTACACACGAGCGGACTTTTCGACCGGACTGGCGGTCAATTCGACCGTGTGTGGGCTTCATCGGATCTGCAGCGGACTTTTTCGGTCGAAAATCTGACGGACTTTAGATTTAGAACATGCTTCAAATCTTTCCGATGGACTTGAGTCCGGTCGAAAAATCCGCCCGTCTGTATCCTAGTCCGACGGACAAAAACCGACCCTAGGGCAGCTATTGGCTACTGGCTATCAACTTCCTTATTTTAGTCCGGTCGTACATCATCACGTACGAATCCGTCGGACTTTGGTGTGATCGTGTGTAGGCAAGTCCAGTCATTCGAAAATCTGTCAAAAGTCCGTCGAAAAGACCGTCGGACCTTTGTTGTCAAAAAGTCTGACCGTTTGTACGCGGAATTAGGCTTTTAACTGACTGAGCAACTTGTTAAATTATTAAGCAAAAGCCTTTGTCTCATTCATAGGTGCTTGCTAAGTTATGTTAAAACAGTTGTGAGGAGCATTGATGTAAAGGGTTTGGGATTAACATGTGATTGTAATCAATTAATAGTATTCTCTTGACCAGCAGTGGCTTACTGCTTACAAGTGGTTGTAAACTCTCTCCTATACCCAGTGAAGTGAACTGTCTCAAATGATACACAGGAATTAAACAACTCTCCCTACATAAGTTGTACGTGTGTATCTGCTGTCTTTTCCCTTTCTACACTCTTTGGAAAGTGCAGATCATGTTACAAATCTTTCTCCCTGTTTCAGCAGCACATAGGGGCATGTGTGGAGTCTGAGCTTACACTGAGTAACAGCTCACTGGAGGAAAGGCACACAACCCCACTCCATATAGGCAGAGGAACGAAGGAACATGCAGAGTTGTTATCTGAATAGACAAGCTCTCTGCTAATCTACCTCTAAGCTCCCTCCCCCACACAAATTTTCAGCTGCTGTTATCTCCTGTATCGGGGAATTTGTCAGAAATGACTCTGCTGATAACAGAGGAACAGAGCAGAAGAAAATAGGCTCCCAAAGATTGACGTGAGATTTGCCACCATCCCTAAACAGTACAATAAGAACCTCAAGAAGTGGGATTTTAGGGGCAATAGTAGAAGTAGATGAAGAAGTTGTATAAAAGAATTATATTGAATTTATTAATACAAAAAGTTTAAAAACCCATCTTTGAAACATATAGGTAACACAAATACAATGTTTCACAGTGATGGCAAAAAAATCCCACTACGTAAATGATCCTCATCCATGAGTGAGATTCCGACGCGTTTCAAAATAATTAAATATAATCTTCATCAGGGACAATTTGCCATTTCTGAAAGTACAAGATACAATGTAAATACATAAAATACAGAGATATAATATATGACATACAACTCACAGGATATACAGAACTTCTGTCAAGGTATCCAAAAACTTACATGTCAAAAAGCAGTGATTCGAGCAAAAATTCCTATACACCATCAGACATCCACAGAGCTTGTATTTCAACATACAAAAGAACCCCAGGATATTGTAATCCAGTAGAGGCACCAAAATAGTAGAGGCATAGTACCACCTTAAAAAATAATAAACGACCAGGGGCAGCAAAAGGATGGGGACCTATGAGAACAATGCAACATGTGGTAAGGCTCATATCTGAATAGACATAAATATAGTAGTTGTAATTAGGCAAATAAACCTACAATCCAAGCTTGGGCAAAATACGGGTTAAAACCCCACATGAGCCCCTCAAGAACGAAGGGTCAGAGAGGTTGAATATCCCTGATGCCAGCAAGTATGGGGATGATCATTGTAATTGAAGCTAAATGGTCCACAGAGTAAAAGTAATATTCACATCATTATTACTTACAAGATATGACATCCAAATCAAAGTCTCTGGGTGGAGTTTACTCCGAATGGAATAGTCCAAACCACCAAAGAGAATGGAGATAAAAATTCCCAATCTTAAGCGGTAATGGGGGGAGAATACAAAGACCATCTAGAAAATAGGACGCAAAATAGCCATCAAAGGGGGGAATTCCAAAACCACAATTAACATAAAAGAAAATAAACTCCACGGGGTAAAAACATTGCTGAAAGTTCTCACAAATCCACCTGAAGCAGCCAAGGGTCCATAGTGAGATCTAAATGAGGGAGAGGTTAATCCTCTCCTCTCAAGGACAGTGTTCAACCTCCAAGTGGGATGTCAAGAGATAAGAATGGCAGCTCTGGGGTTCCCGGCGTCCTCTTTATATAGCCCATGCCTTCAACTGCCAAAGCCTCGTGGAGCATCGGGGGACGACGCTACGCCACATGCCGGTGATGACGTCATCCCCAAGCGTCGCTCACACAGAGGATTCATAGGCAAAGTAAACAGTGTTCCAAGCACCAGACCAAGACAAAATCAAAGGGGAGCGCAGGCTAGCCAACGCAGCCCCACCCCCTACAATCCAGGATGTGAGAGCGGAGGCATTACTGCTGACAGTGAATGCCGCCGCCAGTCACATGATGTCAGATAAGGGAATCCGGAAAATGCAAATCAAAGGCAGCTCCTTAATCCACAGGACGGAGCTGATGTAAACAAAACAGGGGGTCAAAAAAAACAACAGAATATCAGGATATCCCAAATAGAAATAAAACATCAGTTTGTCCGGCATTATGGATGGTAAAAAATTATGGTCAAACTGAATGAATGATAATAATGAATCCCCCATAAATTAAAGTGGTGGCCAAGGGACATGGATACAGGATGCCACCTGTGAACTTTACAGTACTGGATCGAGTCCATATTCCAATTAGAGGTGGGGATTGGAACAAAATTCTACTACAGAGTGATATGCGCTGGATTAGATATTTAGATTCTACCACCCCACCAGGCCTCAACGAGCCTGAAAGTTTTAGGTCTTTTTTGGAAGGCTTCAGTTCAGGAAAAACAGACTAAAATCCTTTAGGTCTTACTCCTTTTTTCTCCCTTGTTGTCCCTCTGCTTTTCTGTCAGTGGATCTGTTAGAATGAAATGATCTATTTTAGTGGTGTTTTATAATCCTATTTGAAAATGGATTAGTTAATGATACACACTATTTGTCGTTGGTGCTCCACCTCTATGGTGGTTAGATTATGTAATATGATTTGTGTTGTGTTTTCTTTATATTTTTTGTATATGTGTGATGAGATTATATTCCTGTACCCCATCTAGTATTTTCCACTCCTGCTTGCAGCCATCATCATACACCTGGCACACATAGGCCCCCACGATGTTGGGGGCCACCTTTCCTCCCTAGCTGTGATGCTGGATACTTTTAGCACCGCTCCAACAGTTTTGGGTGGATAACTTTTGTGTCTGTGTTATTGGTTGCTCCTTCATAGAAAAAAAATTCCCTTAGGGGTCTTTTTTCCTCATGCCCCTGCTTTGGGCTTGGTTGTGATTCTCCATCTTTCCATCCAGCCCAATTACCACTTTCATTGACTGTAAAAGCTTGGCTCTCACATCAATCTTTGGGAGCCTATTTTCTTCTGCTCTGTTCCTCTGTTATCAGCAAAATCATTTCTGACAAATTCACCGATACAGGAGATAACAGCAGCTGAAAATTTGTGTGGGGGAGGGAGCTTAGAGATAGATTAGCAGAGAGCTTGTCTATTCAGATAACAGCTCTGCATGTTCCTTGTATTGATAAATTCAATATAATTCTTTTATACAACTTCTTCATCTACTTTTATTATTGCCCCTAAAATCCCACTTCTTGAGGTTCTCATTGTACAGAGGAACAGAGCAGCAGAAAGACACGACACTTAGAGCTTTGGTGAGAGATAAGTAAACACTACAGATGTATGTGCCTAGGTCAAATTTCATGAATGGGGTTTACAACCACTTTTAAGTGTATGTAAAGCCAAAGCTTTTTTTTCCAGTAGGGAAGAGTTAAAACCCCTTTCAAATTTTAGTTTTATTTTGCTGCCTGTTGTCCCAGTGGAGAAATTACCTTTCACATCCTGTCCTGGAGATGCAAAAGGAATGGAGATGAAATTTCTCTAAAGTAAATGCAATTCCCATCTTAGAGAGCTATCATAGAAACATGTATCCCCGTTGGAGAATTTCCCCTTGATGACTGTAAAAGTTTGGATTTCCCAACACTTTCTCTCTCATAACAATGGTCACAAGACAACAATAAAGAGGAGGGCATGGACAGCAAAAAAAAAAAACTATTGAAATTCTTCCCTACTCTATCCAAACCTAAAAAAATGCATTTACATACACTTTAAATCTACTTGTTATTTTGGAGAAGTCCAAGTTATGATGCCTCTACTCAGTTGGACTTATGAATGAAGGGCATGCTAATTCTCCTGCATCATGAATGGCATGCAGCTAACTTTTTGTCCTCTCACAATTAGCTTGAATATTACATGATCTGATGCAATATATGCATTTTACATGATGATGTTGATGTATGTGTTGGTAGGTAGGATTGAATGTCTGCAACCCTTTTATTTGACTTATTTGTGCATGACCAGATCCATGAAAATCAGCCCAATAGTGTCTCCATTTGGGGTCTTGAGGCCGGAGGGTGGCCGGGAACGCCAGTGTGAATTTTATTTGCTGTTTTATAGAGTTCTGTGCACACCTGCTGGAATGCTTTCCGTTTTTTAGAACGCTCAATGGAGTAATCAGCAAATATCAGGACCCTTATTCCGTCAATTTGGAGAGAGCGGGTTTGTCTGAACTTTTGTAGGATAGGGGCTTTGTCTGAATAATTCAGATATTTAGCGATTATTGGCCGGGGTGATTTGCGCTCAGTGTTAATAGATCTCATGCAGTGGGCCCGTTCCACTGTGCAGGGGCCTGAGAGGCCCAGCGCTTCAGGGATGCGCCTGGCGCACAACTCAGAGAGAGCTTGCTTTTGGAGCGATTCTGGGACACCCACAAATCGCAGGTTGCTCCTTCTGGACCTATTCTCTAAATCGTCCAATTTTTGGATGATAAATTGATTGGTCTTATCCTGCGCTTGTTTAGTGGCCTGAGCCTGGTAGAGCTCCTCTTCCATGCCAGATAAGCGGTGCTCTAAATCATTTAGTCTGGTGGTATGCTCCCCTAGCTGGGCCTTGATTTGTTTCATCCCCGCGTTCACTGCTTTCTCCACAGAGGCAGCAATCATGGGGGATAACAGAGCTGCCACAGCCTGCGCTATGCGCTCCGTGCTGTCTCCTTTGAGTTGTGGAGCAGAGGTCTGCAGAGAGATGGCCTGTGGAGCGGAGGTGTGTGGGGAGGAGGCATGTAAGGATGAGGCTTGCAAGGAGGATTGAGGGGCCGAGGAGCCGCTTACCTCCATTTTGTCCGGCTGTGATTCAGCAGGAGGCTCCGTGTAGGCCGAAGCCAGGGCCTCGATTTGCGGCCGGGCTGGCGGCGCCGTCAGGGCCGTGTGCGATCGGGCGCCGGTTTTCTCCACAAACCGGTCCATGTGTAGGCGGCAGTCTACACATGTGTTTGGCAGTGTTTGGGGCAGCTTAGGCTGATTTTTCAAGCGGATTTGGGGTCATGCTGCGGGAGCTGGGGAGCGGAGCAGCTACTCCATGCGGCGCCGGAACGGGAAGTAGCCCAATAGTGTCAAAGTTATGTATACAGTTTGTTCTTTAATTCACTGGTTAGCTTAACTGTAAAAGCTACTCAGTTAATTTTTTTCAAAGATAAGTTCATACTGAGTTAGGTAGTATATGTTATTCACTTGCATATCCATTGGCCTACTTGCATTTCTAGCTCTTCCTTTGCCCTCTCTCACATTCTTTGCTTTCCTATTGGTTTGAAACAATGATGGGCCAATGCGATGCGAGGGATAATGGGGCCAGGTACTAAACTCTTAAATTAAGTTAAGATTTGCTTGTTGCAGCTCCCTGCACTTTAACTGATTTAAGTGCATTTCAGGATTTTTTGTTTCATTAGTAACATTCAGTATATGTAGATAATTACCCAGTAGTTGCAAATTGTGCTAAGGTGAATCTTTGATTATGACAGATATTAATATTGGATGTAAAGAGTATTCAGTGCCTGCACTCACTCCTACATTCTACCTATAGAGGAGTAACATAGCCATTCATGGACAGCAGCATTTTCAGCCTATGGAGAGTGTAGTGTTGGATGGAGTAGTACATTTAGATGGACTTAAATTTACATAAGTAACTATGTCTAATTCTATCTAATATTTTTTTAAATTAGTTACAGCAACAACTGCAAGTAGGCTGTTCCAAACATCTTGGAGAACTAACCACAGATCTCCTGTGGATGTAGGCTGCCTCATATCCTTCTGTCTCTTTATGTAATCCCAGACAGACTCGAGAATGATGAGATTAGGGATCTGTGGGAGCCAAACCATCACTTCCAGGACTCCTTGTTCTTCGTTACACCGAAGATAGTTCTTAATGACATTGGCTGTATGTTTGGGGTCATTGTCCTGCTGCAGAAAAAAATTGGAGCCAATCACACACCTCCCTGATGGTATGGCACAATGGATAATTATCTGCCTGTATTTATCTGCATTGAGGACACATTGATCTTGACCAAATCTCACACTCAGTTTATAGAAATGCAGCTCCAAACTTGCTAGGAACATCCACCATGCTTCACTGTTGCCTGCAGACACTCATTATTGTACCGCAATCCAAGCCTTTGTGAACAAATTGCCTTTTGCTACAGCCAAATATTTCAAATTTTGACTCATCTGTCCAGAGCACCTGCTGCCATTTTTCTGCACTCCAGTTCCTATGTTTTCATGCATAGTTGATTCGCTTAGCCTTGTTTTCATGCCCTATGCATTAAAACATAGGAACTGTGTTTATTTGTGAAAGCTTTCCTAGTTAACAGCATTTTTTTCACACGTGCCTAAAACTTTTGCTCAGTACTGTAGGTTTTAGCCAAATTTATAAGAGCTGAGCATTGTAAGCACCCCCATTTCTGGTTTGTCTCAACCCTGTAACCACCACTCTTGCTGGATAGCTTAGCCTTTTAAATGACGGTGCAATAGACTTACTATCAGCATTAAGAGATATTAAAGGGCAAGTTCACCTTTGGTAACCTGTAACGTGTTGCCAAAGAGCACCTGCCTGCAGCCCCCCGATCACCTGCTTTGACAGTGGGCAGGGGATCTTCTGATTAAAAAAAAAGCGCACACTTGAATCCACTTGTAAAATACCAATGGATAATAAAGATCAGACGATTCGTCAATAGGACGGGCTATCCCCCACATAGCAAAAAAGGCTATGTAAGAAAAAGAGGGGTGAGACCACAGCGCTCCCAGGAGTGCTCACAAGGGGGGAGTCAACAACGTGGTATGATCAATTTATCAGGTAAACTTTATTGAAAAATTGCACACAAATGTATAAAGAGATCCCACATGCACTGCTCAAGGCTGCACAGGTGGGACCTGTTCCTCCACAATACCTAAAAATAAAAAAAACCTGTAAACTGTAGACAAAAGTGAAAAACAACGTTGTATCATTAAAAATAGATGCTGACAGCAAAACCCCCCCACCACCCCCTTCCTGAGCCGAACACTTCCTTAAAGTAGTGGAAACCAAGAGCGTGGTGTGATAGAGATAGACTCTGAAGATGGTAATAAACTACAATTGTCCTCAATCATCTGTGAAGGGAGTGAGAGAAGATCTGTAAAGGGGGAAAGTTCCAAAAGGGGGACATTTCAAATAACCCAATGTCTCCATGTTCATGAGGTGAGGACAATATGAGGATGGTAGTGATGATCCTATTGGAATGAGTATAAACGAGACCTTTTCATCAGACCAAAAGATTTTCCATTAAGTGCAAACATAAAGCAAAGCGCTCTGAAACAAACGATGTTGGATTCAAACAAGTGCAGGACACAGCAGCAATCTGCTGCTAATGATAGGGACCCACGAGCCATTTCTTGTCGGATAGTTCAAACATCAGCCGTAATCTATGGCATGAATGTTGACGTAGGAACTAGTGTAAAAGCTTACATACCAGTCCACTTGAGGGTCTATCCTCAGTCAATAATAAATTAATCCAGCAAATAGAGACAGGCTGCAAGCGGGATATGTTCCGTGTGTCCGGCAAGGTGACACTGGTTTGCATGGAAAGCAGTAGGTCTGACAACTTACGGTTCATAAGGTTCACTGTGCAGATCAGTCACATAAATTCAACCAGCAGAGGGCACTCTGTATCAAGTCCATACCACAGCTCTTGTCATTGGTGTTACCGTGCAGGAAATCATGCACCGATCCAGTATGGAATCACTCAGGGGCATGGGGAGGCTGCCAGCATCTATGGCATCGCTAGGTCAACGCGTTTCGTGCTTTAAACAAGCACTTCATCTGGACGTGTTGCCAAAGAGCACCAGCCTGCAGCCCCCCAATCACCTGCTTTGACAGTAGGCAGGGAATCTTCTCCCTGCACCTGCCCACATGGCTGCCTCATTCAGTTACAGCGATTTTATGAATGAATGAAATACATCTACTGTCTTCCACCGCGGCAGATGGCTTGTAGTTCTCAGTGAACTGTTATGGCACTGGTGAATGCTCTCATAGTTCATTGACCTTCCTTCTCACCCATAACTGTCTGCAATTCAGGCAGCTATACTGAGATTCTGTAGGAGCCTGACATTGTACTCGCGATCTGCTGATCTCATGTGCAATGTTCTGCATGTTTCAGAAAAAAATGCACATTTTTTTGCCTGCAAATGTATATATAATATATATATGCAAACTTAGCCTTTAAAACTACAACATGTTACAGGTTACAAAAACGGTTCCGTTGATGCTATTGACAGATTGCATCATAAATCTAATTTTTGATCTTGCCCATAGTTTCACTTTAATATTACCTTTTACCTATTTTAAAATAGATAAGTAAAATACATTGTTCCACTCTGTCAGTAACCTCCTGGCTAGCAGTAAATATGTGCATAGAACTTTTCAGTAAATGCATTTGAAGTCTTGGTAGATTGGGGTAATAAAAGCTACCACAGATAGCAAAGCAACTAACTGGGTGGTGCCACATATGAAACAGATATTTATATTGTTTTTCTACATTTTTTAGCACCAGCTCATGATCATTCATGATAAAATTTTCACACTGCTGCCCGTCTTGTGAACTTGCCACCAGAACATTTTAATTGAAGGAAGCATGAGACAGTACACGCACACATATTTTCCTCCTGTTAGGAATGTACTGAAGTCAGTCTCCCTGAGCATCTACGATAACAGGAAATAGAAAACAATCATGATGTGTGCATGGGTCTCTGCAAATAACTGTCTTGCACATGGCATGTGATTTGATGAGATATTTGTTGGAATACAAGACTTGGTGTTGAGAAACAGAAAGAGAAATACACCATGCTCAGCTGAAGATGCAAACCATATTCTTACATAGAGCACGAAAGAGCCAGTGGTGCCCAGTAATAAGGCCTATAAGCTATATATGTATAATATGTATTATATACAGATCTATATATAAATAAAATTGACTTATGGTTCTAAAGCCAGGACATTTTTACTTATTTAATGCAGTCTCTGCATTAAGGTAAGAAATAGCGTCTTAGAGTCTTCACTCCAATCCAGTGCTGTGCCTGTCTCTCTCCTCTCTCCCTGAATTCACAAGACAGAGAGGCAGGTGCAGGAGCCATTGGCTCCTGCTGCTGTCAATCACACCCTGTGAACAGAGGGTGGGGCAGAGCTGTGCTGTGTGTGTCTATAGACACACACAACCCAACTCAGAGGCAAGCCCACACATGCGCCCCCATAGGAAGCAGCTTCCTATGGTGGCACACAGAGGAGAGGAGGAGCCAAGAGCACTCCCCAGAAGAGCAGGTTCAGGGCAACTCTGTGCAATCCCCATTACACAGAGCATGTAAATATGACATGTTTATTTTTTAAGAAAAAAAGATTGAGTCAAAACAGTGACTCTCTCCTTCTCCCTTACTAAATCAGAAACAATAAGGCTAATTTGCTAAAGTTGTTGAGACTTGTAAAAAATTGTGCGAACATTCAACTCAAGTGTCCAATCATGGATTTTCAACTTCACATATGTAGAGCATAGATTCTCAACTCCCTTAGTAATTTTTTTCTCAGTGTCTCCAAAAGGAAAAAAACTTCTGATGTATGCTATAATTAAAAAATCCATATATCATGAGTGTACCGCATGGCATGAAATATTTATTAGTAGTGCAAATGTTGTATATATGTGAAAAAAAAAAAAAAAAAAAAAATATATATATATATATATATATATATATATATATATATATATATAGATTAAAAGATAAAGTAAAATGAATTTGACCCAAAACCAATATAGCTTTCCTGTACATTAAAACAGAGACTTTATCACAATTTCTATAGGATTGCTCACTAGGACACTGCATTTGAGCTGATCCCTTTCCCATATATGTAATTGTTCCTTAAGGGCCAATTCACACTATGCCAGACATTGCATGTGATTCGCATGTCATTGCTGTGCAGATCACATGCGATGTCCGTGCAATGCAAAGTCAGCCAGGCAAACTGTATGGCTGAATTTGCGTCACATTCGAACCAAACTCGTACAGGACCCTTTTTTTGTCTGCACCAGAATCAGATCACATGGGTGTTCACACCCATGCGATCCGATGCAGCTAATCACGCTGCATTTTGCAAATTGATTACCTTATCATACACTCCACAATCAGTTCGCATGAACAGATTTACGATTTAGATGTGGTGCGGATTTGCAGCAAATTCACTGTGCATTCGCACTGCATCTAGTATGAACCAGCCCTGAACGAATATCAGTTCATTCCTAACTAATGTGAAAAATGCACTTCTGCAACAATTACCATACAAAATAATGAGATAAAATTAGCAATATCCATGTATACCAGCGTAAAGCATTCCTCCAAGTTCCTTCATACTTGCCAGTGCCATTGTGGAGTTTATGGAACATTATGTAGAGCCCCCATTTATCACCACATACTGCACGTGTGCAGATAAAGTTAGCACTAGCAAATATAGCTGTATTCTTTTGTAGTACACACAGTCATCAGTAGGTTTGATGACAGGCTGGTACTGGACCTTGCAGATTCTTTGATGGGAGGGGGTGAGGCCAGGGAAATAATAAGTAATTAGCATCTGAAAGAATAGGATCTTGCAAGACTTCCTTCATTTGATAAAGTTACTGCATGTGGTACCTGTACACACGGTCGGACATTGATCGGACATTCCGACAGCAAAATCCATGGATTTTTTCCATCAGATGTTGGCTCAAACTTGTCTTGCATACACACGGTCACACAAAGTTGTTGGAAAATCTAATCGTTCTGAACGCGGTGACGTAAAACATGTTCTGAACGTGGTGACGTAAAACATGTACATTGGGACTATAAACGGGGCAGTAGCCAATAGCTTTCATCTCTTTATTTATTCTGAGCATGCGTGGCACTTTGTGCGTCGGATTTGTGTACACACGATCGGAGTTTCCGACAACGGATTTTGTTGTCGGAAAATTTTATAGCCTGCTCTCAAACTTTGTGTGTCGGAAATTCCTATGGAAAATGTGTGATGGAGCCTACACACGGCCGGAATTTCTGACAAGGTCCTATCACACATTTTCCATCGGAAAATCCTATCGTGTGTACAGGGCATTAGTATTTGGTATAGATCAGACATGCCAGAAAAGCAGGATGTTGCATATAGTCAATGCAAAGACCAGGGCAATGGGTGAAACCCAACAGGTCCACCCCACTATAGGCTGCCTGCAGAAAATTACAGGGAGTGAATACAAGACCAGCAACCCTGCACAGCAGTGACCAGTCATTATTACAAGCAACTCCTGTACAAAGGCATGGTGGAATAAAGCACAGATTTGTAAGAAATACAGAAGTACACCAAGATTCAAGCAATACCAGAAAGTACATGTGGGTCTTCAGTTTAGACAGTATTTGTTAGATTTCAGCATTAAGGGTTTTGGTTTTTTTTTAAAGTAAGATCTGCTGGTTAGGGACAGTTCAAATTAAAGCTGAACTCCAAAAAAAAAATCTTAACACACAGGTGAACTATATAACTGGGAGCTGTTTTACCTGCCAGAGAAATTGTATTTTTGTAAATCTGTGTGGTTCCTCTCTGATATCCCCTCTGTCTGCTATCTAACCAAATCTAGAGCTCTAAGCCGACACAACAGCCTCGCAGGAGACAGCCTGCCCCTCTAGAAAACAGCAGGTGACTCATAGGGGTTGATTTACTAAAGGTAAGGTCCCTTTCACACTTGCACGACCTGAAAGCCGCGTGACTTTGTTGAGACGTGACTTGAAGCAATGCCTATGTAATCTTGAGGTCTATGGACCTCAAGTGCCATTATAGTCGGACCAAATTAGTGCAGAGACTACTTTGAAGTCGCACAGATATGTATTGTACTCATTGGAAATCATGGGGTATGACTTGCCATGTGACTTTGTCCGAGTCGCAGGAAAAGTTGCACAAGTACGAAAGTGGAGTAAATAGACTGTGCAATTTGGAAGGTGTACTTGCCCGCTTCAAGTGCAGTTGCTCAAAAGCTTAGTAAATGAGGTAAAGCTTCACTTTGCAAAGAGTACCCAATCACATGAAAAAAAAAAAAAAACAATGTTGCTTGCACATAATTGGATGATGGAAATCAGCAGAGCTTTTGCTCATTTACTAAACTTTGGAGCAACTGCACTTTGCAACGTGCACAGTCTATTTGCCTTTAATAAATCAGTCCCAATAGCCTCAACTCTGTATGTTTTTCTATGACAGTGTTTAGAGTTCCTTCCCTCCAATCAGCTTTCAGATTACAGGGAACTCTGTGCTTTAGCTCTGCAGTGTGTGTGTGGTGTCAGATCCCCACCCCCTTTTTTCTCTGCAGCTGAGAAAAAATATTTGATCTGTGTGTTTTAGAAGGTTGTACAGAAGAAATAGCTGCAGATAATCAGGTACAACGTATGTAGGAGGATTTGTTTAATCTCTCTTATCACCTAAGGCTGGTCACTTCACTTCACTGGGTATATGTATAGGTTTACAACCACTTTAAATTACACCTTCTTTTACATGGGTTTTTCCTATCCCACTTTTTTTTCCTATCCCACTTTTCCCACTGTTTGCATTTAGAAATACATTTAATGATGTTTTATTGAACACATGTTAATCTGTGTCTTTTAAATCTGTCTGGAGTTCAGGTGTAATGACTTGTTCGTTTTCTTTATGGCTAAAAAATGGCTCTAATCATGCATTCTAAAATCTTGTTTTTCAGTGGTTCCTCCTGGAAGTCCTGGTCCCATCACACGGCATGGTTCCTATGACAGCCTAGCGTCAGACCATAGTGGTCAGGAGGATGAAGAATGGCTTTCACAGGTTATAAATAAAATAATATAGTCATATTTTGTTGTAAGGCTATCAGATATTTAAAACTAGTGTGTCTGAGTGTTGCGTTTGACAAAAATATAATGCAAGATATTTTGTACACTGCTTATGTTTCTATTTAAGGGGGAGAGAGTTTGTTGCAAAATTTTCAAAAGAAAACATGCTATTTTTTTTTTTTTTTTCCTGACGGGCCAGTTTATTGGGCCAGTAAAATATTGTAAAGCGAATGCAAGTTTTCTTCAAGACAGCCAACAAAGTCATGCATGGTGCACACATTTCAGATGTACACTTCACTCTTTTATACAGTGGGGACGGAAAGTATTCAGACCCCCTTAAATTTTTCACTCTTTGTTATATTGCAGCCATTTGCTAAAATCATTTAAGTTCATCATTTTTCCTCATTAATGTACACACAGCACCCCATATTGACAGAAAAACACAGAATTGTTGACATTTTTGCAGATTTATTAAAACAGAAAAACTGAAATATCACATGAGACTGAAAAAAATGTAGGTGTGGCGCTGTTCTGGCTGAGTGGGTGATTGATGGTAAGCCCACTTTGATAAGATTAATTAACAGTGGTATGTGAATAAATCTGAATGGTGTTGCAGCTTCTGATGGCTGTTTAGCAATGTGATTCCAATAAACAGAGACCGTAATTCATTGTGTTACTAGTATTCCATATGTGAATTGTTCCTGTGAATATACTAATATTCAGTTTGTATGTGGACATGTGCCCAATGTGACATGCCGAGCATAAATTAATAGAATGTGAATTATGAATGTGATAAAATGTATTTGAATGGTGTAATGCTCTGTACACACGATAGGATTTTCCGATGGAAAATGTTTGATAGGACCTTGTTGTCGGAAATTCCGATCGTGTGTAGGCTCCATCACACATTTTCCATAGGGATTTCCGACACACAAAGTTTGAGAGCTTGCTATAAAATTTTCCGACAACACAATCCGGAAATTCCAATCATGTGTACACAAATCCGACGCGCAAAGTGCCACGCATGCTCAGAATAAATTAAGAGACAAAAGCTATTGGCTACTACCCCATTTATAGTCCCGACGTACGTGTTTTTCGTCAGCGCGTTCAGAATGATCGGATTTTCCGACAACTTTGTGTGACCGTGTGTATGCAAGACAAATTTGAGCCAATATACGTCGGAAAAAATCCATGGATTTTGTTGTCGGAATGTCCGATCAATGTCCGACCGTGTGTACGGGGCATTACAGCCTCTGATGGCTGTTTAGTGAAGTGGTTGTAGTGACCAAATTCTTTATAAAATATGCTAATGTTCACCTTTTGTTATATATAAAAAAGGTGACTAGTATAACATACACTGCATAAATAAATCTGAAAAAAGTGCAAGATGCAGAAAAGTGCTTAGTGAAAAGAAATATGCTAATTAGCGACAATAAGCTAGTTAACAAAGTGACTTGTGCTAAAACAAAAACCAAAAATACAAAGAACCAGTCCTTGTTGAGAAAACAATATTGCTTTTAAAGGTCTTATTATATAAAAAATTGAAAAAATGAAAAAAGAAGGGAATTAGTCCTTCCGAAATGGACAATATTGTTAGAAACATGTCTTCTTGTTCAAGTACTGGCTTGGTGATAGTGCTTAATCGTGCTCCTAATGTGCATACACTCACCGGATAGCCTCACCCCAACAGGGGTATTGCGTGATCACAGTATTTGCCACTGTGTAGCAAGTTTTGGCAGCTCTGGTTCGTGTCTTTAATGTTGCTTATCGATTGTAAACATGTGGAAGAGAAGGGATGCCCATAGCGTAAAAACGTTTTAAAAGCTTTATTTTATATATAAGCAGAGTGGTTACTCACATTTTTATAGTTAGTATAAGCATGAAGGAATCAAAAATCAACTGTAAAAGCCGTCAGAAAATGTCCTGTGTTCGTCTGGTTGGAGGTGACGCAAGATGTTTGTAAGCCACGCCCTGCGCGTTTCGTCATTGGACGTCAACAGGAGCATTGACGTCCAATTTTCACACCTGGATTTGTGGATCCTCTGCCATTCCTCCTTGCAGATCCTCTCCAGTTCTGTCAGGTTGGATGGTAAACATTGGTGCAGCACCCCATATTGACAGAAAAACACAGAATTGTTGACATTTTTTGCAGATTTATTAAAAAAGAAAAACTGAAATATCACATGGTCCTAAGTATTCAGACCCTTTGCTGTGACACTCATATATTTAACTCAGGTGCTGTCCATTTCTTCTGATCATCCTTGAGATGGCTCTACACCTTCATTTGAGTCCAGCTGTGTTTGATTATACTGATTGAATTTGATTAGGAAAGCCACACACCTGTATATATAAAAGACCTTACAGCTCACAGTGCATGTCAGAGCAAATGAGAATCATGAGGTCAAAGGAACTGCCTGAAGAGCTCAGAGACAGAATTGTGGCAAGGCACAGATCTGGCCAAGGTTACAAAAAATTTCTGCTGCACTTAAGGTTCCTAAGAGCACAGTGGCCTTCATAATCCTTAAATGGAAGATGTTTGGGACGACCAGAACCCTTCCTAGAGCTGGCTGTCCAGCCAAACTGAGCTATCGGGGGAGAAGAGCCTTGGTGAGAGAGGTAAAGAATATCACTGTGGCTGAGCTCCGGAGATGCAGTCGGGAGATGGGAGAGAGTTGTAGAAAGTCAACCATCACTGCAGCCCTCTACCTGTCAGGGCTTTATGGCAGAGTGGCCCGACGGAAGCCTCCCCTCAGTGCAAGACACGTGAAAGCCTGCATGGAGTTTGCTAAAAAACACCTGAAGGACTCCAAGATGGTGAGAAATAAGATTCTTTGGTCTGATGAGACCAAGATAGAACTTTTTGGCCTTAATTCTAAGCGGTATGTGTGGAGAAAACCAGGCACTGCTCATCACCTGTCCAATACAGTCGCAACAGTGAAGCATGGTGGTGGCAGCATCATGCTGTGGGGGTGTTTTTCAGCTGCAGGGACAAGACGACTGGTTGCAATCGAGGGAAAGATGAATGCGGCCAAGTACAGGGATATCCCGGAGGAAAACCTTCTCCAGAGTGCTCAGGACCTCAGACTGGGCCGAAGGTTTACCTTCCAACAAGACAATGACCCTAAGCACACAGCTAAAATAATGAAGGAGTGGCTTCACAACAACTCCGTGACTGTTCTTGAATGGCCCCGCCAGAGCCCTGACTTAAACCCAATTGAGCATCTCTGGAGAGACCTAAAAATGGCTGTCCACCAATGTTTACCATCCAACCTGACAGAACGGGAGAGGATCTGCAAGGAGGAATGGCAGAGGATCCCCAAATCCAGGTGTGAAAAACTTGTTGCATCTTTCCCAAAAAGACTCATGGCTGTATTAGATCAAAAGGGTGTTTCTACTAAATACTGAGCAAAGGGTCTGAATACTTAGGACCATGTAATATTTCAGTTTTTCTTTTTTAATAAATCTGCAAAAATGTCAACACTTCTGTGTTTTTCTGTCAATATGGGGTGCTGTGTGTACATTAATGAGGAAAAATAATGAACTTAAATGATTTTAGCAAATGGCTGCAATATAACAAAGAGTGAAAAATTTAAGGGGGTCTGAATACTTTCCGTTCCCACTGTATACTATACTTGATACTAACTTCACAGTTACTAGCAAACTTATCTAGGTGCAAAAAAAGTTCTATTCATTTTGATAGAAAGTATCAGCATTAAAAAGTAACTAATAACTTTTTTGTTAAAAAAAGAAAAATGGCAATGCGTGGTTTCACTGCTATTATCATATTAATGCATTTTTTTCTATATTAAATTTACACTATATTATCAAAATTCTTGGGACGCCTGCCTTTACGTGCGCATGAACTTTAATGGCATCCCAGCCTTAGTCCGTAGGGTTTAGTGTTGAGTTGGCCCACCTTTTGCAGCTATAACAGCTTCAGCTCTTCTGGGAAGGCTGTCCACAAGGTTTAAGAGTGTGTCTATAGGAATGTTTGACCATTCTTCCAGAAGCACATTTGTGAGGCCAGGCACTGCTGTTGGGCGAGAAGGCCTGGCTTGCAGTCTCCACTCTAATTCATCCCAAAGGTGTTCTATCGGGTTGAGGTCAGGACTTTATGCATGCCAGTCAAGTTCCTCCACCCCAAACTTGCTCATCCATGTCTTTACGGACCTTGCTTTGTGCACTGGTGGGGAGTCATGTTGGAACAGGAAGGGGCCACCCCCAAACTGTGCCCTCAAGTGCATTTGAGAGGTCAGGCACTGATGTTGGATGAGAAGGCCTGGCTCACAGTCTCCGCTCTCACTCATCCATGTCTTTATGGACCTATATGCACTGGTCTAAATCATTTGGTGGAGGGGTGATTATGGTGTGGGGTTGTTTTTCAGGGGTTGGGCTTGGCCCTTTAGTGCCAGTGATGGAAACTCTTAAGGGGTCAGCATACCAACACATTTTGGACAATTTCACAATCCCAACTTTGTGGGAAGAGTTTGTGGATGGCATGGATGAGCGAGTTTGATCATGGATGAGCGAGTTTGGTCAAACATTCCCATAGACACACTCCTAAACCATGTGGACAGCCTTCTCAGAAGAGTTGAAACTGTCATAGCTGCAAAGGGTGAGTTAACTCAATATTGAACCCTATGGACTAAGACTGGGATGCCATTAAAGTTTGTGTGCGTGTAAAGGCAGGTGTCCCAATATCTTTGACAATATAGTGTATATCTGAGTTTTGCTTTTGGTAGCATGACCAAAATATTTTATCTAGTATAAAAATTAGACAAAATGCATAGGTGATCACAAGGTACTTATCTGTGACCCTCATCTCAATGGATAGATAGAAATAAAAAAGTAGAAATAAAGGGAAGATTGGCATACCAGATTGCTTTAACATTTAAATACTATTGTGGGGTAACAATTTGTAAGGATGAAACATAACAAATTGCCTCTATTGTATTCTATATCTATGTACATTTTTACCCATAATTCACGCATATTTCACAAAAGATTAAAACGTTTTTATTGAATTTAAAAAAATATGAGGGCTTGCTCACACCAGCTGCTGAATTGCAACGCGATGGTTGGTGTGTGGTGTGGTCTGGCTGAGATTAGTGCAGTGGTGATGTTTACTTTTTTCTAAACAAGCTTTGATTAAGCCCGGCTTCACACCTATGTAAATTAGATGTGCGTTTCCGCACATCTAATTCGCATAGCAGGTTCACATATCTCCGGGGCGGCTGCGGTGCGCACTGCACAAAAATGCTGTGCGTCTTTGGCTGCGTTTCAGGGCCGAATTCAGGCATAGAATCGGCCCTGATTCGTCCCTGAAACGGTGAACAGGGACGCACAGCACTCCTGTGCGGTCCGCAGCGCATTATGGTGTGAACCCAGGCTCAGTGTCACACATATATTTCAAAAAGTTCAATTGCTAGACGCGTGGTGCATGCATTATTTTTTTTCAGCACACCGCCACAGGGGTTATTTTGCCTTGTCACGCAGTGGGACTGCGCTGGAGTAGATGTCCAACACAGCCCTACCACATATGGTGTGAATGCTAAGTGTTTGGCAAATGCTATGTGAATCTTAGGGGAAAATTTTGGGAAACTGACCCCTTCATGTACATATCAAAATTGAAACTGAATGCTACTGACAAGGAAGCACATCCACATTTTCTAAAAAATATATACAGTATCTTTTTTATTTCTGTACTTCTAAAGCCCATACAAAATGCATTCCTCTGTGATCTCACATTAAAACCTTTATCATATCTCTTCTTAGGCTTCTCTTCTAATATGTCCTCTCTGGCATTGATTAATATGTGTGCCTCTTATGCCTCTTTGAGCAGATGATGTTCCTTGGGTAAAATAATAAGGAAATGCTTTTGCTAAAGTAAACACCTTTATACAGTGCAGTACATAGTGCTAGTTTCCATTTTCTATGGGAACTGCCGCTCTTTCAAATTCTAATGGACTGTCTATATGGGGTGAACAAGATACACTTAGCCATTGCTGTAGGCAGCATGTAGGCGGAAATGTAGTCTTTACCCAAAGAACACTTAATTATATTTTCTTTAAGGGTTTCCTATAAAGTTGCCTGAGAATCCTGCATTGCTGCAGCAAATATGTTGGCTGTAATTGTGTTCTCAGACAGGAAAAAAACAAAATATAAGAAAAAAAAACCAAGAAGTTAAACTGACCTAATGTCCTTCTCACAGGAGAATGTTAAGAACTTCAAGCCTCAAAAGTTTATCATAACATGTCACTTTATTACAGGCAAAGTGCTGTATACAGAGAGTTACTGTGATTTTTAATAAAACAAATTGATGGCAGTAGTTCTCAGAAAACATCCTGAGGCGTTTAAAATCAGACTATGAATTTGGTATGGCTGGAGACATTTTACTGTTTTTAACTTTTTCAGACTTTTACAGAAGCTTTTCAATATATTACGTTTTTTTTTTTTCCCCTCATTTTTTCTATTAGTATTTTATATAAACCTGTATTTCCTGATTCTACATTACAGGTTGCAGGCTTCTTTAAATCCTTACAACTAGGTTATATGCAGCTACCTTTAGGTGATTGGACACTGGCAAAAAAAAAAATGCTAGGACCTTTCCCATACAACCCCCCCATCTCCCAGCTAGCCTACGTTTTTGGCTAGTGTCCTTAGGTAGTAAATGAAGCCTCATTCAAGGTGATAAGGGGTACCATCATCCTTAAATATGGATATTGGAAAGAGGGAAAGTGCCTGGAGATGCTCCAAACATATTCCTATAGCACTAAAAATTCCAGGACTATCTCTGTACCCAAGGATTGAACCAGTTAAAAGGACAATTAAACAATTTATTAGAAAATAGACAAGGTTAAAAACAGTTGGTACAAAGATACATACACTGTGCACAGAGTATCATGCACGGTAATGAAAACAAGTAATGGACACATAGGTCCTAATACAAGAAAACTTGGGTCCAAGATTAATCTAGTATGTATTGCTACTCAAGTGTATGTTACACTCAAATCTACCAATTCTTGAAATTTGTATAATTGTTCAATGTAGATGTTTTCTGACTGACCCCTCCTGAAGAAGCGGTGGATACCGCAAAACATGTAAAGGACTCCGTCAGGATACACATCTAAGTTTTCTTGTATTAGGACCTATGTGTCCATTACTTGTTTTCATTACCGTGCATGGTACTGTGTGCACAGTGTATGTATCTTTGTACCGACTGTTTTTAACCTTGTCTATTTTCTAATAAATTGTTTAATTGTCCTTTTAACTGGTTCAATCCTTGGGTACCGAGATAGTCCTCGATTTTTTAGTGCTATAGAGTATGTTTGGAGCAGCTCCAGCACTTTCCCTCTTTCTAGTGTCATTAGATGATGGAGCTCTTCTTTCTACTGAGATATGCATTCTTTCCAATATAGAGGTTTTTTCTTTCTATGAATTTTTGTCCATGGTGATTCTTATATCAGAAACTGGCTGCACCATAGACACATCATCTTTTCTATAGCTTCTGGATCGGTTGACTCCTTGGTAGTACCCATTTCCCATCATGCTTGCCACAAAACTGGCTAGCTGGGAGTAGTAGTAGGGATTATATTGGGAATTTACCAGCAGTTTTTTTCCAGTGTCCAATCACCTGAAGGCATCTGCAGATAACTCTTCATTTTAAAGCCTAAGTCCTATTAAACCAATGGCCAAGCCTATTCATGCATTTTCAATAAGGTATTTCTCAGACCAGTTTGTTTAAAGCTTTGGAATGAATTGGGATAGATTAGAACTTCTTTCAGGTATGTATTGCTGTCTGCGTCCCCATTAGGGAGATAATATAAACCTGATGGATATTTAACCCCCTTGACTTCCAGATTTAAATAAATAAGAGTTCAAATATAATCAATATATGTAACACATGATTGTACATAGCATAATTCTTAAAGGAGAAGTAGGGCCAAAGCTCTTTTGGTCCTACTTCTCCTGTGGGTCAAAGGAGTGCACTTAGTTCTGTACTCCTGTGACCCAGATTCAGCCTACAGTGGGCTAAAGTTTGCCCTCACCTGACGTCACCAGTCAAGACTCTGGAGCGATTCTGACATTAATGTTGGGATCCACCAAAATGCCTGGACCAGCAACTGGCTCAGGCTCTCAGTGGGCCGCTAAGAGTCTGAGCCAGCTGCTCCCACCCCCTGCACAGCCTGGTGCTCCAGTGAGCACTGGAGGAGCAGAGAGCCATTTACTGACAATCAAACGGCTCACTGCTCTCTGAAGACCTGAGAACCAAGCGATCAAAGACCACTGGTCGCTCGGTTCTTGGTCTTCAGAGAGCAGCAGGAGACAGAGGCAGCAGTGGACTGTTGATAAATAAAACAAGTTAAAAGAAGTTGGTTTGTTGCATGTAACCCATTGGAGAGATTTCTCCATGACCTCCAATTTTAAGCCTAAGTCCTATCTGATCTAAAGGACATCTTACATTATTGCATTATACTAGCATTAAAGATTACCTCCAACAGTCCATGCCTGTTTCAGTAAAATAACTCTCAAAACAAGATAGGTGGTAAACAGTTTGGATGTTACGGCATGTCAAGTGTCACCTTTCATTTTTTAACATCCTCTAGGACAATAGCAGTATAATGAAACAGTATATATTATACTGTATATTAACAACAACCTTATTCTTTCCCCTAAATACTCCTTTAAGTGAAAAATAAAAATAAAAGCTGTATCTGCTAGTCTGTTTTTATTGTATGATTTACTGAAAAATGTAAAAATGCAACCAAATCATTTTTACATTGCCTTCCTTTCTTCACTTAGCTTAATCCTCGCTTTCTTCCACCGTTACTCGACCCAGTACATTATATACATTACTTACTTGACAGCCATCTAGACTAATCTGACCACAGAACAGGAGTGAATAAACACACTGGAAGTGCCAACTGTAAAGAGCTGCAACTTCCAATGGGCGAATTGAAAAGTTTTATTCTTGCCAGCGCTATCCAGCTCTTTTCACTATACTTGTTTTTTAGCTTTCTTTCTAACATTATACGTATGTCATCAAGGCTAACAGAATGCGTTGAGAAAGTCTGCCCTTCACTTCAACCTTTCAGTTAGAATAGTGGGTAATGTGTGTTGTCAGTGTGAAGTAGATACAATATGTTTGTCCTGCACACAACAGGAGAGTGAATAGGAACATCTGGCCATAGCCTCGATTAAACTGCAAAGGCATCTGTTTACCTCTTGGCTCTGTGACACTGATGGTTCTGAGCTTAAAATATACAGGATGCTTTATCTGTGGCCTAATTTGCACTGCTTCAGAGGTATGGGCTATGAAAGAAGCTGAAATCTCTTTGGGCAAACCAAGGAATGGTGAGAAACAAAAGGTAGTAGGAGAGAGCCTTCTGTATGCTCGGAGCCTTCAAGGCTCATAAATCCAGCAGCATATTCAAAATTCTTGCCTGGAGATGCTAGGATCTAAGGGAATAATGCATAACTGGAGGGAAACAAATGTTTCCACAGGCACTGTTCTTGTGCAATGTGTATGTACTAAGGCAGGTGTCAGGTGTTGACACAAAGCAACATGCATTATTAGAAGTAATGGGCACAAGGAGTTATTGTGGACTGTTCAGTGAGATATAACTACAACTGACATTTGAATTTGTTGAGAACACATTTTTCATGCTACATTTTAAATTTATTCTGTCCAATGTATTGAGATTGAATAATGAAATACCTGGGCAGTCAAATACCCTGGTATCATCTGCATGCCTGATCCCATGAGCAGTTATGAAAAGGGAATGTGGTCCTCAATAACAAATAATGGCTGTGCTTCTGACATATATACTGCTAGTTTGCCAAAAGAATTGGCGTGTCTGAGAAAATTACTGGGCTTATTTGAGTACCTTCAAGTTCTTCATTTTCACTTAACATGTTTTAATAAAAAAAAAAAAAAAAAAATATATATATATATATAGAGAGAGAGAGAGAGAGAGAGTTGTGCTCATAAGTTTACATACCCTGGCAGAACTTATGATTTCTTGGCCATTTTTCAGAGAATATGAATGATAACACAAAAACATTTTTTTCCACTCATGGTTAGTGTTTGGCTGAAGCCATTTATTATCAATCAACTGTGTTTACTCTTTTTAAATCATAATGGCAACAGAAACTATGATAATAAATTAAGAACAAATTACCCTGATCAAAAGTTTACATACCCCAGTTCTTAATACCATGTATTGCCCCCTTTAACATCAATGACAGCTTGAAGTCTTTTGTGGTATTTGTGGATGAGGCTCTTTATCTTATCAGATGGTAAAGCTGCCCATTCCTCTTGGCAAAAAGCCTCCAGTTCCTGTAAATTCTTGGGCTGTCTTGCATGAACTGCACGTTTGAGATCTCCCCAGAGTGGCTCAATGATATTGAGGTCAGGAGACTGAGATGGCCACTCCAGAACCTTCATTTTATTCTGCTGTAGCCAATGACTTAGCGTTGTGTTTTGGATCATTGTCATGTTGTCCAAGTACGTCCCATGCGCAGCTTCCTGCATGATGAATGCAAAAATGCAAATGTTAACCCCTTCCTTGCCAGTGACAATTACACAGTAATCAGTGCATTTTTATATCACTGATCGCTGTATAATTGTCAATGATTTCAAAAATGTGTCAAAGGTGTCTTATGTGTTCACTATAATGTTGCAGTCCTGATAAAAATCACAGATCGCCGCCATTATTAGTAAAAAAATAATAATAATAAAAACGCCATAAATCTATCCCCTATTTTGTAGACGCTATAACTTTTGTGCAAACCAATCAGTATACGCTTATTGCAATTTTTTCTTTTTTTTTACCAAAAATATGTAGAAGAATATATATCGGCCTAAACTGAGGAAAAAAATTGTGTTTTTTTTAATAAAAAATGTGGGATATTTATTATAGCAAAAAGTAAAAGATATTGTGTTTTTTCAAAATTGTCGCTCTTCTTTTGTTTATAGTGCAAAAAATAAAAACTGCAGAGGTGATCTAGTACCACCAAAAGAAAGCTCTATTGGGAGGACGTCAATTTTGTTTGGGTACAGTGTTGCACAACCGCGCAATTGTCAGTTAAATTGACGCAGTGCTGAATCGCAAAAAATGGCCTGGTCATTGAGCAGGCAAATCTTCCGGGGCTAAAGCGGTTAAGATTGCTGTTCAAAGAAAGCATCAGCTGATGTAAATCATGCCTTGCAAAAAGAAGCTCTCTGAATATATACGCTCAAGAGTAGTTGATCTGCATAAGGCTGGAAAGGGATATACAGCCATTTCAAAGTGTATAGGAATCCATCAGTTGACAGTTAGACAAATTGTCTATAAATGGAGACAGTTTAGTACTGTGGCTACTTTTCCTAAAAATGGGCACCCAGCCAAAATGACTCCCAAGGCACAATGCAGAATCCTCAGTGAGGTAAGGAAAAACCCTTGATTAACAGCTAAAGGCTCAAATACCTCAATGGTACTGACAATCATTGTTCATGCATCTACCATACGTAGGTCTTTAACCGGTTCCCGACCGCTGCATACGTCGACAGAATGGCACGGCTGCGCAAATGGGCATACCTGTACGTCCCTTTGAATTTGCCGCCGTGCCATCGCGTGCACGCCGCCGGCAGCGCGCGCACCCGCCACGATCTCCGTGAGTAGGATCAAATGAAATGTAGGATCAAATGTAATCTAATGTAAACAAGCATTTCCCCGTTCTGCCTAGGACACACTTAACCCCTACAGCGCCACCTAGTGTGAACCCCTTCACTGCCAGTCACATTTACACAGTGATCAATGCATTTTTAATCGCACTGATGGCTGTATATGTGTGAATGGTCCCAAAAATGTGTCAAAATTGTCTGATGTGTCCGCCATAATGTCTCAGTCATGATAAAAATCACTGATCACCGCCATTACTAGTAAAAAAAAAATTATTAATAAAAATGCCATAAAACTATCCCCTATTTTGTAGACGCTATAACTTTTGAGCAAACCAATCACGCTTATTGCGTTTTTTTTTTACCAAAAATATGTAGAAGAATACTTATCGGCCTAAACTGAGGAAAAAATTTTTTTTTTATTATATATTTTTGGGGATATTTATTATAGCAAAAAGTAAAAAATAATGCGTTTTTTTTTCAAAATTGTTGCTTTTTTTTGTTTATAGCGCAAAAAATAAAAACTGCAGAGGTGATTAAATACCACCAAAAGAAAGCTCTAATTGTGGGGAAAAAAGAACAGCAATTTTGTTTGGGAGCCACGTCGCATGACTGCACAATTGTCAGTTAAAACGACGCAGTGCAGAATCGCAAAAAGTTCTCTGGTCTTTGGCCAGCCAAATGGTCCGGGGCTGAAGTGGTTAAATAGACAGGGTGTCCATGGCAGAACACCGCAGAGTAAACTGCTGCTCTCAAAAAAAAAAAATTTCTGCACGCTTGAAGGTTGCCAAAGAACACCTTGGCAAATCACAATGCTACAGGGAGAAAGTTTTGTGGACTTATGAAACAAGAGTTGAATTCTCCGTGAAGCATACTCAGCGCTATGTGTGGCACAAAAAGGGCACATCTTACCAACATGAATACATCATCCTAAAGGTGAAGTATGGTGAAGGGAACATTGTGATTTGGGTTTGCTTTGCTGCCTCAAGACCTGGACCACTGCCATCATCAAGGGGAAAATTAATTCCCAATTTTACCAAAATATTCTACAGGATAATGTCAGGGTGGCAGTCCGCCAGTGTAACTTAATAAAAGTTGGGTGATGCAGCAGGATAATGATCCTAAGCATTGAAGTAAGTCCACTACAGACTGGTTTCAGAAAAAGAACATGCACCTTTTGGAATAGCCCAGTCAGAGCCTAGACCTTAGCCCATAGAGATGCAGTGGAATGACCTCAAGGGAGCCGTTCACACCAAACATTATACAAATGTGTCTGAGCTGAAACAGTTTTGTAAAGAGGGCAAAGAGAGCTGCGCTAACCTTATTACATTCAATTGATAAATGTGTGTGTATATATATATATATATATATATATATATATATATATATATGTGTGTGTGTGTGTGAATAAGTTGTCCATATAGATTATCAAATCCATTGACCAAAAAATTGTAAAGGGAAGTGCCCCTTTAAGTGTTCATCTTTATATTCTCACAGGAACCAAAGGGTCATCTCAGCATTTAGTGGACAATAGGCCAGGATATCTGGTAGACATAGTTCAACCAATGAGTAACCTATCCATTACCAATTCCAATGGACTCAGCCCTGGGGTATCCAGCCAAGGTCCCCAAAGATTTTCAATTTTTCGGGGGCATCCCCTGTGCTGGTAGATGTATTTTTCCAATCTGAGAGTTTTCCCCCTACAATGTACCCACTCTTTGTGCGACAGAGAGTCAGTAGAATTGCAGTACCAAAGCACCACTCTTCTGGCTTGAAAGAGAGCTCTAGCCACAGCTTCTCTGACATGAATAGTTAGTTGGATAGGAAAATTTGAAAATCTTTGGGGGCCTTGGCTGAATACCCCAGAGCCATTGTAATCAGTGATGGATAGGTTACTCATTGGTTGAACTATGTCTACCAGGTATCCTGGCCTATTGTCCACTGAATACTGAGTTAACCCCTTGGTTCCTATAAGAATATAAAGATGTCTGTTTGGCTTTTTCCCGCATGGCGTGTGATCCCTCCATGGGCTTTCCATCTGGTAAGCATGTCTTCTATGTGGTGGAGGTGCACTGGTTTGTCGTAGTGTGACAACATTCATTTAATTGTCACAATGAACACTTAAAGAGACACTTACCTTTACAATGTTTTGGTCAATGGATTTGATGATCTATATGGACTATTCACATATATTTTTGCACATTTGTTCATTGAATGTAATAAGATTAGCACAGCTCTTTTTGCCCTTTATTTGTATTTCTGTGTGTATCTCACAGTAGAGCTGCAGTTTTAATTTAATTGTTGATTTAAAGCTCAATATGTGTTAGCGCGGTAATTTCCCAATTTTTGTATTTAGTTTTGTAGAGAGGAATGGTCAAAAAATTCCTCCTGAACTTGCAATTTTGTTCTAGAGCTACTGAAAGTCCTTGCTTGAAGTCATTGCTGCCAAAGGAGGTTTGACCAGCTATTATTGTACTTAAGCCCACCATAGGTGGTTTTTAATTGTGGTCGGTTTCTGCTGAGCCAGCCAAGATTTGAATCATGTATAGGACAGGTTAAATGTACCTAAGTTGATCAATTGATCGATCAACTTGGGTACAACCAGCCTGTTGGATTTTACATGCGATTATTGTTAGCGGCTGTTATATAATTTTGGCTTCCCCAACCCTGACTGACTGTGTTGTTGGGGAAATCAAGTGATTTTTCGCTTCATCTATGGCAGACCTTACTTTTTCCTTCATCACTGTGAATGTTTTATGGGGTGTTTAATAAAGACATGAGAAATTAGAATAGTTTGTGTGTTATCAGCTTAAGCACCTTGTGTTTGTCTGTTGTTGTGGCTTAAATGAGGATCAGATCACGTTTGATGGCAAATTACGGCAGAAAACCATTTCATTTGAAGGAGTGCACATACTTTTTTCTTGCCACTGTAAATATTCAGTTGTCTCCAAATACAGTTATGCGAAAAACGAACTGCACCCCATGAAATTACATTTTTAACATACTCCAACAGGCAAACATATCTTCTTTCATACAGAGTTTACTAATAAAGAGGATATACTTAAGCAAATGACACATAACATTGACATATTTGGGTTAAAGCAAATATACTATTCACTTTGCAAGGCAAGTTAGACTGTGCAAGAAAAATTTCCCCAGAGCTTAGCAATTGTGGTGAAATATGGAAAAGTAAGCCAAATTAACTCATGTCCTGCCACTAACCTGTACCCCAATTCCCTAAAGTGCTAACATAAGCTGCTGCAGGTACCAATAATGTGTTTCCACATCAAACAATAACTAAAATAATAAATACAGCTGTGCTGCTCAAAAACTCAATATCAATATCCACCTCAATATATCTATGAATATATCAGGAAAGTGATAAAAAACCATATAACGTAGCAAATTTAGCGTAAAAGAATAATAATGCAAAACACTGGTATATATCACAATTATATATGTTTAACCATCAAACATGATATGCAAGTGCTCATTTCAAGCTCATACTGTACATATACACAATCATATCATGATATTTATAACAAACCATAAAAAACTGTCCCAAACATCAAACATCTGTGACACAGCAACAATGCTGTAAGATTGACAAGTCCCCGAAAAATTGTAAACATTTTTCATTCTGTGCTCACTCCACAATCCTTGCCTTTGACCCAATGCACTCCAATACAACAGAGTTTCACCACCACACACAATGCTCACTCACCTCAGGGTATGATATACAGTGGATATAAAAAGTCTACACACCCCTGTTAAAATTTCACCACCTTTAATGTGACCTATAAACTGTACAACTCAATTTGAAAAACAAACTGAAATATTTTAGGGGGGGGAGTAAAAATAAAAAAACTAAAATAATGTGGTTGCATAAGTGTGCACACCCACTTATAACTGGGGATGTAGCTGTGTTCAGAATTAAGCAATCACATTCAAACTCATGTTAAATAGGAGTCAGTACACACCTGCCATCATTTAAAGTGTCTCTGATTAACCCCAAATAAAGTTCAGCTGTTCTAGTAGGTCTTTCCTGACAATTTCTTAGTCGCATCCTACAGCAAAGCCATGGTCCGCAGAGAGCTTCCAAAGCATCAGAGAGATCTCATTGTTAAAAGGTATCAGTCAGGAGAAGGATACAAAAGAATTTCTAAGGAATTGGATATACAATGGAACACAGTGAAGACAGTCATCATCAAGTGGAGAAAATATGACACAACAGTGACATTACCAAGAACTGGATGTCCCTCCAAAATTGATGAAAAGACGAGAAGAAAACTGGACAGGGAGGCTGCCAAGAGGCCTACAGCAACATTAAAGGAGCTGCAGGAATATCTGGCAAGTACTGACTGTATGGTACATGTGACAACAATCTCCCGTATTCTTCATATGTCGGGGCTATGGGGTAGAGTGGTGAGACGGAAGCCTTTCCTTGCTAAGAAAAACATCCAAGCCTGGCTAAATTTTGCAAAAACACATCTAAAGTCTCCCAAAAGCATGTGGGAAAATTTGTTATAGTTTGATGAAACCAAGGTTGAACATTTTTTGCCATAATTCCAAAAGATATGTTCGGTGCAAAGACAACACTGCACATCACCAAAAGAACACCATAACCACAGTGAAGCATGGTGGTGGCAGCATCATGCTTTGGGGCTGTTTTTCTTCAGCTGGAACAGGGGCCTTATTCAAGGTAGAGGGAATTATGAACAGTTCCAAATACCAGTCAATACTGACACAAAACCTTCAGGCTTCTGCTAGAAAGCTGAACATGAAGAGGAACTTCATCTTTCAGCATGACAAGGACCCAAAGCATACATCCAAATCAACAACAGAATGGCTTTACCAGAGGAGGATTAAAGTTTTGGAATGGCCCAGCCAGAGCCCAGATATGAATCTGATTGAAAATCTGTGGGGTGATCTGAAGAAAGCTGTGCACAGGAGATGCCCTCACAATCTGACAGATTTGGAGTGTTTTTGCAAAGAAGAGTGGGCAAATATTGCCAAGTCAAGATGTGCCATGCTGATAGACTCATACCCAAAAAGACTGTGCTGTAATAAAATCAAAAGGAGCTTCAACAAAGTCTTAGTTTAAGGCTGTGCACACTTATGCAGCCATATTATTTTTTTCCCTCTACCTAAAAGATTTCAGTTTGTAGTTCAACTAAGTTGTACAGTTTATAGGTCACATTAAAGTCTCAATTTGTCTCAATTTTTTTACATCACAGAAACCTGACATTTTAACAGGGGTGTGTAGACTTTTTATATCTACTGTGTGTGTGTGTGTATATATATATATATATATATATATATATATATATATATATATATATATATATATATATATATATATATATATATATATATTATCTCACAAAAGTGAGTACACCCCTCACATTTTTGTAAATATTTTATTATATCTTTTCATGTGACAACACTGAAGAAATGACACTTTTCAATGTAAAGTAGTGAGTGTACAGCTTGTATAACAGTGTAAATTTGCTGTCCCCTCAAAATAACTCAACACACAGCTATTAATGTCTAAACCACTGGCAACAAAAGTGAGCACACTTGAGTGAGTGAAAATGTCTGAATTGGGCCAAATAAGGCATTTTCCCTTCCCGGTGTCATGTGACTCATTAGTGTTACAAGGTCTCAGGTGTGAATGGGGAGCAGGTGTGTTAAATTGGTTTTTATCACTCTCATACTGGTCACTGGAAGTTCAACATGGCACCTCATGGCAAAAAAAACTCTTTGAGGATCTGAATAAAAGAATTGTTGCTCTACATAAAGATGGCCTAGGTTAAAAGAAGATTGCCAAGACCCTGAAACTGAGCTGCAGCACGGTGGCCAAGACCATACAGCAGTTTAACAGGACAGATTCCACTCAGAACAGGCCTCACCATGGTCGCCCAAAGAAGTTGAGTGCACATGGTCAGCGTCGTATCCAGAGGATGTCTTTAGGAAATAGACATATGAGTGCTGCAGAGGTTGAAGGGGTGGGGGGGTCAGCCTGTCAGTGCTCAGACCATACGCCGCACACTGCATCAAATTGGTCTGCATGGCTGTCGTTCTAGAAGGAAGCCTCTTCTAAAGATGATGCACAAGAAAGCCCGCAAACAGTTTACTGAAGATAAGCAGACTAAGAACATGGATTACTGGAACCACGTCTTGTGGTCTGATGAGACCAAAATAAACTTATTTGGTTCAGATGGTGTCAAGAGTGTGTGGCGGCAACCAGGTGAGGAGTACAAAGACAAGTGTGTCTTGTCTACAATCGAGCATGATGGTGGGATTGTCATGGTCTGGGGCTGCATGAGTGTTTCTGACACTTGGGAGTTGCAATTCATTGAGGGAACCATGAATGCCAACATGGACTGTGACATACTGAAGCATGATCCCCTCCCTTTGAAGACTGGGCCGCAGGGTAGTATTCCAGCATGATAACGACCCGAAACACACCTCCAAGGTGACCACTACCTTGCTAAATAAGCTGAATGTAAAGGTAATGGATTGGCCTAGCATGTCTCCAGACCTAAACCCTATTGAGCATCTGTGGGGCATCCTCAAACTGAAAGCGGAGGAGCGCAAGATCTCTAACATCCACCAGTTCAGTGATATCATCATGGAGGAGTGGAAGAGGACTCCAGTGGCAACTTGTGAAGCTCTGGTGAACTCCATGCCCAAGAGGGTTAAGGCAGTGCTGAAAAATAATGGTGGCCACACAAAATATTGCCACTTTGGGCCCAATTTGGACATTTTCACTTAGGGCTGTACTCACTTTTGTTGCTAGCGGTTTAGACATTAATGGCTGTGAAAATAAATAAAATACAGGGATTTCCGCGCTCACAGACTTAGGTGTGCAGCCTCCCCTTACACAACCCTACTAGAGGGTAGCTAATACTGAAGAGTTTTTACAAAAAATAGGGGTAAGTGGCGCTACCTTTTTTGGGGTATCTGGTGTGAAAAATAGTGCTAAGTGTGTCATTAAGAGCGAAACCGCTCTAAAGGTGATCCATAACTCAAATGAAATATAAATATAATAAATATACTACTGCATAAATGTGTCCCCACCTATTTGTGAAAAAGGGGAATCTAATCTCCAGAGATCCCCTTTGAGAATATGTGTATCAAACCAGTTGGTTGATCATACGTGAACTAATATAAAACATATACATATTCTCAAAGGGGATCTCTGGAGATTAGATTCCCCTTTTTCACAAATAGGTGGGGACACATTTATGCAGTAGTATATTTATTATATTTATATTTCATTTGAGTTATGGATCACCTTTAGAGCGGTTTCGCTCTTAATGACACACTTAGCACTATTTTTCACACCAGATACCCCAAAAAAGGTAGCGCCACTTACCCCTATTTTTTGTAAAAACTCTTCATTAATGGCTGTGAGTTATTTTGAGGGGATAGCAAATTTACACTGTTATACAATCTGTACACTCACTACTTTACAGTGTAGCAAAGTGTAATTTCTTCAGTGTTGTCACATGAAAAGGTATAATAAAATATTTACAAAAATGTGAAGGGTGTACTCAATTGTGTGAGATATATTTATAGATATATCTATCTATATAAATATATATAGATAGATATATCTATCTATATATATAGATATATAGATAGATATATCTATATATCTATATATATAGATAGATATATATAGATATATATATCTATATAGATCTATAGATATATATAGATATATATAGATATATATCTATATATATCTATATCTCTATATAGATATATATATATCTATAAACTATGCAGGTCCCTTTCAATCATGCTGGTGGCTAGAAGTGGTATCCACAGAAGAGGAAAATCCCCCAATGGTGTAGCTAATTTTTATTTGCAATCATTAAAAAACAATTAAAAAAAAACATAATAAAGCACACACATAAAAAAAGAGTCATAGACTCTATCACAGCATAGAGAAATACAGTATAATATCGACTTTTCATTTTGGTTCCGAACTGGAAGTGACGACACCTGGCTCTTCCTCGAATGTGGTATTGCAAGTTCTAGTACATAACTTCTCCTTTGAACTCAAGCATTTCTTCTTAAATACATAAGCATGGGTTAGTGTTCTTAAGATTGCAGAGGTTTTTCTCACTAAATTGAGATGCCATGCTGGTATAGTGTATAAAAAAACAAAAAAACTGATAGTATAACTGCAAAAACATAGTGGTCAAAAGCTTTGGATACAAAGGTCACAAATAATATATACAATTTTTCTTGTACAATTATGTCACAAAACTGTTATATACTACTGAGGTAAAATTGGGAACCTCTGATGGAACTAATAGAAATATATTACACACTTTTTGTAGTAAAAATGTTCCTTTCAGCTATTTTTCATTATTGTTTTATGTCCTTCATACTCTGTGAAGCTCTTTTTAAAGGAAACATGTGTATGCGCTGTTATACTACATGTAACCATAGCTTGCACAAACCACAATACTATTTACTTTCTAAAATAGTATTCATTAACATTCTGTGTTATATATGAATTTCTTGCATATTAATAAAAAATATTTAAGTCCCTTTCAAATTTGAATATATTTGCTCAGCTGTGTCAGTTTAATAGGAAAAAATGGAGAACTAAATGTAAAATAAACTGAACTTAATCTTAGGGGCTTAAAAAATGTACACCATGATTTTCTAAATCTGGCCAACATAATTGTATGTAGTAGCAGAATGTGTTGACTTTTAAAACTATAAGATTGTAGATCAAAAGTGCTCCCATTGTGCATTTCCATTTACAGTCAGTCAGTGGCATAAGATGCAATTGGTAGGTGAACATAGACTACATAGCCCTTTTATGCATAACATAGGGCCCCTCTTTGAGACCTATAACCCCTTTGCCAAAATACTGCCATAATGTTGTCCATGTTGCTTATCTTTTTACACTCCTGCCATTTAACCAATCACCTCTGCCCCAGTATATACCTTCAGCACATACTGGTCAGGTTCTAGCCTTACTACAGCACTCTCCCCATCACCAATTAAAACTCATCTTATACCTATATTTTCTTGTTTGGTCCTCTTTTTTTTAAGAACACTTTTGTGTAAGAGCATAGGTTTCTATCTCTGGAAATGAGCATGACATGGAAGTAACAGGTCTTATTGCCACGACAAAGCCATAGGACTGTCTGAGTCCTCACTATGTGTTAGACCCATAGAACTGGGTGATAATTTGAAGCACTCAGCAAGAGAAACTCATAATCCTGAAGCCTCACAAGTGGACATATGTAGAATTTATTACATAACCCAAAGGGGAGTGAAGCTTTCCTTTTAGGCCATAGTCTTTTACATTAAAGCAGAATTCTAGTTACCAAACAAATTGTTGCACCCCATCCTCCCCCATCCTCCTCAATCCTCCCCCAAGTCAATGTGCTGTAACATTTTTAAATCTTAATTGTTTATGTGTACCTTTAATTTTCTTACAAAGTGACATTTACATCGCCACTCCATGTTCAGTCTTTACTACACTGTAATGAGCTGTGGGCATGGAGCAGTTGTGGACAACCCCACAAGCACTATGTGTCCCATTAAACTTTGAAAATATGCTGCTGTCGACATTCAATGGCAGTGGCTCCAGCAGCATTGGATATCTTCTTTAAGGTCCTGAGAGTTAAAGTGAGGTAGTACAGAAATCTGCATAGATAAAAAGGCATAAATACAAACAATACTTCCAAAGTTCACGTAGAAAAACTGAGTGGATAAGTCAGGAAATGCATATCATAGCCAAAGAGTAATAAGACAGGATTACAACAAATACGTACGATCTTAATGCTAATAATTATTGAAATAAAGATAAATAGGACTTGTGATGGGAGTCACTTTGGGCGGGGGGCTTATGGAACCCAGAATCCCTTGGAGAGGTTGGGAAACCCTTGCTTCAGCTCCTCATGCATTGCCTATGTCTAAGTTATCCTGTGTCTATTAGGAGCACATGGTGACCAAGAACCCCAGTCTGATCTGTACTAATCGGACTCACTGTATAACCACACAGGAATGTTTTATATATATATAATATACATTGTATATTGTCTCATACTGTTGTGGACTCTTTGCTGGGTTGTTTGGGGTGTGGCTGTATTTGTGTCTGTCGGCCTTGGGAGAAAAGTATTATGGGATGTGTATGTGTGTGTGCTGTGAGGAGAGAGGGGGGAATTCCTCCAACAGCTCTCCCTGTTGATTGGACAGTCTACGCCACCCTGAATGCAGGGGGGGGATTGTCCTGAGTGTTACCTCTGTGTACCTGTGTTTCAATAAACAGTTCATGTTCCAGCTTTGTAACTGAGCTAGTCTCGTCTGCTTCTTGGTTACAATATTCAGCTGAAAAATCTGATATCTGAAGTTCCAGATTGGAGGACGCAGTGTACTGAGGGAAGCACTGAAGTGGAGCGCGATGCGATGCCATGACATTGGTGGCAAGCAGTGGGATGCTTCCTGCAGTCTGGGACATCTAAACCGCCACCAAGATCCAAGGTCCAGATAGCAGACTTCGGTCATCCCAACGGAGATATGTATTTGGCATCAGAGTTGCAAGGGCTGCTGCGGAGTGCCCTTTCAGCAATCCCCAGGTCTGTGTCTGCGGATTAGTACCTGGAGATCAGGCAGCAGATTCGGGTGCAGATCTGGATTGGAGCACTCAAGGTCGCTGGTAGACACCAGGGCAAGTACTTTCCAACCCCAGAGCAATGAGCCAGTGACCAACGGCGTTACGGATGCCATTCGTGGAAGAGCGGCCCCAGGACCAATGGGTGCCGAGTTGGACAGGCTTGTCCAGCAGGAGATAGAGCTGGACAATCGATATCGGGCTCTTCAATTGCATGCAGAGCAGGGATATATAGGGGAGACAACAGAATGCTCTCCAGAGAGATATGACTTTGGCGGGTCTGGATTGCTGTGGGAGAGCCTTACAGATGGTTTAGATTTGGGCTATGAAGGGGAACCTACTCTTGAGTACCTGTGAGAATACAGAGAGGTTATGCTTAGTCTTGCAGGGGTCTCAGGGCTTAAACTGGACCTGGAATATTTGCTAAGGAAGGAACAACATCTGGAAGGGGCATACAGGGAACTGCTAAAACACGTCCAGAATTAGCAGCAGGAACTCCAGAGATTGCCATCCCCAAAGCTGAAGTGCTGATAACAGGGAAGAGCTTTGCTAACCTCTGCCCAGCACCGATAACATCTTCTGGGTTCTACAGACAGGAGATGGGGAACCTCTATCCCCAGACACCAGTTCCAGAGACTGGAGATTTAATAGACTTCTCTGCTGAGGAAGAACAACCTGGTGAGCCTCCAGCAGAAGAGCTGGCATCAGGGCCAAACATCACTGAGCTCTGCCCAGCACCAACAGCAGCTTCAGGCTCCCAGAGAGAATAGGAAGTCAGCCTTTCTCCCACAACACTGACAGAGACATGGAATTTTCTGCCAGCAGCATATATGAAGTTACCAGAAACTTCTCCAGCTGAAGCGCTGACAACTGGACAGAGGGTCCAAGACCTCTACACTACAACTGCGGCAGTTCTGGAGGCCCAGGGTGAGAAGGTGGCAGTCATTCCCCAGCAGCAGATCAAGATCCAGGGGGAGAAGGGAGAGGAGGTGTTCGTCCTCCTTCCCCAACGGTCAGCCAGGGTAGAAGAAGTGGTCTTTCCTCTCACGCAAGGATCCGTGCACCTGGGAGACAGTACCAGAAACATGTTGTCCCAGCAGCCAGATGAGAGTAAGGAAGATGAAGCAGCCGGCTCATACTGTTGTGGACTCTTTGCTGGGTCGTTTGGGGTGTGGCTGTATTTCATTGTTCTATTGTGTCTGCCTTGGGAGAAACGTATTATACTCCCTGCTGATTGGACAGTCTACCCCACTCTAAATGCAAATGAGGGGGGTGTCCCAATTGTTACCTCTGTGTACCTGTGTTTCAATAAACAGTTCATGTTCCAGCTTTGTAACTGAGCTAGTCTTGTCTGGTTCTTGGTTACAATATTAAGCTATAAAATCTGATCTCTGAAGGTCCAGTTTGGAGGAAGCAGTGTACTGACGGAAGCACTCAAGTGGAGTGCGACAGGGATCTGTGACAGGACTAATTGCGCTACACCTGAGCTAAGTCCATTGGGCTAAGGCCTGGGATGTCCATCCAATTGGCCCAATTTTTTTCAAATTTACCAGGGCATCCTCTATGCTGACATATACATTGTCTAGTCGGAGAGTATCTCCTAAAGTCTTAACCCATTCATTTAGAGTGGGTTGGTTCTCAGATTTCCAGTGCAGTAAAATCAGCTTTCAGGCTTGGAATAAAGCTTTGGTAATAGTCTCCCGAGTAGATTCTTGCATATCAGTAGACTCTGTTAATCCTAGTTTTCACTGTTTTGGGTCTATCTGAATATTTGAAGAATACACTTTATTTACCCAGTTCAGCCCCTGAAGGTTTTACCCCCTTAATGATCAGGCCATTTTTTGCGATACGGCACTGCGTTACCGATAGTTGCGCAGTCCTGCGACCCAAATAAAGTCGATGTCCTTTTTTCCTACAAATAGAGCTTTCTTTTGGTGGTATTTGATCACCTCTGCAGTTTTTATTTTTGTGCTATAAACAAAAAAAGAGCGACAATTTTGAAAAAAAAAAAATTTTTTACTTTCTGCTATAAAACACATCCAATAAAAAATGTAAAAAAAAGAATTTCTTCATCAATTTAGGCCAATATGTATTCTGCTACATATTTTTGGAAAAATAAATCCCAATAAGCGTATATAAATTGGTTTTGCAAAAGTTATAGCGTCTACAAACTATGGGATATATTTATGGCATTTTTTAAAAATTTTTTACTAGTAATGGTGGTGATCAGCGATTTTTAGAGGGACTGCGGCATTGTGGCAGACAAATCGGACACCTAACTGACACTTTTGACACTTTTTTGGGAACCAGTGACATATTTACAGTGATCAATGCTAAAAATATGCACTGTTAACATACTAATGACACTGGTGGGGGGAGGGGTTAACATCAGGGGTGATCAAAGAGTTGAGTTTGTCCCTAGGAGGTGCTTGCTAACTGTGTGGGAGATGGTCTGACTGGATGAGGACAGATATCGATGTTCCTGCTTAGCAGGAACACAAGATCTCTATCTTCTATCCTGTCAGAACGGTGATCTGCCTTGTTAGAGGTAGATCGCCGTCCTGCCTCTCTGGGGAGTGATCGCAGGTGGCCGGTGGACATCGGGTATGCCGTATCTGCTGATTGGCTCCCCCTCTGTTCAATTGGCATGCGTGCGCCCCCCACTGTCTATTGCATGGCATGACGTACAGGTATGTCCTTTGTTTTGCACAATAGAGCCGCTCTGCCGCAGTATATCTGCGGTAGGCGGTCTTTAAGTGGTTAAAGTGTTCAGTGCGCCCTCCCAATAGCGGTGCAATTTTGAGCACCTCCACAATTAATTAATAAGATTCCTGTGGTCCCTAGGACAGTTGCCACACAGGGGATCTTGTGCTTTACCCATTTTGAAAAGCCTAGCAGTATTATAATGAGATCGTAATAAGATGTATAATTGAGTAAGCCGCTGTGGGTGATTTAGTGAGCACAGTGGCACCGCCCGCAAGGCTTGCTACCATTGATCATCTATCAGGGGACCAACATACACATCCCTTTTCTCCAGGACTGTAGAAGGGAACTCTTCAAGGTAGATAGCTAATAGTTTAGCAGAACAACCAGATATAAATCATTTTTAGGTTTGCGTATGTTGCATATAAAGTGCATCCTGTAAGTATTCACAGCACTTCACTTTTTCCACATTTTGTTATGTTACAGCCTTATTCCAAAATGTATTGTATTCATTATTATCCTCAAAATTCTACAAACAATACCCCATAATGACACCGTGAAAGAAGTTCGTTTGAAATCTTTGCAAATGTATTAAAAATAAAAAACAAAAAAAACGAAAAAATCCTCAAAAATTGAGTTCAGGTGCATCCTGTTTCCACTGGTCATCTTTGAGATGTTTCTACAGCTTGATTGGTGTCTACCTGTTGTAAATTCAGTTGATTGGACATGATTTGGAAAGGCACACATCTGTCTACATAAGGTCCCACAGTTAACAGTGCATGTCAGAGCACAAACCAAGCCATGAAATCCAAGTAATTGTCCGTAGACCTCCGAGACAGGTTCGTATTGAGGCACAGATCTGGGGAAGGGGGGAAGGGTACAGAAAACTTTCTGCAGCATTGAAGGTCCCAATGAGCACGGTGACCTCCATCATCCATACATAGAAGAAGTTTGGAACCACCAGGACTCTTTCTAGAGTGGGCCGCCAGGTCAAACCAAACGATCGGGGGTGAAGGGCCTTAGTCAGGGAGGTGACCAAAAACCTGATGGTCACTCTGACAGAGCTCCAGTGTTTCTCTGTGGAGAGGAGAACCTTCCAGAAGAACAACAATCTCTGTAGCACTCCACCAATCAGGCCTGTATGGTAGAGTGGCCAGTCGGATGCCGCTCCTCAGTAAAAAGGCACATAACAGCTCACCATGTGTTTGCCAAAAGGCACCTGAAGGACTTTCAGGGAAAGATGAATGCATTAATGTACAGAGACATCCTTGATGAAAACCTGCTCCAGAGCACTCTGGACCTCAGACTGGGGCGAAGGTTCATCTTCCAACAGGACAATGACCTAAGCACACAGCCAAGATAACAAAGGAGTGGCTATGGGACAACTCTGTGAATGTCCTTGAGTGGTCCAGCCAGAGCCTAGACTTGAACCCGATTGAGCATCTCTGGAGAGATCTGAAAATGACTGCGCACAGACGTTCCCCATCCAACCTGATGGAGCTTGAGAGGTCCTGCAAAGAAGAATGGGAGAAACTGCCCAAAAATAGGTGTGCCAAGCTTGTAGCATCCTAGTCAAAAAGACTTTAGGCTGTAATTGGTGCCAAAGGTGCTTCAACAAAGTATTGAGCAAAGGCTGTGAATACTTCTGTATATGTGATTTTTTTTTTTAATTTTTAATAAATTTGCAAAGATTTCAAACAAACTTTGTTCACGTTGTCATTATGGGGTATAGTTTGTAGAATTTTTAGAAAAATAATGAATTTAATTCATTTTGGAATAAGGCTGTAACATAACAAAATGTGGAAAAAGTGAACTTCTTTGAATTCTTTAATTAATCAACAGGTTTACCTGCACATGGAAAAGTATATGTGCTACTGATATGTTTACAGCTTGATGCCTATTTCCGTATTTATTTTCTGACCTCTAGGCCAAAATCATGTTAAATTGAATTTGTTTTACAAATATCAATACTTATTGATGGATTTGAAAAATGTCATATCTAAAATAAGATTAGGATTTTTTTCTGTGAATTGGTGGTTTCCAAAATGTAAGATCATTGGTCACACAATTGTATATTCATAATTAAACAGATATGGAACATTTTGTGTGACAAATGTAAGTCTATACTTTTGTATGTGACCTTTTCTAAAAACTTACCAGTGACAAGTTTAACCTAATGTAGCAAAAAGTACATTCAGAAACCATCGGATTAAGGTGTTTATTGCACACACTGTTTTCCAAAAAGTGTTACAATTTCCTTTAAAGATCATTCTTTCCATATATTATGAAGCATGGTAGTTATTTGCACTAAATCAATAAATATTTAAAGAGAATCTGTCATCAACCTTTCAGATGGAGGCTACCACTAACCCACTCACAAGCTGCTTGCTAATTCCAAGGCAGTGAAAAATCTGTTTGGCATCATTGTGGGTAAACTGACTAGTATGTTACTTGAAAAGTTAGACAGTGCTAGCTTCCAGCAGGCAGGTATTGGGTTTATGACATAATCCCTTTTGAAACAGTACAATACTTGTAGTTTTCAGTGCACAAGCACCGTGTTCTCTTGAAGCTAACAGTTGACACATTTGGCTTGTTACAGATATGCTTTAATATGCTACCATTACTTTCCTAAGCACAAAATTGATTTTTAGGTATGCTGAATTTGCATTATTTGGACTTTTGGTCTGTTTGCATTGTCTCATCATCACTATGTCTATTACAAATTCTTGCTTTTCACCTCTTCATGTACAGATTAACACATTGTACACAGACAGTAATAAAGCAAAGTTGACAGGGGTTCTATCCTTCCCCTAAGAATGTTTATTTATGTCTGCTTTACTGTTGGAAATGTAACATTGCCACCATGACAGCAAGCAGGGGAAAATCCTACTAACAAAGTTCAATATACTGAAGCAAAACAACTCTGGCAGAGGCCCAAACTATGCCCCACTGTATCTAGAACTGAAAAAAATGGCCTGGTTTACAATTTAAAACCTGATATGCAATAATTCACCAGCTATAAGCCAAAAAAGCTACATTTATCAAAGAGAATACAGCAATCCCTAATTGGTAACTCCAATGACTAAAATTAGTAGAGTTGCAGGGAAACCATACCACTCCAAACTCCAAAGGTTGGGTGCCAGCCACAGACACCCGGCCATGCTCTGTGTGTCATCCATACAAGAAACAAAGGACTGCACACCAATGACTAACTTCTTTGTTGAGCCAAATGGGTATTCTTTACCCACCTGAGAACTATCCCTTTGGCGCATTTCACCCTTTGACAGCTTAGTCAACTAAACCTATAAGGGGACTCTCTTCTCATCTGAGTGTTTAGGTACATTCAACACTCCATTTTTTTCACCTACCTTTCTGCTACTATGGGTGCAATTAATGAGTCATTTAGCCTTTTTCAGTAAAGGACCTTTATGCATTTACTGTTACCGTTAATTTAAAAATTCCTAAATAGGACACTGTGGCCCTAAGCACTTGGCTAAGGTGCTAATGTTTCCCCACTTTATTTGAAACTGAAGTAAATGCTTTGGCCATTGTTTCCCTTTAATTTTATCACACCACAGCCTTATACAGCAGTATTTGTATGCAAGTACCTGCTCATACACTTGAGAATTATGAGATATTGTTATGGATTGCTCTGACATTTTATTGGATGCCTTTTGTTTCTTCTAGAATCCCGCCACATTGTACACCAATGGAATTGTTTTTTTTATTTTTTTTTATTTTCACAGGTTGAAATAGTGACTCACACTGGACCTCACAGACGTCTATGGATGGGACCTCAATTTCAATTTAAAACTATCCATCCCTCTGGACAAACAACAGTGATTTCTTCTAGTTCTTCTGTTCTTCACTCACATGGCCCAAGTGACATCCCTCAACCACTGCTAGATTTTGATACAGATGACCTTGACCTAAATAGCCTCAGGTAAGAAAATAAAATCTGTTGATCAAATATGTTCAATTGTTTTGTTGTGTTTAGTAGGAAAACATCCATGAAATCCGCTGAGAAGTCCAGCATAAATTTCAATAATACTGCTTATTTTGATATGCTCTCCAACAAACTCTGGGGGATTCCTGAAACAGGTCTATTCATTCTGAGACAATGTGACACTTTATTAGCACACAGCTGAACTCCATTCAGATGTCAGTCGCCTTTTTAAATAAAGTGACTTCAGTAAACTGTGCTCTCACTAACTGGTTGCTATTGGTTACTGCAGATCATCCTTGTTTTTTGGCTGTGCCTTACTGAGTGAGCCCTGAAGTCCTAAAAGTTTGGAATTAGCTTTTTTGTTTGTTTTTTTTGCCCTCATTTACATTTATAAAGTTTTGTAAAGTACATGACATTGCTTTTTCAACCACAAAGTGTTTAGCAAGCATATATTTGAACCTCTGTGTCTTGGCATTACCTAATCGTGTTGATTCAACAGCTATTTTGATTTGGTTGATAAGAAAGTTGCTAAAATAAATGTGTCTGTACTGGTTGGACAACCAGTTCAAATCAGCTCAGTCTAGAAGAATATGAAAGTGTTTAAATCAAGGTAAACTGCAGGAATGACCTTGTCCCCTGCCTTCATTTGCTGTTACTCTTAGAACATTTAATCATTATACAGTATATGCACTGTTGCCTGTCACAGAACACAGGTAAAAGCAGGTATTTTTTTTCTAAATAATACATTACACTACCATAAATGATAATGTATTGTTCATTATTAAAATTCTGTATATTTTTTGATTAAACAATTCACTCTGACACTACCAAATCAGTGGAGCTGATTTTGTGGGTACCTGGAATCACTTCTTACACTTGCATGCATACCAAGTGGTGCATATTCTTTGATCAGTTGACAGTTCCATGATACCTTTATACGGGAGTCTTGCAGGTTACCTGAGCAACCTTTGTTCTTTTTAAGGTTTTTTCCCCTCCTATTATTTAATGTAATTATTATTTTAATAATAATATAATCTATATATAATATATTTTCTAATTTATAAATACTTAGGTACATTTATCATATGATAACTTAATCCATGGTAAAACATTCCATCTAACTGTGTTACAAGGTATTATAGTGCTCTGTTCACACCTATGCAGCTACAGGGGAGTGCACGTTTTTGTGCATGATGACCCTTTTGAAAAATATCACACTACACCAAAACGCGTGGTACTTTGTTAACATGTGTTTTGGTGAGTGCGAACACGTGCATTAGGAAGGTGCATGGGGATGCCATTAATGGCACCACTTTGCATCTGCAAAAGGGCTGCGCATTTAGCAATACACAAGTGGGAAACTAGCCTAATTGAAAATGTAAAATGTTTACTGTTGATATTCTACAGAAGAATGCCTTGTATGTGTTTTTATTGGCCCACAAAATATTTCAAATTGATGGAAAATAGGAAATGAGTAATGACTGAGACTGAAAAAGCACCACAACAATACATAGTGTGCTAGAAAACTTAGATTATGAGAGCATAAATAAGCAATTCTGCAATTTTAGGAGGTTCTACTTTAAAAATATGTTTGTTTTTAAAAAATGTGTATTATTGCTACAGGATCCAACCAGTGCGCTCTGAGCCAGTTAGCATGCCTGGGTCACCTCGTCCTGTATCTGATCGCAGAGGGGTATCGACGATTATTGATGCCAGCTCAGGTAGGAAACTCTTACTTTTTCTTGATGGTTGAATAACAACAACAAATCAATGCAATTGGCTTTTCTGGATTGCCAGCAGTGAGAAGTCATTTATTCTTAAAAAGAATCCTAAGAAGCATGTGTCATTTCTAAAGTTGAAAATTTATTGTGTTGTGTCTCAAACTATATTGTGTCCATTTTTGATTTCACGTTTTTTAGATTCTGAATTTAGGAGCATGATTTACTGTGGTGATAAACTGAAAAAATCACAATACAAAATGAGTGTTTGAACTATGGACTTTGTGTTAGCCAAGTGCTGTAGCATTAGACTGTTGTTAAACATCTTGGATATGACAAGACTCACACTGGTCATAAAAGTGTCACTTGTTTGACAAAATCATTGGCAGTTGTGAAATGTTTCCACTCTTTCAGTGTGGGTGACCAGATACAGCAACGATTGTTCTAGCACTTTACACACAAATTTTACAATATGCTGGAAGAATTGTTCTGGTAGTTTAGCAGATTTTACTTATCAGCTCAACTTAAAAGTTGTAATTCATTGTTAGCTATGTAAATATTCACATTTTAAAGTGACCATAGACATAAGATGACTGTTATGCAATCTAGGCCATCTTGGGCATTTTCAGGAAAAACTGTAACAGGCATGGTCTAGCGGACACAAAGATTGATTGCCTAAATTAGAATCTTCTGGGCTGATTGCTGATGTCTCCCTATTGTATAGACAGGACCAACAGTGTTTGCACAGTACATGTCTCAGTATGATTGTTGTAGAAAGCATTTGCTTGGCAGTCAGGTATATATTTAACTATATATATATCTATATATATCTATATATAGATATAGATATATATCTATATCTATAGAGATAGATAGATAGATAGATAGATAGATAGATAGATAGATAGATAGATAGATAGATAGATAGATAGAGATATATAGATATATATCTATACATATATATATATAGATATATATATAGATATATCTATATATATATCTATATATAGATAGATAGATATAGATATCTATCTATATATAGATAGATATCTATATACATAGATATCTATCTATATATAGATTTATTATATATATACTTATATAGACATATATATATATATATAACAAATCTGGTTCTCTTTAAAGCCTATGCGGCAACCAGAGGTTCTAATACACAATGGTTTCCAAATGAAATCTCTCATAAGTAGAATTATTAAACACAAGCATTAGTCGAGAGTCAAACAGGATTTTAATCTGCAGTGATTCAGAAATCCTCCAGAGAGGCTGTTGAGGTTTAAACTGTAAAAAGAAACTGTAACAAACACAGAAAGGGATTTGTAAAGGTTGTTAATACAGTGGATTTAAAAATAGGATATATAATAGAGATGTGATATTGTGTACAAGAGCCTGCTTTCCTGGAACTTGGCAAGTTACAATTTTAGAAGGGTTGGGTCAAGCCATTTGGAAAGATGTTAAAGTGGTTGTAAACCTCAGACATGAAATATAAATAAAGCATGTTCCTCTATAGTATTTATTTGTCTCAATCCAGAGAACTAAGTGACATTTCTGTCTGCTGCTTCATTCTACAGCTATCTGCATAAGTCACTTCTATTTTTATCAATCATGGGTAATCAAAAATCAAAGGGAACAGGGTCAACAGACCAAGGGGCAGGAGGGGCAGGGACCCTGAGGGCAGCAAAATCAGCATGAGGCAACACATCAGTAGAAAAACTTCAAAATAAAAACAATACACAAAAGTAGTAAAACATCCCAATGACCATAAAGGTCTACCCTGCCATTGCTCCTCTGGACCTGAAAAACAAGGCCAGAAAAGCAGAGTCTTTGACCCTCAGACTGGAGTCCAGCTATGATCTAACTATTCTATGAGGGCAACCAAACTAGGAAACCCTTGGCAGGGACCAACATGGCCAAAAGGAGTCCAGAGTACAACTCCTAACAGTACCACATTAGCGGCAGGTGGCAATCGAAGTGAGTAGCCAGAAAATTAGCTGTAATCTGGCAAGTTGGCTCCAGAAGGACAGGCGGCAAAAGATAAATGCGTAACCTGCATAATGTCACCACAAAAAAGGTAGAAGGTGGATGAAAACCAGCAAAAGAAGAGACAACACTTGCACAAGAGTGAAGATGAAGGATTTCAGTCGCAGCAGGTATCCAGCAGTCAAGAAGCCAGAGATGAACAGTTGTCAGTGCCATCTAATGGGCATCCAGCCAAGATGTAACAGCATCCAGAGTATCGAAAAAATGAAATGTGGCTCCATCCACCACACACACAGATTACTTGGGAACAGGAGACTGTATGTGAGGCCCTTCCCCTGGAGCCATTTGCGGACCTCTGAGAAAGAGCATTGCCATTGTTGCACCTCAGCAGAGTTATTCGGAAAGATGGATATCTTGGCACTCTCATGACAGAGGCCAGGCCTGTTCCAAACAGCAGCAAGGATCATGTCCGGTCTCTATAATTAAGAAACCCCAACAAGAAGGGTCGCGGAGGCGCTCCCAGTATAGGAGGAGTGGTGGTAACACAATGCGCCCGCTCGACCACGAAAGTTGGTGGGAGATTTTGTAGGCCCAAGTTGATAGTGAGCTAGGTCTCCACAAATGCAGCAGTGTTAGTACTGTCTGTCTGTTCAGGCAGCCCCAGCACTTTGAGATTATTGTGGTGTAGCCAGTTTTTAGTATCAATAGCCTTTTCCTGTAGAGCCTTAACTTGCCTTTGCAGAGCATGCAATTCAGTCCGAGCGGACTGTATCTTCCACATGAGAAATCCTCTCCTCTGCCTCTGACAAGGGGGAGCGAACTTGTCAAGATTGTTATGGAAAAGACCAATGTCAGTAGAGACTTAAAGTGGTTGTTAAGCCACTATCTCATCTTTATATCATCCCCCTGTCAGATAAAAAGCTGCATCCTAGTGCCTGTGCTTTATAAACAAAAAAAACTATTTCTACCTCCTTTAACAGCATCTCCCAGCGATAAGATGACTCCAGCCTCTCAGCTCTCCCCGTGTGATATCTCCAGTGATGGGGGGCCGAGATTCCCCTGCTGACGTCACCCAGGGAGGATGGGAGGAGAGGAGCTCAGAGCCTGGAGTCATGTGATCACTGGAAGACACTGTTAAAACATGTAGAAATCTTTTTTTTTTTATAAAGCAGAGGCACTGGGACACAGCTTTTTATCTGACAGAGGGGATGCTATACAGATCAGTTAGTTTTTAAGCAGTGGGGAGAGGAACAAATCAGCTATAGTGAGAGATGACAGGCAGGGAGAAGAGGGAGGAGGAGGACAGAGGGAGATAGCAGCGTATGACGGAGGCGCGTACGCTGACAACGGTGTCAGGGCTCAACAGCCCTGATATATTGTGGTCAGCGTACAGAGGGCAGGGTAGAAACTGTCAGGATCAGCCAGGTATTTCAGGTGATACAGGGGGCCAAAATACACAGCACAAGCACTGTGCTGTATAACATGCTTTAAAGGAACAGGATCTTTATTTTATCTATCTTTGCAGTGAGAGTTTCTTTACATGCTATTATAGCCACCAGAATGTCAGCAGTGGTTGACCCGTCCGGGTCAGTGTCAGCTGAGGAGGTCTGAGTGCTTACACACATAGTGGGGACTGGAGACCGCCGGAGCAGCTTGTGTGCAAGAAGCAGGCACAGACATGTGGGTGGAGTGGGGCTTGCTGGGTGACATAAGAGGATCGCCAAGTATGTCAGTATATGTCCCATGGAGCAAGGAGCGATATGGACACCATCAGGATCATAGAAAGATGTGGGTCGGTGCGGAGCTCTGGAGCCATGTGTCTGCTTCTGTTCACAGAGAAAAAAGTTGGCAGAGGAGGGAGCTCCAGCTGATTGACAGCTTCATCTCTGTTCCTGTGTGCTGTGTAAACGGGGTTTGTTCTTTCCCTCCAATCAGCTCTCAGAGCTCTCCTCTGTGAGCTCTGCAGTGTGTATTTTCAACTCTCTCTGATCAGATATAGAGAAGATTGCTGATAAACAGGTCCAACTTATGTAGGAGGATTTGTTTCTCAGCATCTCTGTGTATCACCTGAAGCCAGTCACTTCACTGGGTATATGTGAGGGTTTACAACCACTTTAATGTCTGTAGACATCAGTAGGGTTTCAGATCCTCAGCTGTGTCCAGAACTTTTCAGCTTTGTTCCTTATCTATAAAAATATGTGATATAAGAGACTGTGTTTGGGAAAGTCATAGAAACTAGCCAACATTTTGTTTTAAGTTACTGGCCATACATTACAGCTGGACTATTGCATTCCTGAGACCTAGGACATTACAGGATATTTCAATACCCTATGGAATTATTAGCGTAGGATGATTTCAGTGATGCAGTGATTCTCAGTAAGTTGCACAGAAGCAATATGTGGCTTTCATCTTTGCGTTGTTGCCATAATACACTGTTGTCATCAGCATGTTTTCATTGATGCATCTAGCAGTGACATAAACACTAAAAGAGAGAAAGGACTGCAGGATTGTCAAAGGTACTATTTTTATTTTGGTTTTAGTATACGCAATAACATTCATTGCAACATGTATTGTACTTGGTCTAACTAAAACAAAAGTGTACACAAAGTACATTGATAACATTATTATGTGATTTTTGCTGTTGTTCTAGATGCTGGACATAAAATTTCTCAACAAAGCTATTTTTGCGCAGTCATCAAATATCTAGCTTATCTCGATGTCTGCTTATTACGTGTAGTTTATTCAGCTCATACATCAGCAATATATTTTGCTTGATAATATTCACAGTTACCTCGACCTCATGAAATTTGCAAATGAGAGCACCACATCTTTGCATTTACTTTAGATAAAGGAAACTAAAATACTTGTGGTTCTCTGGGCTCATAGATAACTTTTATTATGCTTCATCGAGGGAAAGCGTTTAGTAGTTTCTATCTGCAGGTGAATCACCACACAGCAGTTGTGTTACCTTATGACAGTTTTAGCAGTGATGATTTTCTGCCTGCGGGGTATAATGTCCATTACAGTAACATATGGGATTAGAAGAGCTCATAAAAACTCTTAACGTGTCACCACAAGGTGCCATTCTACAGTGAATGTGTTTACACAAGAGTCTAGATAGTAAGATGCAAGAATGGCACAAGTGTCTCAGCCTTGTTATTTATGATCTGTGGTCAGATATGTTTTTATTTAAAGTCTAAGTGTAGGAAGATATGAAATAATGAAATATACCAGTGTAATTCTGTAATGTATATATATATATATATATATATATATATATATATATATATATATATTTAAATCATATCTAAGCTCAAAAACAAAAATGTAATGCATTGCAGCTGGCATAAAGAGCATGACATTCATCACTAGCTAACATGTCCACCCATTAAGAGATCTTTAGCTTTGAGCTATATTAAGCTATTAGTAAATAACATATTTGACTTGTGTCTCTGTTCTTTTATATATTGGACCTTGAATATTCACGTTTGAGATGCAATGCCAGTCTGTCCAATATTCTATCTGCTTTCAAATATACTGTACATATATTCCTTGGGGGTTTGCCTACCTTAGTATGGCAATTTACGGTTTGGTATCTTGTACCTTGTGATTTGAAAATTCCTATTAGTGGGTAGTTAGAGATGGGCTTATCTCTCTCAATTGTTTCCCCAGACCATGGTGTTGTAAAAATCTATAGAAGAAACAGTGTTTTCTTTTGTGTAAATAGTGTCATGGTGTACATTGTTCCGTTCTGATAGACATCTAAGAGGATTATATTACCATGGGATTGCCATAAATCAGTGTCAGGAATTATACAAAGCTGTTCTAGTATAGGGTTGTCCCTTAGGGACAGGCTGACTGGAAGATCCTAAATTGAGACTAAAGCTGAGTATACAGGTACCAAAAGTCGGCCGGTTCAGCAGGAATTGGTCAACTTTCAGTACATCCGTACTGCTCTCTGTTCAAAAGAAGGTGGTCTGATGACTAGTTTCTAACAAACGGTTTTGCTGGAAAAGCAGCACTAATCTGTGTATTCTGATGAGGAAAGGGGGGGGGGGGTCCCTCTTGCAGAATTGAGTAGCACAGTGGGAGAGATCCCTGCAAACACATTGTGTTGAATGAGGGATCTTGAAGTTTTTTTTTTTTTCGTTCAACTTGCTGGTTCAACCCACTGGTTAAACTAAAATAAACATCTTTACAATGCTTAAGCATTTGACATTCATCCTCACTAATAAGGCCAGTTTCAGAATGGGCAGGTATGTAAAATTACTTTTAAAGTGGAACTCCACTGCAGTGGGAAAGGTTAGAACCTATATCTGTTTCTTATTTATGTTATTCTCTGTTCCTATTGAGGAAATTCACTCTTATTATCTATATTGGTGAAAGCTATCACCAGAAAAGAAAGTGAGGGAAAGTCCAAAATGTATAATGAGATGACATCTCCCAGTGGAGATCCCTGCTATTGGTGAGATTTGTCTTTCACTTTGGGGAGATTTCTACTTACATTCTGCCTTGTCTCTAGCTCAAAAAGTGTACTAAAAACCATACAGAGGTCCTAACCCTTCCCTGTTCTAAGTTTTTTCTTCATTTCATAAAAAAGAAATAATAATTTTAATCAGAAAGGCTATCCTTTTTCATGTTGTATGCCAGCAATAATGATTCCTGCATTTGCACAGAATGGAGGTGATATGACTGTCAATGTTTAGTACTTTTAGTAACTAACTTTATTTCCCCAGGCAAGTGAGTTCTCTGCCGCTACAGCGGACCACGCAACTTTTTATCATTTACACAGGTATTATGAAGATGTTTTTAGCTGTAAACAGGTCAGAATGATGCTTGTAAAAGTTTACAAGCTGCCCTGAACCAGGAAGTAAATGCAGGCTGTACACCTTGCATGGGAGTCTTTTGATTCCTATCTAAGTGTTGATTGCTTGTTGCTAGGAGATGTAAGCAATGTGGCGCCTCTCCTTATCACTAGTCATCACCTTGTCTCACCTTCAAAGGTTCCATTAGGATTTCTCATCACTTTATGTTTAACCTTTTCCTATGTGTCCTCAATACATTGGTTGCGAGAGCGTTAACATCTCTTTCAGTTTCATGTGTGTCTTATTGTATTTTCTCAACAGAATGCAGTAAAACAGCCTAATTTAATATATTTTTATGTTACATTTGGTGACAAGGCAAGGATATGACTTCATTTCTAATTTAATTACAATGACTCACACAGATGTGTGACTATAACAATTTAATTTGCTCTGACCTGGATAACAGCAACAAAACAAAGGAAATGTGAATTGTGATGAAATGGTATATAGTAAAATACAGTTTGTGTATATATATATATATATATATATATATATATATATATATATATATATATATATATTGTGATGACATTGTACTTGTATTATTACATTATTTTGTGTATAAACTTTTAACCTATACATGTGAATCATTTAGTATAAATGTTAAGCATCTAGTAATAATTGCAGTTATTTACAAGGATAGATTCAATTGAAAAAATGTTGAAAGCTGGACTTCAGCCAATAACATAAACACGCAGTTAAAATACCTTTATGTGAACATTTTGAGCTGACAAAATGTTTGTAGTTCTTTTTGGTCATTTTTAGGATTCACATGCCTCCATTATACTGCAGAGGCAGGAGGGTGGCACCAGTTTATCGGTCACAGTTAAAGAATACAGTGGTGTCATCCTCTTGTCCTTTGTCTGCTGATTGGACAGTGAAGAAGCGTTATCATAAATCATGATTGTCCACTGGGGGGCAATTAAAACATGGCTTGTTAACTTGCAGTTGTTTATTGAGGTTTTAGTTGTAGTTCTTATGGTTTTGTGTAAATCTAATGCTACTTAGAGATACAAAATCAAACCAAATATTTGATTTATTGCATATTACATGGATTAAATATGCACACTAGAGACATTTTCCGTTATTTATTAAAGTAAAGAGCACTGTTTTTAAAGTAGCCTACCACAAAGAGTCAAAAGTCATGTCTTTGCTTCAACTGTTTCAAAGTGAGGAAAGGTAAAATCAAGCTACTGGCAGCTGCACATCTGTACTTTTCTTAAATGAAACCTGTCACACGTAAAAGCTAGAAAAGTAAACTGCAGTTATATAAGCAGACATTGTCATATTTTGACATTCCTTTCCTGTGTAAAGCCTGAAAATTCCAGCAAGCTATATACCATATGTATAATACAACATGGACACCCCTAAAAATATGTGCTGGCTGAAAACTCACTAGAGTTTTGCTTTATTGTGGTATAATGTAGTTTCCGTCATAATGCTGGTAGCTTCTTGGTTGCACCTTTGATTATACTAAATGTTGACTTAACAGAAACAATAAAATTGCAGGCAGTTTCCTGTTTTCTATACTGAATACAATTTGAAGCTGCTCTGATTTAGGAAATTTTGTTGATTCACTAAATGCATTACTATTAAAGTGATACTAAAGTCTCATTTTTTTTTGTTAAAAATAACAAACATGTTCTACTTACCTGCTCTGTGCAGTGGTTTTGCACAGAGCAGCCCAGATCCTCCTCTTCTCAGGTCCCTCGCCGGTGCTCCTGGCCCCTCCCTCCAGTTGAGTGTCCCCACAGCAAGCAGCTTGCTATGGGGGCACCCAAGCCGAGCCACAGCTCCCTGTGTCCATTCAGATATGGAGCCATAGCCCGGCCCCACCCCCCCCCTCCCCTCAATGGCTCACTGATTTTGATTGACAGCAGCGGGAGCCAATGGCGCTTTGCTGCTGTCTCAGCTAAGGAGGAGGGAGAGTCCCGCACAGCCGAGTCTCTCGTACAACATCCCTGAATCAAGATGGGCTCAGGTAAGTATTAGGGGTTGGTGAGGTGAGCTGCTGCACACAGAGCGCTTTTTATCTTAATGCATAAAATGCATTGGGGATGAATGTGGGTTTGTTTCAAAGTGCTCTTACTGCTTGTTCAAAATATGAACTTTTTTGTGCAGAGTCTGGACACAGGTTCATTTTAAAGGAGAAGTACAGCCAAAGCTTGTTTGCCTGTACTTCTGTGGATCACAGGAGTGTAGTTCGTTCTGTGACCCATTTTCAGCAGACAGTAGGCTGAATCCCGCTGTTGGCTGATGTCACAGAGCCAGTCCAGGCTCGGGCAAGATCGTGACAATGAAGTGGGGATCCGCCCACATGCCTGGACCAGCACCCGGCTCAGAGAGCTGGTGATTTTCAGTCACAGCTGTCTGCTCTGACCACCCCCCCTCCTCACTCACTCACTGGAGTGTTGGGCTGTGGAGGGGTGGGAGCGGCCAGCTCAGACTCCCAGTGTTCTGCTAAGAGCCTGAGCTGGCCTCTCCCACCCCTCCACAGCCCAACACTCCAGTGAGTGAGAAGGGGTGGTGGTCAGAGCAGACAGCTGTGACTGAAAATCACCAGCTCTCTGCTCAGGGAGCCCTGAGAACAGAGCTATTGCCGGTGTTTGATCGCTCGGTTCTCAATCTTAGAGCTGGCAGGGGACAGATGCAGCGTCGGACCAATGCTGCAACCACCTAGGTAAGTATGATTCTGAAAAAAAACCCCAATTAGATTGTGTTTTGTTGCATTCTATGTCTTCACTGGGAAGATTTCCCATCAGTTTCTGTCCTTGACCAGAGTGAAAACCTGAGACATGGTCTATCTCTAACCCAATCTGTTCAAAACTGGTTGGAGTAAGGGTTAAGGCTTTCAGTATTTTTATTCAAATCAGCATTTCAACCTTTAGTTTACAGTTACTTTGATAATCTGTGCTAAGATACAGTAGCAAGTTGCACTGTTTAGCTTTGACGTATATAGGGAGCTTTGTCCTGTGCACACTTAAAGCATTCCTTGCAATTAAACGCAAGGTCTGTTGAATATATATTAGGGCTGCCTTATTCATAAAAAATAGCATGAAAGTTTAAAATAATATAGGGACATAAGTTGGGGTACCTTAGGGTACTTACTTTTAGGCTTTAACCACTTGAGCCCCGGACCATTATGCTGCCTAAGGACCAGAGGTCTTTTTCCAATTTGGCACTGCGTCGCTTTAACTGCTAATTGCGCGGTTATGCAATGCTGTACCCAAACGAAATTTGCGTCCTTTTCTTCCCACAAATAGAGCTTTCTTTTGATGGTATTTGATCACTTCTGCAGTTTTTATTTTTTGCGCTATAAACGGAAAAAGACCGAAAATTTTGAAAAAAAATGATATTTTCTACTTTTTGTTATAAAAAAAATCCAATAAACTCAATTTTAGTCATACATTTAGGCCAAAATGTATTCGGCCACATGTCTTTGGTAAAAAAAATGTCAATAAGCATATATTTATTGGTTTGCGCAAAAGTTATAGCGTCTACAAACTAGGGTACATTTTCTGGAATTTACACAGCTTTTAGTTTATGACTGCCTATGTCATTTCTTGAGGTGCTAAAATGGCAGGGCAGTACAAAACCCCCCCAAATGACCCCATTTTGGAAAGTAGACACCCCAAGGAAATTGCTGATAGGCATGTTGAACCCATTGAATATTTATTTTTTTTGTCCCAAGTGATTGAATAATGACAAAAAAAAAAAAAAAAAAAAATATTTACAAAAAGTTGTCACTAAATGATATATTGCTCACACAGGCCATGGGCCTATGTGGAATTGCACCCCAAAATATATTCAGCTACTTCTCCTGAGTACGGGGATACCACATGTGTGGGACTTTTTGGGAGCCTAGCCGCGTATGGGACCCCGAAAACCAATCACCGCCTTCAGGATTTCTAAGGGTGTAACTTTTTGATTTCACTCTTCACTGCCTATCACAGTTTCGGAGGCCATGGAATGCCCAGGTGGCACAACCCCCCCCCAAATGACCCCATTTTGGAAAGTAGACACCCCAAGCTATTTGCTGAGAGGCATATTGAGTCCATGGAATATTTTATATTTTGACACAAGTTGCGGGAAAGTGACACTTTTTTTTTTTTTTTTTTTTTTTTTGCACAAAGTTGTCACTAAATGATATATTGCTCACACAGGCCATGGGCCTATGTGGAATTGCACCCCAAAATACATTTAGCTGCTTCTCCTGAGTATGGGGATACCACATGTGTGGGACTTTTTGGGAGCCTAGCCGCGTACGGGGCCCCGAAAACCAATCACCGCCTTCAGCGTTTTTAAGGGCGTGAATTTTTGATTTTACTCTTCACTGCCTAACACCGTTTCGGAGGCCATGGAATGCCCAGGTGGCACAAACCCCCCCCAAATGACCCCATTTTGGAAAGTAGACACCCCAAGCTATTTGCTGAGAGGCATGGTGAGTATTTTGCAGCTCTCATTTGTTTTTGAAAATGAAGAAAGACAAGAAAAAACTTTTTTTTTTTTTCTTTTTTCAAATTTCAAAACTTTGTGACAAAAAGTGAGGTCTGCAAAATACTCACTATACCTCTCAGCAAATAGCTTGGGGTGTCTACTTTCCAAAATGGGGTCATTTGGGGGGGTTTTGTGCCACCTGGGCATTCCATGGCCTCCGAAACTGTGATAGGCAGTGAAGAGTGAAATCAAAAATTCACGCCCCTTAGAAAGCCTGAAGGCGGTGCTTGGTTTTCGGGGTCCCGTACACGGCTAGGCTCCCAAAAAGTCTCACACATATGGTATCCCCATACTCAGGAGAAGCAGCAGAATGTATTTTGGGGTGTAATTTCACATATTCCCATGGCATGTTTGAGCAATATATCATTTAGTGACAACTTTGTGCAAAAAAAAAAAAAAAAAAAAAAAAATTTGTCTCTTTCCCGCAACTTGTGTCGCAATATAAAATATTCCATGGACTCGACATGCCTCTCAGCAAATAGCTTGGGGTGTCTACTTTCCAAAATGGGGTCATTTGGGGATTTGGGGGGGTTTTGAACTGTCCTGGCATTTTATGCACAACATTTAGAAGCTTATGTCACACATCACTCACTCTTCTAACCACTTGAAGACAAAGCCCTTTCTGACACTTATTTTTTACATGAAAAAGTTTTTTTTTTTTTGCAAGAAAATTACTTTGAACCCCCAAACATTATATATTTTTTTAAAGCAAATGCCCTACAGATTAAAATGGTGGGTGTTTCATTTTTTTTTTTCACACAGTATTTGCGCAGCGATTTTTCAAACGCATTTTTTGGGGAAAAAACACACTTTTTTAAATTTTAATGCACTAAAACACACTATATTGCCCAAATGTTTGATGAAATAAAAAAGATGATCTTAGGCCGAGTACATGGATACCAAACATGACATGCTTTACAATTGCGCACAAACGTGCAGTGGCAACAAAATAAATACATTTTTAAAAGCCTTTAAAAGCCTTTACAGGTTACCACTTTAGATCTACAGAGGAGGTCTACTGCAAAAATTACTGCCCTCGATCTGACCTTCGCGGCGATACCTCACATGCATGGTGCAATTGCTGTTTACGTTTGACGACAGACCGCCGCTTGCGTTCGCCTTAGCGCAAGAGCAGGGGGCGACAGGGGTGCTTTTTTTTTTTTTTTTTTTTTTCTTTATTATTTTTTTGCTTTTTTATCTTATTTTTAAACTGTTCCTTTCATTTTTTTTTTTTTTAAATCATTTTTATTGTTATCTCGGGGAATGTAAATATCCCCTATGATAGCAATAGGTAGTGACAGGTACTCTTTTTTGAAAAAATTGGGGTCTATTAGACCCTAGATCTCTCCTCTGCCCTCAAAGCATCTGACCACACCAAGATCGGTGTGATAAAATGCTTCCCCAATTTCCCAATGGCGCTATTTACATCCGGCGAAATCTAAGTCATAAAATGCTCGTAGCTTCCGGTTTCTTAGGCCATAGAGATGTTTGGAGCCACTCTTGTCTCTGATCAGCTCTATGGTCAGCTGGCTGAATCACCGGCTGCATTCTCAGGTTCCCTGTTGAGACAGGAGAGCCAGAGAAAAACACGGAAGACGGTGGGGGGGGGGGGGGCATTCCCTCCCACGGGTTGTAAAGGCAGTCTAGAGGCTAATTAGCCGCTAGGATTGCTTTTACATGAAAGCCGACCGCTGGCTGAAAAGAATGATACCAAGATGATACCTAAACCTGCAGGCATCATTCTGGTATAACCACTCAAAGTTGTGAATGGCGTACCTGAAGACAAAAAAATGGTTAACAATAAAGCACAGTAAACAATAAAGTATAAATAATTACATACCTGAAAAACAAACATGATAAAACATAATAACAATAACAATAACAATAACAATAAAACACTGCAGAATAGAATACAGTAAAAAAAGAGCAGAACAATAGAGAGAGAGAATAGAGAGAGAGAACAATAAAACGACAACTATTTTTTTTTATTTTATATATATTTTTTTTTTTTTTACACTTTTTTTGTAACTAACTTTTATAACTGTAACCGGTTCCAGGTTCGGGTCTCTCAAAATGCGATGGCATCTTGGGAGACCCTGTGAAAGTGTGCCTAGTCTGTGCAATGCTGTACCCTACGCTAATACTCAACTAGTGTATGGTAGCGTTCAAAACATTCACCAATGCAAAGACCAGGATTGTCAGGACAGAAGGGACAATAATAGCGGGTGTCACGCCTATATCCGCGTTTGCTGCAGACACAACATCTTTTTGGGGGGGGTTCGTTGGGTAGGGGTACTCGGGAGCACATAAAAATGCCTCTCATGCAGCCGACTGCATTTCGTTGGGGGGATGTGAATGGGGGAAGTACGGGCGCTGCAGAAGTGGTGGGTTCCCAATTAGGATTGGCGAATGCAGCAGGAAGGGCACTATGGGCACGACGGGCCTGTGTTTGTCTTTTTGGTGGCAGCGGGACACTACTTGTGCTTGTCACCTCACCAGCTTGAACTGCACTTATGGGACTCGCCACGTCACCAAGTGTTACTGCAGTGCTGGTTTGACTACGACCGGGGTGTACTAGGCCGCTGGTGCTTGCCAGTTCAATAAAAAGCTTCCAAAAAAACTGTTAGCGATCGCAGGGATCAGGCCTGACTCTGCGAACGCTGCAGTTATGCGTTTAGTGTTTTGTAAGTGACAGTGATCGATCGATACTGCACTTGGGTGGGCTGGACTGGGCCGGGCGGAGGGGCAAAACGCAGGTGCTAGCAGGTATCTGGGTTGATCCCGCTAACACTGCGTTTTTGGGAACCCTAAACTGCTGGGGACGCCAGTATAGATCTGATCGGATCAGATATTGATCCGTTCAGATACTATACCACTAAAGGAGGCGTATGCTGCGTGCGTGGGTGTTAGTGGTACTGGCGCTAACCTGACGCTGCCTGGGGCCGGTGCTTGCTAGTTCACCAAAATGCTACCAAAAAAACTGTTAGCGATCGCAGGGATCAGGCCTGACTCTGCGAACGCTGCAGTTATGCGTTTAGTGCCTTGTAAGTGTCAGTGATCGATCGATACTGCACTTGGGTGGGCTGGGCTGGGCCGGGCGGAGGGGCACAACGCAGGTGCTAGCAGGTATCTGGGCTGATCCCGCTAACACTGCGTTTTTGGGAACCCTAAACTGCTGGGGACGCTAGTATAGATCTGATCGGATCAGATATTGATCCGATCAGATACTATACCACTAAGGGAGGTGTACGGTGCGTGCGTGGGTGTTAGCGGTACTGGCGCTAACCTGACGCTGCCTGGTGCTTGCTTGCCAGTTCACCAAAATGCTACCAAAAAAACTGTTAGCGATCGCAGGGATCAGGCCTGACTCTGTGAACGCTGCAGTTATGCGTTTAGTGTTTTGTAAGTGACAGTGATCGATCGATACTGCACTTGGGTGGGCTGGGCGGAGGGGCAAAACGCAGGTGCTAGCGGGTATCTGGGCTGATCCCGCTAACACTGTGTTTTTGGGAACCCTAAACTGCTGGGGACGCTAGTATAGATCTGATCAGATCAGATATTGATCCGATCAGATACTATACCACTAAGGGAGGCGCATGCTGCGTGCGTGGGTGTTAGCGGTACTGGCGCTAATCTGACGCTGCCTGGGGCGACGCATATCACCGCCGGGCGATCAGGGGGCTAAACCTTTATTAGGTAATAAACGGCGGGTGCCCTGACACTATAAAAAATAAACGAACTAACCTGCGTCACCCGTAACGGTTATACGGTGATCAGTGGTGAAAGGGTTAACTAGGGGGCAATCAAGGGGTTAAAACATTTATTAGGTAGTATATGGGGGTCCCTGTCACTATAAAACGCTGACGGCGAACCTAAATATTTACCTCACTAACTAGCGTCACCAGCGACACTAATACAGCGATCAGAAAAATGATCGCTTAGCAACACTGGTGACAGGGGGTGATCAAGGGGTTAAAACTTTATTAGGGGGGGTTAGGGGGGTACCCTAGACCTAAAGGGGGGTAATACTCACTGTCCCAACACTGTAACTGTCACAAACTGACACTATGCAGTAATCAGAAAAAAAAAAAAAAAAAAAAAAAAAAAAACCTGCTGGTGTCAGTTTGTGACAGGGGGGGGGGGGTGATTGGGGGGGGATCGGGGGGCGATCGGGGGGGGGATCGGGGTGTTTTGTATGCCTGGCATGTTCTACTGTGTGTGTGTGTGTTGTGCACTCACATTGATGTCTTCTCCCCTCGGCGCTGGAACGGAAAATACCGAGCCGAGGGGAGATGACATCATTTCCTTTGCTGCTGTTTAGCATACAGCAGCAAAGGAGTGTTCCCATTGGCCGGCGGCGATCGCGAGGGGGGGGCCACGAACGGATGGCCTCCCCCTCATCTCGGATCGCCGGGGAACAGAACGGGACCGCTTCGGGCACCGGGGGGGGGTCCGATTGGACCCCCCACCCGCGAGAGGCAAATCACGTACATGTACGTGATTTTGCCTGCCCGTGCCGCCTTGCCGACGTAAATCGGCGTTAGGCGGTCCTTAAGTGGTTAAGTACTTTAGGCGTTTTCACCTAAGCACACCCTCCTGCCTGCATGCCTGAGCTAAGAGCAGATGGATTCCAGGAAGCCACGGCTCAAAATGCTGGTGGGGGTGGTGTTTCAAAGTCATTTCTCAACAAAATAAAGCATGGAGACATGGATGGGTGTGTGACTTTGCTCTGAATATTGAATATTTGAAAATAAATTTGTGTCGTGCATGTCATCCTGTACACTTATGTCTTTAATTTACATCTGACAGTTTTACAAAGTTCGGGGAGTACAGCTATCACAATACTTCCAGAGTTCTGACAGGAGAGACGCTATGTTCTCACACACAGCATCTCTGCCCGGCCCTCTTCCACTGATCATTTACAGAAGCCTTTTTATTTTGTGAATGAGTTCACCTAATACAAAACGCTCTGTGATTGGGCAGGAAAAGGGGAGGGGAAGGGAGGGCTGGATGTAACTCTGCAGCCTCGGGAGCTGAGACCAGAGTCCAGTGTTGGAGCACTGGAAACATAGCGATAGTTATGCTCCTGGCACTCAGAAAAATTGTAAACTGTAAAATTAAGAGATAAATCCACAGGGTGGCATGCACCTTGGTGGACCTAACCCCTACTTATCCACTACATTTTACAAAGTAGCTGAATTCCTGGAGTTCAGTTTTAAAAAACATTTTATTTCCCCATAATCCTTAGTTTTGGTTCATATGTTTTAGAGGGTATATGCTCTAGCGTGCGCTTGCTCCCTTATATTTGTGAAAATCAAATACTGCAGTAATTCTGACCTGTGCAGCTTTGATTCACATTTGATTAGGCCTGTGCTGCATAAATGAATATGTTTGTGTGGCACAGCATGTGGTTGCAATAACCTGCTTGTCTCTAGCCATAACAAGTAAACCTCATGAAAACAAGAGACTATTGCTGGTGGTGTGACTAATCTGATCCAGGTAGAATGCTGTATCCTTGTATCGAGTTAAAAGTAAAATAAAAAATAACTGTTGTCTGCTGAGAGAAGAAAATAATTTCTTCTTTAGCATTTCTTCACCAGCCCAGTGTTGGCGTCAATATAATTATACAGAGTACTGGGTGACTGACCTATCTGATGTGCGGTATTAAATCCATATTAAAAACATTAGAGAATCTGTCATTTATTTAGATTGTCTGTGATTGTTCTAACAAAGATAAAGCTATATTGCTTTAGATTCGGGGTTTGCAGAGCTCACAAATTGGAAGTTATTTCTTCATTAAGCAAATTTGTTGAGATACTTCTTAATGAGGGCCTCTTTTTTCCTGAGATGGACATACATTGAGTGGTGAATGTTCTGTGATTTCCCTAAATACGGTAGTTTGAGTGTGAAGTGCTTGCTTGTTTTTGCTTAAAAAACGACTCGACCTGTAGTGGATACATATAATTTTTAGGTGGATACTGATAGATTAAAAAAACCTGCCTTTTTTATTTCTCTTGGTAACTTTAGTTAAAAGTACTTTCTGCCTCGATCTCTTGCCACAGCATAGATGAAAACCATTTGCAGCTGGACTCCTATCTATGTGTTTATTGAGCATTATAGGGAATCCATGTAGGATTGCAGCACTATTATTTGACTTTGTAATGGCTGCCGTAGTTTTGATGAAATAGATATTCTGGTGGGAATATGAAACCATTAGAGTCTCCAAGAAATATAAGAAGTTAGCATGTGATTCTATCTGCCATAAACTACTCACTACTGAAAAGCACATTTGGGTAAAGCTGGACATAATCAAATAAGATAGTATGGAATGGAATAGCGACTTTCACTACCCAGTTCACCTAGTGGTGCCAATGTCCTGTCTGGTGCAGATATTTTCTTTCTGTTGAAATTGTCACACAAATGAGTTGGAATTGATTGGAATGGGTGGCCCACATGTGGATAACGGTGTTCTGTTATTCTGTCCAAAGTACCCATAATTGATATTCTGTATTAGTTGGTATATTATTGTCATATTATGTATTGCTGTTCTTACATGTAATTTGTATGTGTTTTCTGCAGCAGTGATTATATTTCAGGTGGTCAGGATGTGTGAATAGAGCAGGCAGATGAAGTCACCCACAGTATGAATGCTCAATCTGTTCTAATTGCTGCGGGCAACAAATGACAAGGCTGAGTGGTCATCAGGGTCTTATTACTGGCAATGATAGAACTGGAAGATTCTTGGCGTCACAGGACCTTTAAGGCTGTCCCTCCATGAGCAGATCCAGCCAGTGCTTGAGGGGCCTTGTTGGAACAGCAGTGAAATCAATATGGTCTAGAAGCCTTGACCTGAGCCTGTAATTACCTGCATGGCATAAAGGCAGCTTGTGTTGTTACAGATAGTGCTTGCTTTCAGACCTGACGTGCTTTGAATTAATCTGTTAAGGAAGGATATTGCCCTTTTTTTTATATTTCTCATAGCAGTGAACAAGGAAACAATAGACATAAAACTGGTTATTTCTTCGGGGTCAGATTTCTATTTCTTGCTCACATTTAATTATATGCTTAATGGTGTGTATCTGTGACGAAAAAAGGCAACTTTTTTTTGTAAGAGGTGCTCATGGCAGATAACATTGTGTTTCAGGCCAGGGCTAGTTTTTCACATTATTATGATACTATACAGAATCAAGCAACATACTGCTATGAAGCATGAGAACAGAGAATAGTTCCAACAGAAGTGACTTGTACCAGTACTATAAATGTTTATTAATATTTATCCTACCTTTGCCCTTTATATAGGCTTTAAAATCTGTGGTACTTTTGGAGGATACATGTATATGTTGCAGAGAGCAATTGAGGTAGAGGACAAAACATCACATTTATACTGCTTTGTGCATGGGCACTTATAGCTGGATGTAGTACAAAACATCCAAACAATAATGAATTGACCCCAGTGCTTTTCAATTGGCAGCAACATGTGGCAAGGTAGGTTTTCCCCTTTACATTATATGGCTGAAGCAATTAGCAAATTTTGCTACGAATTAGCAGTAGTTATAAGATTTAGTATTCAACTTTGGTTTATGACCAAAGAATACACCAGCTTGCACACAGAATTTTGATCATTGTAACTATGGATGTTATTGAAATTCAGTTATAGATCATTATTTTATTGTTCATTTTTCAAAATAGTAGAGTACATCTAAAAATTGTGACATTTTATTGAATAGTGTGAATTAGCATCTTTAATCCATGGGGCTGAATTGGCAACATTTACTGCACTTACAGTGTGCTATGGAACGTGCACTTGACGGTGTACATAGATGCTTGGTTTTTCATGCTAAACTCAAGTAAGTTGGATACCACACAGATGAAGGGGGTGCCCCTGGCCTGTTAACTGCACCATTTACTGTAGTAGTGGAGGTATTGGTAAAGACCTACAGCAGATTCATTATAGGGTTCATCGAACTGGGTGCTATGTATCAGTGTTCAAAGTCCATGACAGAACATTTTCTACTAACTTTCATTGAGAACTGGGTGAAGAAAAAATGGAGCCCTAGGCAGGAAACAGCAAAGGAACCCCTTTTAATACCAATGTACCCTGTAGACTCGCAAACTGTATAATATTAAACTTCTCATATGAGAAACATGGGACTGCCAGTACTGATATGTCACTGAACTAAATAAAAAGCCTGCAGATAACAACCCACTGAGGTTGGAGAATCTGCATGATCAGTCACTAGCATATTGAGAAGGAGGTAAGCAATACCATCTCCAATATTTTTCTCATAACATGAAATTTTTACTTTGGGGCCAAGCAGCTTGTTTGCTTTAACCACTCCTCCTCAACATACACTTGATTTACCTCCCCACCTCTTCTGCTCCATTCAGTGCTTGGAGCTGCAAAAATACCCAGTACTGCTGGGTGTGCAGGTGCATGCGACTCAGTCCTTGTGACAGCACTGGAACAGTCATAACTGTCATGTGGGGCAATTGTAGTCTTTTGTAAGCTACCACCATGGGAACTCATAGCTTACACAGCCCTTTCCTTTTGATTGATGCCACTCCATTCAGCCCCCCCCCCCCAAAGATAAATAATAACATGCTATAAGGTAAGTATAATGGTCTGTATAGGTCTGCGTTCAAGTGAGCCTGTTGCTTTCCTCATGTATGGGCAAAGTATGAATTGACTTTGGTCCGTATATCTCAGTAATTCTCAGCTGTACCAGCAAAGCATTTTGTAGAAGAGTTGTGAGGATCACAGATATTTACAGGCAACAACTAATAAAGAAAACTAAGATTGCTAGCAACTATGGAGAAATAGCTAGTAGTGTGGTAAGGACGAAAACAGTATAAACATTATATTTAATACTTGGATGCAAATGATAAATTAGGATTTCAAAGCATCAGTAAAACCACATACTCGTTTCAGGATTATCAAACACACACAGCTTCTCTTATCAAACTCATGTGTTTAACACCTATTCCTACTCCCTTTGTTATAACATGAATAGATGTAACCAGTTTTATGGTTTGCTCATCATTCTACTCTTTAAAGTGAACCTTCACCCACCCACCTTAATTAACCTGCCAACACTAATGCAATATCTGTACGAAAACCAATAAAGTTATTATTAGTTATTTTAAGGACTACATGTCCCATGGTACAGTGCTGTCTGCAAGCAGTGATTTCTGCACTAACTTCCCCTCCTGAAACTCCTCCTCTCAGCACTTCTGTAGTTCAGAAGGCTGACTCTGTGAAATGGGTGACACAGCAGTGCCTACACACAGGGCATAGTGACTACGTGTCTCAGAATTCAAGGAAGTAAATGTGTGAGGATCTTCAGAAAGTAAGTTTACAATCGTCAAGAACTTTCTGTTTGATAGGAGCAGACTAGAAATAATTGATTTTCAATGTGGAAATAAATATATGATTTTAAATTTCGATCATAGATAGACTTTAAGATTGCCATTTATTTACGGCCGTATTCTATGTGAATTGTGCCATATACAACACACCTGCACATATGCAAACAGCTTGCCTGTACTGTATAAATAGGAACAAGGTTAGACATTGTTATACTCTATTACAGACTCTATAGGTAGCCCGCTGGGAAAAGAAAATATAAAACTGCCTTTTTTCATAGTTATTAACTTATACTTGGAGTTGATTCTACTTTGTTTTTTTGTCAGAGTAGTAAATGGTTACATGTGCATTCGTACTGAGCTAAATATAAAGGGATATTGGATTCCGTGCCTCTTTAATTGAATAGATAAATCACTTTAACAAAATCCAGAGTATAACTTATTTCCATATTTAATACAGTGTTTTTTCATAGCTGTAGCCATGGATTAATTATCAGTGAAAATATACTAAATTATTGGTGACAATATACAAATAATTATTGGTGTAACGTTTCTTTTGTTTATGCAAGTATGTTGTCAGATGTCACACTTTATTATGTGATCATAGATCTGAACTACCTTAAAAGCAGAATTCAGGACAGTGTTGACTAGCTTTAGTATTAGTCATGGGCAGTAGAACTACCTGAAATCCTAATATAAAACCTGAAGAAAGCTAAGTCTTTAGTGACTCTTGTCACATCCCTGCACTAGACAAATGATGACTAAATTGTATTGTTACAAGCATTAATTGGTTTAATTACCTGTGATTACACAACATTTCCTTCTTGGTAGCAGATTGTCAAATCAGTAGCTGGAACAAAAGTACAAACTGAGTTCTTGCTTCATGTCACACATATAATAGTCGTTTTCATGCTATTAAGTGCTTTTGAACACTACCTAGAGAAAGTGTTGATTCTAATTAGTCTTGACACTTTGGTCTTGCATCATGAAACTGCACATAACGCCAGGGTTTCCCTTGGGTGCTCTGGAATACAATATTTACGTGACAGAAGATTTAGGAGCTGCTAATCACTGTGCGGAATGTTATAGAACAGTGACTACCAATGTTTCTGAAAAACTCCCAGAATTATGATTCTTATTGTATCCCATTCAGGCTCTGGATGCCTACTGTTCATCCTGACCGAGAGTCTGGGAAGTAGACTACTACTAGCCTGGGAAGAGGTTTAGTGTTTTTTACGACTGATGTAGCATGTATACAGCAAAACTAAAAACACATTGGGGGAATTTACTAAAACTGGTGCACACAGAATCTGGTGCAGCTGTGCATAGTAACCAATCAGCTTCTAAATTCAGCTTGTTTAATTCAAATTTGACAATAAAACCTTGAATCATTTGGTTGCTATGCACAGCTGCACCAGATTATGTGTGCTCCAGTTTCACCCACCCATTGATTTCATAGATAATAGGTTTATTGCCATCTTGTTTCAGCACCTTATAGCCCACCTTTGTCAAGGCAACATGCAGAGTACTCAATGCTCTATGGCAAAACATAATGATATGTCCTGTTGTATATGTTAAGTATTGTTCACTGTGGTGACAAAGTATGCTTAAGGTGGAGATTTTTCGTTTGAGGTTGATAACTGAGGGCCAGTTATGGAACATTGTACATTTTTTTTTTAGTTTTTAATTCATATTTACCATTGGTTTCACAAACCATGAGGACCTGGACCAGAAGTGGACTGCATGGTATTGCACATGTACAACTTTTCTCCCTAGGCCCTAATGAAGAAGCCTTTTTCTTGGAAGCCTTCAGGGATACAGCTTCTCTAGTAGCATTCATGGATAGAGACCAGTTCAATTGGAAGATGGGAGCCTCCTCTGGCAGTTTACATAGAGTGAAGCTCCTGTTCTAGATCACCCAGTGATCTGGAGTTTTTAGTGGGTCCTGTTAAGGGTTTGGAAAGATCATGGAGACAGCTTGATCCTAGTGTGAATGTAGTCTAAGTGTATCCTGTTTATGCTATCAATATGTTTATTTTTTTGGAGGTGTGCAGATGTTAGAATGAACAATAATTTCAATGACAGATACGCCTCTAAGGTGCCAGTTTGAACTGTACATTGCTGTTTTTTGAACATTGTTTTCCAGCAATGTACTTTCTATTTGAATCCCCCGAGAATACTCCACTAGTTCTTGCCTGAGCTCATTGTGAAAGTTGCAGATTTGCCTTATGTGTTCATCTACAGTTCAGTGACCCTATACTAAAGTAGAATGCATGCAACATAATGGGAAACATGCAGCATAATCAACAGAATACATTTAATGTACTTATTTTTTTCTGAATATCATGAGGATATATAATATGAAAAAAATGCATAAGTTACTGGTACAACAAGGTACGTAGAATGTTGATGGTATTCTGGAAAAATTACATTGTTGATGATGACGAGTTATGGTAAAATCCTGATTTGTTGGACCTTAAGATGATTCACACCAAGAGCCCTTTTGCCTGAAGTTTTTCCTGGTAATATAGATGAGGTTGTTGCTGTATAAAAATATAGACAGAACACATTAAATAGTATGTGCATTGTTGCCAATCAATGTCATGTGAACATATATCAATGTTAAAGTAATGTGGTTATCTACATTTCTTCATGGATTAATATTACATTCATTATAACTATAGTGGTAACTCGTTGCTAAAAACAAGTGTTTGTCACTGAATCTTTTTATTTTACACTTATTAGGATAAATAACAGTTCAAGTTATTTTGTACGTAAATTCTATAAATGTTAACTAAATATTAGGCACTTCTGAATTCACATATATCATTTTTTTGCATTTCATAGCTCTCTATATATAGGTGCAACATATGCCTAATATAGGATGTATTCATAACAGTTCCCGGGCCAATTCATACACATACCCACAAATTCCAGGTCCAATATAAGTATAGAACAGCTAATTTGGAAGTACATACAGTATATTGACTGTGGGAGGAAACAGGAGTATCTGATGGATATGCATAGAGAACATACAAACTCAGTGCAGATATATTAAATATATTGTCAGCAAAGTCATTAAGCCTATGGGTCCTCGAACCGTGGTGATGTCTAAGCCACAATGTGATAGTGTCAAAGCAAGCACCACAATTCATTGAATATGCTTTTCATACAATGCCTGTGCAGGGAAAGGATTTCGACTCTATTCATAGTGGTACTCAAAGCCTTGACAAATACAACAACAAGATGCAGAGGTTCCCACACCTATTATCTGGCACAGGGGGTTTTATCGTCAGTTGAGCTGCCAGTGTTACAGTCTTTGCCTTATACACTATTGTATGGCACTCTGCAATACACATAGAATTACAACCAGAAGCCAAAAGACAAAGATTTGAAATACTATTGCTATTGCTGTGGTGTTCTAAAACTGACAAGGCCACCTTGTGTGTTAACAAAATAAGACCTTTTGGTACTATATGTAAGGGACGTAACACATTATTTTATATTATGCTTCACAAACATACATCAAAATGTTTGCAAGAAAGTCTTCCAAATCTTCACATATGTCTCCAGACCACCACAATTTTAGAGATAAATTTCACAAGGGAAGTGTCTGAAGGTCACCTTAGATTTATGCAAATAAATACTGTAGTTTGAGAACTGTTTTGACATATTCCATATATTTCTGTAGGCTTGTATATACACATACATGCATGTTTACAATTTTGTGAGCAAATTGTAAAAAATGTTACAGGAAAAAATATGTAGCTGGGAGGTATTTTATTAAACAACATGCAACACTCTCTCTCAGTTTAAGCATGCCAAGAATGGCTGCCCTTTTTGACAATACTAGGCCACAAATGCTTCCCTATGGAATCTTAAGTGCGCCATGATGGCTCCTTAAATATGAGAAGCTGTCAGCCAGGCCTCTAAAAAACAGAGATGAAACATTGCATAATCTACATGGTAGACTCTAATATTCTTTAATAAAAGAGGGAATTAAATGTTAAAATGTCATGAAACCACAATACACAGAGTGCCAGATGTTGGCTTGATAAATATGTGAGAGAACTGAAGCAGCTCATCTTGCTGTTCAATGTTATTGTCCTTAATAAAGGTGACAACTCTTGCGTTTTTCATCTGCTATCATATTGTATATATTTTTGAAAACTGGCTGTATGGGTTATAGTCTCTAGATGCTTCATTTTAATGCTAAGTAGAGTAGACAGTTTAGTGATGTGGAAGACCATTATCTCACCTTTGTGCATTTAAACGACAGTCACTTGCCTTTCCCTTTTTCATAATACATTGGCTGCGTTACAGCTGAGGAACTTTTTAACACCTATTGGAAGCATTAAATAACTAGATATGCCATGGTGATGATGGAACTGTTTAAATATGCATGAAAAGATAAAACAAAAATAGACATTTTTTCTGTGCTACTTACTCAGAATGCACTCATCTAAAAGCTAAAAAACAGCAACCTGGGTCATCTTTGGACACATTTTGCTATCCATCGCTGCCTACTGTTTGTTAAGTATTTGTTATATATTCACCTTGACAGCTGCTATGGAGTAACAGCTTGGTTTGAATTTGCAATTTGAGCGACAAACCTGTACAAACTGGCTGCGCAAGTTAATTTTGGTGCCAGAATAAGGTAGATTTACAGTGATAATGAAATATTTTTTTCTGAGGATTAGAAAGGTATATACAGTATACAGTTGTAATAAGAATGCAGAGAAATGATTAAAGCCCACATTGGCCAGTCAAGTTTTCTCTAAAGAAAAAAATTAATGAGAATGTAAGAATTTCATGCCATGCAGATTCTATTTTTATGCAATGTAAATGTTCAAATAATAGCATCATTAATAGGTAAGAAAAATCTAAATTGCTAATTTTCCTAGTAGCAATACAGGACTTGGTTGGGAGGGCATTTGCCTCCATGGGCAGTACTAATGATACGTTGGCCTGGTGGCCCCGTTTAGACATACTGCACCATCCAAATGAGATCAAAGTAGGACTTAGGCCTGGTTCACACCTATACATTTTTTAGTGCGTTTTCAGTTTTCACTTTTTTTTGTGTGTGTTTTCACTACAATCCATTTAACATGTTTTTTTGGGGGGCCACGGTCACATTTGTGCATTTTATGGAAAGGGCCAGGGACTAGAAGGGTGTGTTTTCGCTTCCAAAGGCTTCAATGGATCAAAAATGTGTATTGAAAAATGCAAAATGCACCTGGTATATGCATCAACTGCAGCCTGCAAAGGTGTGAACCAGGCCTGAGTCATTGATAAGGCGTGGGCATTATATAGCTACTGCCAGATCAGCAGACCTGCAAACGTAGGCTCTGATGGAGGGAAGTCATCCACTACTATCTCATTTGCAGCTCTGAGATGTCATGTGAATGAATGCCAAAATCTGTAAATTAAGCTGATTCTGGTAGATTTGAAATGTGTGCCACAATATATCCTGGCTTTTAGGAAAACCCTAAAAGCCAGGTGGTGCACTTTCTTTAAAAGTTACATTTTTATTGTGCACTTCAGCAAGGCAAGAAATGTTACAAAAAAGGGAAAAATGATACAATACTCAGAGGTGTAGCATTTATCACTGTGTAATCAGAACAGGATGAGTCATAGCATGGGATAGCACAAAGGAGTTAGTAGCAAATAGCACACAGTAATTAACTAACTTTAAACACGTTATTTTGGCCATGGTGATATTTATGGGGTAACCTTAATTAAAATCAAAAAGCAGATTTATTAAACCAATATATAGCCGTCTTTGGCTAAACCATCAACCATAAACAAAATTAGCCACGATGTCGGTCCAGATAAAGTGGATGACTAATCCCCCATTAAATAGGCACCATGACAGGATTTGGATAATAAGAAGGGAGGGTGGGCGGGAGCCACGGCCCGGCAGCTGCCCACCAAATTAGACCAATCCAACTCCTGTTGCCACGCAGATTTTCTGCTGTAATTGCCAATAACAACCTGTAACATGGATGGGAAGGGGTGAAAGAAGTACCCAGCCCTTTGTGCCATCCCATGGGGGTCCCGCTAAAGGCTAGGGACCCTGTCATACTATTGGGGGAGGAACCCCTTTAATGTAAATGCCTGCTATAACAGTATGCTGTGTAGACAAAAGATTTTGATACCTCTTAAACAAGACCTTGCTTGTGTACTTAGTATTTTCCAGGTTAGAACTTAAAATGTATTAAAAAGAAAGAAAAAGCTCAACAAATAACCCAAGTCGGTAACACTACAATATGAAAATATCAACTGTCACACATCATTTAGCGTGTCCTCATAATATGAGCACACTTTCTTTAGCCCAGAGAAATATGCCCATGTCATGAAAGGGCTGGTTGGTTGTGTTTGTACATCAGGCCAAATGGTTCCTAGTCCTCCTCTGTAGACATAAAATACAAGGTATATATACGCACAATTGCTAAGATCTTCTATAAACTTTAATAAAATGTATTTTATTTCAGGAGTCATTTTTTTTTTTAATTTTTAGAACTGTGCATTTGCAGTACTGTTTCATTCCCCAGCTCAAGAAGAATGGAATTGCTGTGCAGCCCAGGATACACTGCAGATTCTGGTCCATTTGGTGTATAAATCACATGGCAGCCACAATTAGGCTTAAAGTAAAACTAAATCAACAACTTTTTTTTTTGATAGAGTAGTAGAAGATTTAATTTTCTTTTCCATTTCAATGTATGCCATCTGTGTCCCATTGGGGAGATTTCCCCTTACATCCTGTCCCATGGCCAATACCGGAAGTGGGAGGAAGTCCCTCCTCAGTGAGGGGAATCCCTGGCTATATCAGGGTAACCAAAACTAGTGTCATTGTTGGAAGATATTCCCCTTCTGGGATTGCCTTTGACTTTTGTTGACAATAGTAAACAGGACAAATAAGAAGGTTGGATCTTTGTAATGGAGCACAGACATCAGTAAAAACCTGAGAGGTGTTTTAATCCCTATCCAAAATGTCCAAAAAGAAGCTGCATTGCTCACAGTGTTCAACCTTGTGATCATTTCTGTACAAAATTGAAAAGTGACAGTGGCTGCGAGGCAGAACTCCCCCAGCTGTCAGCTCCCCCCATGCAGAATCTCAATTTATGTGTATTCCTATGAGGGGACTACAATACAACACTGTTGCCACCGCCCCCTCTTCTCATCTCACCCCACAATACCTGAATCATGCTGTACAGAATATTAAAATAAGGAGGTTGCTTTACTGCTGCCAAAAATCCCCCTCTTTTCCATGTGTTCAGTGACGTGCAATCCTCACCTCCTTCCCTGCACTGCTGCTGAAATTCCCCCTCTCCTCCATGGTTGGAATGCTGGTTGGAAATGCTAGCCTTTCCTCCATTCCTGTACCGTTGCTAATCTCCCTCTACTCTGTGTGTACTATCTGTTATGCCCCCTCTCCCCTGTGTGCCTGTCACTCACAACTATTTATGTATTTTATCTTGTTGAGCAGTGTGGTTAAGCAATGTTATGGGGGTCGGGAGTTCTGCTAAGTTTGCTAGCTCAGCATCTATAGCATCAAAATGGGACAGAGTATGACATTCACTTTGCCCCCTGGGGGACAGGTTGAAATGAAGATGTTTCTGGTGAGACACTGCTGTCCGCTTATGAAACTGTGAACAGTGGCGATCCGGAGGATCACAGCTGATCTCAGTTCATTAGCGATTTATGAAATAGAGACGATCGGGGGAGAACATGTTCTCCCCTGATCGTCTCCAGATGATTGGGGGAGAACCATACGCCACACACTGCATCAAATTGGTCTGCATGCCTATCATCTTCCCAGAAGGAAGCCTCTTCTTCTAAAGATGATGCACAAGAAAGCCCACAGTTTGCTGAGGACAAGCAGACTAAGGACATGGATTACTGGAACCGTGTCCTGTGATCTGATGAGACCAACATAAACTTATTTGGTTCAGATGGTGTCAAGTGTGTGGCCGCAACCAGGTAAGGAGTACAGAGACAAGTGTGTCTTGCCTACAGTCAAGCATGGTGGTGGGAGTGTCATGGTCTGGGGCTGCATGAGTGCTGCCGGCACTGCGGAGCTACAGTTCATTGAGGGAACCATGAATACCAACATGTACTGTGACATACTGAAGCAGAGAATGATCCCCTCCCTTCAGAGACTGGGCCCCTAATTTCCCACTTCTTAATAAGTGATTGAACAGTACTGACTGACATATTCAAGGCTTTGGATATCTTTTTATATCCTTTTTCATCTTTGTAAAGTTTCATTACCTTGTTACGCAGGTCTTTTGACTGTTCTTTTCTACCTCCTCATGGCTCAGTGTCTAGCCTGCTTAGTGCATCCATGTGAGAGCTAAAAACTCATTGACTATTTATACTCAGACACTAATTGTGATTTAAAAAGCCACAAATGTGGGAAATTAACCTTTAATTGCCATTTTAACCTGTGCGTGCCACCTTCTGTGTCTGTACCAAGGCCAAACATTCCAGGGTATGTAAACTTTTTATCAGGGCCATTTCGGTGATTTCTGTTATCATTATGATTTACAAAGGATCCAAAAAACTATGTGATAATAAATTGCTTCATCTGATTACTATCCTTAAATAAAAGGATTTTGGCAAGATCGGTCATATTTTTAATATTAATGCTATAATTTCAAAATTTCGGCCAGGGTATGCAAACTTTTGAGCACAACTGTATATATATGTACAGTATATATAATGTGTGTGTATATATATATATATATATATATATATATATATATACAGTATGTTCTGTAGGGGTACTAATAATTTTATTAACACAAGGTGAGAAGTTTCCTCTGAAAATGCCTGTGTACTTTTTGGTACTGTAATCTAGTTATGTCTCACGAGATTGCAGTAACAGTGGACGTTCCCCACTGTTTGAAGCGTTTGTAGATCGCTTCACTTCTCAAAAGGAGAAGCGATCTACACTGCTTCATAAACTGGCACTCAGAGGAAAGAGATCTCCTCTGTGAATGCTGGAGAACTCAGCAGTGGATATTTTCCACTGTTTAATGAACGGGCACCTTTATCTTTAACCTTAACAAATGTGTTGTAATTTCCTTAAACAAAAAAAAAAGTATTTTAAAGCAGCACTCCAGGTAAACAGAGAAAAATGGAATGTTTTTCTCTGTGGGTATTGTGAACCTACCTTAAATTATTTTTTTTTACCTTTGTTACCTATTTGTTTTTTGAAGAATAACAATACACTGTGATCACTACCTGCAGAGAAAAATGCAACATTCGTAGTTAGCATGGCTGCCAGACAATGAGCGGATGGAGCCTTGCGTTCAAAAAAAAAAAAAAAATCCAATAATTTCTATGCACGACAGCTGAGCTGCTGTGCATGAAAATGCAGGGCTGTACAGAGACCTGTAGAGAGGTGCAGAAAAATGCAGACATGTTACATTTTTATGTACCACTCCGCCCCGCAGCCAACAGCTGTGAGGAAGTGCAAATGGGGCACCTAGAAAGCAACTATTTTCTGCGTGCCCTTGCGGAGAGCTACATTTTTCTCATGCAGAAAATGCAATTCTCAACTAAAGTGTGAACCAGCCTTAAATTTGATATGTAAAAAAAAAAGTTTACTCATATGAAAAGTTGCACATGAAAATCACAGACATATTTTTAGTTTAGTTAGAAATGTATAGTTTCATTCAGGCTATAGCTTTTCCTATACTTCCAGCACTGTGACTCACATGTACAGAAGCTATACTCTAACCTTGTCCATTTATACAACGTCTCGTATTTTGTGAATGGTTTACATAATACATTGTTCTGTTCACCATTTTGGGGACACTAGTGATGCTGGAATTGTGAAAGTTTTGAAAAGCATATTTGGGGACCTTGTTCTAAATACAAGGTGATCATGTGCTTTGTATGTCAGGCTGGCTCAGTTTGAGATGAAACAGTTTTTTTTGTTTTTTTTTTTTAATTTCAGCTCTGTTAACCCCAACAAGCCAGTATTATTAAGTACTGGTGGATATTTGGCAGAACTGGAGATATTCTTAAATCTCTCCTACCTGTGCTCTTTAACCAGATCTGGGTGGAATCTCAACCTTTGCAGAACAATCACTCGTTTCTAGTGTTAAGTGAAAGATGAGTTTATTTGGTTGCTAAAAATTACTGCATTTTTTTATCCTTTTACATATGGTGGTAGCCTGTTTTTTTTTTTTTTTTTTTTAATTGTAGTAACGAGTAGTATCTTGTAACTTTGTACAAGGATTACTGGAGCTAATCATTATGTTAAACATCTTCTTTGTATGCATTGTGTTATTGCTGCTGGGTAATTTACAGTTGCACAGTTCATTCATGCTTCTTATTTATGCCACCATATGGCCCCAACAATAAATCTGTGCCAAGAAACTATACCTTTAATTCATTAGTAACCATTTGGTTTCCATATTTTGTGAAGTGTGGACTTCTACATAACTTCTTCGGATTGGTTGGAAGCAAAGGTCTGGATAAAACATTTCAAAACATTCACCAGATCAGTGATCAAAGAGCATACTGTGTACAGCTTTAATTTATCTGATCATAGTCAAAATCTCATAAGAAAAAGCTTAGCCATTGTGTGGAGAAACTGATATTTTTCCCTTTCTAGTTAATGTTATGAAAATTCTCATGAGGATATTTTCTAAGGTTATTGCTTGTATGGCTGCCAGACAGTGAACTTATATTTCCAGTTTTCTATCAATTCACTTCACACATCCATGAAAGCGAATGTAAGTTGAAACAGAGCAGCCTTTTTAGTGCATGGTTTTATATGGATACAAAGGAAAATGGTATGATGCCGAACCTGATGAGAGGACTTCTTTAAAAGGAATCTGTCACTTTACACATTCATGATAAAGTTACAGATTTTCTTGCTAGCCAACTTCTCTTCCCAGTGATACCTTTGCTGCACTTTCCTGATGTTCCATTTCTCTATTGGAGCTGTGGCTCTAAGCCCTGTTCACACAGGCTGAATATAGGGTGACATTCGGCCTGTGTCTACAGCAGTCGGTCCGACTGAAGCCGGCCGAATGTCCGGCTTCTGTTGAAGGGGCATGACTAATAAAGGTCTGCTGGCCAGTGTGTTCTGGCTGGCCGTCCCTTTGTCAGAACACAATAGCTCAGTGGGGGAGATTGCTGTGCTAACATCAGATTGCCTATACAGCAGGTCCTCTCGAGCTCTTAAATAAAAAAAAAAAAAAAAAAAACAGCTTGTGGGTATCAGGCCTAATCCTGGTGTAAGTCCTTTGTTGGTTTGTTTTGAACTTTCAAGGCGTTGGTGATCTTTTTCCCTCCTCCACCTGACAGTGTCTGGCAATTCACTGCTGAGGCCCAAGCAATGGATTCTGGAAGTAGGGGGAGAAAGTCGCATTCTCTCCCATACCTGGAAGTTCCAGTTACTGTATGTACAAAGACTAACAGGAGTACAGAGCAGCAGGAGAACTGGGCCAAGGTGGAGTAAGTGGGTGAGAACCTGTCACTTTGCACTCAACTTCTGACTATATTATACTTACCTTTCCAGCACTCCCCTACAGATCCTTCTTCCAAGGGCACCACTGACTCAGTGCTTCCAGGTTTAGGGGAACATGTGACCTTTTCCCACGATTCAGTGCCCGTGCTTAGCAGCCAAACTCTGCAGTGTCACTTTATGGAGAGAGTAATGTCACCACTCCCCTGGGCTTTTGAACCCTGGTGGCACTGGGCATTTTGTTGGCAACTTCAATGGAGTAAGCACTGGAGAAGTGAGTGTAAAGTGGCAGAGGAGTGGGCTTTACACAGACACTGTCAGTTTACCCCGAATGTGCAAAGTGACAGTGAGCCTGGTTTGCTAAATGAATTAAAAATGTTGACACAAAACATTTTGTAAAGTTTAATTTCAATTAACCAATCATGTGAAAAGCAATTCCCTGTTTATTTCATCTGCACATGATTGGCTAATTAAAGTTTATATTCCCACACTTTATTATGTGAAGAGTAAGTAAGCCTCATTGTTTTTTTTAAGAACTATGTTCCAGGTGATTTTTTTTTTTAAGTTATAGGCTTGATCAGACCTTGTTTCTTGTTTCTGATCATCTGTGATCAGATGTTTCTTTAAAAAAAAATGGGCTCCTCTTTACAAGCATGCATTATTTGGTTGTTGACCCTGGAGCAAATGATGTGTCTCTGTGAAGTTACAGCAAGCTTCCCCATGCACATAAAAGATATGATTCTATAACATGAACTTAGAGGGTGTGAGAATTTGGGTTCCATCCCGCTTTGGCCTGGAGTAGACTGCACCAATGGTAGTTTCAATTATGTTTTGTTTGAAGTTTTTATTGCTCAAATGATAAATAGAGTTATGTATACAAAAATTATGTTTGGTTATATTAGGGGGCAATTTTAGTTTAAGAATATGGGCCCGCTAGTAACTGAAAATTAGCTAGCTTTTCAGCAAGCATTTCAGCATCTCCCATATGCCTGCCAAGCGGTCACAGGTGTGGGGTTGCAGCAGGTAATTTCCTGTACTGCATTTGTGCAGATGATTTTCTGTGTCAGAAGACGGTATCGCCTCACCTGGCCTTTCCCTGTAACAGAGAAATCCTTTGTTTATTCATTTAGGAGAGAGATTAACCCTAATGAATATGGCTTCCTGGAAACAGATACAGGTGACAATAGCAAAGCGAGCTGTCAAAGGAGTGTGTGTGGGGGAGTAGGGGTACATTCCCTTTTCTTTCTTCACTTCCAAATAATGGCAGCTTTCATTCACTCACACTCTTTATGTCAGAAAGGAACGCAAAAAATGTCATGTCTTTTTTTTTTTTCATGAGTGTAAGTGCTTCTTTTTTTCCCATTTACAAGATATTTAATTTGTTCATTCATGCAAAGTTCTCTTTTGGTGAACTTTCATATTTTTTTGGAGAATCCCTTTATTACAAGTCCATTGTAGTTATTAGTTATAGAGCAAAAAGGTATTGTGATCCTACTAAACAATCCCAAAAACAAATACAAATCACCTGCATGTTTGCCAGGTGTCTGTTAGCTCTCTGACCTTTCCATACCTTATGCTGACTAGGCCAGCTATAGCCCTGATTCTGCCCAGTCCATGGTGAATCCCTAAAACCTGAACTTGGCTTGTCCCAAGATCTCAGGGACCATTGGGTGCTATGTACAGGTATACACTGCCATTGCATATTAGCAAATTAGCTCTGGGAATTAGCAAATATTCTGATAATAATAGTGGCTTGCATGGAATAACATGGAATAAGGAGCAATAAAACAGATAAACAGGATGAGTTGATTTCAGTAAAAAAAAAAAAAAAAGTACAAACTTTCTAAGTGGCAGCTGGAGTCAATTTCACAGGCCTAGTCTGCGAAGGATATAGCATGAGGTTTTTTGTTTTATTTGTTTTTGTTTTTTAATATGGGGATGAATTAGCTATGTTTTTTTTCTATCTGTGTTTTTCCCTTTTTTTATCTTTTAATTATGTTTACTGTTGTGTTAAATGTTTGATTTTACCTTTGTGGCTGGTTTTGAGGCAGAAGAATAAGTCCAAGGTAGTTGAAAACAGCTTCTGTAACTCTCAGAAGATATTTAAAGCTTAACTCTTTGGGAAAAAAAAATTTCGATTTAACTGCTCATTTGCTTTGATGAATAAGGTGATGCACTTACTTATTCCTTGCTCCAGCGACAACTGACGCTCTCCTCCACTGTGTGATGCTCTGGAATGTGAGCAAGCCCTCTGCTGCATTGTATGGGATGACCACAGAATCTTCACATGAACAGGAGAAAGGCTGCAGGAGTGAGGAATAAGGTATATATATATATATATATATATCACCTTATTTGACAAGCTTTGGATGAAATGGATGGTTAACCCTAGCAGTGCAGAAGGGAGCCCACTGTAGTAATAAACCTTTTTTTTCCCCCAGAGTTCAGCTTTAAAGTCTATTGTACACTTACAACAAATACAAATACCTTTATTTTTCTTCCCCATTGATTCCAATGTATATTGAAAAAAGTTTGCTTATTCCCACAAACAACAGCCTACCTAGAAAGTTTTACTATAAGGCTATGTAAAACATTGTAGGAACAAGAGATGTAGATACTGGTAATCCCGGACAGAGACCTGATTTTATCAAATGTAAGTGCAATACCAAAATGTGCAGTATAATAAAGCTGATCTTCACTGTTAAGCAGTGCGTACCCTTGAGGTTATGAATGTGTTTGTTATTTATACTGGATCCCTAGATACATAGAATGAGGGTTGTAAAAATAAATTGCACTTGATTGTTTACACTAGTATGTTTGTACCTTAAAGTGGAACGTTAGTCGAAAAATTAAGTCCTGCTAGATCCCTTCAGACTAGCCCCTTTTACAGGTATAGAGTTGTAAAACATTAAAAATAAGTGTCTATACTGTTTAAAATTCAGTAATACACCGTCTCACCCTGCTCTGCACATTCTCAGTTGCTCTCTATTTTTAGGCACTGCTGAATTTGTAAAGGCTGATCTGCTGACAACCTTACAGCGGATTTAAGCCCTCCTATCCTTTCTGGACAAGGAAGCTGCTCTTGTTTGATCTGCAACTGCCATGGTGCTGCACATGTGATCAGTTATGGCACCAGCCATTTGATGGTTTGGCAGTTTGGTTGAGGACACAAGCAAATGTGACTGTTAGCAATCCCGGCATTCCAGGATTATAATTTAAACTGGTAAATTGATGGGTTTAGTTACGCTTTATGATTTACTGCTGCTCAGGGGCTCTGGGCTTCAGCAAAATGGCAGCCTCCAGCAAGAAAAAACAGGCGCAAGGCTGGAGGCAATTCACAGCACACACTCATTTTGATAGCTCAATTATTAATGTGGAATGTATGTTCCTTGCTGAAGAATATTCTTTTTTACCAAGTTGTTATGGGTAACGTTCTGCTTTAGGAAAAAGGGACCATGTGCCCTTGCATGCAATAAACTGATTCAAATTAAAGGCTCCTCTGAAATGCTGGCAACTTTTTGAGAAAGGCCCACACCTGGGTGCTGCAGATTTTTTGTGCATTTTTAAGTGAAATGGTGTACTACATATTGTGTGTTCATATGTGTTAAGCAGAACCATTGAAATAAATGTCAAATGCGCAAAAATACATAAAATCATGCACTAAATGATTCTCCTCCAAGGATAACTAAATACAAGAACAGAAATGTAATATATTGCAGCGCACAGTCCTTGATTGTGGTTTTGCATTTCTTTTCTTTTTTCTTCACGTCAAGAACATTTTCAGCAAGTACAGAAACTGTCTGTTGATCTTGCTAAAAATGCAGTGTCCTTGTCACTTCCTGTGAACTGCACAGAAGAATATCTTGCTTTCTCGCTATCTTCTGTAAACTACTAGTTGTCCTGCCCCATGTAATGGAGATGAAGAGATACAGAAATCTCTGTAGTCTATATCAGTAGAACAGCCTAGGGTAACAATCATGCCTCCCTCCATGAATCAATGGAGGAGTGCTGTAGCCTCCCAGGGACAGGAAGTACATTATTTGCATGATTACCAGTTGTAAATAAGGAAAAATAGCTTGAAAAAATAAAATGAATGCAGCCACAACACCAGAGGCTAGTAAGCTGAAATATATTACATTTGTGGTTTTGGGTTTAGGTACATTTTTACTCTCCATAATGAATAAACAACAACAACAAATGAATGATATTGCATATGCATAAATGTAAATAGAAAACTGGCTTGTAGTAAGGTATGAGCCATCAAGAAAAACCATGCGCAGTGTGGATCGGGTATCCTAGCTCACCTATCCTGGTGAACAGATGTCGTACTTACCTGAAAGTGTGGAACACCTGTAGTAGTTGTGGAGAAGCAAGTGGTAACATTTCAACACATGGGGCCCCAAAAAGATGACAGGATCACATAAGAAATTGTTATAATTTTGCATCAATGTTTAGCTGGAATACTTGAAATGTTTACATGCAAATTTATTTTGCATTATATAGCTAAACATTCAACATATTTAGTTCTGTTTTTTTTTTTTTCCAGTATGCGTGTTCTGTTTCCAAGTGTGATTGTTGCAGTATCATTAGTTTGAGTCCTCCCCTTGCCCCCTTCATTGAACCTAAGCCATGACATAAGATCACAAGTAGCACACTACTTTGCTACATTCGTGAGATTGAACACTTTCTCACATTTTTCTGTGAATGTTACGACAGATCCATTATTCCCTAGACATGAATGTGCAGACACAGATGTGAAACTAACTGCACTTCTCCCTGGACTTTCCAGATTTGTATCAAAATAAATTATTCTTTATATTCTCAGAGGACGCACTAACATTCTACAACATTTAATTCTTTGCTTTTTATATATTCTTTATTTTTAAAAATGGTTTGGACAATGGGAATAGGACATCAAACACTGTCACATTAGAGCATATTCTCTCAGGTAAGTACACAAAAAAAAATAACAAACGTTTGCCATAATGCAAGATATGACAATAAAGTATGCGTGCTGTTCACTATATTGTGTCTATGTGTCTCTGACTGATCTGGGTACAGCAGTGAGGTGAGCTTGTCTATGAAGTCACAATTCTGACTGTGTAGTTTCACAGTGGTGTAAAAGAGGGTTAATAAGGGAAATGGGTCGTAAAAAAAGGAGCAGTGAGGGAGGGTAAGAAACGAAAGGAATAAAAAAAATTGATTAAAAAAAAAAAAAAGATAGAGGGATTCAAAAAGGGTGGGGTGGGGTCTATCCACGGGCACCAAGTATCGGTCAAGCAATACCTCTCAAATATTCAACCATTGGGTATTTGTATTGGTGAGCGGAGTCATTGCACAAGAGAACCCTATGTTCAATGGTGAGGATAAATGTGTTCCAAGGTATGGGGTTGTGGTGTAGGTGAAAAAAAGGCTGTCGGCTAGAATTGTCAAATCTGTGAATTTTTGAGAGATGGTCTGAACTCTGTCCCAAGAAAGGTTTCAGTATGTCACAGGACCAGATTATATGTAAGATACCTGAAATTCTTTGTCCACATTTTCAGCAGGTGTTAATAGCTGTTGGGAATATATGGTGGAGTATTTGGGGTGTCTTGCACTTGCAGGTGTTGACCTAAGATATTGATTTTTGGTATATTGTGAAAAGTTGGGTTTTATGAATAAAGTACAGGATTCTCTCTTTATTTTCCAGGGTAAATTCTGGGTTTAGGTCTTTCCCCCTCTTTATATACTGTACAGCAGGGATATGCAATTAGCAGACCTCCAGCTGTTGCAGAACTACAAGTCCCATGAGGCATAGCAAGACTCTGACAGCCACAAGCATGACACCCAGAGGAAGAGGCATGATGGGACTTAGGCTACTTTCATACTGAGGCGCTTTACAGGCGCTATAGTACTAAAAATAGTGCCTGCATAGCGCCTGCAAAGAGCCTCTCCTCTCACTCCAGTGTGAAAGCCCGAGTGCTTTCACACTTAGAAGCTGCGCTGTCAGGACGCCAGAAAAAGTCCTGCAAGCCGCATCTTTGAGGCGCTGTAGAAGTGGTGTATATAGCGCCCTTGCCCATTGAAATCAATAGTGCTGCCCATTGAAATCAATGGGCAGCACTTTTTTTCTTGCCATCCCTCCCTCCCTAAAATGCCTGTGAATGTCAGTGGGTCGAGGTAAATACACTGTATCTGACAAAAATGTATAACTGGACCATTCGCTAAAAGCCCAGCTGCACCTGGTATGAATCTGCTGCCGTCAAGAGCCAGTTTTGATATGTTATGAAATGATGGGACCTATAAATCCTCAAGTAAATCCTCAGCCTGGATGTCACATCACTTTCTCAAACTCAACCTATCCAAAACCGAGCTCATGATATTTCCTCCCTCAGGTGCCACTTCCCCTGATCTCCCTGTCAAGATCAACGGCTCAACTATCAACCCATCTCCCCACGCCAAGGTCCTAGGTGTAATCCTGGACTCTGAACTAACCTTTCGACCCCACATTCTCTCACTATCCAAAGCTTGCCGCCTCTGTCTTCGCAACATCTCCAAGATACGCCCCTTCCTAACCAATGACACCACAAAGCTTCTAATCCACTCCCTGGTCATCTCCCGCCTTGACTACTGCAACTCCCTCCTCATTGGTTTACCTCTAAATAGGCTATCCCCACTTCAGTCCATCATGAACGCTGCGGCCAGGCTCATCCACCACACAAACCGCTCAGCGTCTGCTACACCCCTCTGCCAATCCCTCCATTGGCTGCCACTCAGTCACCGAATTAAATTCAAGATACTAACTATAACTTACAAAGCCATCCACAACCTGGCCCCTAGCTACATCTCTAACCTAGTCACAAAATACCAACCTAATCGTTCTCTTCGCTCCTCCCAAGACCTCCTGCTCTCAAACTCCCTTGTCACCTCATCCCATGCTCGCCTTCAGGACTTCTCCAGAGCCTCCCCCATCCTCTGGAATGCTCTTCCCCAATCCGTCCGATTTTCTCCTACCTTATCCACTTTCAGACGATCCCTGAAAACTCATCTCTTCAGAGAAGCCTATCTGGCCCCCACCTAACAACTGTACATTTATCTTCTCAATCAGCACATCACCCACAGCTATTACCTCTTGTATCTCTTAACCTTCCCTCTTAGATTGTAAGCTCTAAGTGAGCAGGGCCCTCTGATTCCTACTGTATCAAATTGTATTGTATTTGTACTGTCTACCCTCAAGTTGTAAAGCGCTACGTAAACTGTTGGCGCTATATAAATATTGTATAATAATAATAATAATAATAAAGTAAAAAAAGGTATTTGAAATAGCCATCTTCAACACCTGGTGGAAAAGTTAAGCTTCCTAATTGGGGGAGGAAGTGAAACAAATGACCCTGGTGGTGCCCATCATAGGCATTTTGTAGGAATTTTATTTGTGAACAAAATAAAGGTTCACAAAGCAGTTTAGTGTGCCCATGGTGATACCAGTTCAGGTGGCAGGCAGGTTGGTAGTGGGAAATTTGGCATCACAATGCATATATGACTCTTGTGAAGTCTAAGCATGCTCATCAGTAAGTCAATCACGTGCAAGGAAAATAAAAATAATTTTTGCTTGCAAATGATTGGATGATGGAAGTCAGAAGTGTTTCTCCTCATTTACTAAGCTCTGGGGAAGTTCCCTTGCAAAGTGTACCATCCCTTGCAGAGTGACTAGTCTATTTGCCTTTAGTAAATCAACTCCATTATGTCCTGTGTTGCCTGTGCAGATTCTTTGAAGCAACTGTATGTTAAGCTTTGTATTTCTAATTGTTCTAAAAGGATATTAAACCTTTTCATTTAGGCATTGGATGTATTTATGTTGTGCATTATTTGTCCAGCTCCTATCCTGATTATATTGTCTTGGAATTATCTTCCTGAAAGTTCCATATCTGCCATGATAACCTACTCCAGTAGGTAGTAGATGCAATCACATTATCTAAAAAGTAAGGTAAGGGTTAGTGCTGTTTTTAATGTACTATTGCTGTAGTCCTATATCAAACTCCCCTGTGTTGATAGCCTGCTTTCTTTCCAGTGATCCATCTGCAGTGCATCAATCAACAACCTTTCTCAGAAAGCATGAGCCTTGTTGACTAAAGCCCAGTTGTATCTGTGTAGGGACCATGTTGGACTGCTGGTGATCTGAATTGCTGTACTATGTGTAAGAGCAACAGTAGAGATCTACAGCATGCTGCTATCACAGAGAAGCTCCAGCAATAGCAGATTAAAAACAAAACAAAAACACTAGTATCTATTTTACTTTTTAGGCAACATGACTGGATCCCACAAATTAAAACCGAAAAGTTCAATTGGGTTTTAACTTTCTAGTGGTGCTGGATGCTGGTCCATAGAGTTTTTCGCACTGTACCAGATACTGCTCTTCTGCATTGATGATTGATGATGATTACCAGGGTCTGCTGCATCAGAGAAAGCTGTTGAGTTTGAGAAAACCCAGCAAGTGTTCTCGCATGTGCTTTTGTGATGTTGCACTTAATGTAACTGACATTTACTGACATATCTATCTAAAGGGACTAAATGCATGTGTTGATGTGTTTTTATCTTTTGAAAAAGTGAGTTTCTCATGAAAATGAGTTTAATGTAGACTTTGGAGCACTGCAAAAGAACAAGAGTTTGTTGTGTCGTGCATATCTAAAACTGGCACCCTGCCTACAAAAGCTGACAGGCAAACTTCATGAAGTAAACCCATTGATAGTTAATATCATATTTTGGTTAAAAAGCTGCAGATCTGCACATGTTGAACCCTAGAATTATGAATGATTTTTTTTTAAACAGCTGTAAATTGTGTTTATAATGAGTTGCTTTATATTTAGATCACACTGTCCCTCTTAAAAATAATGTTGATATAACCTTTGACCATTCATGCAATCTCTAAAATATTTTTCAAGGGTGAGAATTGTATTTGCGTAATACAGCCGCCATTCATACTGTGTGGTAAGTGAGTAGGGTTACATTCTGATCATTTGTCAGCTCTGCTTTCAAGATATTAAGCAACCATTATTTTCTGTTATTCAAGAAATTCTTACCAACAGTTGCAGAAAGCTGACCCAGAAATTTGCCAGTACCTTAAAATACAATACATGGTACATATTGTTACAGCCATCTTCAAACAGAATGTTTTCAGGTTGTGTATGTATATACAGTGCCTTGAAAAAGTATTCATACCCCTTGAAATTTTTCAGTTCACATTTTGTCATGTTACAACCAAAAACATAAATGTATTTTATTGGGATTTTATGTGATAGACCAACACAAAGTGGCACATAATTGTGAAGTGGAAGGAAAATGATAAATGCTTTTCAACAATTTTTACAAATGAATATCTGAAAGTGTGGCATGCATTTGTATTCAGTCTCCTTTATTCTGAAAATCCTAACTAAAATCTAGTGGAACCAATTGCCTTCAGACGTATGAAAAGCCAAGACACCAGCTGAAATCTATCAGTAATTAGAAAGCAATCCTGCCCCTTGTCAGTGCAAATTAATATCAGCTGGTTCAGTCTTCACTGATGATCTACAAAAAGGTATTTTATTACCAAGATGTCACACAAGAAACATCTCATGATGGGTAAAAGCAAAGAGCTCTTTCAAGACCTTTGCAACCTTATTTTTGCAAAACATACTGATGGTATTGATTACAGAAGGATTTCTAAATTTCTGACTGTTCCGGTGAGCACTTTTGTGGCCATAATCTGGAAGCGGAAAAAACATAATTTCACCATAATCTGGCTGCACACAGGTGCTCCTTGTAAGATTTCTGAAAGAGGAGTGAAAATAATTAGAGTTGTCCAAGAGCCAAGGACCATGTGTGGAGAGCTTCAGAAAACCTGAAATTAGCAGGTACAATAGTTTCAAAGAAAACAATAAGTAAAGCACACAACCACCATAGCTTGTATGCACGCTCACCATGCAAGACTTCATTGCTGAAGAAAAAGCATGTTGAAGCTCAAATTTAGTTTGCTGCACAACATTTAGACCTGTGAAATACTGGGAGCATATAGTCTGGTCAATGGACCAGAATTGCACTCTTTGGATGCCATAATACACACCATGTTTGGAGGTCAAAGGGCAGTGCACATCACCCCAAAAACACCATACGAACAGTAAAGTTTGGAGGTGGGAACATCAAGGTGTGGCCCCATTTTTCTGCATATGGTTCTGGCAAACTTCATATCATTAAAGGAAGGATGAATGGAAGAATGTACCTTCTTGATAAAAATCTACTGCCATCTACGAGGATGATGAAGATGAAACCAGGGTGGACATTTTAGCAAGACAATGATCCCAAACAAAATCCAAGGAAACTCTCAATTGGTTTCAAAGAAAGAAAATAAAGCAGCTAGAATGGCCCAGCTAATCACTTGACTTGAATCCAATAGAAAATCTATGGAAAGAACTAAAGATCAGAGTTCATAGAAGAGACCCACAGAACCTTCAGATTTTGAAGACTGTGTGGAAGAATGGGCTAAAATCACACCTAAGCAATGCCTGCGATTAGTTTCTCCATACAGGAGGCATCTTGAAGCTGTCATTATCAACATAGGATTTTGTACGAAGTATTAAATAGATTTCAGTTAGCGTGTTTAATAGTTTTTCCCTGTGTCATTCCATTTTATTACACATAACTTAATTTATGAGCGTATTTGTTTTGGTTTCTTTGTATGTATGGATTACATGGGTTGTTACCGAAATATGGTGAAAATGTCAAGTCAATAAATATAAATATAAGAAATATATTTACCTAGAAAAATGCTGACCTGTTCAATACTTATTTTACCTGCTGTATATTTACTTTAAAACCAATCATGTGCAAATGAAGTAAGTAAGCAATAATCAGATTTGTATGTGATTGGTTAATTGAAGTGAATATTCACACAAATTATTTGATCTTTCTCAACTTCTTTAGTAAATCAACCTTGTTATGTAAAAGATGACCTATACATTAATGTTAATGTAATTATATATTTACTGTTCTACTGAAGATTATTAAAATCGTCGAAAGGCTTGATCTTATTAGTAAAACCTAAAACATTCGGTCTTAAATTCAGAATTTCCCCTTTTGCAGAGATCACATAAATAATTACCTAGGTCATGGTCACTTGACCATAGCAGCATACTCTTCATGAAAGTCAAAGTATTCAGTCTTTCTATTAATCTCAATTTATCCATCCCAGGAAAATTGTTAACATGTTAAAAATGTTTGCAGGGAATAAAGTCTACCTGCTAATTCACTATCCAGGAATGGCTGTAGTGCTATTCACTTAGGCTCCTTGCTGTTACAGAAAGCATGACGTTTCAAGAAGTGCCTCATTAACCAACAATGTGATTTAATTGGTGACATGTCAAGTGGAAATAGAAGAAGATACACAACACTTCTTCCAGGAATCTTCCAGGAAGCAATCACTCCCAATTAATATGTGAGGAGCTTCCATTAAGGTTAATATAGTCAAATGTCTGGCTTCAAATGTTTCCCCAGATTTCATGTGTGGCTTAGTATAGCTTTATAAATTAACATTTGCTTGAAGACCTATTTTCATAATGTACACAATCATATGTTAAAAAAACAAAATATGCAGAAAACCATGTGATTATGAATTTGTGTTTTAAAATTCAGCTATATGACCTCCAACCATTACAAAACCTTTTGTATATTGTGAGTGTGTGAGATGGGCCCTTATAACTTTACATTGCAGCTGTAAAGGTAATTTGATTGGCTCAATTCACCAAAGCTTAAATAACTTAGGGACCTATAAACAAACACACGGCAGCTTTCAGATTATACGTTTTAGCACATCACTATATAGCTGCCATGAGATATCTTTTTTTTTTTTACTGGAGTGGAAAGGCAAAAGCACAGCAGTCATTATGTGATTTTGTATTTTAAGTATTTTCATAATCCAGCATAAATTGGCCCACCCAAAGATTATGTCGTTATTATAAGGACGTGTTTATATAGTCTTTGGGTGAAAGATTGCAGAAGTTGAACCACTAGTTTTGAAAGCTGAGCCAGGCCAGGAAAAATCAGGATACAATTTGGCACTTATGGAGACTAAATGATTTCCTCTTTAGCCGCTGATTTCTACTGGGAAATGTATCCTTGGACTGAAAATTACATCCGGAAAAATGTTTATGTAGTGTTTTTCAAGTGACTGATTATTCCTCTAACCTTTAACACACACTGCCAAGGATTCTGCTTATATTAACACTTTTTCTGCTGGAGAGAGAAAAGGGACAAAAACTTGGCTGAAAAGTAATGGAGAAGGCACCAACAGCCCACAATAAAGTAAACTATGATTGTAATGTCATTTCATGAATTGCACAACAACCTAAACTGATACGTTTTCTGACTGCTTACTGCACAGCATAGAAATTAATGCATGGATTTTAGTCTGTATAAAGTGATGCATTCAGCATTGGATAAAACATCATATATTACACTGCAGTTAATCTGCTGTTGTAGAGAAATTAGAGTGGGGAAGTGTATTTATTTTTTTGCTTACTGTATTCCCATTGGAGATGTATTTACACTCATTTTCTGTTTGGTCACTGGAATAGGAATTGAGGATAAATTTCCACAAATAGTACAGAACTATAAAATTTGACACAGGTTCTAATGTTTTCCTGTACAATCCAAAACATTAAAAATAGTTGGAGTTCCAATTTAATTTCTGGGTTGCTACTTTGGGTTGTACCAATTGTTCAGTAGCGGTATTGTTCCATGGTGCAACATTTCAAATTGCTCGAAGGGAAAAACATCATTTACAGGAATTATAGCAATACCATTACTAATTCATGTGGGTTCATCATCATTTGTAGTGCTGCAATTTAAATGAGAATTTGGCCTGCTTTCTTCTCTTTGTATAGCAGGTGGAGAACAGAAGCTATGACTGTCACAGTGACTGATTCTATTATTTTAAGGGACTTTCATATGCACCTAGGAAATTAACACACTTCTTATCAGTTTAACTAGTTGGTGCCTTCTGTTATTAATGTCAAGCCCTGTTGCTTTGTTGCACAGTGATGCTGTAACTCATTTCACAATTATTTAGTCTAACTTGATGATATATGTTTCTTCCCATATCTGGAAACCTACTAAAGCAATGTAAAGTAATGCTCTGGCTGTTTTTTTTCCCCCACAAAACCCATTATTCCCTCTGTGCATGAGGCTACTGAAAGGTAGAACATGAAAAAAATATTCACTTCCTGTGAAGAGGCATTTTGCTGAACAATTTGGCTTAGTCATTTTTCTGTAACAGTAGCCAGGGTAGTAGTAAAAATCTGACAGAGGTTCTAATGATTCCTCACACTATCAAAAAAGAAACAAAATAAGCTTTGGCTGGATATAAACTTCACATATATTGTGATATGTAGCTTTTGCTTTATTGAACAGTGCCTAAATATTAAAAAGAAAATATGAAAACAGTATACTTAAAGTGGTTGTAAACCCTTACACACAACTTTTACCAACAGGTAAGCCTATAATAAGGCTTACCTGTAGGTACTAGAAATATCTTCTAAACCTGCACGGTTTCGAAGATATTTACTATATACGCTTGTGCCGACGTCATTGGTGCATGTGCACTGAAGAAAGGGCACGCCATTTCTAAAAGGCCCGTGCCGTCGGCTCCCACGTGCATGTGCGGGAGAGACGTCAGGCGACTCTGGCCATTCACAGCCGGAGTCCACAGCCCCGGAAGGAAGAGGGGGGAAGACTGAAGTGGCCACTAGCGATGCATACTAGTCCATTATGCTTTTACTTTGCAGGGAACAAAAGAGGAATTAAAACCCATCAGGGTTTACTTCCTCTTGCTGCTTTCACGGCAATACCTTATTTTCTTTTTTACAAGAGGCAGCAAATTCACAAAGCATGTTAATAGTGAGCACCACTATTTATAAAGTAGTGAATGGAACATTCACCAAACATTCACTGCAGGTGTATCTTCCTCATGCATGTGTTTTAAATTACAATGATTGATTCACCTGTTGTAAGTGTCACATTCACTGCTTTATAAATTTTCCTGTAAGGCCTCATATGCCCAAAGGAAGGCTGTGTTTGCCTACATAGGGGTGCACAGATGTTCCATGCAGGCAGTCCCATTCATTTCAGTTGGGATGCAGCAGCTGCATGGACACAGCTGCTGCTTACAATTTGACAGCCTCATGGATTGTGGATGCACAGCCCCGAATGCACATTGCCTGCATTTCAGGCCATGCACCTGTACTCACACAGTGGTCAGATGGGAGCAGCAGCTGTATCCATGCAGCTGCTGCCTCCCAGTTGAAAGGAATGAGACTACCTGCATGGGTATGTGCGGAACACCTGTGCACGCCCATGTGGGCAAACACAGCCCTCGCAGGGGTGTATGCTAAATGTATGCCCCATGTGAACGAGGCCTTAGACTAGGTTCACATCTGTGCGAGTGGTGCCACTGTGGGACCCACACAAATTCCCACAGCTGCAACCACCCGCTCAGTGAAAAGCCGCACGCCACCCTCACTGGAAACCGCACCTGCACTGGAAGCCCCGCTGTACTAGTGGCTTGCGTGTTGGCTGCGATTTCCAAAGTAGTGCAGGGACTTCTTTCGTACATATCTCGAGGCAAGGCAGCCCATTCAGATGAATGGGCTGTCGTGCCTGCACAAACCGCAGCCCGCATGGTCGCGTCGATGTGAACTAAATAAATCCCTGAAATTAGAAAAGAGAAATTAATCATAAAAGTGATATTGATGCCTGTAAAGTAATTGTTTAACTCTTCATTATAATTAAAGATGAAACATGATTGATTGCTACTGTTATCAACTTCAGCCCCTAAATGCAGTAATTTATTATTCAGTGTCTTATGAATTGTTGTGATGTTTCTATTACACACATGAAAGCTAATTGAGTTTTTATTTGCTGCGTACCTCTGGCCTTTTTTTTTATGTTCTGGAATTGGCATATGTTTTATTGCAGTACTATTATTTATTTTTTTTCCAAGTTCAAAAAACACTAGTTTAGCCTTGGAAAGCTGCACTAGCGCTGCTGTTTTAACTTTTAATAGTAGACATATTTAAATATATCTAATTTGTCTTAACAGTTCTACAGGATGTAAAATGTGCTTATCTGGCCTTAATTTTAAAAAAATTGTTCTTCACAGAAGAAAAAGACATAAATGTCAGCAGTGCCCTGTTTTATGTTTGCATCATAAGTCTGTCTGTTTATTGTGTCTGCATGTTAGTGGCGTCTGTGAGTAAGTCTTGCTTTTTTCCCTTTATGTGATAGAGGATAACGTTTGATTTTTTTTTTTTTTTTACTATATACAATATTTGTATGAGTGTGAATAACAAATTCATTTGTGTGCAATTATAGGAAATGTACTTATTTCAAATCTTGTATAAATGTTTACTTCTGAATAAACTTGTAATCAAAATGTTTCTTTTCTGGTTGGCTTAAAAGGTTTCATTTGCAAAGCTGGCTTGTTCTGTACTTACAAGCAGACTGGTTGTCAAGGTGAAAAAAATAAACAAAGAAATAAATAAATGTTAGGTCGCCATTCAAAAGAAGAGTAATAATACCTGTACAGATAATATGTCTCTGATATCTATTGTTTTGCAGCACTACATGTGCTGAAGAAATTCCAGTGTTCAAAACTTCTGGGTATTTGAGATACCTTCTTCCCCTGCTGTGTTTCCATGTTTCAGTTGTTACTTTACTACTGTGTCTCTGTAGAGTACTGATTTGGTGGCTGATGGGTGGAACCATAGTGCACTACATGGGGGCGCTGGCATAAAGCACATCCTGGAAGTGTCAAATGATGATGATTTGTTGGCTGGTGCAGCTCAGCAAGACAGCAGAGATCAGAGGCATGGGTGGTGGGACAGACATTCCTCCCTCCCTCCTTCCCCGGCCGTCGGGCCAATAGGGGAAAGGAGCAGAGCCTCACGCATGAGCAGTAGGGTGCACGGCGTGAAGCCATAAGGCTAAACTGCCGGGTTCCCTTACTCGCAATGGAGGCGGCATGCATCCAACAGCTGCGGTGTCGACATTGCTGGACTCCAGTACAGGTAAGTGTCCGATTATTAAAAGTCAGCAGCTGCAGTATGTGCAGCTGCTGGCTTTAAATTTCTGCAGCAGTGGGCGGAACTCCGCTTTAATCACAGTTCATTCATGATTCAGCATGCGAGGGGGCAATTACTTTTTCACATAGGCCCAGGCAGATTTGAACAGCTTTTTTCCCTAAGACCCCTTTCACACTGGACTGGTGCCCTAGCAGGAGGGGGAAAAAAGTCCTGTAGCAGCATCTTCGGAGCGGTGAAGTGAAGGAGCGGTGTATACAGCACTTCTTCACCGCTCCTGCCCATTGAAATCAATGGGGCAGCGCGCATATATAAAAATTGCATCTTGGAATTACTTGGCTTATCTTTGTGTATTATTAAAATGTGTTTGATGATCTGAATCATTTAAGTGTGAGAAATATGCAAAAAAAAAAACAGGAAGGGGACATATATTTTTTCACACAACTGTATGTATTTTTTTTTTTTAATTAATAATTACAATTGCATTATTTTCTTTTTTTTCTTTAGTGTTGATTCAAATATTCCACCTTAATCTGTAGGCACTGTTTGACTAAATATTTAAAGAGTAACTCCCCTGCGGGTGATCTATGTACATTACAAGGATTTTAACAGACTTTGTTGCAGATTTCTACATTTTGTCATTCTGAAGAAATCCCTGTGTGTTTGTGTCCAAGTGGGAAAGTGAGTCCAATGGGAGTGGTTTCATCATTATCATTCAGCTGCTGCACCTGCAGGGCTCGCATCCCTTTAGACGTCAATTTCCTATTGGGAGTATCTCACCAAAAATGAAATTTTTGTTACAGGGAATGCCTGAAATCTGACTTGTATCTTAGTGCAGACTTCTGGGAAAATCAGTGAGCCAATCACACAAGCAGGAAATTATGTTTATGGGGGGCATTCTGTGTACAGAACACATCCAGGTAGCGATATTGCATTGCATTTTACAGAAAATGACAGAGCTGCAGATTAAAAAAGGTAAGATTATTTTTTTTAATAACATTCAATTACAATATGACTTGTGTCGCAATTGTATACAGTATACTATTTTTTCATTAGTTGCAATTTTTTCCCCACAAAAGTGGAGTTACCCTTTAATGTTTGCACGTTCAAATATGTTGAAAAAGTCAATTGCTGCAGGGTGTACTTAGTTTTTTACATGACCGTGCGTGTGTGTATATATTTATATATATATATATATATATATATATATATATATATATATTGGTTGCTAGTATGCATGAGTAGGTGACTGTATTATTGATGTATTATTCAGATCAGTAGTCTCATCTTTCCTATGAGTGGAGGAAAAATTCTCCAAATGTGTCTTGATAATCTCTTGAACTTCAGTATGTATTTGAACTTGACAACCTCCAGTGTTTTGGAAAGACTGCACACTAAAATGGCTTCTAACAAAAACCTCTTTAAATAAACATATTAGGAGGTCAGTAAACTTTTTCCCTTCTACTTCCAGATGCCTGCTGTCAGTCACGGCAATTGGAGGTGAGTGTAAATCTAGGAGAGGAAGCTGTAAGATAAATGGGAGTGGGTAACTTTATTTATGTTTGCTGAACTGAGGTACTCTCTGATGATAACTTTGCTGAACAATTCCAATGTAACCTAACAAACCAGCATATCTTTTTATTACTGCAAACAAACTATTTTTGTGTTTGGAAGATTTATCTGATTATGTTTTTCTACTTCTTACATTTGTTTATTATAGATTAAATGAGATAATTCTACAACCCTAATTTCAAAAAGTTTGGATGTTGTGCAAAATCTACATAAGAACAGAATGCAATGATTTTTCTAATTAGCTCATATTTTATTTACAATAAAAGAAAAAAAAATCAAATGTTTAAACTGAGAAAATGTACCGTTTTAAGAAAAAGAATAAGGTATTTTGAAATTGATGGCAGCAAAAAAGTTGGGACGGAGCAACAAAAAGCTGCCGAAGTACAACCCCAATTCCAAAAAAATTTGGGACAAGGCCATATTTACAACACTCTGTAAACGCGTTGGAACTGAGAAAAACAGTTGCGGGAGTGTTAGGAGAGGAATGTGGTCCCATTCTTACCTGAACATATGCTGCTCTAAACCTGTATCTTTCAGATGTGCAAACTGCCCATTCCATATGCGCTACTACACCCCCAAACCATCAGACATTCAGGCTTTTGAACTGAGCACTGATAACAAGCCAGTAGGGTCCCTCTTTAGTCCGGAGGACACATCACCCATGGTTGCCAAAAAGAATGTAAAATTTTGATTTGTCTGCCCACAGAACAGTTTTCCACTTTGCAACAGACCATTTTGAATGAGCTTTGGCCTAGAGAAGATGGCAACGTTTATGGATCATGCTTCTTCTTTGCCTGATAGAGGTTTAACTTGCATTTCTGGATGGCAGAGCGAACTGTGTTCACAGACAGTGATTTTTGGAAGTATTCTTTGTTTTGCTTTGTTTTGTTTTGCTTTTTGTTGCCTTGTCCCTACTTTTTTTAATGGCTTGCCGACTAGCCGTCATCATTATTCTGCAGCAGGTCGGCATGATCCCGCATGCCATCATAGATATATGTCGGCTTGTGGGATCGGGACAGCAGGCGTGCGCATGCGCCCGCTGCACTGCAGGGGTGCCGATGCTCGTGGACCGTTGGCCACGATCGATCATGGGCACGAGAGGCAGAACAGGGACGTGTGTGTATAAACACACAAATTCCTGTTCTGTTCTGTGAGGAGAGACAGATCGTGTGTTCCTAATAACTAGGAACCACAATCTGTAATTTCCTCTAGTTCAGTCCCCTCCCCCTACAGTTAGAAACACACACAGGGAACACAGTTAATCCCTTGATCGCCCCCTACTGTTAACCCCTTCCCTGCCAGTGACATTTATACAGTAATCAGTGCATTTTTATAGCACTGATTGCTGAATAAATGTCAAAGGTGTCCGATGTGTCCGCCATAATGTCACAGTTCCGTTAAAAATCGCAGATCACCGCCATTACTTAATAATAATAAAAATGCTATAAATCTATTCCCTATTTTGTAGACGCTATAACTTTTGCGTAAACCAATCAATATACGCTTATTGCGATTTTATTTTATTAAAGATATGTAGAAGAATACATATCGGCCTAAACTGAGAAAAAATTAGCTTTTTAAAAAAAAAATGGGGATATTTATTATAGCAAAAAGTACAATATATTGTGTTTTTTTCAAAATTGTCGCTCATTTTTTTTTTTATAGCGCAAAAAATAAAAACCACAAAGGCGATCAAATACCCCCAAAAGAAAGCTCTATTTATGGGAAAAAAGGAAGTCAATTTTGTTTAGGTGCAGCATCGCACGACCGCGCAATTGTCAGTTAAAGCGATGTAGTGCCAAAGCGCAAAAAATGGCATTCAGCAGCCAAATCTTCCGGGGCTGAAGTCGTTAAACATTTTGCTGCCAACAATTTCAAAATTACCTTTCAAAATTCTCTAAAAATGGTGCATTTTCTCAGTTTAAACATTTGATGTTTTCTAGGTTCTATTGTGAATAAAATATGGGTTTATGCGATTTGCAAATCATTGCATTCTGTTTTTATGTAAATATTATACATTGTCCCAACTTCTTTGGAATTGGGGTTGTACAAAGTTAAAGTGATTTGAGCGAACCTCCTCTTCTCGAGTCCCCCGCCGGAGCTCCTGCCTTTCCTCTGTCCAGTGCCTCCACAGGAAGCCGCTTCCCATGAGGGCAGTCTGCATGCTCGCTCCCAAGCTCCGCTGCTGCATCCATTGACACAGACAGCAGGACTTGGCCCCTGCCCACCGCTTCCCCCTCATTGGCTTTGATTGACAGAACTGGGAGCCAATGACTCCTGGTGCCCCAGCAAAGCCAGTGAGACCCAGAAGTGAGGGAAGAGAAGAGCTGCAGACATGCACAAAATGAATGCAAGGAATGCATTAAGATAAAAATTGTTTAGACTTTAGAACCACTTTAAGTTCCATTAACCACTTGCAGACCACAATACGTATGTGTTGCGGTATGCACGTGGTTTACCGGGATTATGGCTGAAGAAATCAGTCATACCCCGGTATTGTTTTTTTTTGCAACATCTGGCTTTCTCATGAAAGCGGTCAGAGTGGCTCATGAGCTGCTGGAACACTTTCCAAAACGGGGGGGGCGCATATGTAAACGGTATTTGCACCGCACATGTGAGGTATCGCCACGAACGTTAGAGCAAGAGTAATAATTCTAGTGCTAGACCTCTGTAACTCTAAACAGGTAACCTGTAAAGGCATTTAAAGCGTCGCCTATGGAGATTTTTAAGTACCGTAGTTTGTCGCCGAACCACGAGCGTGTGCAATTTTAAAGTGTGACATGTTAGGTATCTATTTACTTAACATAACATCAGCTTTCACATTTTACAAAACAATTGGCAAAAAAATTGTGTTTGCAAAACCGCTGCGTAAATACTGTGTAACATAAAAAATTGCAACAATCGCCATTTTATTACCTAGGGTCTCTGCTGCAAAAAAAACCCAACATGTAGAATGTTTGGGGGTATAAGTAATTTTCTAGAAAAAATACTGATTTAAACTTGTAAACAAAAAGTGCCAGAAAAAAACCTGGTCTTCAAGTTGTTAATTTACTTTTACAGTGGTTTCTATCCAAAAAAAATATTTTTTCACTTTTGAATTAAGTGTGTAAGGATTAGTTCTGTCTGATGTTTACTGCTGTATCTGCCCCAGCTGGGGAGATTCACCCACTCTGTTCCGGTGACCATTGTCACTGGGACAGAAAGTAATAGGTGATCCAAAATGTTACAGTTGTCACCAGCACAGGAAAAGATCTTCCAATGAGTCTTGATTAGAACTGTCTAAAAGAGATTTCCACTCCTCCATTCTCCATTGATACAGACAGCAAAAATACACTGGCTGGTTTTCTAAACATACTGTATATTGTCAAAAGTTTTGGTACGCCTGCCTTTACAGGCACATTTATATATTTTATTTCAGGTACTTATATAGCGCCGTCAATTTACGCAGCGCTTTACATATACATTGTACATTCACATCAGTCCCTACCCTCAAGGAGCTTACAATCTAAGGTCCCTAACTCACATTCATACATACTAGGGACAATTTAAACAGGATCCAATTAACCTACCAGCATGTCTTTGGAGTGTGGGAGGAAACCGGAGTACCCGGAGGAAACCCACGCAGGCACAGGGAGAACATGCAAACTCCAGGCAGGTAGTGTCGTGGTTGGGATTCGAACCAGTGACCCTTCTTACTGCTAGGCGAAAGTGCTACCCACTACACCACTGTGCCGCCCTACATGAACTTTAATAGCATCCCAGTCTTAGTCCATAGGGTTCAATATTGAGTTGGCCCACCCTTTGCAGCTATAACAGCTTTAACTCTTCTGGTCCAAATCATTTGGTGGAGGGGGATTATGGTGTTCGGTTGTTTTTCAGATGTTGGGTTTGGCCCCTAAGTTCCAGTGAAGGGAACTCTTAAGTCGTCAGCATACCAAGACATTTGTATGCTCCCAACTTTGTGGGAACAGTTTGGGGATGGCCCCTTCTTGTTCCAACATGACTGTGCACCAGTGCACAAATAATTTCCATAAAGACATGGATGAGTTTGGGGTGGAGGAACTTGACTGAACTGAACAGAGTCCTGACCTCAACCCGATAGAACATCCACATCAGTGCCTGACCTCACAAATGCGCTTTTGGAAGAATGGTCAAACATTCCCATAGACACACTCCTAAACTTTGTGGACAGCCTTCCCAGAAGAGTTGAAGCTGTTATAACTGCAAAGGGTGGGCCAACTCAATATTGAACCCTACAGACTAAGACTGGGATGCCATTAAAGTTCATGTGTGTGTACGTAAAGGCAGGCGTCTTAATACTTTTGACAATATAGTGCAGGGGTCTTTAAATTGGCGGGCCTCCAGCTGTTGTGAAACTACAAGTCCCATGATGCATTGCAAGGCTGACAGTTACCAGCATGACTCCCTCAGGCAGAGGCATGATGGGACTTGTAGTTCCACAACAGCTGGAGGGCCACCAGTTTGAGACCCTCTGATATAGTGTATATTCGATGAAAAACAAAATAAAAAAATATATATATTTAGAACTTAAAAAGCACCCAGAGTGCTATGACAACATCATGATTATTATAGGAGGTCATCACATTGAAATGCACCATTTCTCCAGCTGGTGACCTTGTCATACATGATGATACTTACTACATGTTGTCCTCATATATGAAGAGGAGTTATTTCTGTTTCCTGTAGCAACTGCTCAGTGTAGAAACCTTTGCTATGAGCAGCTCAGTTCTTTCAGGCCTTTACATGAGGTCCACTATGTAGGTCCAGAGGTCCAGGCCTGAGAATGCACTTTGTATCAGACAGAATGGCATTCTACTTGATGCAATAAGCCTTGTGCTTGGTTAGATCTTTGCTTTCTGAACCTTCTGTTCCTCTGCAACTTTATAAACAGATAACTTTTTTTATAACCTTATTCTACTTTTTGTAAAAGAACACTTACTATCCAATACTTTTGTTATGTTGTTATTCTATAGAAGTAAAGGAAAGTAAACATACATTTGTATGTTATGAGTTTAAGGCTACTTAACAGATAAAGACACTAACACCATTTGTGGCACTGGATTATGTTAAAAAGAATGTCAGACTCAAAGAAATATTTTTTTTCTATATTGACGCTTAACTCAAAAACTGAGCAAGATGTTTAAAAGCCTGGTATTAAACCTTATTTTTGATTTATTTCATCTTTGTAAACGATTTGACAGCTGTGCATATCCCTTAGTCCTTTGGCGCTGCGAATGTGGGGCACCCAGCAGAGTTCCTGACGGAAACTGTTGACCTTTCTTGTGTAGTTTCTGCACTGTCTCGTTAAACATCTGGAACGCAGCATGCTCTCAAAGCGTTTCACAACATGATTTTGCATTTACATCACTACAAACAAAGCAGATAGATTCATAGATAGACAGATGAATGTAACCAATATAAAAAGTTGCAGCGTATGAAAAAGTGCTCAGAATGACAGCAAAAATATGAATCAATACAAAAAGAAAAGAAATAGACAAACTGTAGTTAATTAAATATACTTTGCTGTAAACCAGATCAGCTGAATGCACAATAATAAGAAACCACAATGTGAACAGAGCCCAGGGTCAAGCTGAGAACACTCAATACGCTGCACTAAAACATCTGATTACCTCAGAAAATTTAAGGCAGTTTCCAAAAAATTTGGTAACTATTAGGAGACTTCCTATTCCAGTTCCGGATCCCAGCCTCTAAGTTGAAAGGGGAATGGAGGCGAGTTAAGCTTTTCTGCAGTTTTCCAATGGAAGGAGAAGGAGGGGGGTTGAGTTTGGCAGCTTGTTTGACTAAAGAGCAAATCACGCAAAGCATTGCTAGACAGGAAACACTTCTGAGAGCGAGTGTTTTGATAGAGGATCAGGAGATAGGGCAAAAAACTGTGAACTTTATGTGCAACCACAGCCAGAGTTACATGGAATGGCCACCTGAGGGCTCGCAGAGACGAACGGAAATGAAAGGATCATTTAAGTGAGAAAGGAATCAGACTCAATTTTCTGCAGTCCCAAGTTTTTCCTGTGCATGACAACGTCACATTCTCGCTAGAATATGTTGCATTCCTTTGAAAAATAGTAGCATGATTTAGAATGTTATTTCTTCACTACAAGAATAATAGTCACAAAGCACAAGGAAAAAGGATCAGCGTTTCTCTATAATGTTAAATGTCTAAAGTGTTTGTTATATTAATGGATAAGAAATATGCAGCTGAAAGTTTCTGACAACCTAACAAAATACTGACATATTCATTTTCACACAATGAGTGACATTTTAAAAACTATATATGGATGAAATCTAGACTTTTTTTTGCTGACTTCTATGCTTTTTTTACTGATTTTTGAGTTCTTACATAAAATATTAAAAATAATATAATTTCTTTAGTGTATTTCTCCCATGGGGATGGAAGACTTTGTCAGGTATTTAGGGCTGCAACCAACGATTATTTTCATAATTGATTAGTTGGCCGATTATTGTTTCAATTAATCGATTAATCAGATAATTGAATTGTATTGTAATGGTACTGTATGCCCTAATGTTGTAAAGCGCTGTAGGCGCTATATAAATCCTGTATAATAATAATAATAATTTTAAAAAACCCAAAAAAGTGTAGTGTATAATTTAGTTAACCACTTCAGCCCACGGAAGAATTTACCCCCTTCCTGACCAGAGCACTTTTTGGGATTCGGCACTGCGTCGCTTTAACTGACAGTTGTCGCTGACGCTGCACCAAAACAAAATTGACGTCCTTTTTTCCCACAAATAGAACTTTCTTTTGGTGGTATTCGATCACCTCTGCGTTTTTTATCTTTTGCGCTATAAACAAAAAAAGAGCGGCAATTTTGAAAAAAAAGCAATATTTTTTACATTTGCTATAGTAAATATCCCCCAAAAATATATAAAAAAACACTTTTTTCCTCAGTTTAGGCTTATATGTATTCTTCTACGTATTTTTGGTAAAATAAAATCGCAATAAGCGTATATTGATTGGTTTGCACAAAAGTTATAGCGCCTACAAAATAGGGGTTAGTTTTATGGCATTTTTATTTTATTTTTTTTTATTAGCAATGGCGGCGATCTGCGATTTTTATCGGGACTGTGACATTATGGCAGACACATTGGACATTTTTTACACTATTTTACACCTAGGGAGTGATTCTAACTGTGAGGGAGATGGACTTCAACACACAGGACAGTGATCACTGCTCTCGATGACAGAGATCACTGTCCTGTTACTAGGTATAACGGAGAAATGCTTTGTTTACAAAAGCATCTCCCCATTCTTCCTCTCCGTGACATGATCACGGGCACCCGGCGGACATCGAGTCCGCGGGACCCACGGTCACGGAGACTGCAGCGGGTGCTCGCGACACCACTTCTTAAAGGGGATGTACCTGTACGCCCTTTTGCCTGCCAGTGCCATTCTGACAATGTACATTGGCTTGTGCTGGTCGGCAAGCGGTTAATATGTAAAGTTTAAAAAAAGACAATTTATTCTCGAATATCTATATGCAGTGGTAAATATAAACAACCAGCTCTATGGTTAGGGAACAAAATATCTTATCAATTCTGATAATAACAGAATATATATATATATATATATATATATATATATATATATATATATATATATATATATATATATATACATACACACCATTAGGAGGTTGAATCTGTTACATATCAGACTCAGATCAAAATTTTTATCTAAAGGACAAAAAAAAATAAAAAATTAAGAAGCCTTAAAAATGTTGTTTTTCAGATTTTCAGACAGGACTGTATAATATTATTATGCATGACAGACTCCTTTGTCATGGACAGGAGGTAGCTTAATACAAGCTACCTGCGCCTGCTGTTACTTATGCTGGCAATACACAAACAAATGTTTCCTTCTAAGATGTACATTTTAAGAAGGTTCAATTTTCCAATCGTTAGTGGAGTCAAATGGATGTTAGTTTTCGACCACAGTGACAGGAAAATTCAAAGAAGCAAAAAAAAAATATATTGATTAAATTAATTTTCGGACAGTGTATGTGGCTTTCGTTCATTCACCGAATGTACAAAGACTTTTTGTACGAATATTCGTACAAATGTTCTTGAACAAAAATCAATATGTGCAAGACATTTAGTAGTAGTGGCATGCTTTTTTTTTTTTGTTTTGTTTACAAAAGTTTTTATTGGAAGATCAATTAAAAAAAGTGGTACAAAGCAGATAATTATATTCAATAAAATGATATTGTGCAACATATCACATAAAGAAAAGTTATTGGGGAAAAAAGGAAACTAGGAGGAGGCTAACATTGTCTAGGCCAGTGGTTCTCAACTCTGCTAATGCCGTGACCCCTTGATAAAAGTTGTCGGGACCCCTAACAGTAAAATTATTTTTGTAGCATGGGTTGCCAGCACCGAAGGCAAGACAAGTAATTTGCGCCCCTAACCCACGGACATTTAGTGCTCCCCGAGTGCCTTCCACTCGTATAGTATTAAAACCTCTTATGGTACATTTTTCTTTCCCTTTTATCTCTCTATCCTAATTTCTTGTTTTTTTTCCCCCATCACCCTCTCTAGCCGTCTTTCTTGTTCTTTCTCTTATTCTTTCTCTCCCTTTTTCTTTGTTTCTCCACCTTTTTTTCTCTCCCTTCCATGTATTCTCTATTTTTATTCCTTGGTGGGCAGTGGGGGGGAATGGGATGAGTGGCATTGCTAGTGGGGTGATGGGATCAGTGGCAGTCCTGGGGGAAGTTCTGGTCAGCCAACTTAGGTGCTCTTGATCAATGTCATCTGCTGATCTGAGAACTGTAGTGGGGACTTTTAATGGCAACTATAATAACAGGTAGTGTTACTCACTGTGTCTTCGGCTTCACTGTGTCTACAGCTCTGTGGTGTCTTGCAGCAGTGACACCTATGCCGAAATCAGGAGATAGGGTCTCCTCCAGCCCCTCCCACTTCACATTCCTCACCAGGCAGCTGACCTCTAGTCTCTGCCCCCCCACCCATGCCGTGAACTGAATGGGTGGCTGCGAAGAGGCTGAGTGGGCGGCCGCGGGCTCTAGGAACAGCCCAGCGGGGTGGCTACGGGCTCCAGAGAGAGCCCTGCTGGGCGGCCGTGAAAAGGCTGGCAGAGTGGTGCGGGCTTCAGGAATAGCCCAGAATTTGGTGACCCCTGGCAAATCGTCATTCGACCCCCGAGGAGGTCCCGACCCCCAGGTTGAGAACCACTGGTTTAGGCAATATCGGCATGCTTTTTTTTTTATCACCTGTCATGATGGGGTTAAAAAAAAATAGCCCTTTATAGTACACAAACAGTACAAAATCACTACTATAAGGGGTTAAAGCGCTTGTATACCCTTTTTTTAATTTTTACCTACATGTAAACCTATAATAAGGCTTACCTGTAGGTAAAATTAATATCTCCTAAACCTGTACGATTTAGGAGATATTCACTTTGCACGCAGAAGCTGACATCAGCGGCGCATGCACTGTGAAGGCCGGCTGCCGGAAGATTAATCGTGGCTCCGGCCACTCACAGCGCCCGAGCCACAAACCCGGAAGAAACGTAGAGGGCAAAATGTCAGCTCCCTCGGCGTGGACTGGGATCAAATGCCGGCGCTTCATTCTAAGGTGAGTATTTCATAATGAGCTAGTATGCGCTGCATACTAGCTCATTATGCCTTTGCCTTACAGGTTTATTTGTTTTATTTTCTCTGCGGGTATACAACCGCTCTAATTTATGCTGCAAAACAGTGAAAGTAATAATAATATTTATACATCATATGTCATATATAGAATAAATATACCCACCAAGTAGGATATACAGGGTATTTTAACTGGGAGTCAGTCATGAAGCTATATAAAGGGTGGATGATGGATATAAATCTTTTATATTAAAGTATTATTAAAGTAGTACTGAAGGCTGAAACTTTTTTGCATGTATATAATTTCAATTATAATGCACAATACTACTAAACTTTTACTTTAAATGTAATTATAATGCCCTTTATTACATCCATTCTATCAGCCTCCACCTTCTCTAAGTGTTCAGATGCTGATCTTCCCTGCACAGAGCCCTTAAAGTGATTGTAAATGTTGTTTTTTTTCTTTTTTTAAACAAATGTGTTATACTTACCTGCTCTGTGTAATGGTTTTGCACAGAGCACCTCTGATTCTCCTCTTCTGGGGTTCCCCCCTGCCCGCACTTCTGTCTCCTCCTGCCTTCAGAGTGCCCCTACAGCAAACCGAAAGTATAGTATCGTGTGCCCATATAGCAAGGAAAAAAAAACTTCTGTCTTTAGAATCACTCACTTGCTTCTCCTGCCCAGGACTACATGTCCCATGAAGTATTGCTCCTCACACATACACAAGCTCTTATTCACTTACTGACATGTATGGATGCTGTACTGCGCTGTATGTGTGCTGCACTGTGTATACTGACATGTATGGACGGTGTACTGAGCTGTATGTGTGCTGCACTGTATTTTCTGATATGTAAACAAATAATACATTCTGTGTGCAGGTCAGCTAATCGGCTGACCAACCAATCGATTATGAAAATAGTTGACCACTATTTTTATAATCAATTATGTCAATTAGTCATTTCAACCCTACAGGTATTGCTGTAAGGATGGCCATAGATTATGCGTTTTTTTTCCCTTCAACCATGGGTGAGAACCAAATGAGTATAACATGTCCACGAGTAGAGGGAGCATGTGGGAGTATGGCTAACAAGAGGTTCTTTATTAATGAGTAGGCTGATTTTAATGGATATCCACCATTTAACTGGAAGCTAGCATAAAAAGAGAAGAATTGGGGTGATGTAGCAGTGAATGGGTTGGTGGGTGGGTAGCCTGTCTGCTGCATTCTGCATCAGCTGAAAATTCCATAGTTGTAGAGTAACCCAGTTTAGATGAAACAAAAACATGGACCAATTTTAGAAAATTGCTTAAATACTATTATATGGCAGAAGGAAGGACTCGGTGGCAGTTGATACCTGTTGCTTAATCAATAGGTTAATGTCCAGGATCAGATCTAGGCTGTGCACAAGGTCTGAGAACATAAGTGTTGTAATTCCCAAAGTTTAAACCAGCTGGGTGAATTTGCTGCTACTTTGATTTAAGCCTTTGTCCTCAAATTTCAAGCACTTCCATTTTGTTTGGGTTCAGTTTCAGCCAGTTACAGTTCATGCATTTATGTAAGTCAGGAAGACACTTGTCGATCTTAGTCATCGGGTCACCAATGTCTGCTTTGAAAGACAGGTAGAGTTATGTGTCATCTGCATAGCAATGGTAGCTAGGACCATGATGTTAGATAATCGTGAGAAGGATAAGTGTATTCCTGTTGTTACTATTTGTGATCGGCCTGACAAGGAGATTCTGAATAAGCACTATACCCACTAGATCAGGGATATGCAATTAGCGGACCTCCAGCTGTTGCAAAACTACAAGTCCCATCATGCCTCTGCCTCTGGGTGTCATGCTTGTGGCTGTCTGAGTCTTGCTATGCCTCATGGGACTTGTAGTTCTGAAACAGCTGGAGGTCCCCTAATTGCATATCCCTGCTCTTGACCACAGAGCAGCTTTAAGAGATCCTGTATGATGTTATAGTTCAAGCTGTCAAATGTGGCAGAAAGATCAAGAAAAATATGGATGGAGTATTCTCCTTTGTCTTTACCCAATAGATTTTTCTGAAATCACATTTAATATTTCAAAGAGGTTTTTTTGTCAGCCAGGCCTATAATCTGTTAGTACCTGCCTTTTCAAACACATTTCCTAAAAAGGAAACACCTGTAATTTTTCTGGAACCATGTGATGGTTTTCAGTAATGGCTGCCTCAAGTTGGTGTGCGAAGATCCCTGTATTGAGAGCATTTCATAGTTGTTTTGGACTGTTTGTCTAATGTGGCTAATGCATGGTAGTAGTGGGTCTGTTGGACCTGGTTCAAGCTCACATGTAGTTTGACAGAGCCCTGTGATGTTTAGCACAGTTTCTTCAATATCAGTGTTATCAAGTGTGGTCCAAAGGCTTGTTGATGTAAAGTCTGTACTACTGAGCCCTTGGGGTTCTGCGGATTTTTCAGACCTAATTCTATCTCTTACTGAGAATGCTTTGTTGCTAAAGTAATGGACAAAGTCCCCACATGTTTCCTGCGAGAGGTTCAGAGTTTTAGGCAACTTGGTTTGCACAACATTTCCAGTGTGGAAGAATTGAGCGGGTCTTTTTCTTGTTGCTATTTCGTGTGATAAGTATTTTGAGTTATTTTTTAATGCAATAATGGTCTAATCCTTAAGCTGTGAATTAAGGGATTTTTTGGCCTGCTCAGCATGTGTTTTCTTCCATTGCCTTTCAGACTGTGTCTCTTCGCTTTCATTTGTTTTACAGTCCGATCATACAGTACCTGACCGCGAGATTGTGTTTCCAGCGCGATCCCATCGCGCTGGTTCTCGGCGACAGGATACTGTGCATGTCGCGCTGGCTCACTCAGGAAAGGAAAACTTTTTTTCCTTTGCGATGAGTGACAGGCAGTGCTGACAGCTGTCTGGTATGAATCCTGAGGGGGAACGCCGCGACAAATTTTAAATGAAAAAACCGGCGTGGGTTCCCCCTAGGGACATACCAGGCCCATAGGTCTGGTATGGATTGTAAGGGGAACCCCCTTACGCTGAAAAATTGGCATGGGGGTCCCCCAAAATCCATACCAGACCCTTTCCTGGCCAGCACGCAGCCCGGCCGGCCAGGAAAGGGGGTGAGGACGAGCGAGCGCCCCCCCCTGAGCCGTACCAGGCTGCATGCCCTCAACATGGGGGGGTGGGTGCCTTGGGGGAAGGGGGGAGCCTTGCGGGCCCCCCCACCCCAAAGCAGCTTGTCCCCATGTTGATGAGGACAAGGGCCTCTTCCCGACAACCCTGGTTGTTGGTTGTCGGGGTCTGCGGGCAGAGGGTTTATCGGAATCCGGGAGCCCCCTTTAATAAGGGGGCCCCCAGATCCCGGCCCCCCACCCTATGTGAATGAGTATGGGGTACATGGTACCCCTACCCATTCACCTAGGGAAAAGTGTCAATAAAAAAAACACAGTACACAGGTTTTAAGAGTAATTTATTAGGCAGCTCCGGGGTCTTCTTCCGACTTCTGGGGGGGGTCTTCTTCCGACTTCTCCCGGTGTTCCGCCTCTTCTCCCGGGCCCCTCCGCTATCTTCTTCCAGCTCTTTTGCCAGCGGGGGCCCGGTCTGCTGCCGCTGTCTTGTCGCCGCTGTCTCATCGCTTTGTCGCTTCTTCTCTTCTTCTCTTCTTCCGATGTTGACATGACGCTCTCTCCGGCTGGAATGCTTTGTGCGAGCTGCGGAGCCATTTATATAGGTGGTGCCCCGCCCCTTGTGACGTCACGGTCCCAGCATGCGCAGGGACTCTGGCGTCATAAGGGGTCGTGACTCCAGAGTCCCTGCGCATGCTGGGACCGTGACGTCACAAGAGGTTTTTTTCATTTAAAATTTGGCACGGCGTTCCCCCTCAGGATTCATACCAGACAAATAAATGCGGCGAGATTGACACAATATCGTGGTCACCTATTGTACTAAGCCACGGTATAGGGGTGTGAGGGGAGAGACATGATTTTGACAGGAACAAAAGCAGAAGTGGTAATTTTGTTGTATAGGTTGTTGCATTGTATAGAAAGAGTTCCTATTTCTGATTTGTATAGAATGGAAGATCAGTACAGGTATTCACAAGGTGGTGATCTCACCATACAACTGGGTTTGTAGTTAGATCAGTTATTTTGAGTCCCAAATGGAAAACAAGGTCAAGTGTTGACCTTTAATGTGAGTGACAGTAGAAACAGATGATACTTCTTGAGTGAATCCCAGTGCTGTCATGGTGAGTTGTTCTTGTCCAAATTGAGATTGCTTCTCATCTCTCAAGGGATTTAAATCTCCAAGGATGACTAATCTACAGCCAGCACAGTCATAATCCTACTTATTTCCAGAAGAAAAGTTTTTCTATTACCCCGGTGATAGGTAGATAAGTAACATTTTAAAGCTCATTTTAATTAACTTGTTCAGTTATGGGGTGACAGCACTCCTTCCATCTGTCTCCCAATTGCTTGTCACCCTGTTACCCATGTGCTACCAATTGAGACTACAAGTGACTGTTCCTAAAGACATTGTGCAGTCATTTTCCTCCAATGCCACCACCAGGAAGCCTATTGTGCAGCCACCGATGAAGCATGCGTATGTAGACTGGAGGTGGCTGCAAAGAAGCTGTAAGATATTAGCATGAGATGCAAAAGAGAAAAAAGTATTTTGTCCTTAATACTTCTCCTTTAAATTACAAAATGAATGAAGAAAAATATGTACTTTTTCAGTACCCAAAAACACACATAAATCAATATTTAAATCACACAAAACAATAATGAATGCATGTGGCATTAAAAATATCCCACCCCCAAGTACTGCAAGGACATAGGTGTGAAAAAGCTTCAGATTATATGGCAGTGATGGCGAACCTTGGCACCACAGATGTTTTGGAACTACATTCCCATATTGCTCAACTAGACTGCAGAGTGCATGAGTATCATGGGAAATGTAGTTCCAAAACATCTTGGGTGCAGAGGTTTGCCATCACTGTTATATTGGAAGGTTAATTGATTAGGTGATCCTTGATTACTTAACTTTTTCAGGGAACCAATCCCGCCTCTACCTAAAAACCTTTAGGACATCCCTCACAGTTAATGTCTATTCTATCGCTTGCATTAAAAAAATGTTAAGTTTTCATGAAATTAGGTTAGAGTTTTAGGCTCATAAATTTGTTGTTTTACTTTGTTTAATAGATAGATTGCTCAAATAATTTATTTGATTAACCACTTCAATACTGGGCACTTTCACTCCCTTCCTGCCCAGGTCATTTTTCAGCTTTCAGTGCTGTCGCACTTTGAATGACAATTGCGCGGTCATGCAACACTGTACCCAAATTAATTTTGAATCATTTTCTTTACACAAATAGAGCTTTCTTTTGGTGGTATTTAATCATTAACTGCTGAGTTTTTTATTTTTTACTAAAAAAAGGAAAAGGATCGAAAATTTTGAAAAAATAAATAGTTTTTCTTAGTTTCTGTCAGTAAATTTTGTAAATTAGTAATTGTTCTCCTTCACTGATGTGCGCTGAGGAGGTGGCACTGGCACACGAGAGCGGCAGTTCTAGGGCAACGTCATATGACATCCACCCAGAACAAGAGCGGCACCATTCCTCCGTCATTTGACGGTGGGCAGGCAGCAAGCGGTTAATTAGGCTCATATCTTTTTTTTTTTTTTTTTTTTATACAGTGTTTTTCATCAACTCTAGATGCAGGTATTACACACATGATAGGTCTCCCTAATCTAAAAAAAGTTGTTAAATAAATAATTGGGTGTTCTTTTTTAGTGGTTTAGTGTAGAGTTTAAATCTGATACATAAGAGAAGAAAAAAAATCACACACATATACAAACTGCAAAATATGGTCTAGTCACAAAAATGGTATTTACATCTAGTCATGAAGGTTATACAGAATAAAGCAAATGTTGTTTGGATGAAGAGTCAAGCTGTCACCATAGCAACCCATGACACTGTAATCAAGTATAAGGTTTTCACACCATCCGCTAGAAGAAACCTATTGCATGGTTCTAAACTGGGAACACCTGTAATAATGAGTATACCAGTGTTACTGTGTTCTACTGTCACTTTCTTACATTTCTGGCTCAGGGCCCTTGGTAAAGCATGCAGTGACACGAGTGCCAGAAGTTGGTACAGGTAGACAGGCATATCTGAACTGATCAGTGCTGAGTAGCTTCCTCTCAGGAGATGACAGACAGGAGACTGGGCAAAGGGAGGGATATCAGGCTGGAACATTGCAGCAGCAAGTGAAAACCACTGGAGTAGTGGACAGGTGGTAGACTGCCACCTAAACTGTGACTTGGGGCAGGTGTGTAGGCATGAGTGTCATCTTAGAGACTTTAGGCTGGTGATTAGACATTTTTTTGGTCCGAATGTAAATTCGGACACATTTTTGTTTATTCGGAGATTCAGATGTATCTGCATCTCTGAATGAAATAGTAATGAATTTAGTTGAAATTGGTTTAATTTTGTTTCATCTATTCCAAATTTTCAGAACAATGCAAATTTGGATCAGTCGAAGAACAATTGCTGATTAAAATTCTGTGTGAAGAGTAGCTGGTTGTTAAGGAGCGGGCCGGGAAGCTGGCTGCCTATTCCTTAACAACCGATGACTCATCAGCTGTCAGCGGTCTTCCCCGCTGAGAGCTGAAATGTAAACAAAAGAATGCCAGCAATAGAAAATTTTGAAAAAAAACAGCATGGGGTCCCCCCCAATCCATACCAGGCCATTTAGGTATAAATTTTAAGGGAATCTCAACACCAAGATTTAAAAAAAAAAAGTTTTTTTTTCTTGGCTTGGCTTGATGTTCCCCTTAAAATCCATACCAGACCTGAAGAGCCTGGTATGGATTATTTTTTTCTAAATTTACTGGCATTCTTTCATTTAAATTTCAGCTCCAAGCGGTTAAACCCGCTGACAGTTGATGAGTCATCGGTTATTAAGGACACGGCCGCCAGCTTCCCGCACGCTCCTTAACAATCAGCTAGTCTTCACACATAATTTGAATCGGTCTATTGTTTTATGACCAATCCGAATTCTCATTGTTCTGAAAATTTGGAATTTGTTAGAAAATTGATAAACAAAAAAAAAAAAATGAATTATGAAACTAGTAACATAATGAATCTATCCAAAACTAAATGAAACTAATTTGTCTGTTCTGCACATGTCTACTGGTGATTACTGTGACACAGAAACTCTGAACTGGTGCAAAATTAGGCAAGCTGGGTTAGCAACTGGTGATCAGATCAAGTACAATAACGTAGGCAGAGGTGGAGTTCAGGCTGGAATCACAAGCAAACGTGCAGATAAGGAACAGAAGTGTAGACAGAAGCATAATCCAAGTTGAAGCCGGAATTGGTAGGCATGGCATGTAGGTCGGTAACAGGTAGTTAGGGACAAAGTCACAGATCACAGATTTCACGCTGTACACAGGAGAACACTGGTTGTGTGCAACTGTTCAGTTTAAATAACCCATTTGGTACCAGCATTAGTGATAGTCGCATGCACATTCACATGTATATGCACGCACTCTCTTGTATGTGCACAGATATGCATGGCTATGATCATGTATCCAATGTTCCACTAAAAGTGAATGAATGGGCAACTGTTGACTGAATAATAGTGGCTGCATGCAGATTTGTCCCATTAATCTTGAAATCCGTAGAGCTGTATTAGAGAAAAAGCAACCGGATTTCACAAGGTCACTGTGTAGTCCAGCTCTCCCTGCTCTCCTCTTCACTGGCAAAAAGGGAAGCAAAGAGGGTAGGATGGACTGTACTCAGTGACCATGAGGAATCTGACTGCTTTTTCCCATGGTCCTTCAATTTGTTTTTGCACTTTGCAGAAAAGTAGGTCTGCATTTAGGAGATGCCTGCAATGTCATGCCGCCATCATTTACAGGGAGAGGTTTTCAATAGGTTAATGTAGCTCTGTTGGTGGAAATGAGTAGACTGATTTGCAGTTCCTGCAAACCAGACAAATAAATGTGTATCTGGCGAACTGATACTTTTTAGGAGAATAATGGTTGTATCATTTTCTGAGATCTTGATGATTTGCCCAATCTGCTGATAATATCATATTTCTGAGACCTTGAAAACAGGGTTCGCAAATTGTATGATTTTTCTTATGGGTTAAATGTTTTAGAACATCTATGTTTAGGAAAGTTGTGGTCATTGTATATGCTAGTAGTCCATGTAGGTTTTTGGTTATCTATTTCATAACAGGTTTAAGTTTGTACTTTTTTCTTAATTCAAAAAATGGTATTCTTCTGTATTATTGATGTTTTACACCATAGATGTTTTACAGCAGTGAGATTCTTTAATTCATAATTTCGTTGGTTGTGATAATATTAAAAAAAAATATGGAATTCAGCAGGTTCCTTTTTTCTTCCAAAGGCATCTTAAAAATTGTGGGACTTCCTAACACCAGTAAGCCTTAGAAGAAGTAATGGTTCACTGACTTATTATGTTTTCCTCAGACTATTCCTCCTTAGGGCCAGTAAGCCTCCAGGTTTCTTCAGACCTTTAGTAGTTTGAACTTTGCTGTTATCGTTTCCTTAGGAGTGGTGATTAGTGACTTGTGGTGTGGACTCTGATTTATCGCAGTTGAGAGTTGCCCCATGGGGGTTGAGCAGGAACACACATGCAAGAACCCTGATTAAAAAGAGTTGTAATGAAGACAAATGATTCACAGGGAGTCAACAGCAAACCAATGCCCTGACATTTCCCACTGCTCTTCTGAGCTTTTTGAAGAGCAGTTGATGGTGGCCAAAGGACGTATTCGCCTTCTCTTGTTTATTTCATATGGCACTGCTGAAATGTTTCTTTTCCTCCTGGGTGTTCTTTGTCTCACTTGTTAACTGCTTTTCATGCCGAGTGCAATTAACCCTTGACAGATAGTTAGCACACTCTCTTTATGAGGGTATCCAGTACATAAAAGAAGTTTTAACGTTCTGACCTGTTAAGCACTTAAGCTTCTTTGAGGAATTAGTGTACCAGCATAAGACATACAATTAGCATTGCTTAGTTTGTAAGCCTTGCAATTTTAAATGAATCATTGGTCACTTACTGTATGCACTATATGCTATATGTAATGTATATAGATATGTGATCTGCTCTCTGGAAACTCATTATGCAGATACCTCCACCAAACAGAATGCAAACAGTTAAATGTTGCTTTTGATTGCGTATAATCATTTCAGGAGAAGATATGCGTGGCAAAGATCATTTTTTGATTCAGATTGGATAACATGGAACTTTCACACTGCTCATGCCTTTGTACTTCCCCTCTGATTTCACCTTTACACATGAGCCTTTGGGATTTCTCTAGTGATGCATCCTGTGGGGCTCCTTTTAGAAGTCAATCTTTTGTTTTCCATTTAGATCTGGTCAATTCAGGTCTATGTTATCTGTTTCCAGTCACATTAAAACCGAACTCCAAGCAGTTTATAATGTAATGCTGTTCCTTTTAAAATTATTTTGTGTATTAACTACCACTATCTTAAGTGCCTAAATATGTCTAGATATCAGTCTCTGTCATTCATTGCACAGCTACACTCAGACTGGGAGAGGGTTAACATTAGGAGCCAAACAAGTTCTGCTGCATGTGCTGGCAAAGGACATGCTAGCAGGAGGAGAGAGCAGAGAAGGCAGTGTAGGAGTGTTGTTGCTTCTTCATTGTCCATCCAGCTGGTTGCAGGTGGGAGGGTTGACGCCACTGTATTCCCTACCTCCATCATAATGTGGTTTCATACTTTTATTTACATACTACTGGCTGTTCAATTTGACAGTAGTATATGAATCACAGAAGTGGATTAATAGAATTACAAATCTATTGGCAGCTAAGAGAGTTCACGCATATTATACATATGTATTTAGCTGTTTGCCTGGAGTTTAGATTTAATTACCCATATTTCCACCATCATAATGATGTACAGCCCTTTATGCCTACCCTCAAAAAATTCCTGAACATATCTGTAGCTTGACATAAATCATAACTGTTTGAAAAAGCAATTTCTTTCTTCTTTTTCTCGGGTTTTTACTTATTTTGGTTGCTGCAATCTATTACAATATTCTCCCACTGATCATTTGCTGTGATTCCAAATGTTTTGGTATTTCTGCAACTGCCCTGCGATCATTTTTGATTGACCATGGATGATTACACATTGCTAAACATTTGAAGCAGTGTTAAACACACACGCAAACATTTATTATATTGCATTTTACCAATTCTTAGATGTGATGGCTGTATTAATATTCTTTTTTTTCTAGTCAGTAAGTATGTTGCTCTTCAACAGAAAAACTGTCCTGCATGTGTAGCAGTTAGAGCAGGGGTCTCCAAACTATGGCCCTCCAGTTCAGGAAGTACAATTCCCACCATGCCTGGTCATGTCTGTGAATGTCAGAGTTTTACAATGCCTCATGGGATGTGTAGTTCTGCAAAAGCTGGAGGGCCGTAGTTTGCTGTAACCGCAGTGTGAGCTGGTGTTTGGCTTCAATTTGTTAGTGTATCTAAATCTGCTAGTCCATTTAACACTCCCCTCCCCCTAGACTGACAGTGCTGCTGTCAAAAGCTGCCCCCTGTGCTCCTTCATAAAGAGTGGGGGCATGCTAATACAAGAGGTGTGTTACTGGCCCAGGTGAAAACGGTGGGGAAAAAAACTAAAACAAATGCAGCCACCACATCTATTGATATGTAAGCTGCAGTACATTACATTTTTGGTTTTGGGATTAATATCACTTTAACCACTTGCCAACCACGCTATAGCCGAATGATGGCTACAGCACGACTGGACAGTTCTGGGAGGGCGTTATATGAAGTGGTGCTCGGGCGGTGCGCTCTGTGATTCACAGATCGGGTTAAAGAGCCAATCACAGCTGATCACGATGTAAACACAAACCCGTTATCGGCATTCCTTTCCTCACACTGTCAGTTTGAGGAGAGCAAGTAACTGGCTTGTGTTAAAGGGACATCTACACTGATAATCTGGGCACTGATTATCAGTGTCCTAAATATCAGTGCCCACCAGTGCTGCCAATCAGTGCCCACCAGTGCTGCCAATCAGTGCTCATCAGTTCTGCCAATCAGTGTCAGCTATCAGTGTCCTAAATATCAATGCCCACCAGTGCTGCCAATCAGTGCCCACCAGTGCTGCCAATCAGTGCTCATCAGTTCTGCCAATCAGTGTCAGCTATCAGTGCCGCCTACCAGTGCCCATCAGTGCCCAATAGGCAAGTGGTTAAAGAGGGTTGCAGGAAACATGCATGGTGATCATGACAGTGCACAGGTGGCAGTTATGTTAATACCTGTCGGCGGTGGAAGAGGTTGTAGGATAGAGCAATTGCAGGTAATGTTTAGTTCAATAGCTTGTGTGACTGAAAATTATGCTAAAATGTCTCATGTAGGTTGGTCCAAGCAATGTACATATAGCTTCATCCATTAAGAAGCTTCTATGTGCTGTGTATTATGACACTTTATGTTTTTGTATTTTCCCTGTCAAATTCCCCTAAAAACATATTTTTGCAAACTAAATATACCTGATCTTAAGCAAGGGACATAACAGCAAACCAGAGGTCCCCACGAAAAAAGTTTTGATATGGCCCTAGCCAACTCTCTCCTATTTGACAACCGTTTTCTGCAGCATCCAACAGTGTCACTGTATTGGCAGCATAAAACACGTTCAAATCAGTGACAGATACTGGCAGAGCTGTCAGAAGCACATCTCTCCCCACAACACATCTTACCCATACTTCCCCTCCCTGCAGTGGGGATCAATCATAAGTAGCCTATATACCCACAAAGCCCATGTTCCATCTGGAGCACAGATTACCACATATCCTGTAATGATAGGAAGGTAACTGTAGGTCTTACTCTCTAACAGTTGCATCAGCTAGCCTTAAGGTGGGGCCTACTCTGCATTTTCAAGCACTACAGATCAGTACCTTGGAGCAGGAGAAACCTAAAGTAGCCCAGGGACCAAGCTTGAGGCCATACAAACTTTTGGCCAGGTCTCTTAACCTCAGCATAAATGTTCTGACTGCACCATCACCTTTAGATTTTTACAAAACTATATAATATGAAGAACTACCTAAATTATCCAATTTATTTGTATCCATTCAGGCCGGTCATTGCACATTGTGGTGGTAGTCCATTCAGATTTTAACTTATGTGGTGAACTTTATTTCATAAGGTGGCTTTTATAGGCAAAAGGTCCACATTTTCAATATTTACATCGCCTTGCAGCAACAGTATACATTTATTCAAATTACCAAACAATACAATCAGTATTTATGACTTGCATGGAATGATTACGAGTAGATAAGACTTAAACTAACAAATAAGTGACTTGAGCATGAGTCCAGTAAGAATACATCACTGTTTACTGTTAGCAATTTTGAATATATTTTAACATATTTTCACAAAGATATGCAAAATTTGGCTATTCCATAAGCCATTTTTATCAGATTTCTTTAGAAGGAAAATCTTCACACATTCACACATTGTGCAGTGATATGGACGGTATATGGTAATACCTGTGAATTTGTACCACATTTATATAACCAATCCAGGTGCAAATGGTCCCCACATTTTTCATCTAAAATGTACCATTTGCCTCTCCACATCCCCTTTTTTGACTACTGTAGTTGAATAGTACTATGTTTCCTGGCCAAAGGCGATTTCTCACACGATTAATACAGTCTCATGTGTTTATTTGTTTTCTTATATCCTTTGACTGAACTGTGCTGTAGGTCCTAGGACTTTGGTTAAAAGTTTAAATGGATCACTGTTTATCCATATCCATCATATTTGATTGCTCTTCTATTCATGTAGTCCCCAATTGTACACTGATTTTAGTGTGACATTTCACTTCACCTCTCATTCTACTCTTGTAATCAAACCTTTTCTTTTTCTAATGCCATTTAGATTCTTCATCAGCAAGATATGCAGTTTCCTTTTCCACTCAGCAAAACTTTTATATACCGTATGCCCTCATCATTTCCTGCCTTGATTACTGCAACTCTCTTTTAGCAGTGTTTCCTGCTACAGAGCTTTGAAGTGTAATCAAACCACTGAACCAGAATATATGTCTACCCAATGCAAGTTTTGTGGGGACATAAAATAAAAATCTGTTTAATGACCTGTTTTCCAATTTTCAGCAGGTCCAACTGTAGACCTTGTAAGTTTAGACATCTCTACCCTTACCATGTTCATAGTCTTGCATGCAGGGCATGCTCTGCAAGTTATTGTAAAGGCAAGTTTAGAATTGGTTTATTAGCTGTATGAATCCAGGCACCAAAAGACTGACTTTAAATGGGTCATCTTGTTTGTCACACAAACATAATTAACTGTTAAATAGTACAGGCTTCCTTAAAAGGATTTAATTTCACAAAAGACCACTTCAAGCTAATATGCTACCTTAAACAGACTGAAATTGAGCTTGTAAAGTGACTAACAGTGGACTTTGTACTGTTCTGCTTAATTTTTTTTTCATGTTTACCTTATCCATAACTCATGGAAATTAGGGTGTTCTGCTCTCTTTTAAACACATATACTGTAGTTATAACCTTACCTTAATAGCAGCAAAACCCTAGCTTTATATTGTACATTATATAAATGGCCATGCCATACATATACTGGTCATTAAGTTAAAAGTAAGCAGTCTTAATTAAATAAACATTAGGAAAAACAAAAAAAAATATTCTATTTATCTATCTATCTATCTATCTATCTATCTATCTATCTATCTATCTATCTATCTATCTATCTATATACTGTATTATATACACACACATTTACATATGTACTGAATAAACACCACTTGACCTTCTTTATTTTACACTATAGTTGTTCATTATGCTAGTCTAACGCATTGAATACATTCCCTGCTGTTATGTGCAGGGAAGTGAAAATTTAGGTTCTACTTTGACTTGGGCTTACATATTTTGTAGTGAAGACTTTTGAGAAAACTCAGTTCTCTTCATCAGGTATGGTGCTAGACAACTAAGCATTCTTAAAACCATAAATTAAAATATAATATTTCCAGTTATCCAAGGCAAGTTACCACCTAAATGTAATTTTCCTTTGTAAAGGAAAACTGAAGTTTGGTGACTGGGGTGATTTTCTCGACATGTACCTGAACTCAAAAACGGAATATCTGCTGTATTTAAGGAAACTTCTAGAAATGCACTGTGGGGTTAATTTACTAAAACTGGAGTACAAAATCTGATGCAGCGCTGCATGTAGCAAATCAGCTTCTAATTTCAGCTTATTCAATTAAGCTTTTACAATAAAACCTGGAAGCTGATGCAAAACTGCACCAGATTTTGCACTCTTCAACTTTAGTAAATCAACCCCACTAAGACACCTCTGTCTTTAACTGTTAATCTCAGAATATTTGGAGTAAGGTTTGATGACACTTGAAGACCTGCAATGCAAGTATCTCCCTGTTTACTAATGCATTTTTTGGAGAGAAATCTATACCCAAAGACCTGCAATGCAAGTATCTCCCTGTTTCTTCTTCATTCTAAGTATTCTGTGGAACAAGGCTTGTGAATCAGCATTGTGGAAAAGATCAGCTGCAGTGAACCTATAGATTATACTGGTGACTAGTAATTTGCCCTTTGCTTGCCTTTTTTTGGGCACCAATTCCACAGTGCAGGTCATCTTTAACTTTTCTAGAATCTAAAGACTTGCATATTTTGATGCTTGTTATATCATTTCTATATGCTCATACAATTGAATCTTGTAATTTGTGTGTAAAGTTTTTTTTTTTTAAATTAACTGTATATACAGTACTTTTTGTTGATTAAATAATTACGCCTTTTATTTAGCTCGCCCTTTGTATTACATAGATATGATGATGCTATATAAGTCATGAAAAGATAAGTACAATTTTGGTACCCTTATCCTTTGATCCTTTTCTGCCCCCCCCACTCCTTAGAACTATAATACATACAGTGGATATAAAAAGTCTAGTCTACACACCTCTGTTAAAATGTCAGGTTTCTGTGATATAAAAAAAATGAGACAAGGATAAATCATTTCAGAATTTTTTCTACCTTTAATGTGACCTATAAACTGTACAACTCAATTGAAAAACAAACTGAAATCTTTTAGGGGCGGGAAATAAAAAAAAATTAAATAATGTGGTTACCCTCTTATAACTGGGTATGTAGCGGTGTTCAGAATTAAGCAATCACATTCAAACTCATGTTAAATAGGAGTCAGTACACACCTTCCATTATTTAACGTGCCTCTGATTAACCCCAAATAAAGTTCAGCTGTTCTAGTAGGTCTTTCCTGACATTTTCTTAGTCGCATCCTACAGCAAAAGCCATGGTCCGCAGAGAGCTTCCAAAGCATCAGAGAGCTCTCATTGTTAAAAGGTATCAGTCAGGAGAAGGGTAAAAAAGAATTTTCAAGGCATTAGATATACCATGGAACACAGTGAAGACATTCACTATCAAGTGGAGACAATATAGCACAACATTGACATTACCAAAAACTGGGCGTCTTTCCAAAATTGATGAAAAGACAAGAAGAAAACTGGTCCGGGAGGTTGCCAAGAGGCCTACAGCAACATTAAAGGAGCTGCAGGAATATCTTGTAAATACTGGCTGTGTGGAACATGTGACAAAAATCTCCTGTATTCTTCATATGTCTGGGCTATGGGGTAGAGTGGCAAGACAGAAGCCTTTTCTTACAAAGAAAAACATCCAAGCCCGGCTAAATTTTGCAAAAACACATCTGAAGTCTCCCAAAAGCATGTGGGCAAATGTGTTATGGTCTGATGAAATCAAGGTTGAACATTTTTTTGACATAATTCTAAAAGATTTGTTCAGCGCAAAAATAACACTGCACATCACCAAAAGAACACCATACTCACAGTGAAGCATGGTGGTGGCAGCATCATGCTTCGAGGCTGTTTTTCTTCAGCTGGAACAGGGGCCTTACTCAAGGTAGAGGGAATTATGATCAGTTCCAAATACCAGTCAATATTGGCACAAAACCTTCAAGCTTCTGCTAGAAAGCAGAACATGACAAGCATACATCCAAATCAACAAAGGAAGGGCTTCACCAGAAGAAGATTAAAGTTTTGGAATAGCTCAGCCAGAGCCCAGACCAATCTGAAAGATTTGTGGTGTTTTTGCAAAGAAGACTGGGCAAATATTGCCAAGTCAAGATGGGCCATGCTGATAAACTCTTACCAAAAAAGACTGAGTGCTGTAATAAAATCAAAAGCTGCTTCAACAAAGTATTAGTGTAAGGGTGTGCACACTTATGCAACCATATTATTTTAGTTTTTTATTTTTACTTCCCTCCACTTAAAAGATTTCCGTTTTTTGTTCAACTCAGTTTGTAGGTCACATTAAGGCTCCATGCACACTGAAACTCATAAACGGCCGTTTTTGGGAGTTTGTGCATTTTTTTTAACAGCCCATAATCAACCCTCTATGTTATCCTATGTGTCTATGCACACATGGATGTTTTTGGGTGTTTATCAGCAGTGGAGTTTATGGACTGTTTTCTGAACGCCATAAAATAGCGTTCAGGAGTCATTTTACTGACCACAAAGAACACCAAATGCTCATAAACGCTGATAAACTTTGACAAACGCTCAAAAACGTGTCTCACCAGCGTTTAACATTTTTGATCCATTGAAAAAAATATAAAAATAAAAAAAACGCTAAAAAACTGTAACCTCGGAAAAACGCTAATAAACGCTATAGCAAAAACATTCAAAAACGTTGAAAGATTCACTGCAAAGCTACTGGCGTTTTTATAATGTTATTTTAACATCCAGTGTGCATGGAGCCTAAAGGTGGAAAGAGTTCTGAAATTATTTATCTTTGTCTCACTTTTTTACATCACAGAAACCTGACATTTTAACAGGGGTGTGTAGACTTTTTATATCCACTGTACCTTAAACCCCGCTACATTGAGATCTTCACTGTTTGGCATGCCCTTATTTATGAATGAGCAATTTCACACTGTCACCCTAATGTAAGCTTGTTTCTGACAGCACTGTGCAGTCGTGAGTGGTTCAAAATGCTTCCCCTTCCACTCCCAGTGTGCCATGAAGATAGTTATAATAGGCCAATAACAAAACAAATCTGCTACATCATACTAATTCTATTCAAAAATATATTTAATGTTTTTTTTTTTTATAAATATGTAATTGGATTGAATGTATTTTGTGCTACCTGTAGTCTGTGAATCATTAAGGCCCTATGTACACAAATCTTGCCCTTGGCTTATTGTATTACCAGTAGCGATTTCTAATTGCCATAATGGTCCTACTCTGTTATTGCAATATCCTTCTCTCCATTATAATATGTTTGGTCAATTAACTGGCATAAACTTTTAGATGTTTTATTTGCACAGGTTTGTGTTACTTGCTGCATATGGAACAATTTGGCCTCAAAGAAAGGAGGGGTGATGGCTTCTTTGACTCACATTCAAACCAATATTTTTGCCAATCTCCTTGGTGCTGAGGGTCTTTGCATATCATTCAATTTAGCAGGACTCTCATGTGAAAGTCTTCTTGGTTATGGGAAAAACATGTTGTATCACAGGGTTTCTGCTGTATACAATTCCATGTAGAGCTTCATAGCACCCGGCACTTCATTATGTGCAGGGGATTTACAATTGCCAGGTGCCTGCACTGCCTGTTACTTGCACACACAAAGCTGACAGCTTTTTCAGGGTGTAAATGTTCATGACTAATAACCTGAGTAATGCTACCAAATGTTTTTCCATCTTACAAGAGATGGCATGACCTGTTGATGTTAATCACACCTTTGCTTGCCTTGATGCAGGTCTGGCCACCCAGCTTACCACTTTCTTACAAGGCTAGGATGTGTATTTTAGTTTTTGCCATTATTTTTTATCTAACAACGTCATGAAAGCTTGTTTTTGTTAAAGAAGGACTCTACATTAAATTTAAATTTGATTATTTGTCAAGTGTGTTTTGAATATTCTGTGTTCACTTGGGATGTCTGCTAAAATTGCTGGGTGCCTGGTGATGTCCTAGTAATATCCAGATCCTAATAAAATTGTTAGATTGCATCACATTCACAATTTTAGTGGATCTTAATGTAGATCTGAAGGCAAAACTTTTTTATTTACATTTTTGAGAATAAGAGAGGGTTATAACCAATTTCAGGTTTTTTATTTGCGTTTGCATCCCATGGGGAGATTTCTCTTCACTTACTTCCCCACTGCCAAAACAGAAAGTGAGCGTAAATCCCTCCAAAGTAAGACAATCCCTATTAGTTACCAGGGTCACCAGAACTGAGAGGGCGAATCTCCCTAATAGGTACACAGGAATAGGCTTCTGCAGGGTTAAATCCTGATAGGGGTCGATATAGCTGTTTTGGTTACTTTCCCTGATACTACGTATTTAGTATTGTGTTAAATATGTCTAGGTCATTGTTCTCACTCTCTGCTTTTAAATTAATTAATTTATTTTTTTATATTCTCAAAAGATCCTTTTTATTCCAATGTTGTGGTGGCACTTATATATTATATATGGGAGGGATTCCGTACATCCGGAATCGTAGGTCCTTTTAATTTTAGATATTGTGTATAAGCTTATGCTATGTGCTTATATAATTATATTTTGGTTTTCCGTATCATCCCTCTGAGCCCTTGTGGCAGAATGTTTTTCACTACACTGTATTTGACATGGTTTTTTGTTACTCAAGAAACGTTTTTTATGATAAAAAAAAATAGGTACACAGCAATAAAATCCTGACAGGCATTCTATTCCCTCTCCACTATATCTTATCCAAAAAAATATATTTGAAGTGTATGCAAACCATTCTTGCTTAAAGAAACAGAAGAGCTTAATTAAATATTAAATATTACAAAAAATTAGTAACATTTTTAAAAAACAGCATTTTTAGGCACATTTTATCCATGGTCACGTGACTGCTATACAGCCCTGCATTCACAGGCATTGAAGGGTGGAGGTGGGGCTGCTTCCGCAATGTCACAGATTGTATAAGCTCTTTTGCTCCATGTTTACCTCTGCTGGATGGTGGATGCGTCCGCAGCATTCTGACTGCAGGCACTCCAGTGGAGTTGCATGCAGTAGCTACCAAGGAGGAAAAACTTAGACCCAGACTGATCATGCTAACACCCACTTATGCCCCATACACACGATCAGAAATTCCTTCAGAAAAAACTTGGATGGTTTTTCCGACGGAATTCCGCTCAAGCTTGCCTTGCATACACACGGTCACACAAGAGTTCTCTGAACTTTCGACCGTCAAGAACGCGGTGATGTGCAACACTACAACGAGCCGAGAAAATGAAGTTTAATGCTTCCAAGCATGCCTCGAATTGTTTCAGAGCATGTGTGATTTTTTGCACGTCCGAATTGAATACAGACGAACGCATTTTCGGATAGGAACTTTTTCCGACCGAAAAATAGAGAACCTGCTCTCAGTCTTTTGCTGGCTGGAATTCTTCCAGCAAAAGTCTGATGGAGCATACACGCGGTCTGAATTTCTGACCAAAAGCTCTCATCCGACTTTTGCTGGTGGAATTTCTGATCGTGTGTACGGGGCATTAGTGTGGTCAGAAACAAACAGCAAGGAGGTCGTCACCATTACTAGACAGAAAGGTCTGAAGCAGGACTAACTTTTAGTTGACCTAAAAGTAAATATTCATTGCTTGATACTTTGTTCATTGGGGCAGCTTAGGTGGAATGGAATCCTACCAAAAGTGTAATGTGCACACTTTACTATGAGAAAGGGTGGTTACATGACCCAAAATGTGGCAATGTTAAAGAGAACTGTGTTAAAGTGGTTCTAAAGACAGAAGGGTTTTTCCTGTATTAAAGTGGTTGTAAAGTTTAAAAAAAATAAAAAATAACAAACATGTTATACTTACCTCCTCCGCGCAGTTGGTTTTGCACAGAGCAGTCCGGTTCCTCCTCTTCTCAGGTCCCCCTTCGCTTCTCCTGGCCCCTCCCTCCTGTCGAGTGCCCCCACAGCAGTCAGCTTACTATGAAGCACCCAAGCTGAGTCACAGCCCCGACCTGACCCGCCCCCTTTCTCCCCCCGATTGGCTAACTGAATTTGATTGACAGCCGTGGGAGCCAATGGGGCCGCTGCTGTGTCTCAGCCAATCAGGAGGAGAGTTCTGGAGGGCTAAGACACTCGTGGACATCGCTAGAGAGAGATGGGGCTCAGGTAAGTATTAGGGGGTTGGGAGGCTGCTACACACAGACAGAAGTTTTTATATCTTAATGCATAGAATGCATTAAGATAAATAATAACTTCTGCCTTTACAACTCCTTTAAGGTAAAAAACCTTCTGGGTGCAGCTCCCCCCCCCAGCCCCCCTCCCCTTTACTTACCTAAGCCCCATTTCCATCCAGCGATGTGCATGAGAGCAGCAGCTCTCCCGGGTCTCTCTCTCCTCATTGGCTCACACAGCAGAAGGAGCCATTAGCTTCTGCTGCTGTCAATCCCTGTCAGTGAGCCAATAAGGAGAGAATGAGGGGCTGGGCCGAGCTGCGCTCTGTGTGTGAATGGACAAGAGACTTGCTATTGGGGGCACTTGGCAGGAGGGAGGAGCCAGGACTGTTGGCGGGGGACCCAAAAAGAACATCAGGGCTCCTCTGGGCAAAACCATTGCACAGAACAGGTAAGTATAATGTGTTTTCTTTTTTTTTTTTTAACTGCAAACCTTTAGAATCACTTTAATTAATCTACAGATAAAAGAGCTTGAATTGAAAGACCTTTGTCCAGAACTCGTGGAATTATTTTTAATGGCAGCATGTCTAATTTTCCTAATAAACAATATAGTATTGTGTTCAGGTATTGCAAATTTTGCATGGTTCAACAAAAACATAGTTAATTGTATTATTGTGATATGTGGGCATCCTATTCAAATATGTTTCCTTTAATCTCCCCACAAATTATATGTTGTCTATTAATAAAAGCAAACATTTTATTTGCATGTAAATGCTCAGTGCAGCAGATTGTCCTGGTTCTGCATATACTTTTCTGTGCCTAAATGTTTTTACCCATCATTTCATGTGCCTGTATACAAACACATTAGAGTAAAGGTAAAGTAATGGGAGCAGTGTTTAGTAGATGTGTGATCTGGGAGGCTGGGATGCATTATGTAGCTTTGATCTCTTTGCCTTTGTGCCGCTTAGTCCAGAGTTGTTATGGTTAGCATTTGTTACTGACAATGACAGTGATTATTTTTTATAGTCATTTGCACCCTAACAGAGAGGGCATAAAAATAATTGTAGAAAGTGTTGTGCATACAATAGAGACGGGCGACTACAGAGAGAATGGATTCAATACATCCTGAGCTTTGATATGTATACTTTTCGTAGCAGCCGTATTATTATTTTTTTTTTATAAGGAAGGAAGCAGACTTAGGATATTTAGATGGAGATCAGAAGAGCAAAGTGTAACAGTGCTGGATATATCAATAGTTTTAAAACTTAGATTTTTTTTGTGTCTGTGTTTTTGCATTGTTTGAAATGCTTTCTCACCAATTACACCAGTGTGTGAGACTTCCCTTACTAAATGTGATACAAAGGGGAAGTTGTCTTGATCAGCTTCGGACGTGCCAGATTTAGCTTGGTTTGAGGCTAAGTAGTGCTAAACTGTAAAGCAAACAAATCAAAATAAATCAAGAGCCTTCTGACACATCAACACTTTGTGAACAAACGTAATGGTCTTTAGTGCCAGAGTCGACATAAACATCAAGAAGGTGACTAATAGTACATAAAACAGAGTGAAATGTCACCATCTATACCAGGGATCCTCAACCTACGGCCCCCCAGCACTACACATCCCAAGAGGCATTGTAAAACTCTGACATTCACAGACATGGCTAGGCATGATGGGAATTGTAGTTCTTGAACAACTGAAGGGCCATAGTTTGAAGACCCTTGATCTACACCATAGCAATCTGGCAGTCTCAGCTGAATGTAGAGCCTACGGTGGACATGGTATTTTGGATCTATTGGTTATGTTTTCGGATCTGCAGGTTGCCAGATTCTGATATCAGTGAAAATAATAACGCAGGTCCATTATGTCAGTAACGTTACATTGACAGACTCGGTGGGGTTGATTTACTAAAGTCAAATAGACTGTGCACTTTGCAAGTGCAGTTGCTCCAAAACATACACTATATTGCCAAAAGTATTACTTTGTGCACTGGTCCATAATTGGGATTATGGTGTGGAGTTATTTTTCAGGGGTTGGGCTTGGCCCCATAGTTCCAATGAAAGGGAACTCTTAAGGCATGAGCATACCAATACATTATGGACAATTTCATGCTGCCAACTGTGTGGGAACAGTTTGGGGATGGCCCCTTCCTGTTCCAACATGACTGCACACCAGTGCACAAAGCAAGGTCCATAAAGACATGGATGAGCAAGTTTGGGGTGGAGGAACTTGACTGGCCTGCACAGAGTCCTGACCTCAACCCAATAAAACACCTTTGGGATGAATTTGAGCGGAGACTGCGAGCCAGGCCTTCTCATCCACTTCAGTGTCTGACCTCACAAATGTGCTTTTGGAAAAATGGTCAAACATTCCCATAGACACACTCCTAAACCTTCCAGAAGAGATGAAGCTGTTGTAGCAGCGAAAGGTGGGCAAACTCAACATTTAACCCTTCAGACTAAAACTGGGATGACATTAAAGTTCATGTGCGTGTAAAGGCAGGTGTCCCAATACCTTTGACAATATAGTGTAGTAAATGAAGGAAAGCGCTGCTGACTTCCTTCATTCAATCACCTGCAAGCAAAAATGCTGTTTTTAATTTTCCTTGCATGTGATTGGGTATTTTTTGTAAAGTGAAGCTTTATCTCATTTACTAAGCTCTGAGCAACTGCTCTTGGAGCGTGCAACTGGACTTGCAAAGTGCACAGTCTATTTGCCTTTAGTAAATCAACCCCCGTATCTGGCAATGGTAAAAGATGGATAAGCTAGCTTTGCCTGTTATATTGGCTTATTTAAGGTATATGTTTAGCCCAAAGAGTTTTTTTTTTTTTTGGAAATAGTCGGAGAGCATTAGAATCTCTATCTGATCTTTGTTGATACAGTTGCTCTTGGAGAACTATGGCCTCTGGCAGAATCTTCACATTTGATACACTTTTCGGGTGTGCAGGTTGCCTGGTCTTCTTCTGTGCGTTGTGGTTTCATCTGCTGTCCATTACACTATTAAAGAACATAGCAGTGACATAGGGACTGGCAAATGGAACCCCACTGCACAGTGGGGAAAGCAGGTATCTAATACAACTGAACGTGTTAATATTATGCCAGAAGCAAGGCAAGTGAGTATTAATGCTATTTTTTTGCATTTTTATTCTATAAAACAGTGACAGGATCACTTTAAATTTATTTAATGCTGTTAATGTTTATTTAATTAATGAAATGTTGTATGTGTGCAATTTGACGCTAGAAAATTTGTTTCCGAAAACTATTAATCCAGTGCCCTGGAAATGTTTTTAAAAAGCCTTCAAAGGCATCATATAGCTTATCTTTGGAATGGTGTTAATGAAGGATTTTCTCTTAAGTGGGCCCAGAGAGCTTTGCTCTCCAAGTGTTTCTTAATTGCTGGCAAACACAGCACCATTTACCATTGTGGATGCATTTCATTTGGAGCAAATTAGGTAGTCATTAGCAGAAAAGGCACTATTACATTGTTTTTAAATATGTTTTCTCAAGCTTATACTGCTTGAATGCCAGATTTTGTTTAGTACTGGAAGCATGTTTAGCACTGTAGGAATTATTCATCTAATTTCAAATTACAATTTAAAAAAAGCGAATGATTTTAAGCTAGGCTGTTCTATTCCATAAACTTACATACCAAACTTTAGTTGTATTCCCTTGCATCCATTGCATTGACAAGTCATCATATTATCCCTATCCTGGAATCCTCGTACTGGCTTTGCATTGAATTTAAGATCCTCTTGCTTGCCTATAAGGCTCTTTATGGTTCTTTATGGTTTGCACCCCATTATCTGTCTGAATTTTTATCAACCTATCACCCCCCCCCCCCCCTTGTAACCGCTCATCAAATTTTGGTCTTCTGTGTGTCCCCTCTACTCACCTACACTCAATAGGAGACAGAGCCTTCTCCTGCTTTGCTCCAAAACTTTGGAATTCACTTCCAAAGAACATCAAAGATTCATCTTCTCTAAACTCATTCAAATCATATCTAAAAGCTTTTTTCTTTAGACAAGCTTTCATGTAATCTTTCCTTTTTTTCTTTGTTTTATCCTGAGTATTTCTTATGTTTTCTTTGTAAAGTGCTTTGAGATGCTACCTCTAAAGGCCCTATATAAAATAAAGTTTATTATTGTTATTATTTCAGAATTAAATGAAAAAGCTGTAAGTATTTGTCAGTGTAGGATGACTTGTGATTGGATGCTGTGAGTTATACTAAATCCCTTACTCTTTGCATTACGTTATTAAATAGACAGGAAGACATCATTTTGTAAAATGGGTGAATCCATTTGGTTTAATTTCATTGATTGTCCAAACTTATATGTTCAATTATCATAGATGTGTGCAGTTAATCATTCCCAGTAATCTGACTGATTTGCTGACATCAGTCATCATTTAAAAGATCATTTCTTCCTCAATGGTTGTATCGTAGCATTAAACATTTACGTTGCTTTGTTCTCATGTTCACTTTTAAAGCACATTTACCATGAAATTGAAATAACGTCACATTATCAGAAATTGTTGCTTGTTGTTAGAATGGGATTTGTCTTTTTTCACTGATTTACTATGTTTTTGTATTATACTGACTGAGTGTGTGTTTAGTAGGCGAGCGTTTGAACTTTTGGGTGTTAGCAGAATTAGTTAGAGGCAGATATGGTTGCACTAGTCAGAATGTGTCACTGTCAGGCGCCCACTAATTATGAAGAAATTTATGGCTGCATTAGGTAAATGTCACTTCATTACAGTGGCCTGGAATAAGAGCAGGCTTTGCTTTGAGTTAGATCCACAGGCATGTCATAGAGTCTATTCAAGCAAGCGATAGGCTTTATTTTTCCACAGGCTTGTTAGTCTTTTTACATGTAAGTTATGTTGTATGATCTGAGGCAAGAAGTTACCCTGCATTCCAAAGTAAACAAATTGAGAGTGCTAACTAAAGCTAATTTTAACTTCGTAGCCAGGTTGACACAGTTGCACTTTACTGCACCATGTGTGTTGGTGCTCTCCAGTGCCATTAAACCTAAATGGCACCCCAAAACACCTTGATAATGCACATAAAATGCTCCACAGCAACATTATCTTGTGTTGTGGTGTGCAGTTTTGCACATAATAGTGCATGTACGTTATTTTAATGAATTAGGCTTCCCATTCAGAGGAATTGACTGCCTTAACAGAACACATGTTAACACATGACATAATGCATGTTAATGTGTGACTGCAACATAATGGTGTGAACCTGGCCTAAAGTGATACTAAAGTCTCGTTTTTTTTTTTGTTAAAAATAACAAACATGTTATACTTACCTGCTCTGTGCAGTGGTTTTGCACAGAGTAGCCCAGATCCTCCTCTTCTTGGGTCCCTCTTCAGCGCTCCTGGGCCCTTCATCCTGTTAAGTGCCCCCACAGCAAGCAGCTTGCTATGGGGGTCACCTGAGCCGAGCAGCAGCTCCCTGTGTCCATTCAAACACGAAGCCACGACCTTGCCCCACCCCCATCTCTTTTCATTGGCTCACTGACTTTGATTGACAGCAGCGAGAGCCAATGGCGCTTTGCTGCTGTCTCAGCCAATGAGGAGGGAGAGTCCGTGGCTGACGAGTTTCTCGTGTAACATTGCTGGATCAAGATGGAGCTCAGGTAAGTATTAGGGGGATGAGAGGGGCTGTTGCACACAGAAGGCTTTTTATTGTAATGCATAGAATGCATTAGGATAAAAAAACCTTCTGCCTTTACAGCCACTTTATAGGCTTGTACAGATGAGCCCCAGGTTCAAAGTAGAACCAGTATTTCTCTCCCAAGCTGATTTACAATTTGCTGCTACATTGTTATAATAAACCTATGGTTCTGATAAAAATAGGCTGTCTGGCTTGTACCTGTTTATAAGAAAAATGCCTTGTACTTTGCACCGCGTTTTCAAAGCACAAATGTGCTATAAAGTATAACTTAAGGCAACATTTTTTTGTTTTTTGTTTTGGATAGAGTAGAGATGGATTAGAATGCGTCAGTTTTTTATTGTTATCTTTACCCCCATTAGGGTGATTCACCCCTGCTACAGTTTCTCACAAAAGTGAGTACACCCCTCACATTTTTGTAAATATTTTATTATATCTTTTCATGTGACAACACTGAAGAAATGACACTTTGCTACAATGTAAAGTAGTGAGTGTACAGCTTGTATAACAGTGTAAATTTGCTATCCCTCAAAATAACTCAACACAGAGCCATTAATGTCTAAACCGCTGGCAACAAAAGTGAGTACACCCCTAAGTGAAACTGTCCAAGTTGGGCTCAAATAACCATTTTCCCTCCCCGGTGTCATGTGACCCGTTAGTGTTACAAGGTCTCAGGTGTGAATGGGGAGCGGGTGTGTTTAATTTGGTGTTGTCGCTCTCTCTCTACTGGTCACTGGAAGTTCAACATGGCACCTCATGGCAAAGAAGTCTCTGAGGATCTGAAAAAAGAATTGTTGCTCTACATAAAGATGGCCTAGGCTATAAGAAGATTGCCAAGACCCTGAAACTGAGCTGCAGCACAGTGGCCAAGACCATACAGCGGTTTAACAGGACAGGTTCCAGTCAGAGACTGGGCCACAGGGCAGTATTCCAGCATGATAACGACCCCAAACATAACTCTAAGACGACCACTGCCTTGCTAAAGAAGCTGAGAGTAAAGGTGATGGACTGGCCAAGCATGTCTCCAGACCTAAACCCTATTGAGCATTTGTGGGGCATCCTCAAATGGAAGGTGGAGGAGCGCAAGGTCTCTAACATCCACCAGCTCCGTGTTGTCTTCATGGGGGAGTGGAAGAGGACTCCAGTGGCACCCTGTGAAGCTCGGGTGAACTCCATGCCCAAGAGGGTTAAGGCAGTGCTGGAAAATAATGGTGACCACACAAAATATTGACACTTTGGACATTTTCACTTAGGGGTGTACTCACTTTTCTTGCCAACCATTTAGACATTAATGGCTGTGTGTTGAGTTATTTTGAGGGGGCAGCAAATGCACACTGTTATACAAGCTGTACACTCATTACTTTACATTGTAGCAAAGTGTAATTTCTTCAGTGTTGAGGGGTGTACTCTCTTTTGTGAGATACTGTGTTTGCTATTTGTCCTGTTTGCTCTAATCACCGAGAGTGAAAGATAAAGAAAATTCCAGATTTTCAGTTGTTACCAGAACAGGAATAGAGAGGAAAGGGGAGCTCTTCCAATGGAGAGACCAGTTCTGGTGACCCTGGGGAAAAGCAGGGATTGCCTCACTTTGGAGGGATTTCCATTCACTTCCTATTTTGGCTATGGCACAGGAAGTGAGTGGAAATTTGCCCGATGGGACACATATGGCAAAAAAATTGACAGGTGTTATAACCCTCCGTTACTTTCTCCAGAATAGTGACCCTCCCTTACTTCTCTCAAAAATGAAGTTTTGCCTTTAGCTCTATTTTAAGGTTAATCTACACAAAATCATGTTATTAGCATAGGAAGTATTGAGTACAAAATCTTTAAAGATTCTAAACAGAATACTAACTGTTAATTGTATTTATGAATTTTTCAAACAATGGGTTTTTAAGTCCTACACTTTACTGCATAGACATACTGTACATACGATACTTGCATGTCACACAGCCATTATTAAACATTGTACTACACTCAATATATGCCAGTTTCCCTATACCTCTTGGCACATTAGAAACAAAAGAAGGTATATTGTATATGTGATTTGTCTGCAATGTAAAGCCCTGGATCTCCCCTCAAAGCATTTTTTCTCTTTAACTGTGCTGTCACAACTGGTGCAAAACCCAGCACTGCTATAGCATATACATGGGACGCACGTGTTGGCACTTTTCTCCTGTCCTAGACCAGACTTCTTCTGATGATAAATGGTATGTATCAAAATGTGCCCTGGGAGTACTAGCCTTTTTTGACAATTTCACATGCTCCAATGCCAGAGATTTTTCTTCTTCTTTACATAAAGCTTATTAAACATTATATTGCTATGGCAGTGTGTTGTTTAACTAAAACAAGTGTATCGTTCTGCCTGAACAAGTTTTATAAGATATTAAGAGATATCTCAGGATCTGGGTTTTTCTGAAGTTATGTGATGTGAAATATATGTTACTGATTGATGCTGTTTGAAAAACAAATGAAATACTGAGCTAGCTGCCTATTAACATATTGCCTGTCATAGTAACAAGCAACAAACAGCTTGCCCTTTTCCTTGGCTATAAATTAATAAATAAACAGACATCCTTGGTATAAAATTTTAAAACTTTTCTTCTCCATGAGAAGTCACTATAAATAATTATGCATGATTGGTATAAATATCACATTGCAGCATCTGGATTTTGCATGATTTAGGTGAGATCTGTAATTTGTTATACAAAGGCTGGTAGAGCATTGTTTAAGCCTCTTAACTTTTACATCCTTATTCATCTTTAAAAAAGTAGCTATTTTTAAAATTCGGAACCGTTTTCATAATTTCAAATTTATTCTTGACAGCAAAAGTATTTATCCATAAGAATGTGTAAATGGCTATTCCTACTCAATACACTTTCTAGTATGGAGTTTTAATGGAGTTTCAGTCAAAAAGAAAATTAGATTATTCTATTCTATCTCTGTGATAACACAGGAAACCTCCACATTTCCCAGCTCCTTTGTAAATATCCATGTATTACTGTTTACTTTTCTTGGCAAAATGATGACCAGCCATGATCCTTTTCTATTATTTTGGAGCATATCTGTTTTAAATACTTAAAACATGTTGAGGAAGAAAGGCATAGGAGCCCAAAGATAATGCTATATGAGCTCAGACCCCATACTAGCAGAGCACTCTAAACAGACCCTTCCAACATTTATCTTCTACTCAGCCACATCTTCTTGACCTACCTCCCAGGGATTGGCTAAGGTCAGATAAATATTCATAACCCAGTGGTTAACTCTCCCAGAGCCAAAAACTAAATTTACCAGCCTGGGGCACGGTGCTACATTAGAACACTTGAGATATGCTTACGTGGTTAAATTTGAAGACAGTTGAGAAATGGCATGGTAAGGTCTACATCCTAGCAGATGATTTACAAATGGTATGGTAAGGTCTACATCAAAATCAGACAAAAACTAGGATCTACAAAAACTTATCTAAAATCCTTGCAATTTATATAGTTTATGTGGAGGAAAGAAAGGTCAATATACCTTAGTCAGAGTTCCTTGTAATCCATTCTGGCCAGAATCCAGCGACATCTTAGGCCTCATGCATACATTATTAGCTCTATAGTCCTGAAACATGAAATAAAGAAGAATAAAAGAATGCACTGGGGCCTTTAGCTTGAGGCCTTTGAAGCTAATAAATTTACGTGTACATGGGGCCTTACAGGTTCACTAGGACAGTACTTCCAGAGCTTTGTGCTGTGTAACATTTTCTCTGCTGGATGTTAGGGGTATGGTGCCTTATATAGTGTCTTTTATTTTCTACTTAATATAATAATCCTTATACCTCTCCCTATTATTTGCTCAGTATAGCCAAATATCTCAAGCATAGACAGGTAAATCAAATACTAAACAATAGTCGCTATATAAATCCCGTATAATAATAATACTTAGGTTGTAAGCTCCTTGAGGGCAGGGACTGAGGTGAATGTACAGTGCATATGTAAAGCGCTGCGTAAATTTACAGTGCTATATAAGTACCTGAAATAAATAATTCTCTGTAATAATTGCATACCTCATTAGTCTAGTTTAGATGGAAGCCAGTTTAGCTGCCAGTAATGTTCTGGTTTGTAGCTTGGGCCGTATTTAGACATAATGCTGCCGTGAGAACACTTGAATGATGAGATCCTTTTTGTACAGACTCTGTTACTTGTACCTAGTGACTGTAATACTGTAGTAAAATCTAATGGTAGATAAAATGCCTTATTGGAGGTAGCATACCATCTGCTTTATATGCAGGTGTACAAGACCACCAAATATGAGAATGAGAGATGACTTTATGTTTCCCGAACTATAAAGTGCCTTCTGACTCCTCCCAACACTCTATTGCACCCATACCCCCTACAGTTTTACAAACTGCTGTCCTTGAAACTGGCCAATGAGTGCTTTTTAAACATTTCAGGTTGTAAAAAAAATGAAATCTGAGGGAGATTTCCCCTCATACCCAAGTAGAACGCACAAGAACAATACTGTACATGGGGCTGTATGCAGGTTGTAAAAAAATTATGTGAGAGAGGTTGCTCCTGATACCAAAAGTAGAATATACATAAACTATACATGGTAAGATTGTAAAAAAAAAAAAAAAAAAACATAAAAACCAAGGGAGATTCTCTATCATACCCAAGAACATACATGAACTATACATAGTGCCATATAAAGACTGAAAAAAACCCCAAAACAATGAAAAAATAGGGACATTCCCTGTCACACCCAAAAATAATATACATGAACTTTATGTGGTGCCAAAAGCAGGTTGTAAAAACCTGAATCCTGAGAGGGGGTCTCCCACATTCCTAAACAGAACATACATGAACTAAACATGATGTTATACACAGGTTGAAAGAAAAAAAATGAAAATTGAAGGAGGTTCGTCCTCACACCCAAGTAGAACATACATTAACTATATACATGGTGCTGTATGGAAGTTGTTAAAATTAAAAAAATAAAGTAGAAGTCCAGTCAAATACTAACAATATTTAAACCTGCCCCCACCCCCATTCTAATTATCCAGTACAGGAAAGATGTCCATACTTGCCTATTCTGAGGGCTCTCCAGGCAGTCACATGATCTCCCCAGTTGCTGGCTTCGGGGGCTAAGAGAGATTGCCCACTATGGTTGAAATGCCTGGGCGGTGACGTCACTCATAGGCTTACTATGGGGCATCCGTTGTCGGCTGTCCCTCCTCTACAATTAAGCTAGAGCTGGGAGTCGATCATGTGACCAGACCGGAGTGTCCTCAGAGGAGATTCTCAGGGAGATTCCCCCCCATACCCAAGTACAACATACATGAACTATACGTGGTACCATATGCAGATTATAAAAAAAAAATGAATATTGGTGGAAATTTCCCCTCATACCCAAAAAGAACTTACAAGAACTATATATGGTGTCTTATGTAGGTTGTAAAAAATACCCGAATACTAAGGGAGATCCCACCTCATATCCAAGAAAAGCATATAGTATGTGAATTATATATGGCCCTGTATGCAGACTGTAAAAAAAATAAAACTGATTACTGAGGAAGTTTCCCTCTCATGCCCAAAAAGAACATATATGATCCTACATGGTGCTGTATGCAGGTTTAAAAGAAAAAGAAAATTGAAAGCTGAGTAAGTCTCCTCCCCATACCCACACAGAACATATCTGAATAATACATAGTGCTGTATGCATGTAGAAGATATTGTGCAAGTTACAAGTAATTTTGTAGATAAGAAAGTAAACATTTTATTTGAACTGCATAATGAGTTGTTTTGTTTGGAATTTCACTTAAATTAGACAAAAAGCAGATTGCAGTAACCAATACCAACCAGTTTATTGCCCTGATTGCAGTATATTGTTGAAAGATGAACCCCAGGTTGCTATAGGTTTATGTCTATCATAATCCTTTGTGATATTAAATGTACAGAGTACATTACAGCTTAACCTATTCATTGCTTAGATAGTAACCTGATCCACTATTAGACTAACAGGATTTCTTATAGCTACTTGTTTCTGCCGCAAGAAGCTTATATGAAAATTCAGACATAAGACTAAAGAAAATAGAAGGTAAATGTTTTATCCATTAAAGACACTGAAGTAATATGTCAGCAATCTAATTACATATGTCTTGGCTTCTTGAACCCTCTGTTAAAGCAACAGAGAAATATGTAAATTGTTCCTGGTGGAGCAGAGTGCTGTTTAAACATTGATATAGTTAATAACGTATACTTTTAGTATCAGTTTTCTGCACATATTAAGCCATGTAAGCCAGTACATGGTATGTATCTGTATTGTAACATGCTGCAATTAGGTATAATAAGCACTAGAGAGTCTGTGGCATTCCAGGGTCACTACAAATTACAGCGCTAATGTACTACTGCCGGATTCAGGACCTTGAAAGGAGCATTTTTGAGACTTGATACTTAATCAGAAATGAGCATCTCGCTTAAGTGTATGCTAACGGCAGGAAAGCATTCATGTTTCCCTCAAATAGGTAACTGTTCTAGATGAATGTGAACCTTCTTGTTTTATAGACACACTTTTGTGTAATTATTCACTGCCTGAAGCCTTGTTTGCTGCAGAAAAGAAAGATTTTAACTAAAACCTAAATGTTTTATCCAGATAAGTTCTACATTTTTTTTTATTGCCGAACTGAATTTTCAGTTGAAATCTGCTAAATACATTCCAGGTGCAGATAAACAAAAGGTGTGCACAGTATTACACATTTGTTTTGTAGCCACAGCCTAAGTAGAAAAGCCTGTCACCTATTGCCACAAGTTATCCTGCAGTTTCCTGCTTGTGAATCCGTACTTCCTTGCTGCAGTGCTTTCTCTGCCCTGATTCCTTTGACATGTGTGGTTTGGCTCTGCTCACCTATGGGTATTGCCTGCTATTCTGTGGGCTTGTATTTCCTTCCCTTCAATAACTTCCTGGCTCACCTCCTAGTTTGCTTGCCTATATAGGACATGCTCAGTGTAGCCCACATTGCGATGTCACAGTTCTCTCAGCCCCTGTTCGATTGTTACTTATGTATCCTGTGCCTGATGTACTGCCACCGGCTTTCTTCACTGTCTGTTTTTGTTTGCCGCCCTTCCTGACCTCAGCTTGTCTCCTGGATTTCTTTGTTGTCTCCTGCTGTTTGTTTTCTGCACACGCAAGTGGTCTCCATATCCTCAGCTGGGTGTACCTGGGGGCCACCACCTGGTTCCTGCTTGCTGCAAGTCCATCCCCACCATTGGGGGCTCTGGTGTAGAAGCTGGCTGGGGCTTAGACTCCCCTCCCTGGGGAAGGGCTCACTACTACAGACTAGTGATGGGTTTCGGGTGTGTTCGGATCGAGCCCGCTGGGAAGCCATCACTGCACACCGCCAATTATAGGCAGGTGAGGCATTTCCTGACCGGCAGCCACACATACACATGCTGCCTATGATTGGTGAACATGCCCAAGCCCATTCTTACTACAGATGCTTGACACCTACCAACTTGTAGAGAAGGGCCGTCTCTCTCTGGGGGGAACCAGTGGTCTCTCTGCATCCCCAGTTGTGTCAGAACTATAGCCATGCAATTACCAGAGCAGAGCTTTGCAGATTGCAGAGCAACAAGTTTGTCTTAACTGGTAGTTGACTGTACCTGCAGGTACCTCTGCAGGTAGACCACTGCTTTTGCAAAGAGAGCAAGGGTCCTTCTCCAGAACATGCTGATAGGGCTCAGGCTTTTGTGCTCAGGCCATGGCTACATTCTAAAGGAAACAAGCTCTTGCACTTTTAGGATTACTGACCTGGTTTAGAGCTCTGCCAATGTGTGGTGTTATATAGTTTATTTTATGTGTAACATATGCTTTATATTATGTTTATTTATTATAATATACATGTTGAAAAAATTGGGGTATGTGAAAATGTTGATGTGAATAATTGTTACATTTTTGAACAGGGAAACAGAGGGATTGTATGGTATGAGACCTTAAACTATTAACCCTCAAAGTCTGACCGTGGGAGAAAGAAAGCGCTGAGAGATGTTGAGAGATTTGCACTCCTTTTATTTTAAAGTACCTTGAATGTATTTAGCTGATTTTAACTAAAAGTTAAATTGTTCCTTAAAGAACAACCATTGCTTTCATGGCGAATCAAGATATTGTTTTCTGATAGCATTTTGAAATCTCTAAAAAGGAACCTGTCATGATGGAAATTTAGAAGCTGTGATTGTTAACTTGTTTCTGAAGGTGCAGGCTCTGGAGTTTGTTATTTTTGCATTTGATTCACTACTTAGTCACTAATTTGGCACTATGATGTTCATATCCGGTGTCTAGACTTCTTGCACATGCTCGCTGAGAAACCAGGCACCCACACCCACTGACTTCATATAGACGTAGGAGAAGATGTCAGCAATAACATTTTCCCACCAATTCTCATAGCTCTGTTCGCAACTACAGGCATGTTCTCTTTTTTTATTGTTTATATTGCTTATAGAGAATAAATACATGTTTCAGGTTTTTATTACTGTCCATAACCTCGTTAAGGAGATTTCACCTCGCTTGCTGTCTCTGTGTACAGTACAGAGGTTTTGTCCCCTTCTCACTCTTTCAAAAAATAGCAAAAAAATGGCTGGAGTTGGACTTTAAATTCACCAAAGTCATAATGTTTTCTATTTGACTCTGGATACATATCCATTAATGCTGGGCTCCCACAATAGCTGTGAACTTTCATTTGCTTGTAATTATATTATTAGATTAATTAACCACAAACCATGCATTTCCTTCTATTATCTTATTTGGGCAAACAGTTGTCAAGCAACGTGGCTTCAAGCTGAGTGAGGTATCTGACTCCTGTAACAAATAACCAAACGCTAGTATTGTTGTAAAGCAGCCCGGCTCCCTTGTGTTGTTCTTCCTAGTCACAAACACTGTGAGGATGTAACCAGTAATTGAAAGCAGATGCAGTGGATGCTTTGTAACCAGACTGTTATTTTAGCCTACGCTCGTAGGTTTTTTAATACCACTTTGACCTGACTTTGAAACATTCTCAAAATACTTTACTTTAATACCCATTTCTTTTCTCTTACAATATTGTGCTAGACTGATTGTAGCATGGGGAGGGTGTGGATTTTTGTGACTATCTCTGCTTCCTTTAACAGGGAAGGAGTCATTTATTGACATGATTTAAGCTTTGAGACTGTTGTATACAGCATCTGAACTGTCATATCTAAATAAGTACAACATGTTTCATATGTAAACTTGTGCAACATGTAGCAGACTGCTTGCTTATACGTTGTCCATATCTACGCTATGAACCACATGTCAATCGAAAAAGGAACCGCACCACATTCCTGTGCCATTCACATGCAATTCAGTGCAGTGCAATTTGAGCCCATTCAAGTTTAATGGGCTCAAATCACACTGCATCATACTAAAGATGTGCATGCATCTTTTTTGGAGCTGCACCACAACCAGATCGCATAGTCATTTTGTACCATGTGATCTGGTGTGATCCAGTGCAGGGGAACGCACTACGTTTGCGAGCTGCATTTAGTGTGTCATTATCTTTGTATTGACACCCGCAGCAAATCACGAGGGCAATGTGTTTGGAATGCTGTGCAGGAATCACACAGATTTCAGCGTTTTCTGCACCGCATTAGTGTGAACATAGGCATGCAGTGCTTTCTGTTCCCAGACAAACCACTGCAATTAGCAGCAATGTTGTCAGCTGTCATTTGTACTACTTCAGTTGGCTATTGGGTATTATATCAGATAGGCAGTTGACTGCCAAGTAAAGGAGCTTGCACAACCACCTGACAACGCTGCCGCTAATTGTGAGACAGTGGATTAGCATTGTCAGCTCTCAACAGGAATTGCTGTTACTGGCAGATTCTCCAGGTAGTATAGAACCTTACAAAAATAAATTGCTTAAAGCAGAACTTCAGTTGTTTCTGAAAAAAATAAATAAAATCAGCATCTACAAATACTATAGCTGCTGACTTTCAATAAACAGCCACTCACCTGTCCAGGAGTCCAGTTACGTTTTCACCCAGGCCAGTCCTTCGCCAGTCTTCAGGTCCCTTGTGCAGCCATCTTGAATATAGAAAACTGGCTATGACTTTCTGTTTCACAGCCAGTTCCCATTGCACATGCATGAGACACACTATGATTGGTCCTGCAGTCTCCTGGGACATGTGACGTTTCCCAGGAGGTTGCGGGTGGGGCGAAGGTGGGTGAACTTCTGCTCAGATCGCCTAGGTAGCATAGCAAAAGTGGGAGTAAGAGAAGGAGGATCCTCAGAACACATTTTAGGTGAGGTTCTGCTTTAAGAAAACCGTTTACAGTGAGGCCAAGCATACTGAACAATAGATTTTGGGTTTACATACACTTTAAAACAAATTTAAGCCTGTGTTCTTATCTCACTTAGCCTGGATTAAACTAGCCATTAAAAAGACAATTGAAGATGACAAGTTCATTATATTTTGGAAAGTGTTTTAGACATCTTACTAAGCCATATTGAATAAAAATGAATTGCTTAGTCCTACGTTTGGTATTTTTTCGAAAGAACTATTTATTACACCTGATATGTCCACATTATTTTAAATGGTTTAGAATATGGTATGCTGAGTGATCTTTTTGGCTTTAGTACAGGTGTAGTGCTTGCTGAGTAGCATTAGTACCTCACTTATTGCCTTGAACTCTAATGCCCTGTACACACAATCGGACATTGATCGGACATTCCGACAACAAAATCCAGTGTTTTTTTCCGACGGATGTTGGCTCAAACTTGTCTTGCATACACACGGTCGCACAAAGTAGTCGGAAAATCCGATCGTTACGAACGCGGTGACGTAAAACACGTACATCGGGACTGTAAACGGGGCAATAGCCAATAGCTTTCGTCTCTTAATTTATTCTGAGCATGCATGGCACTTTGTCCGGCGGATTTGTCTACACACGATCGGAATTTAAAGGATCGGATTTTGTTGTCGGAAAATTTTATAGCCTGCTCTCAAACTTTGTGTGTCGGAAATTCCGATGGAAAAAGTCCAATGGAGCCCACACACAGTCGGAATTTCCGACAACAAGCTCCGATCGCACATATTCCGTCGGAAAGTCCGACCGTGTGTACAGGGCATTATACTCTTCTTAAAGGCATTATATACCTATCTACCTGCATAAAATGTGCATTGATCATATAGTTTCATGGTTTTTTTTGTTGTCCTGTATTCCTAGCCTATAGTGGAGTACATCTTCACATTCCTGTGTCACCAGTTTCGGTTTGTGTTGAAACTCAAGGCATACAGCATGGCACAGCACAGGTTATTGCATAACCTCTGTAGTCTGAGAACTGATATTTCCTGGGAAGAAAATACACATCTGTATATTGCTGGTGCAGGTCTGAGCTAAATAGTATTTAGATCTGACACAGACACAAACAGGCAGTGCATTCACAGACACACAGGAAGCTCACCATGTGGCTGGAAGATGTTTTTTTTTATTACATTAGGACTCTCGCCTTTGTGATTTGACCCAGAGTGGATTCTATGTGAACAGGAAGTTGTCTTGTCCCTTTGGCAAATAGGGACAAGCTACATGAATGAATACATAGGCATAGAGGAATCGATCAGCCACAACACTACAAACTGCAGTGACATCCTTACAAATTAAAGCAAACAAACGACACATGGAATATAACTGCACTACTACCTAGTTAAAACAACAAAACATTTGAAAGTGTACAGTGCCTTTAAGGTTTAAGAATGAGATCTAGGCTGGGATGTTCTGTAATACTTACTCTAACAAATTTAAAAAAATTAAAACTGTAAGCAATGAGTCTAATTGATCAATATTATATGAACTCATAAGCACCATATCATCTGATCCTGTGTGGAAGGCCAGCATAGACTTTCAGAAACATCATATGTTATTTTGTGTGGAGGTCCATAATGGGCTCCTAATCACACTTTCTTGTATGATATCACGTTTGTCTCAGTCATTGACCCTCAGAAGAATGATACCACATGATTTGGTATGGCAGGCTATCAGGAATTTTTTTAAAAAAGTGTATCATATGATCTTGTGTAGTGTAGTACCATAGCTTGTTAGTATGCCAGACTGATGTATCCTAAGACATCACTGATTTTGTCCCAAAAAGACAGTACAACAAAACTGATATGTCAATTATACTGAATGATTAAACTATCTGACAATATTTAATATGGCCATTATGAGACATTCCCACTGTTCATGTTTGTTATGACAAATTCAAAAGGAAATGCCGAAACTCACAAAGGTAGGTGGGAACACCAAAAACTACCATGAAGACTCGCTGTTTGAGTATTTACAACATATAAAGTCAAGAGCGGATCCTTTAAGGAATACAACATATATTAGATAATTACATAAAAATGTATACATTTACTGTGTATTTTGGAACACAGTGCCTTTGAGATATGGCATATTGGTAGGTGACACATTGTACAGCATTACTGTTAGCAGCTGCATTTGAAAATCTTGGCCCCCAAACACGATACAGTTGTAACTATGTATTCAGGGTGGTCCTCTTATCTGAGCTATTTAAAAACAAATTCTGGTTCCATGCAGTCGCTAAAAAACAGCCGACTTTGTACTGCATCAGCTCATATAACCGTGTCACAATGTCTGGAGTGTTCATATAAAAATAGAGGCGTAATCAGGCTGATAGTGACAAGCTGTTGTAAACCAGATTGGCTGTAGGGCTTCACTGTGCAGAATGTTGCAGAAAAATATGGAAAAAAGACAAAGTGTGAAATCATTTTTTTCTTTTGTCTGTGTGTTTACTTATCAGACATGTTTCATTTGGACGGTAACAACTGTTAGAACGTGATAGCAACTTCAGGCCAGCTGTCAAATGATTACCATTATCAAAGCTATCTCTAGGGTAATATATGATTTTGGCTTGAGACGCAAGCACTAATTTAATTTTTTCTTCATTCTGACTCGGAAATGGCAGTGTTTTTGAAGGCTTCCTCTGTCTGATGACTGAAATTTTCCTTGCAAAATGATTTCCACCAGTCTTGAATCTTTCTTGTTTTCTCCCGTCTTCACCTTTGCTGATGGTTCTGCAAGCCATCACCAGCTATAGAAAGTGACAGTTCACATCCTGGGGCAGCAGCAGAGCTTGGCCTGCAGTAAGGAGCAGCCTGACCAAATTTACGCTCACAAGAGCTCTTAATTCACAAAAAGCATTTGCTCTAGTTCCTGCTTCCCGCTGTAGGGGCTATAGAGGGGCTTGTTGGAGGGACGCTGCAAGGAGAAAAGCAGCACTCTTCACACGCTGCTGAGTACATGGTCTTTGGAGATGAAAAACAGACGGAAAGAGACATTTCCAACTATCTTACTGATCCAAGCTGGGGTTCAATGAACTGTGCTGCATAGCACCGTGCCCTTGCTCATGGCCAGGAAAAAAAAAAGTTGTCTGCAAACAGAAATGTATTTATTAATTGCAGATTTTGCACTGAAGAAAAACATCAATTATATGTATGTTTTTGTGACTAGAAACTAACATTTTATTAATGTACAATTTTGTGGTTAAAGTCTTGTTATTACTAGTAATAATTTTATTCATATTCTGTTTTTACTGTAGAAAGTATTTTAATGAACATTTTCAGCCACAGAATGTAGTGGTGGAAAGACAAAACAAAAAGGACTACACCTGGACTACAAATCTGTTGTGTTTTAAAGCAAACTTGTGTTTTGTCTTTTCTAAGTAAAGTAAACCAGTGTTGCCCACCAGAGCCCCAAGAAAAAGGCTTCTATATTTTCCAAATTGATTTGAGTTGGAATATTATACAGGGCTATGGGCTTTCACTTGGCAGGTCTCAGACATGGCAATTTGTTGTACTGGAGAGAAAGGGATAGAGTCATATGTTCCCCATATGTGAGAGTACTGTTTTTTTCACAGAAGGTAAGTATCGGCAGTTAATGCCCTTAGCTATTAAGCAAACTTGTTACTTTGCTCTTACTAGGTTTTAGGGATCATGGCTTTTTTCTACTATAAGGCATGGAAGGCGGGGGGTGCTATAGAGGTAAAACATTGCTTGTTGTAGGCAGTAATAGCAGACGTTCTATCATCACTTTGATATATAGTGCCAATTTTTTAAATTCTGTCTCTCAAAAACCACATGCTTATTTAGCTGTCTATTAAAAAGTACAGAAGAGTAGAAAATAATTCTGTTTCTTTCCTTGGCTACCTTTGTTACTGAACATTGCATTAGAGGTGCAAGGGAATCATAAGAGGCAACGTAAGAATTATTTCCTTCCTATTTTGACCTCTTCTGCTGCATGAGGAAGGGGGTAAAAGGGGTAGAACACAGCTACCATGGACAGCAGGGAGAGGGGCTGCTCATAGACCTGGTGGGTAGGCTGTACCTTTAGACAATCTAGTCATCTTGAGCAAATACTGTCTAAATTAGTAACTGTGCTTCTTAAAGTATTCTCCTGTATCGTTCCTGCTATTGTTATTCAAACGTCTAGATTATTTCTGGATATAAAAGCCTGCCAATGAACCAGGCTCTTGAATGATCGATATACAGGTTTGTTATTTTTTAACGAACCTATGAAGTTTAGACCTTTTTTTCTTCTTCTTTTAAATTTGTGTGTGAGTGTTATTAGTTTCTCTTGACTCACTTTATTGGGAGAATTATGCTAGCCATACATGGATCATAATTCAGCTTGTTCAGCAGGGACCGACTAAATTTCTATCCATGCATGGCTATAACCAGCAACACTGATCATTGTATTCTGACAGCAGGGTAGGCTCCATGCTATCAAAATACAAAACCACAGCGAGAGGAATTCTCCCATCCATATGAATGTTTGGATGGGGCTATCGAGGCATTTTCTTTTGTTAAACTCACTGGTTGAATGAAAACAAAAATGCATAATATACTGTATGGGTTGCTTTGAAAGAAAAATGGATGTGTTAATTGGAAGCATAAACAGAGACGTGGAATACAGGAATCTCTAACGTTAGCATATTACTATGGAAGTGATATTAAAGTCTTGATTTTTTCTTTTGTTTATAAATACCAAACATGTCATACTTACCTGCTCTGTGCAGTGGTTTGCACAGAGCAGCCCAGATCAGCCTTTTTTCGGGTCTCTTGCCGGCACTCCTGGCCCCTCCCTCCTGCTGAGTGCTCCCATAGCAAGCAGCTTGCTATGGGGGCACCCGAGCCGCTGCTCTGTGTGTCCATTCACACATGGAGCCGTGACTCACCCCTCCCTCTCTCCTTATTGGTTCACTGACTTTGATTGACAGCAGCGGGGGCCAATGGAAGGAGAGTCCCAAACAGCCGGGTCTCTTGTGCAACAACACTGGATCAAGATGGGGCTCAGGTAAGTATTAAGGGGGCTGCTGCACACAGAAGGTTTTTAATCTTTTTTTAATCATTTTTATTGAAGTTTTTCACAGTACAGGGAAAGACCTTGACATCAATTTTTTAATTTTAACAGTTTGCATACTTTTTCAAACACATAATACAGGTAAAAACAGTATCTTTTGTTTTTTGTTTTTTAAGACTATTTTTCTAAGGTTCTATTACCTGTTTTGCCTTATGTCCTACATCAGTTGTGGTTTAAAGAACAGACTATACTGTGGATTCTCTATCTTGAGCAGTATATTATTATCAGTAGGTTTATATCAGTTTCTTGATGTAGGTCCCAGAGCACACCCTCCGAGCCTGGAGACACTCACCCCCCAGTAATTCTCTGGGTGGGCCCGGTTCCCCAGACCAGGGAGGGACGCCCTCCAGATTCCGCAATACCAAGGTCTTACAGAGGGTAAAAGTGGAATAGATAATGGAAGGGAGGAAAGATGAACTCAGAGGGGATGAGAGACAAGATTGGGGGGGGGACTCCACGCTCCTGGTTGTGTTATTCAGGAAGGGTCCTGGTTAGTAATTGTCCGAAGGTTTTTTATCTTATATATCTGCTAATGTGTTGCCTGGCTGTTACTGTCAGTATTTGAACTTCCATAATAATAATAATAATAATAATATTTTACTTTTATCTTGCATCTTTCATAATACAAGGGGAACAGAAATAGGGGCACATGTAACACTGTGCCTCTGTTTTTAGTTCCTCAGAAGCAAAACGCCAGTGGGACATATAGCACCCTCCCCTACACCCTAGCAACTGCCACACACACTGTCCTTTATCTGCCAAAGCCAGGTCTCACATACCATTCAGTGCCCAGCGCTCCATGGGAGCCAGCAAAGGCATTCAGCACTTTCGAAACCTCAGGAAATGCTGATGCATGGAGCATGGCAGTGTGTGGAAGTTGCACAGGATAACTTCTCCAGCAGCTTCCAGTGCCCAGTTGCACAGCCGGAGATTGGGCTTGGAGACATAATGCTGATGGCCATAATTAGTGTTGCATAACCTCCTCCCTCTGCCACTGTTTTGCTTGCATCAGAGATATCAAATCTCCACAGCAAGTTGTAACAGTGGTGCAGGCTCCTTGGTTGTGGCATCCCAGGGACAATCTAATGTTCTGCTACCTCCCATGACGCGCAAGCAGCAGAAAGTTAGGTAGAAGCTTAAAAAGTCAAACGCCAGGGAAGTGCTGCTAGAAGATTATGAACAGGATGAACAAGAGCTAGGGGGACTGAAGGAAATCATTAAAATGTGTATCTACCCCAGCTGCAAGACCTCCACGTATAGAGCCTGCTATTCACTCAACCCTGCACCATCTACCTCAATCATCACTCATAATTCAACCCTTCCTTACAAAGCATCCCCACCACCCACCTTTCACAGGGCCACTTTGTCACTCACCTACCCTTACAGAGACTCCATGCCACTCACTTCAACCCTTTTCAGAGTCCCCTGCCATCCACCTCATCCCTGCCAACCCTTTCCACCCCCTCAAAGATCCATTCCATCTCACCCACCCCTCACAGATCCTTCCTACCTTACTCATTCCTCACATATCTCCCCATTACCCCCCCCCCCCCCCACACACACACACACACACACAGTGCCTGTCTGCCACCCACCTCACGTACATACATCCCTAGCCAGATACCTCCCCCACCAATTACATCTATCCCTACATAGCCAGACACCTCTGCCTCCACATTCATCCCTCCCTCTCAATCCAGACACCTCACATCCATCCTTCCTTGGCCAGACAGTTTACCTACAAACACATTTTTAATTATTTGTAATATCCCTAACTCTGCCTGTTCTACAATGTCCACACTTTTACTAGTGTCTATAAGAATATACAAATTAGCTTCACCTTAATGTACTCCAAATGTATCTAATCAAAGTGCATGCTTGAATATATACAGAGTGGCATATTTTAAAGGGTGACTGTCACGGAACGTCCCACACACCGCTTGAGTGCTTCTGTCATATACCACTTCCTCCCAGTCTGGATACAGATATCAGATATTCCAACTGCTCATAAGCACAAAACAAGGCAACACTTGTTTTACTGCTAACATGGACTGTTTATTTAGAATCAAAATTACAAGAATTATATGCTGTTAGAGGAGGTTCCCCCCTCCTGCTCATATTACTCTAACAATACAACTGTAACCTAATTAACATGAGCTAGTTTACTAAATCATTTACCTAGACTAGGTGACTATGTCTCCTAGCTCATTGACTATTCAATAAACATTACCATAAACATCAACACAGGGTTAATTAGAACAAACAAAAATGTGTGGAATACCCTTAGAACCTGTGGTAAGCCAGACTAGACTCATTTACATTAAACACATTATAGCAGACATCAGACAGGTGAGTGGAGTTGATATTAGCATCTCCTCACAGTATGTGTCCCAACAGTATGACTCAGTCACTATTGCTAATATGGCAAATACAGGGTCCCCAGAGTCTGTGTGTCCTGGGGGACAAGGACTCGAAGCCAAAGTAACAACACCTCAAGGGTACCCCAAATGCCAGGGCCCATAATCTGTAGGCAAGAGGCTCACATTCAGTCCCCTCCAAAAGCCTCTGTCCTGGGTGAATCTGTCACAGTGACATTTTTAAAGCCTAACTCCAGCAAAGCTTTTATTTTTGGAGGAGCCTGAATAAAGTTTTATTGGTGTCTATGTGTCTCTTGGGTAGATTTCCCTTTGCTTCCCGACAGAGCACATTATTAGTAGATTGCGGAAGTGTTAGAGTTTCTGAAAATGTGTTCATTACTGTTGTTCCCTCAAATCTCTTGCATAGGCGTCACAATTAACAAGGGAAAAATCTCCCCATTGGGGTCACAGATTGTGACAGTTGAAGGATACCTGTCACAACTTACATCTGAATTCTAATATTATTTTTTAATGGTTCTCTTGGAATAATTGTGTGCTTTATGGTCCTGCATGGTCCTGGTCCTTGATAGACTTTGTAAAGCCCCTGATGTACTTAGTAACTCTCAAACTCCATTTTTTTTAATCTTTTGGATAAACTTACATATATTTTTGAGTCCTTCCCGATGTTTCAGTTTTTTTTTTTCATTCATTGCTTTAGTCTTTCCTGGTCTGGTTTGCTTGTAATCTGATGATTTAGGTGGGCCGTTACGAAACACACTGTTGCCCACTGCACTCCTACATAAAGAATCCCCAGCCACCATCATAGTTTCTCAGCCACCCAATGTTTTTTTTTTACAGTTTGAATGTAATTTGTTATACAGAAAACAGTAAGGAAGTTACATAGCACAGGCTTCAGGAAGGACACTCCCAGTGACCCTTTGAGGTACTCTCTAGCTCTTGGATTCAGTAGCTTACAGAGAGAACAGATTACAGTTCTAGTCCACTGATTGGTTTCACATGTTGCCAGCTCTATATTGGTCTTTTCAGTTTTTAATTTAATGCTTGTAATGTTCATTACTTAACATTGTTTGTTGAAGTGCATTGTACAATGCCCATTACACACAAATGTGAGGGATAAGTAAACCATAGTATCTAGTTTGAATTTATTGTGGGAGGACTTAAGTATAGTGAAGTCTGGTTGCTGAGTTAACCTCACCTTACAGATCATCACTGCTTTTTGCATTACCTTATCTAGTAAGCCCTTTCATCTGCTTCTGTGTGTGCTGTGTTGACATCTAGCTATGAGTACATCATACAGATTTAAAACATTGCTATTGTCTTTTAAAAAAAAAATACAGATTATTCTTTATTGTGCATTCCTGTATGTTACTACGAAGAACATCATCCAAGGAAATTGAGACGATAGCGTTAAAATGATAAAATAATAATTCTGTAACATCCCCAGTTGAGAAAAGTCAAAGGTTAAAGAGTTAAGAAAACAACCAAAAAATAGAGGCAAAAAGAAGCACAATCTTATCTGTCTTACATTTTTGGTTTAGGATGAAAGTGCTCAGAAGGGAAAAGAAATCACAAAGGAATCCGTCGAAGACTTTGAGAGGTTAAACGTAACAGTTGTTTTCTTTGAAGTGCTTGGCCAGGAGGTTAATTGCCAAAACGGCTTGTGGAAAAGGTGGTAACAATTTAACAAGACTGTACAGCGGCACAGGCACAGATGAATATCAGGTGTTTGCAGATGTGTTGTGCCTAACAGGAAAGGCGGGGGGGATCTGAATGAGAAACAGGGAACAAGGCAGAAAAACTGAAAGCCCAGCTAAACAACCAATAATTCTCTGTTTGCTTAGCCAATCATCTTCTAATTGGCTGAGATTTTAATAGCTGCCTATTGATTGGTCAGTCGAACTCCTGACTGCTGCTATTTTTAAAGTACAGTACCAGACAGCAGATTGCAATTACCAGAGCTTTCATGCAAATTCTTTCACTCTACAATAGTTCTGATTTATGTATACTGCTAACATTGCTGTCGGCAGATAAATATCAGGTATTTCTTTTCCGTTTTGGCTACTTCAGTTTATTTGATCTTTTTTAGTTAGTTGGCTAAAAAGTCCCAGCCATTACACATTTCTGAATAGAAAATGTGATTTCTGAATATCTAAAAAAGCTACTGACTAATAAACAGAGTAGAGCTGCAGAAGAAACTGCTGCAGCTGGAGCTTGTGGCTGTTTAAAGCTATTGAAAGCATGTGCATAAATGTGTGTTTGTTACTTACTTTTATTGTTTGTTTTTTTTGTTTTAAATTGGCTCATACAAAAGGACCAGGACCAGGAGCAGGGGGAAGAGCTCCCTGCTACTGCGGTGATTCGCTGGAAAGACCCAGCGGAGAGTACAACCCTGCCTTACTCCAACTAGAAATATTTGGACAATTACATAAAGTTGTGCTTTAGCTAGGTAGTGCAAATCCATGGGTTTACTCTAGTCTCCCCCTCTAGCTGCACCTCGCCTTTGCTCCTATGCTGCTCCACAGAAATTTCAATAGCAGAAGAATCCAAGCTACTAATTGCTTAGGTCATAGCTTACACAGGGCTGTGGACTTCTACCCATGTGACAGTGCTAGCATGAGCAAAGAGGTTGTCAACTATAGCACAGTGGATTATGGAAGTGGATTGTGAAAAAGCTAATGCATATGCATAGGTATATGTATAGGGAATCTAATGTAGTTTGGTGTGATTGGATAAAGTTTAAACAGTCATCTGTATACATGGGATATATGATCAAAGAGAGCGGATCAGAAAATCCGATATAGCTAAGTAATAGATAGGTACCAAGAAAGTGAATTATATCTGGTAAGAGGGAATACGGGAGTGATAGCTAATTGAGAAATTAGGATGATTAATAGGGGTTAGTCTCATTACTGCCCCCACTTAGTTTAGAGGCCTTTACTGTCCCCTATTTGGGCAGGAGAGGGAAGGGAGTAGACTGGGAAATTGGGAAGGAACAAATAAAATGAGAAAGAATGTCCATTGACCCACTTTATAGATCCTCTCTATAGAAGTCACATAAATATCACATCATGAGTGGAACAAAGAATCACTGCATGATTTATATGCCTAGTGGACCTAAGAGGGAGGTAGGAGGTAAATTATTTCCACTCCACCCTTCTTATAAAATAATGATCAGGGATCACTAAACACATTAATTTTAAAGGGGGGGGGGAGAGACATGCAGGAGGTGGGTGTGAAGGAGGGAAAGGATTTAAGCATAATAGCACATGTAAATTTGGATTGATTTCATAAGAGCACATACAGTGAGAGGAGGTAAGGAAGAGGACATTCAGGTTGTAAAGGGGATAAATAGGAAGGGATAGTAGTTATTTGGTGGATGGAATCAATAGTCAAGGGTTATTAAACAGAGAGGTTTAGTATATGTAGGTTAAGAATGATGTAGGAATAGAAAAAGGGTAATTGAATAAAGGAAAAGGATAACTAGAACTGAGGATCAAATTAAAGGTTAAGTTCACCTTTTGTAAAAAAAATATTAAATGCACATAGTTTGGCAGAAAAAGAGCCTGGAAACTCCATCACAGTGCAATGCCAGACTCCTGCAGACTCTCAGTATAGCTGTTTGCCCATACCTCCCATACAGGCAGACAGTTACTGAAGAGCAGGAAGGCGTTCACCAGTGCCCTCGCAGTTCACAGAGAACTACAAGCCATCTGCCGCAATGTTAATCGTATCCTTTAAATAAGGTGTATTGGGTTATTTGGCTATGTACCTGTTAGTCTGTTTTCCTTCATGTGTCATGTCTGTGTATGAATGATTTTTAGGAAAAGATGTATGGTATTTGTTGTATTGTAAGCAGAACTTAATAAAAATGGTTCAAACTATGAACAAAACACAGCTAGTAAATTTTGATTGGCCCAGTACTGTCCTTTGCCTTCATCATCCTGGAAGGCACAGATAATTTTCTTCATCTATCAACTGAATAAAGCAGTAGGGGGAAACAGGCCTATTCTCTGCCGCAGTGTTAGTTCTCATTATCTTCTTTATGTTTACAAAATAGCCAAAAGAGGCAAACTTGTGTGATAACTGTCAATGCTAGCCCCTGCATGGGCACAACTATTTCACATTGGCTACCTATTAAACTTGAATAAAAATGATTGAAACAGAATAAAGCAGTAGGGGGAGCAGATTCACTGCTTTATACATATGACATTTGTATTGTTGAGGATGTTTCATAGCTTCTCCAAGCCGTTTCTTCAGTTCCAATGCATGTCAGGAAGATACCCCAGTATTTATATCCACACAGGTAGCACAAACACCTTAATCCAATTACCATGGACTGTGTAGATGTTGATTTCCAGTTCTAGTTACATTATCCTTTCCTTGGTGTCAGGAACAGGAAGTCTGCATAGATACTTATTTTTTTATTTACATGAATAGGAATTGCTGCCAAATTGCCTGTATAGAGATGTTAAAATGGAATTACATTGGCTGTTCAGGGATGGTTGTTCCAATTTGACATAGACGGCCTCTATAACAGGATGGTTCCACAACTTTCACACCTCCCATCCTGTTCTTAAGCAGTCAACATCTGCACATTCCATGGTGATTGGGTTAGGTGTCTATGCTACCTGTGTGGATATAAATGCTGTGGTATCTTCTTGACACTCATTGGAGCTGAAGACGTGGCTTTGAGAAGCTATGAAACGTTCTCAATACTACAGAAAAAGTCCAGTTGAATGTGATTAACTACTACTAGTTATACCATGACCTGGATAAATGAAAAACTTCACATACATAAAGGCTAAATAGCATTCAAACTGTTTTGTTGTGATCAAACAGCTTGTTATTTTAAATCTTTTTTTTGCTGTTTTTGTTTCTTCCATCAGTGTTTATACTGTATATTTACTATTTTTCACCTGAAGTGTCAGTTTTTAGGCCACTTTTACACTGGGGCACTTTTCAGGCGTTTTAGCGCTAAAAATAGTGCGTGAAAAGTATCTCTCAAGCCACCCCAGTGTGAAAGCTTTCACACTGGGGCGGTGCGTTTGCAGGATGGAAAAAAAAGTCCTGCAAGCAGCATCTTCGGGGCGGTGCGGGAGCTGTGTATTTCCAAAATGCCATTCCCATTGAAAACAATGGGCAGCACTGCCGAAGCGCCTGCAAAGCGATTCGGCAGCGGTGCTTTTCGGGCACTTTTAACCCCTTGTTAACCCCTTCTTTGGGGTTAAAAGTGTCCCAGTATGGCCCGCACAGCGCTGGTAAAACGCCGCTAAAATGAGCGGCGCTTTCCCATGAGCGCAGGCGGTCTTCAGTGTGAAAGTGGCCTTAGATTACAGACATGTAGTATATTATGCATTAACCTGTGCAGTGCCATGTGGCATGTCTCATATTTGAGTGAAACAATGTCACCAGCACACCATGAATCTCCAAAATGGGTCCAAAGCTTTAATCAGCGATTACATCGTTACAGCTGAAGCAACATTTCAGAGCCTCGCAGGACCTCTTCATCAGGCATGTGACAAAGTGATACAGTGAATAAACTATTTAAAGAACCATCCACCATTCAACAAATCAAGAAAAAGCTAAGCCTTTACATCATAATGACATCATAGGACATACAACAGCATTTTTTTTCACTCTGATTGACTTCACTTCCAGCCGATAGTTGCTGCAGCACTCATCTAAATACACAGCCATTTGTACAGGAATGTATGCATTGGGAATAATATTCTAGAATCTTTGGGGTAGGGCATAGCTTTTTCCTCATTCACTGATTGGTGGATGGTTCTTTAAATGGTTTATTCACTGTATTTCACTTTGTCACAAGCCTGATGAAGGGGTCCTGAGAAGCTCAGAAACGTGTGATCACTGATTAACGTTTTGGACCCATTTTGGAAATCTGTGGTGTGCTGGTCACATTCTTTCACTCTGATTGTCTCTGATTCCAGCCGATAGTCGCTTTAGCACCCATCTACGTTCACAGCTATTTTTACAGGAATTTGTGCTTTGGGAATTACAGTGCCTTGCAAAAGTATTCACCCCCCTTGACTTTCTACCTATTTTGTTACATTACAGCCTTTAGTTCAATGTTTTTTTTAATCTGAATTATATGTGTTGGATCAGAACACAACAGTCTAAGTTGGTGAAGTAAAATTGGAAAAATATATACATAAAACTATTTTTCAGAAATAAAAAACTGATAATTGGCATGTGCATATGTATTCACCCCCTTTGTTATGAAGCCCATAAAAAGCTCTGGTGCAACCAATTACCTTCAGAAGTCACATAATTAGTGAAATGATGTCCACCTGTGTGCAATCTAAGTGTCACATGATTTGTCATTACATATACACATCTTTTTGAAAGGCCCCAGTGGCTGCAACACCTAAGCAAGAGGCACCACTAACCAAACACTGCCATGAAGACCAAGGAACTCTCCAAACAAGTAAGGGACAATGTTGTTGAGAAGTACAAGTCAGGGTTAGGTTATAAAAAAATATCCATATCTTTGATGATCCCTAGGAGCACCATCAAATCTATCATAACCAAATGGAAATAACATGGCACAACAGCAAACTTGCCAAGAGACGGCCGCACACCAAAACTCATGGACCAGGCAAGGAGGGCATTAATCAGAGAGGCAACATAGAGACCTAAGGTAACCCTGGAGGAGCTGCAGAGTTCCACAGCAGAGAATGGAGTATCTGTACATAGGACGACAATAAGCCGTACGCTCCATAGAGTTGGGCTTTATGGCAGAGTGGCCAGAAGAAAGCCATTACTTTCAGCAAAAAACAAAATGGCACGTTTTGAGTTTGCGAAAAGGCATGTGGGAGACTCCCAAAATGTATGGAGGAAGGTGCTCTGGTCTGATGAGACTAAAATTTAACTTTTTGGCCATCAAAGAAAACGCTATGTCTGGCGCAAACCCAACACATCACATCACCCAAAGAACACCATGCCCACACTAAAACATGGTGGTGGCAGCATCGTGCTGTTGGGATGTTTTTCAGCAGTCAGGACTGGGAAATATGGATGGTGCTAAATACAGAGATATTCTTGAGCAAAACCTGTACCACTCTGTGTGTGATTTGAGGCTAGGACGGAGGTTCACCTTCCAGCAGGACAATGACCCCAAACACACTGCTAAACAACACTTGAGTGATTTAAGGGGAAACATGTAAATGTGTTGGAATGGCCTAGTCAAAGCCCAGACCTCAATCCAATAGAAAATCTGTGATCAGACTTTAAGATTGCTGTTCACAAGCACAAACCATCCAACTTGAAGGAGCTGGAGCAGTTTTGCAAGGAGGAATGGGCAAAAATTCCAGTGGTAAGATGTGGAAAGCTCATGGAGACTTATCCAAAGTGACTTGGAGCTGTGATAGCCACAAAAGGTGGCTCTACAAATATTGACTTTAGGGAGGTGAATAGTTATGCACAGTGACTTTTTCTGTTATTTTGTACTATTTATTGTTTGCTTCACAATAAAAAAGAAAAAACATCTTCAAAGTTGTGGGCATGTTCTGTAAATTAAATGATGCAAATCCTCAAACAATCCATGTTAATTCCAGGTTGTGAGGCAACAAAACACGAAAAATGCCAAGGGGGCTGAATACTTTTGCAAGGCACTGTATATGCTAGAATTCCTCATATTTGAACAGAAACAGAAATTGCTAATAAAGAAAGGTGAAGATTTGCTCCACTATAGGCTATGTGTACAGGGCATCAAATGACACCATAAAACTACACGATCAATGCACATCTTAGGCAGGTGAAAAACACAAGATACAAGTAGGAAGGTTTATAATGCCTTTAAACCAGATTATTGCCTTCACAAAACCTCTGAAGGGAAATGCAGACTTTTGTCATTCTGTAATGTGCAACTACTGATCTGTGTGCGCACTGTCCCCAGGCTGCAACAATGGCTGACTGAAAGGGTGAATCATTTCTTATTAGTGATTTTGGCATGAATAATGAGGGTTCCAAGAGAACAGGTTATTAGCAATCATAAGGATTCACAGTGTGGGACAGCGCATCACAAAGCATCAGTAAAACAATAACAATTGTAGGCACTATATAGCTAAGGCTGTACCTCCAATGTCTTTTTGAATGATATATTATATTGTTTGATAGGACTTTACCTTTTCTTTTTTTAAACATTCTTTATTCATTTTCAGTACAGTACAAAAAAATGCATATAAACAAAACACTACATTCCAGTCTCAGACACTTAGCTTACACAGGGGCGCATAGAATCTTAAGGCAAGAACATTAGAGCTATTATAATGCGGCCTCAAGGACTGTACAACATACAACACAAAAAATTAGGGATAACGGTGTATCTCAGACCATTCTGGTTAACATTTCTGGGAACTTAATGAAGCCCTATGCACCCGTTAAGCAATAATCATTAATCATTAGATAATATGTGCAGAGATTTAACTATTCACTGCCATAGAAGGCGCTAGGAGTTTAACTTTAAATCTGCACCTCTGATGTCTACAGCCTACAGATATGCTGGCCTTGGGATGAGAGACCAGAGGGACTCTGAAATCACTGAGCAGACCTTTAATGTGATTGACACTGTATATGTTAGCTGTTTTAGATATGTTTATGTGTACTACAGTTTAGAAGTGCATTTAGGTTCCATTAGATAGCAGCTTTATATTTCAATATTGGCTGTTCATGTGTCTCTGGTGCTACTAAAAAATGCTTTGCGCTGCATCCTCCTCTCTAAATGATGGTCTGGTGTCTCAGAGAGATTGATAGATGACAGAACTATATTGTGCTGATTGGCAAAATTGAAGTGCTAATAAATCTTGTCCTGTAACATCTTTTAACTGCACTTAAAAGTTTGATACTTCACCAACTCGCTTCTTCAACAATGCACTCCATTGCTTATAGATTAGTCAGGCTGCTACACTAATCCTATTATGTCAATATTTTAGAGCACTTAACATTAAAAACTGTTAGTTTGCAATTCTTTTTATTGTAGTAAATGGGTGGGTGGCTAGACAGTCAGGTAGACTCCAGTCAGAACTTTTTTTTGTGTTGGATAGCATAGGGAAGGGTTAAACTCTCTGTTAGGGTTTTCGTGCTGTTTGTGTACTGCTGACAAGACTCCCTCTTGTTTCCTTGCTCTATGACCACCTTTCACCAGGACAGTAAGTAAGGAAATATATCCAAGGGAAACACAGAGAGCAAACTTACTCTGATCAGCCATAACTTTATGGCCACTGACAGGTTAAGCGAATAACATTGTTTTCCTCATTACAATGGCATCTGAAAATCAGTGAAATATATTAGGCAGCGAGTAAACATGTTGTCTTACAAGTTGATGTGTTGAAAGCAGAAAAAATGGGCATTGCAGTTTGCTGCGTACGGGGCTGTGTAGCGGCAGACCGGTCAGGGTGCCCATGCTGACCCGTGTTCACAGCCAAAACCGCCTACAGTGGGTACGTGAGCATCAGAACTAGACCACAGAGCAATGGAAGAAGGTGGCCTGGTCTGATTAATCATGTTTTTTCTTTTACATCATGTAAATGTCCAGGTGCAGGTGCATTGCTTACCTGGGGAAGAGGTGAACCATGATGCAGTATGGGAAAAAAGCAAGTTGGCGGAGACAGTATGATGTTGAACAAAATTAATTTGGCCTGGTTTCCCACTTTAACTACCTTGAAAAATGTTACATAGTTACATAGTTACATGGTTAGTAAGGTTGAATAAAGACACCAGTCAATCCAGTTCAACCTGAGTGAGTGTGCGTGTCTACAATTATCCCTATTTATTTAAGGTACCCATATAGCGCCGTCAATTTTACGCATTGCTCCACACATCGCACACTCACGATCCCTACCCTCAAGGAGCCCACAATCTAAGGTCCCCAAACTCACATTCATATATTAGGGCTAATTTTGGACAGAAGCCAATTAACCTACCAGCATGTCTTTGGAGTGTGGGAGGAAACCGGAGTACCCGGAGGAAACCCACGCAGGCACAGGGAGAACATGCAAACTCCAGGCAGGTAGTGTCGTGGTTGGGATTTGAACCAGCGACCCTTTTTACTGCTAGGCGAGAGTGCTACCCACTACACCACTGTGCTGCCCAGTGTAATATTTAGCAGTCCAGACTACACCACCAGACTACACCACTAAATGCTTACTTTTTATATTAAGTCAAGAATCAGATTAGAATTCAACCTCATTATTGGTAAATGCAGCTGATTTTTACTATAGAGAACACCTATGATAATGTTGTTATATTAGTTAAATTTTTTAAATGGCCACCCTTCCAAAGCTTATTTTGACTTGATAAAGTACAGTTTTACTGTATTTTGAGGACTCCAGGTAAGGTCTCATGCTGTGCCCCCTTCTCCACCATTGAGTCTCCCTGCTGCTGCAGTGTTTAGATAATCTTGATTATATTACAGTATTTGTACCTTAACCACTTCCCGCCCGGCCCATAGCAAATGATGGCCGGGCGGTGGTTCAGTTATCCTGACTGGGCGTCATATGACGTCAAGCAGGATAACATGCCGCTGCGGGGGCACGCATCGCGGCGATCGGTGGAGTGGTGTGTCAGTCGAATGTTTCAGGTGAGGGGCCATCCATGTGCGGTGAAGGGATCACAATCACTTTGAGATTTAACCCCTGTCGTCTTGAGTGTTCACTGGTGGTCCTACCTCCTCACTTCATCTGTTCCATCTGTTTCATTTGATTTATTGTTTCAAGGAAACTTATATTTGTGCAGCACTGTTTTGCTTTTTATCCTGACTGGGCGTCATATGACGTCCAGCAGGATAACATGCCACCGCGGGGGCACGCATCGCGGCGATCGGTGGAGCTGTGTGTCAGTCTGACACACCGCTCCACCGATCTTGGCGGAGGCTCTTTACCACGTGATCAGCCGTGTCCAATCACGGCTTATCACGATGTCAATAGGAAGAGCCGTTGATCGGCTTATCCTCACTCGCATCTGACAGACGCGAGTAGAGGAGAGCCGATCGGCGGTTCTCCTGACGGGGAGGTCTGCGCTGATTGTTTATCAGCGCAGCCCCCCCTCAGATCACCACACTGGACCACCAGGGATCACCACTAGGGACGGGGGCAACATGTGGATGGCCAGGTATGTATCCCATGGCCATCCACATGTGCCCAGTCAGTGCCCAATCTGTGCCAATCAGTGCCCACAAATGGGCACTGATTGGCACCATTATATAGCACTGATGCCCAGCAATGCCACCCTTAGGGGCATCAGTGCCATCAATCAGTGTCATCAGTGCCACCCATCAGTGTCCATCGGTGCCACCTATCAGTGCCCACCTATCAGTGCCCATCCGTGCCACCTATCATTGCCACCCATAAGTACCCATCAATGCCACCTACGAATGTCCATCAGTGCCACCTATGAGTGCCCATCGGTGCCACCTATGAGTGCCCATCAGTGCCACATACCAGTGCCACCTATCAGTGCCCATCAGTGTCGCCTATCAGTGCCCATCATCAGTGCCCGTCAGTGCCACCTCATCAGTGCCACCTCATTGGTGCCACCTCATCGGTGCCCATCAGTGCTGCTGTATCAGTGCCCGTCAGTGCAGCCTTATCAGTGCCCATCATTGAAGAAGAAAACGTACTTATTTCCAAAAATTTTTTACAGAAATAAAGAAAAATTTGTTTTTTTTCAAAATTTTTATTTGTTGCGCAAAAAATAAAAACCGCAGAGGTGATCAAATACCACCAAAAGAAAGCTCTATTTGTGGGAACAAAATGATAAAAAAAATTTTGAGTACAGTGTAGCATGACCGCGCAATTGTCATTCAAATTGCGACAGTGCTGAAAGCTGAAAATTGGCCTGGGCGGGAAGGTGTCTAAGTGCCTGGTATTGAAGTGGTTAAAGTGCATTTTTATATAACTTTATTCTTTTACATATTTTTGTTGTATTAAATATAGTAATTTTTAGATTAGTCACTAGAGGGAGTAAAATAATTGTGTACCTCTTTAGGCTGCTGCTGATAAGATATCGACCTCATTGAGAGTGCTGACTGTGGGGAAAAATAGTAAAGTATAACCATTGTGAAGCATCACAGAGCAGGAAACAGAGCCTGCATTCGTGTTAAGCACATTTCATATCATAAAGATAAGATTTCTAAGATTATTTACATCAAACTGATCACTTCCTAAAGTTTGCCTGAAAAGCATTAAATAATAGTATATGTTGGGAGCTGTGTGGGTGAAGCTGAGAATATGAACACCTCACATGTGGACCTTCCAAGAGACATAAAAAGCTTGTTAATATGAACCCTACTCATATATACCTCAAACTTGAACAATATTTTTTTTTCTTTTTGCTATAATAAATATCCCCAATTTAAAGAAAAAAATCTTCATCAGTTTGGGCCAATATATATTCTTCTACATATTTTTGGTAAAAAAAAATGCAATAAGTGTATATTAATTGGTTTGCGCAAAAGTTATAGCATCTGCAAACTATGGGAAAGATTTATGGTATTTTTATGGCATTTATTATTATTTTTATTTTTTTTTTACTAGTAATGGTGGCGTTCTGCGATTTTTAGCGGTATTGCAACGGACAGATCGGAGACCTTTGACACTTTTTTGGGACCATTGGCATTTATACAGCGATCAGTGTTATAAAAATGCACTGATTATTGTGTAAATGTCACTGGCAGTGAAGGGGTTAACACTAGGGGGCGATCAAGGGGTTAATTGTGCGTTCCTTCAGTGTGTTCTAACTGTATGGGGATAGGACTGACTAGGAGAGGAGACATATCGTTTTTCCTACTTAGTAGGAACAAACGATATGGCTCCTCTCCTCTGACAGCACAGGGTTTCGTGTGTTTACACACACAAATGCCCATGCTGGTGCTCGTACATGCAATCGCGCATGGCTGGCGGTAATTGTGCCCCCGCCTGGTGCCCGAAAAAGGGTAGGATGTACCCATACGGGATTTCGCCCAGGAGAGCCATTCCGCCGCAGTATATCTGCGTGACATGGTCGGGAACCGGTTAACGTAATATATTGCAGCTTACCAATCATTAGATGTAGTGGCTGTATTAGTTTTTGGGGTTTTTTTTAGTTTTTTTTCCCTCTGTTTTTACCTGGTGGTCTGGCAGTAACACACCTCCTGTAGTAATGAGACATAATTCTGGAGGAACGATAGCATGAGGCACAGCAGACAGCAGCATTGTCAGCCGGAGGGGGTAGGTGGAATGTATTAGCAGATTTAGATACACTAGTTGAAACCAAACTCCAGCACACTTTATAAGCAGTTACAGCAAACAGTATTTTTCCTTTTGGGATAAAGGGTTTGCATGAATAAATAAAATCTGATCATTTTAATCACCCCTGCCAGTGTTAAGTGTTTTTTCTCATCCATGTAAACTGGTAAATTCTACTGGAGAGCTTGAGCTTGTGAAAAACAACAGACTTGCTGGCTGGATCACCAGATGAAAATAGAAGAAAGAAAAGAAAGAAAGCCTAAAAAGAAAACTAATATTGCCATCACGTCTAACAATTGGTAAGCTGCAATATAATAAATGTTTGCTTTTAGGTTTAATACTGCTTTAAGGATACAGGCCGCATACATTTGGATACAATACAAAGCATCTGATTTCATTTGTACCAGAATCATTGCCATTAGGGGTATTCAATAGGCATTGGACACTGCTATCATTTTGCTCTACAGCACTGCAGGACATTGCATCCTTTGCAGCCTATAAGAGCTCAATAACCCAGGAACTGGCTAAAAAGCAAATGTGAAATCATCTAAGAGTACACTCCATCCCTTACATGTGTCTTTCATATGGAAGCTTTCACCAACATTTATGGAGAATCACATGTTGTTTGTGGATGCTTTACTTAGGCAGTCCAACTTTCTTTAGCACTTATTGCAATATTCCACAGTATAGTGAAATTCAGAATGGTTCTGAATATTTATATATGCAACAAATATGGAGTAAATGTTAGTTCTCTGTACAGTAAAGTATTGCTTTTTGATTTAATATATTTTTCAATTGACAAAGAAAGCTTTTGAGGAACAACCCCCCCTTTTTTTTTAAAGCTGCTGCACATTCCATATGACTGATCTAAAGTCTGAAATGGATTTACAACTGCTTAGGTTACCATCTGGATGCAAGCTTGAAAAAATATGTCAAAACAATTTTTGTTTGACTTGTGCCATCTTCACAAAATGTAGTTAGTTGTAAGGACTTCATTTCATTTCAACTGGGCTTGTATATATGATTAATAAACAGCCACAAGGATCACAGATAACTGCACAAAAAAACTACAGGGTTGCAAAATGATATGCCTTTTGCTCTATAGCCATGAAGGTGCATCAAATAAACTGCATTAATAATTCACTTTAGCATAGGAATTTAAGCAGGCCATAAACAAGTCGAAAACCGAATGAAAATTCTTGGCTGTTCATTTTTCGCATGATTAGTGTGCCAGCTGCGACACACGATGTTCGTGTTGCAATCGAAAGTGCCTGATCCAAAATGCTGGATTTTATTTAAAAAAACGAAACAAATAATGCCACAGTCCTATGCAAGACTTTTGTTTTTCGATTGACAGAATGTTCGGTTTTGGACTTGTCTATGGCCTGCCTTTAGTAGTAGCTCAACTGGCACACTTTGAAAGTAGAGGTAACATGTTATTAGTGGGACCGTTCTAAGACTTTGGTAGGCTCAAGGCTAACTTTGTTGGGTTTCCTGAAATAGATCTTATTCAACAGCTGCTACTATATTCAATCTTACATCTCAAAAATAATATTTTGTTTCAAAAGGCAAGTTTAGATCAAGTGTATGTTCCATTTAGGATAGAGTTTGGAAGGACTTGGAGAGCTTTTGCCTCACTTCCTGTCACTAGATAGGAAGTAAAGGAAAATCTGTAACAGCAACACATACAAAAAATAAAAGTATTTTTTATCCGTAGAATGGGGAAGGCTAGAATCAGCTTTGTGTTGCTGTCAGGGTCCCTGTTGCAGATTTTCCCTACTTTTTTTTTATTTTGGAAGTGTCTCAAATGAATCACCAGATAAGAGTAAATGGGGGGGGGGGGGGGGGGAGGATTCCAGTACTTCCCAACTTTATTTGAAATTAAAACAAAAAAAAATTACATAAACTTTAAAAGGGGTCTCCAGGGACTGCTTCATCAGTAGCGCTGTGTTAATTGTTTATTCACGTCAGGAAACTCCTATGTAATAAGCTCTATCTCCAAGCCCTGATTGACAGCTGGCTTTAACCAATCAGGAACCAAAGACGTGCTTATGACATAGGCAGGGCATAGCTATAGTGACATGGACTCAGTAGTGCTGTGTTAATTGTTTATTCACTTCAGGAATCTCCTGTGTAATAAGCTCTATCTCCAAGCCCTGATTGACAGCTGGCTTTAGCCAATCAGGAGCCAAAGACGTGCTTATGACATAGGCAGGGCATAGCTATAGTGACATGGAAACTGCTTTAAACCTTCTTCAAGCTGTTTAGTAAAGCACTGTTTTCGTGGTGGTGGTCACGTTGGCCAAATGCAGAATTTAATTGCTGTCGACTGGTAGCAGCATAACAAGGCCATGACATTTTATGATACTGAAAGTGCTCCCTGAGCTGTTGGGCCCAGGGCAACTGCCTAATGAATCTAGGACATAATTATATTATTATGGACTGAATACAATTTTAATATATCATAATTCCAATGACTTCAGTTTACCTCTGACCTAAGAAATTAATATTGTTTTCAATGATTTGATATTGACTATAGGGCTAGTTATTTTTTTCTTAAATTTTTGATATCAAAAATGATTGTATAAATATTCTACATAAAATATTTGGACTGTTCCATATTGGTCCATTTTAGGATATGCCTCCTACATACCTCCCTTATCGGCTGGCCACCCAACCTTCATCCTCCCTCCTAGTAAAGTAAGCTCTCTTCCTGATCAAACTCATGCTCTCCCTTCATAAACCTCCCTTTCACTTATTGCTGGCAAATAATGTAAGGTCATTAAATTTGCATCTAAGAAGGACTTGAGCATTTGCTCACCTGGGTCTGTGCTGTTCAGCTCCTCCCTCTTTTCTGGCAGAGACACAGTGGGGAGCCTACACTGAACGAGATAGAGAATTGTTGGCCTGCATGTTCACATGGTTTGGCAATTGAGATTTCTAGAATGCTAGATTACTGGCTAGAACATTAATTTAACCACTGCTGTTGTCTCATACACCGCAACTCTGTCTGGCTTAAATCTGTATATAACTTAAATCCCAACTGCAGGTTGAGCCCAAAGCTCACCCCTCCTGCCTCCTCCCTTCCCCTTGTGTCCCCTGTCTGCATATAACCACTTGACCTCTGGAAGATTCCTCCCCCATGACCAGGCCATGTTTTGGGATATAGCACTGCGTTACTTTAACTGAAAATTGTGCGGTCATGCAACACTGTACCCAAATAATATTTCCTTTTTTTCCCACAAATAGAGCTTTCTCTTGGTGGTCACCTCTTGGTCACCTTTGCGTTTTTTTTTCTCTGTGCTATAAACAAAAAAAATACTGACAATTTTGAAAAAAAAAAACAATATTTTTACTTTCTGCTATAAAACATATCCAATAAAAAAATCAAAAAAATCAAATGTCTTCATTAATTTAGGCCAATATGTATTCTGCTACATGTTTTTGGCAAAAAAAATCCCAATAAGCATATATTGATTGGTGCAAAAGTTATAGCGTCTACAAGGTATGGGATATTTTTATTTATTTATTTTTACTAGTAATGGCGGCGACCAGCAACTTATAGTGGGACTGCAATATTGCGGCGGACTAATCGGGCACTAACTGACACTTTTGATACTTTTTGGGGACCAGTAACATTATTACAGTGATCAGTGCTAAAAACTATTCACTGTCACTGTACTAATGACGCTGGCTGGGAAGAGGTTAACATCAGGGGCGATCAAAGGGTTAACTGTGTGCCTAGCCTGTATTTTCTAACTGTGGGGTAGGTGATTTTACTATGGGAAGGCATTGATCCATGTTCCTGCTTTGCAGGAACACAGGATCAATACCTTCCCTTCTGACAGAATGGCAGTCTGCCTTGTTTATATAGGCAAATCACCATTCTGCCTGTGTTCTGTACAATTGGTGGGTGACGGCAGACATCGAGTGTGATCACAGCGGGAGCTGGTCGCCGGTGTCGCGCATGCATGCCCCAGACCTGGAAGTGTCAGATCATGTACAGGTACGTGATCTGGCACAGAGTGGCCGCCCTGCCACAGTATATCTGCAATGGGCGGTCAGGAAGGGGTTAATAAAAAAATAAAAAATAGTGTATCTTTTTTCTACTTGTTGGTCACGTGATATTGCAGGATCACTTCATTTCGCCTTTTCTTCCAGCTGTGGGCGGTCCTTACTCCTTTAATGCGTCAACCCCATTTAATGCAGCAGTGGTGTGAGCCCTGGGCTGCATTAATGACACTTCAAAGGTGAGGGGGTCCATGACTCCTAGGCTCATGGGAAGTGGGTTGAATAATAGTGGGTGTCATTTAACCCAGAAGAGTAGCAGCAGCAGGAGAGGGAAAGCTATTTTTATCGTTATGTGCACTGAACAATAGATTTTTTTTTTTTTTGCCCAATCTGGAGTTGGGCTTTAATGTTACTTGCGGCTGAAATAACTAAAAAAAGCATTACTATATAGCCTTTAAGTGGGGAAATTATTCTTAAATTTGGCAACATTTGGGTGGAGAGTAAAGTGTAATTTCATTGCACAGATATTTTTAGTTACTAGTAAAAGTCCCTGAGAGGAATTTACAGACTAGAACAGTTGTGCTGGCAACCAGTTAGCTGCTAGCTTTCACTTTCAAATCTTAGCTGAACAAGCTAAGTCTAGAAACTGATTGGTTACCAGGCACAGCAGCTCCAGATTCTGTCTGCTCTGGTTTATTTTGAAGAAATCCCTTAAAGTGGATGTAAACCCCAATTTTTTTTTTTTTTTTTGATGTCATAATGTAGAGTATAAGATTTTAAGATTTCCTATCATCCTATTTCCTATCAAACAGAAAAAAACTTTGTCAAATCCTCCCCCTTGCTGTGAGTGACAGGTGATTTATATATCTCGTGCACTAGCCTAATACATGCATTATTTTTTTAATTCCCACCCCCACTCCTTTTTTCAGCAGCTCTGCAAGGATTGGCTGTTCCACACCTCAGCATGATATGGCATGCTGAAGTCATGTGGTTAATTTCCTGTCTTTTCACTGGATGTTAGAGATCTTAGCAAAAGTTCAGTGTAAAAAATACACAGGAGAGTCTACTGACATCACAACTGCACCCACCGAGCTCCAGACAACAGACCCACCCACAGAATCTGCAGTTTTTTGGATCTCATAATAGGCAGAGGGGAGACATTTGACAGGTAAAGATACATGCAGGAGGCATGTATATCCTTATAGATAACCCCTATGGCAGTAGTTTAGAAAGGATGACATTGGGTTTACATCCACTTTAATTCTTTTATGACATTCAAATGTTTACAAGCTTGCTCTTCCATATTTTTTGTTATATTAAATATAGAAATGTGTATGTTAGCCACTAGATGGGGCTGTCTCTTTACAACTGATGAAATTAGATTTCATGGCTGCCCTTGTGTACTTATTGTGTATATCAATTTAAAAATTATACATATGTAAGAAACACAATTTGTAAAACCTGTCTTACACACTGTATATCTTAAAAAAGAGTGAAAATATTATACTGTACATTCCCGTAATACCAGGGTCCTCCCCTATATTAGAAAAACTGTTCTCTTGAGCTTTTTAGGTTATAACTTTAATAGAGTTAGGTAAAATGTTATTATTCAGTTCAGTGTACTAAAGGTTTGAACAGTCAATAGCTAATTGGTTAGGAGATGTGAAGAGAAAAGAAATGTTCCTTTTGTCAGAAACCATGAATCAGACTGAGACGAAGTACAGTTAAATCACACTTGTTTAATAATAATAATAAAAAGGTAAAAAAGAGTAAACTTAGTCAAAACATAGCCAGAGTTCAGGAACCAGAACGGATAGTCGGACAAGCCAAAATGCCAGGGAGCCAGAGATGAGCGTAGTAGAACAGCAAGCAGGATCTGGAGCCAGGAGGAATATCAGCCAAGCAGGTCTTTAACAGGAACACAGGAGAGCATCTCTAGAGATGTGACCAAGGTGAAGGCAGAGATCATCTGGGCTGGACGGCTTAAGTAGGCAGGACTGACAAGCAGGATATCATCAACAGGTGAGTCAATGTAAAGAGAAAGGAGCTGGCAATTAGCCGACAGCTGCGTGGCCAGCTTTGAGAAAGAAGAGCTGAGCCCAGCCCTGACAGTACCCCCTCAATTAAGTGCAATACAATGGGGCATTTTCGAGAACCAGTCAACCACCATAAGGATAACTGTGTTGCCCTGGGAGTTGGGTAACTCCACAATGAAATCCATAGACAGGTGGGTCCAGGGCCTCTCTCCATTGGGTATGGGTTGTAGGAGGCCCACTGGAAGGTGTCGTGGAGTCTTACTCTGAGTACACACTGAACAGTCAGCTACGAAGGTGGTTACATCAGCACGTAGACTAGGCCACCAGAATTGTTGGGAAATGGCCCAAAAGAGTTGATTCTTCCCGGGGCCTTGGGAGAATGGTAAGTCTGGAGCACGGCAGTACGGAGACTCTCTGGGACAAAGCAGCGGTCACAAGGTTTCTCAGAAGGAGCATGGACCTGAGCGGCAAGAATTTTGTCACCCAAAGGAGAAGTGAAACTGGTGCGAACCATAGCCAGAATACGATCAGGAGGAATCACAGGAACCGGAACCGACTCCATCTTGGAAGTGGAGGAAAATTGTCGTAACAAAGCATCAGTTCTTACATTCTGAGTACCGGGTAAGAATGAGACAATGTTATTGAAACTGGACAAGAAAAGAGCCCATTGCGCCCTTCTGGGAGAGAGGCATTTAGCCTCAGACAAGAATGTGAGATTCTTATGGTCAGTAAGAATGAGAACCGGCACAGTGGTACCTTTGAGGAGATTCTTTCAGGACGAAAATGATCGCTAACAGCTTTCTGTCACCAATCTTGTAATTGCACTCCACAAGTGACAATTTCTTGGTAAAGTAACCACAAGGATGCATAGTGCTCTCAGAGGTAGGACGTTGAGACAGAAGGGCGCGAACTCCAGTCTCAGAAGCATCAACCTCAAGGATAAAAGGTAACGTAGGAGCAGAAACAAAGGCAGACTTGAGACTCTCAAAGGCCTTAATGGACGCCCAGCTCTGTGGGTCACCGTCCTTTCTGGTCATATCAGTCAGGGGCTTGATCAGAGACGAGAAGTTACGAATAAGCATCCGATAATAGTTGGAAAAGCCAAGAAAACGCTGCAGAGGAGGTAGGACCACTGTAGGACTGCTGAAAGTTTCTCTGGGTCCATCGAAAAACCAGCAGTGGAAATGACATATCCCAGGAATTTAACCTGTTCACAATGGAATTCACACTTCTCCAATTTACAATAGAGATTGTTCTTTATTAGTTTCTGAAGCACACGACAGACATCTGTGTGGTGGCTCTCCAGGGACTTGGAAAATATGAGGATATCGTCGAGATAAGCCACCACACATAACTGCAACAAATCTCGGAGGACATCGTTAATAAATTCCCGGAAAACTGCCAGGGCGTTATAAAGGCCAAAAGGCATTACGAGGTACTCATAATGGCCAGTTCTGGTATTAAACGCAGTTTTCCACTCGACGCCCTCCTTTATCCTCACAAGATTGTATGCCCCTCTCAAATCAGGCTATGTGAAAACCGTTGCTGCCTTGAGGCGGTCAAATAACTCCGTAATCAACGAACTTGGATAGGCATTCTTAATCGTAAAACGATTGAGACCCCTATAATCAATACAAGGTCTCAGTTCACCACTCTTCTTCACAAAGAAGAAACCAGCACCAGCAGGAGATGAGGATTTGCGGATGAAACCTCGAGAAAGTGCATCTGCAACATACTCCTCCAAGGGTAAACCCGGCCATGAGGGGGTATGGCACCAGTTTGAAGGTCAATTGCGCAATCATACAACCGGTGTGGAGGCAAACTACTGGCTTGACCTTTGTCAAAGACATCGCTAAAATCGTGGTACGCCTCCGGCAGGGAGGAGAGTGAAGAGGTGCACAGGACCTTGGCTACCTTCTGGAAGTATGACTTACTGCATTGTGGTGACCAGGAGAGAACCTCAGCACGGAGCCAATCAAAAGAGGGGTTGTGCCTTTGTAATCAAGGATAACCAATAACCAGTGGAAACTTAGGTGAGGAAATAACCTGGAATTGGATTATCTCATGGTGAAGAGCCCCTATGACCATGGACAACTGAACAGTCATATGAGTCACATGGGCAGGCTGTAGAGGTCTCCTGTCAAGAGCCTCAATGTCAAGTGGAATGTCACGCAGCTGCAGTGGAATCGAGTGCTTCAATACATAGGCAGCATCAATAAACAGGCCTGCAGCCCCAGAGTTGATTAGAGCCTGTATCTCGACGGACGACTCAGCCCAAGAAAGGGTAACCGAAACCAGGGGCTTATCCTTCTGGATAACTGGGGATGAAACAACGCCACCTAAGGTCTGTCCATGACAGGACCTAAAGGTTCGGGTGTTCCCTGGACGGGTAGGACAAGACTTCAAAAAGTGACCTGCCTGGCCACAATAAAGGCACAAGCTCTCCCTCCTCCTAAGGGTTCTCTCATCTGCAGGGAGACGCGTGAAGCCCGAGTGCACGAGTTCATCTTCACAGACCGACTCAGTACCAGGAGGCATGGGAGGTGAGGGAGGCAAGGGTGGGACTGCAAAGTTCGGAGACAAATGTACAGGAGGCTTCCACAAGCGCTCCTTAAAAGGAAGTCTTTCTCTGAGTTTGGAGTCAATGAGAATGGCAAACGTCGTCAACTTCTCCAGCTCAGTGGGTATATCTCGGGCTGCTATCTCATCCTTGATGGTATCTGAGAGACCATGAGAAAAAGCAGCCACGAGGACCTCATTGTTCCAAACAACCTCTGCTGCCAAAGTACGGAATTCAGTGGCATAATCGCCAACAGTTCTCATACTCTTTGATGGATATGAGGCACTTGGCAGCAGAAGCGGAGAGTGCGGGAACGTCAAATACCCTTTTAAAAGAAGCCACAAACTCTGGGTAACTCAAGACAACAGTTTTTTGTGTCTCCCATAGAGGGTTTGCCCAGGCCAAGTCTCTCTCAGAAAGCAAAGATATCACGAAACCTTTGCTTCTGTCCATGGGAAACGCCTGGGGCAGCATCACAAAGTATATCTCAACCTGGTTGAGAAACCCTCTGCATTGGACTGGATCACCCCCAAATCGCTGGGGAAGTGTAGCGGAACCAGAAATACCTCTTATGGAGGTATAAAGAAGAGATAGCTAGCTAAGGGGGTACCACATCCAATGTAAACTGTTAGAAAATAATTTTGGACATTTGAGCAGACTTTACCGGTACTAGAAAGGAACACTATATAATTTAACAAAAAAGGTTGTTTATTAAATATTACAAAATTTGATAAAAGTGTACATAAATAAAAACAAAAGAATAAGGAGCTCCCATTCATATAACCCCAGGTATAAAAATATATATTCCCTATACTGCTTAGTCAAACAAGGTCACCGTTTCCTTGTCGCTTCTTCTGGACCTATTTCCATTGACTGCAAGCAAAGGAATTCTGCATGGGAAAAAGAACAGTGTCAAAAACGTCATCAAAAGGATGACAGATGCAGACAAATCACATATGATATGATAAACCCCATAGATCGTGTGGAAACAAAATATATGGTCGGTTCTGATCTAGTGAATGCCTCGCTGATCTGATTGTGCCTGGGTAGCACATGGCATGCCGCTTATGAGAGGGCTCTATTTAATATGTAAGTGGTACCCCATATATTTTGTTTCCATACCATCTATGGGGTTTATCTTATCATATGTGATTTGTCTGCATCTGTCACCTTTTGATGAAGTTTTTGATAATGTTCTTTTTCCCATGCAGAATACCTTTGCTTGCAGTCAATGGAAATAGGTCCTGAAGAAGTGACAGCAAAATGTTGACCTTGTTTGACTAAGCAGTATAGGGAATATATATTTTTATACCTGGGGTTATATGAATGAGAGCTCTTTATTCTCTTGTTTATATCTATATGCACTTTTATCAAATTTTGTAATATGTAATAAACAACCTTTTTTGTTATATTATATAGTGTTCCTTTCTGGTACTGGTAAAGTCCGCTCAGATGTCCAAAACAATTTTCTAACTCTTACAGAGGTAATACTTGAGGCGGATGCCTGCACAAAGAATGGAGCAGCAGCAGGGAGGGCCTGCAACACAGGTTGTACCAGAGCAGCCACAGTGTAACGCCATGGCAAACTGATTAATGCTGTGATCCTGCTCATCCAATCTGGAAAAACAATTATCAACAAGTGGATTGACTGCATCTTCTGAATTCATGGTCTTCGCCTACTGTCAGAAACCATGAATCAGACTGAGACAGAATTACAGTTAAATCACACTTGTTTAATAATAATAATAAAAAGGTAAACAGAGTAAACGTATTCAAAACATAGCCAGAGTTCAGGAACCAGAACGTATAGTCAGAGAAGCCAAAACGTCAGGGAGCCAGAGATGAGCGTAGTAGAACAGCAGGCAGGATCTGGAACCAGAAGGAATGTCAGCCAAGCAAGTCTTTAACAGGAACACAGGAGAGCATCTCTAGAGATGTGACCAAGGCGAAGGCAAGAGATCATCTGGGCTGGACGGCCTAAGAAGGCAGGACTGACAAGCAGGATATCTTCAACAGGTGAGTTACTGTGGAGAGAAAGGTGCTGGCAATTAGCCGACAGCTGAGCGGCCAGCTTTGAGAAGGAAGGGCTGAGCCTAGCCCTGACACCTTTATTCTGAATTGGCATTGTGTATTATGTGTGCACACCTGATAAATAAAGGGAAGCAGCAGTTTTGGTTAGGCTTCCTGACCTCATGGATCTAGAATAAGTTGTCCTTTAAGGATTACTGTAGTGCATATGCAAATAAGGTTGTAGCATTGATGAGTAAAGCTCATTTTTATTGGAAAATTACATGTATTATCACATCTTCAATGTTTTCATGTTGAACATTTAAATACATAGCTCATCTAAAAAATGTCAAAGGCCTCTGGAAATTCAGAATCTGAAGCCTTATTAGCTGGGATTTCAATCTGTACAGGCACCAAACAGGATAAGTTGCTTTTGTTTAATGTAACTCAGTCTCTCCTCTCTGTATAATAAAATCATGTTGTAATATGGGATCAGAAAATGAAAAACATATTGATCAGCTAATGTATGGAGTCTGTCCTGCAGGGATGACCTTTTGTTTTTGCTAGTTAAACAAACAGCTCTGGTTTAGACCTTAAATCATTCATTAATGAAACTCACTCCCACCCTTCCCTTTCCACTTTACCACTTTTTTGCCTCATCCTTTTCTCTCAAATTACCTCAGACTTGGATCATCCAGTGCTATTTATCTTTTAATGTTTCCTTGATGTAATTTCTTTTTTGAAGCAGCCAAAATCAGACATGCCAAGTAACCAGATTGGATGTGCAGTGTGGTTTTGCTGTAGTATAGTGCCGAGCCAGGCAGAGGCTGCTGTGAAAACTTGGCGTATGAGGCCCCTCGTTCAGCAGAATGTCTACACATGTGTTAGGTGGAAGACAGCAGACATCATTTGTTGACCGATGCTGGCTAGCTCTGACATTCAGTACACGGAATTGATCATAAGGCAGCACTTAATTCTATCTCTGCAACAATAAGATTTTACATAACTTAATGTTTCATGGCTGGCTTTCCACGGTGTAACATTTGACTGTTTTACAGAATTACCTTTACAAATCTTGGAAGACTTCACGTTATAAATTCTTAATAAGGATAAATGTATCCGTACACAGTGCCAGCAGTGTGTGGGATGTTATTCACTTTATATGTCTGAAATATATGGTTTTTGTTTTCTTTTTTTGGGGGGGTAAAGCTGTCTAGAATTAGGAATCAGTTTTAGGTGGACTTCTGGGAATTTTTGTCTCTCAGTGAATTGTAAAAAAAAAAAAAAAAAAACGGAACCCCAGTCAGCAAATTCATGTTTATGTTTTGAGATCTCATCCTTGGCTCTTCTCATAGTTTCATTTATCTCATCTAGATTCATGGCAATCAGTGGTGTCACCTACTTCCTCTGTCAAAATATGTTAAAGCCCAGCTTTAGCTAGCACTTTTTGTTTGGTTTTGCATAGAGCAGGAAAGGGTTAAAGCCTCCATCATGTTATTTTGTTTTTTTTTGTTTTTTTGCTCTTTGTCCCTATTGGTCAGATTTCTGCTCACTTATACACCAGTGGGGGCACACACAGGAATAAAAACACATTTTTAATAGTGTGTGTGTAAAGGTTAGAACTTTTGGCAGTGTTGGTGTCCTTATTGTCTTGGCTATAACCACTTCCCTATTTCTGGTATGGGTGATGCAGGGACAGAAGGTGTGAAAAAAATCTCCCCAATAGGGTTACACACATAAATTAAAACCAAAAATATAAACTCTTTCCTATTCCTAACAAAACTAAAAATATTGACTAAAGTTAGGCTTTAGGACTCTAGCACATACCATATGATGCTACTATTTGGCATAATGTCGAGATATGTCATAATCCTGGCAGAAAAATGGAGATGGAACTGTAAAGGAGGAGGTCACCTACTTGTTGGAGCCCTTATCAACTATTAACAAGTTAGCCTAGCCTATTAAAGACATTTGGGGTCGGGGGGCGTGGCCTGACGCAGCATGGAGTAGGACGCATAGATATAGAGCTCCGTCCATCACTCCTAATCCTCATCAATCCTGTGTATCCTGCATCAGCAAATCGGCTGGATTGTGTCCCTGGGACACCTGGAGCAGAACTATCCGGTTCTTGTGGGGAGAGAGCGCGTGACGGCCCGAACGGAGCGGCGATCTCCCGCCCGGCGGCTCACCAAATTTAGACCGCGGCTTCGGCCTACCACCGGAGGTCGCGGCCATCTTGGTCCTCCTCATCTGCGGCCCTGCCTGAAGCCTACATCACTATACAGGTACCTAGCTGCGGGATAACCCCCTGGGAGAACGCTATTGCACTCATCCCCCTGACTACCAGCCTATATACTTATCAAAGGCCCAGAGAGAACGGCCTGGATTGCGGCCTAGACCCCTGTGCTGAGACCGGCGGCCATTTTGGTACACCTACCTCCTCTGCCTGTACTGTAACATAGCCTGCGGTCCTGCTCTCCCCCTCCACCACTGCATGCTCGGCCCTCTGTGTCCCACAGGGCATAGCTCCAGTCTGCCAATACCACTGAGAAAGGAGGGGTAATACCCCACATACGGACACAGCAAGATTAACTCCTGTCCCCACTTTCCCAGATACCCTAACATCTGGGCATCATGTCGCCATCGAAATCTCAGAAAGCTGCCGTATCTAAATTGGACCAATACCGCCGACAGGACAGGGAGGAACAGGCAGAAAATGATGGCGACAATACACATGGCGAGGAGCGCACAGCGGGAGACACAGAAAAGCTGCTGGAAGCAATAACCCTCTGCAGAACATCACTTGCCTCACAGATAGAAGAAGTCAAGGTAGACATATCCTTGATCAGACAAGACTTCCACAAACTCCGAGACCGCGTTAAAGAAACTGAAACCCGCATCAGCGACATGGAGGACACCATTCCCCCAATGAGAACGGAGGTGCACCACATGAAGCAGCAAATCCAACAACTATTCTCCAAGCAAGAAGACCTTGAGAACAGAAGCAGGAGGTGTAACCTCCGCCTCATTGGTCTGCCGGAGGGGGCTGAGGGTAAGGATCCCACGCTTTTCCTGGAGCAGTTGCTCATCAAGACCTATGGTAGAGAGGCCTTCTCCCCCATGCTGGCAGTTGAAAGAGCCCATCGCATGCCCGCCAGACCGCCGCCACAAGGAGCCCCACCGCGTACTTTTATAGCCAAAATGCTCAACTACAGAGATAGAGACGCTGCCCTGCGACTTGCAAGGGAAAGGGGCAACATCCCCCTAGGCAACGTAAAAATTGCGGTGTTCCCTGACTTTTCGGCGGAGGTGCAGCGACGCAGACAAAATTTCATGGAAGCAAAGCGCAAACTTAGAAGCCTCAACATGAAATATGCCATGCTGTTTCCAGCGCGTCTCCGAGTGGAACACGACGGCCGAGTTTCCTTTTTTGAAGATCCTGCTGAGCTGATGGCCTGGTTGGAACGCAGAAACAACCTGGAAAAGGCGGATTAAAGTGTCTGTGAGTATGTAACCATACGTTAATCTTCCACATGCACACCCCTGACACAGATGCAACAACAATCCACTATCATTCTCCACTGAACACCCACCCCTATTTACTTCACCAGTTGTTACCGTTGTGAAGAATAGCCCAAGGGGTAGAAGGACACAGTACCTACACAAATATCTACATATACTCCCCTCTTGTGGGCTTAGATCCAGTTTGTATTCTGCGGATCATTTCTGATACACAATGCTGGAACTTTCCTGGGACAAATCCCTAAATGATCGAACTACACACATTACTTTTTACATCTCAATGGAGCTCTGGACTACTGTAGTCCTACAGTCCACAAGCAGAGTGCAGCGTACTCAGCCCCCATACAAGTCTGAACCTGGCGGCCCAAGAAGAAAATACCACAACAACACCAATCTTGATAATGTGCAAACTCCAACTACACACCTGAGTGAAGAGAGGTTAGCCCTCTCTGTGTTTTTTCTTCCATGGAAAGAGAAGTTTGGAGGGGCACAGACAACCATCCTACTTCAAGTACTTTACTTTCATTATTTTTTTTCTCAATATGCCGTCAGGGCCGAGACTATACAGAAAGTTTTGTTATGGGTGAATGCTAGCATCAGTTGGGGAAGATGCAAAGCAGGGAGGGGGGAGGGGGGAGGGGAAACCTACAAGTTAAATTTCAATGTAAGTGTTTTAATGTTTAAGCGTATGGTGCTGACATACCTTTTGTTTCACTGGTGTTCAGATGTTGCATACAGTGAGTTACATCACACAACCAGAAAGAATATAACCATTTCTGTTTTTCTCCAATTAAGGAAAGTAGGGTATAGATTGAGATCACAAAAACATATTCTATTACAACTCCCGTTCCTATATAAATATGTTACCCTTCAATATAGTGTCAAGTCTGGGTTTGTGGGGAAAGCATTGTCATGCATACACACCGAGACCAATTGGAGAGAATACGTATCAGGGGGGGAGGAGAGGGAAACTAAAAAGCCAGATCCAACTGCACGTGCTCCGGTTAACCTGTGTGTGACAATGCTATATCCTACGTTTAACTGGTGCTCAATCGCTACCCATAGCATGTTATACCGCAGATGTATTGGAAGTCCGATACTTTCTGTTCTGTTTCTTCTAAGGAAAGGGAGCCTCAGGCTGGGTGCACAGAAATCCGTCTCATTTTATTTATTGCCCTTTTATTATTTCTTCTTTTATCACGCTATCAGATGCAAAAACATAAAGAAAAATCTGTTACTGATGCAGGCTAGCACTGACTGGGTGGGGGACGTTGCTGGGAGGGGGGAGCGGAAAAGGGAAGCTGAAAAACTGGACTTAAACGTGCGCACTTTAACTGCTACGTCCACAACACCAGCGCGTCCCGGTCCCATCGGGTGTTTACTGGACAAATATAATATGTTATATCACGCATCCCTGCTGTTTAACCTTCCTACATCGTCCCGCTACAATGGGGCTAAAAGCTACATTAACATACTAAAATATAAGCACAAACAACAATGCCTAAAATATCACTGAAGTTCCTTACATGGAACGTGAGGGGATTACGTGATAAAATTAAACGGGCGGCAGCCCTTGCATTTATTAAAAAGCAAAGAGCGGATGTGGTGACCCTGGTGGAGACCCACATTGAGGGTAGACTTCAGATGACACTGCGTCGCCCGTGGGTGGGTTGGGCATTCCACTCGACCCATACATCACACTCGAGAGGTGTCTCGGTACTTATCGCAAAAACAGTGCACTTTGAATTATGCGAGCTACACACTGACCCACAAGGTAGATTTATATTTATATCCGCTAAATTACACGGGGAACCCTTTTTGATCCTAGCTGTCTATGTCCCTCCCCCATTTTCCACTTCCATACTACTAGAGGGAATCTCCTTTATAGCAAAATACCCAACAGCTCAGACAATATGGATGGGAGATTTCAATAGTACACTCAATGAGGAGCTGGACAGACTGAGACCAACTCCACCTGCTACAAACCCCCCCAGAGATACTAAACTTGCCAGGCTTTTCTCACCTTTTCACTTGATGGACACCTGGAGGCATAAACACCCGCACACGCGTAAATACTCCTGCTTCTCAGCAACACACAATACCATGTCAAGAATTGACTTTATTTTTATATCCCAAAATCTGTTAGCACGTCTCCTTGAGACAGAGTTTGGTCCTAGACTGCTCTCGGATCACGCTCCATATTGGATCACCCTCACCTTCCATATAGATAAACCACCAACTTCATGGCGCCTTAATCCGTTCTGGCTGACATTGTTGCCAGAGGATGACGACTTGTCGGCCGAATGGGAGACCTTCTTTCGGGAAAACACAAGCACTGCCTCTTTTCCGATAGTATGGGAAACTTTTAAAATACACGCCAGGGCTACCCTAATAACTCGCATCAACAAGATCAAAGCAAACTCATCAGATATATATGAGAGGGCGGAGACTGAATTCTCACGCATAGAACACATATATCAAAATGACCCATCCCAAGCTAATGCCTCCCACTTAAAACTACAATCTAGGATCATGAACCAACTCCAATACGAAAAAGCAAGACAGAAATTATTTTTTGCCAAACAGAAATATTTTGAGCAGGGTGAGAGAGCTGGAAAACTTCTGGCGTTTCTAGCTCGAAATGAGGACAAACCCCCAGTGGTAATTGCACTGCATAGCCCAGAGGGGCAAAAAATCACAGATCCTCCTGTTGTGTCATCCAAATTTAGGGAGTTCTTTATGGACTTATACAATTCTAGGACCCAAGAGGGACCAGATGATATGATCTCCTTTCTGGAAGGAGTAGCATTCCCTCAACTTACGCTTGAACAAAGGGAACTTCTAGAGGCCCCTCTCACTAAAGAAGAAATAGACGCCGCAATTGCAAGTTTCGCCAAATCTAAATCCCCTGGCTCAGATGGGTTACCCATAGAATTTTACTCACATTACAATGAAATAATCACCCCCAAACTGCTTACCCTTTATAATGTCATGTTTCAACAATTCACCCTCCCACCCTCTATGGGTGAGGCCACAATTGTCTTGATACCTAAACCGGGCAAGGACTTGGGTCACCCGGAATCCTACCGCCCTATCTCATTACTACAGGCTGATATTAAGATTCTGGCCAAAATTCTAGCCATGCGACTCAATCAAGTGATACTCAACCTTATACATGCTGACCAGGCAGGTTTTATGCCGGGACGTAACACTTCCTTTAACCTACGGAAATTATTTATAAACCTGCAGGCCACACATGAGAATGTAGGCACAAGAGTGATAGTCACCCTTGATACTGCCAAGGCTTTCGACTCGGTTGAGTGGGGATACCTCTGGTGCTGTCTTGAACGATATGGTTTTGGTCCAAACTTTATTCAATGGGTACAATTACTATACCAGAACCCCGCGGCCAGAGTGGTGGCAAATGGATGGCCGTCTCAGAAGTTCGACCTCCACAGAGGCACGAGACAGGGCTGCCCATTGTCCCCACTACTGTACGCTCTGGCTGCGGAACCACTGGCTGTTTCTATCCGGACAGACCCAGAGATCATAGGATTAAAAACTGGAACCCTCACAGAAAAAATCAGCATGTACGCTGATGACACACTACTTTATCTGGCGGACCCAGGTCCTTCCCTCCACCGGGCTCTTCAGACAATTGAACGTTTTGGGAAATTCTCGGGCCTCAAAATAAATTGGGGGAAATCCCAAGTTTTACCAATAGACACTTTCCCACCCACGGAATTCCAAGCCACCCTACCATTACAAAGAGTAGACACAATTAAATACTTAGGAATAAATACCTCCAAAAATCCAGCAGACTACATAACACTAAACATTAAACCATTATATTCCCTTATTAAAACTAAAACACAATCGTGGACTAGACTACCCTTAGGAGTATGGGGCCGCATTAACCTTATAAAAATGATACTACTCCCTAAAATATTATATATACTCTGGTACACCCCAACATACATACCTCTAAAACACTTTAAAATAATGGAGTCCCTTCTCAAGCCCTTTGTGTGGGGAAAAAATAGACACAAGATTGCATGGCAAACCCTCAAAAACCCAACAGACATGGGGGGTACAGCACTTCCGGACCTTAATCACTACTATATTGCGTCCCAACTCTCCCAACTTTACCATATAGATAAGGTGGACAGTGAAAGATTCCGGATGCTAATCTGCCCACAATGGGCCCAAGGAACCTCAGATTCCATATATGCTATCACTGTGGGCACTAAGACCAACGAAGGTAACACACACAAAACATCCCTGTTGTATCAATACAGACGCATCTGGGAACTCGCAAACAACAAACTCAATATACCCAGACACAACGACTTCACTCCCTTATGGTGCAACAGAGACCTACCAGAGCTCCATAATATTCATGACCCGAGACCTTGGTTGGAGAGGGGTATACTCTACTTACACCATGTCTGGTCAAACGGAACCCTTAAAAACTTTGACACCCTTAAAGAGGAATTCCATCTAGCCAACAACATGGTATTCAGATTCCTCCAATTGAGACACGCAATACAGGCACAATTTCCGCAACCCCCACCACAGTCAGCCCCCAATCCCCTAATAGCAATCATAAAAGACACAGACCCAAAAAAATTTATATCCTGTTTCTACAACATGCTCACTATCCCAATAGCCACAAAAATAATATACGGCCTCAAATCCCGCTGGGAAAGGGATCTGGGTAACCTAGAAGATGAGGAATGGGAAGAAGCACTGGACACATGTAAAGAGGTATCTCCCAAACTGTCAGACAGGTTGACACAATTAAATATAATACACCGTACATACCTAACCCCGCATAGGATAGCCAGATACAAACACAACTGTCCAACATTGTGCCCAATGTGTAAGTCCACAGAGAGTTCGTTCTACCATCTCCTCTGGTCATGCCCTCAGATACAGGGCCTATGGAAACAGATAGTAACCTTCCTTCATGACAACATGGGCTCACCTGTGACACTGGACCCCAAACAATGCCTGTTGGGTGTGTTCCCAAACCCAATGGAAAAATACACCAAGGTATCTCTACAGGAGACCCTGTTCTCATGCAGAAAGATAATAGCTAGGAAATGGATGCGTCCCTTACCACCCGAGACTAAAGAATGGAAAGCAGAGGTAAATGGGACACTCCCATATAAACGGGTGATATACATCAATAGAGGATGCCCAGACAAACACAATAGAATATGGGATCGATGGCTACAGGACTCGGAAACTTGCTCATGACCAATATAAATTTCTATGCACTGGAGAAATACCTCTCCTCAATGAAAATACTATAATTATACCCTATATTAAACGATAATATCAATAGAGAACATCAGAAGAAATGTACTACAGACCATTCATGTATGTAACCATCTTTATATCACGTACAATTACATTGCAATGTATACATGTATAAATACGTGCAAATGATATGACTTGTATGTATTCTGATTCACAATAAAAAACTTTGTTGGAAAAAAAAAAAAAAAGACATTTGGGGTCATTTTGGAAGGCTCATTTAAATGTCTAGCTGCCTTGTGGCTCAGAGGTCCAGTGCCATATCTGCATTTAGTTCTCATGGTCTGTATTTTCCTTGTCCTGTCTTAATATCCACAAACATAATAATAGTTGACTTATTCTCCATATAGATTGGCTGTAGCATGTGTTATATAGAATGTTGCTACTTTTGTGTAACAGGCACGATTATACAGCTTTAGTTTGGTATTAAAATCCTTAATGTTTCATTGAGAGGGGTTGACACAAACTGTATAAACGCTAGAGCGATTAGGATTTAAGTGATATTCCAGAATTGTTTTTACTTTGCCGTGGTCTTATTCCTTAGGGTCAGCTAAGATGTTCTCATTGATATATTTCTAAAATCATTGTGGAAAATGCTGCCTGGCTTTCCTCTTTCATGCAAGCTCTCTGGCTTCCAAGTTTTCTTCCTTTTTGACTCACATTACTATCCACATTTCCCTTTCTCTACTCTAACATCAAACAACATATAAATTACATCAGCGTGCTGTCAGATGCATGCATTTCAGACCTGGATAGTGGTAAGGCTTTAACTCTGCCTGAGCTGGACAGGACAGCAATGTATTCTATGATCTTACAGCACGGCAGGGTTAGTGTAATGATTGGATGCTGGTGTTGCAGCACTTAGAAGGCAGTCTTTCCCCTCCCTTCCTTTCTCTTTCTTGCTCTTTTCGCTTTTCCCAGTGGGAGTGTTGTTTATAGAGCATTATAATTTATAACTGAAGAGAGTGGATTTAATTTCAGTGGAGGGCCTCGGCAGTAGGGCGCCAGCATGCAATCATATGAATCAGCAAGCTGCAAACTCTATTGAATGGAAAGGATTACCGCTGGCCACAAACAGACACTGTTTCTTCTTAAACAACTCCCCTGACGCTGGAAGACCTTGTCTTCATCTATCTACTTTACATATCTACTAATGTTTTAATTCCGCTTTTACCTTCCCGACTCTTATTTTTTTAGACATCCTTTTTTCCTTCAACCTAATGCTGTCTAGGAAGTGAAAAATTAAAAAAAATTCTCAGATACTAAATGAGAGAAAATCAGATATTCTTCACAAACAGCTATTCTATTCATAGATTCTGTAACTTTTGGATTCAGTAAGGTCAAGTGTAATATGTAAAATATCAGCAGCATTAAGTATGAATCTCTCTCTGAACAAGCTACTATAGACATATAATTGATATGAGCTGCTATGTTATACACATTATTGTTCTTTGCACTGTAAGCTATCTTTGCATTCAGTTTAAATGCTTGCATTAAAGAGACCCTGTTACCAGTTGTGGAGAGGCGACCCGAGGTCACGGTGTGTATTAGCACCTTCAGCCTGGTTTTTGCAAAGACAGGCATGATGATTGCACACCTGTGGGCTGGGTTTATATTCCCCTCAGGAAGAGAGCTTAGGCCTCACACTTGGGAACCCTACACCAGTACCCTACAGGCAGGTGGCCTGGTGTAGGAGTCGGGAGGGCTTTCAGGTGGAGAGGGCTCCAGGAGAAAGAAAGACAGGCGGTCTCTAGGAGTCTGAGCATATATGTCTACAGGAGGCAGATGTGGCCCGTGACCAAGCAGCACGCAGCTGAGCAAGTAAGCTCCAGGAGGGAGTTTGACTAAGAGTGAGTGAGCCAGGAGGCTGAAGTTTTCTGTTATATAATGATGGTGGAACCCCCTGCGAGGGAAGGCTTTCTGTGAAATTTGTTTTGTTTAAATAAAATTGGGCTGCCACGCCCTTAAAAATACAGTCTGGACTGACCGGTGTTCCTGAAAACACATACACCGCTTGAGCATAATCACCCCAGATCTCTACACAGTTTACACATTTTCATTAAAATGTCTGTTTTTCTTCAACACGGAAAAAAAAATAGATTCTTGTGTCACCTTGTTTTTCAATATACCTGTTCCTATTTTTTTTCACAAGCCTTACAAACTTAATTTTGTTATCTGCTGGCTCCCATCTTTCGCTTATCGAAGCTCCTGTTAAAGCTGTCAGAGACCAGCTCAGATGTCATTGCAGATTTCCAGATACTGTTGATTTTTTACGTCAAAATAATCAAGAACTGTGAAAGCGACACTCAGTTTTTACCACATTTTCCTTGCTTGCAGAAAAATACTGCAGCAAGTGGTGAATATAGTTTGGTGTATGGCAGGGTCAGACTGGGACAATGGCCCGCTGGCCCACTAGAGGAAATAGAAGTGGGACCCACCTTATAGCAGTGTGTTCAGCTCACCACTGCAGGAGTAGATTACTGTGACTGGAGATGGAAATAATGCTGTTTCTAGGAACATGGTCTGATGGGGAAAATGCCTACAGATTATACAATACTTCAATAGTACATTGTATCACGACACTATAGAACCTTATACAAGGGCATCATAACAAATTATTTCAAGCTGCAAGAACAGTTGTATTAGCCAGCAAGAGCATATCCTATGCAAAACTGCAATTATATCAACCAGTTAGAGCTAAAAGTTATATTACCCAGCAAGAGCATATCATATGCATAACTGAAATTATGTCATCCAGTTAGAACTTAATGAACTGTAATAACACATTACATACAATACTCCATAGTTGTGTTATATCAGGTCACAACAGCATAAGATACATGCCTTCCACTTTAGGAGTTAAAAAAGTGGGATACATATATGTAGAGATAAAATGGGATGCACACTTACAAAGGGCATGACTGTGTTGTGTTAATTATTGAATGTGGGTAAAAGGGCATGTGTGTAAATATATATATTTATATATGTAGCGTCTGGATTTACTTTGCATAATACACTGCACACATATGCCACAGTCCATGTCCCTACTCACAAAATATTTCTTAATTTACTGTGCTAAAGCCAGAGTCACACAGCCTGAGTCAGCAGTAATCCACTATTACCAATATGTCTTACCCACAAGGTATATTTTTGACAAGGCAAACCTCAGATCAATTTAAAGCCTAAAAGCCACTTTTGTATGTGGACATTCATTTATTCTGAATTTTAGGGCTTCTGGAAAGGGATGTCATGAATGGGCCTCTGGCCAGGAGACATGTTACAAGATAGTAACTACAAAGGCAGGTTGGTGGGTGCTCTATTCAAGAAGAAGCAAGGTGACACTAGTACATTATGGCACCAACATCTGGCCAATCACAAATCTTCTTTACAAGCTGCAGACAGTTCAGCCTTCCTATTGATCCAGTACCACCCTGAGATTTCCTGAGGTACATGTGATGTAGCCAGTGCCTACTAGCTACCCTGAGATTTCCTGAGGTACATGAGATGTAGCCAGTGCCTACTAGCTACCTCCAAGTGTTACCAGTGCCTGCCACAGAGATCTTGTATTTAACCGCTTAAGGACCGCCCCACGTACATTTACTGTGGCAGGGTGGCCCTTAAGCGCGAAATCACATACCTGTACCTGTACATGATTTTTTTCAAGGGCTCTGGGGTGTGAGCGTAGAGAGGCAGAACGGCGGTCTGCCTATGTAAACAAGGCAGATCGCCATTCTGCTAGTAAGGAAGACGGAGATCTTATGTTTCTACTAAGCAGGAACACGAATCTCTGTCTTCCTACAGTGCAACCACCCCCCACACAGTTAAATAGCACTCCCAGGGAACACATTTAACCCTCTGATCGCCCCTGATGTTAACCCTTTCCCTGCCAGTGTCATTTGTACAGTGACAGTGCATTTTTTTTTTAGCACTGATCACTGTATTGGTGTCACTGGTCCCCAAAAAAGTGTCACTTAGTGTCAGATTTGTCCGCCGCAATGTCGCAGTCCCACTAAAAATCACTGAATGCCGCCATTACTAGTAAAAAAATAAAAAGTCCATATATCTATCCCATAGTTTGTAGATGTTATAACAAACCAATCAATACACGCTTATTGGGATTTTTTTTTTACCAAAAATATGTAGCAGAATACATATTGGCCTAAATTGAAATTAGATTTCTTTCATTTTTTCATTGGATATGTTTTCTAGCAGAAAGTAAAAAATATATATATATATATATACTGTATATGTATATATTTTTTTAAATGTCGCACTTTTTTTTTATAGCGCAAAAAATAAAAACCGCAGGGGTGATCAAATACCACAAAAAGAAAGCTCTATTTGTGAGAAAAAGAGGACATCAATTTTATTTGGGTACAGTATCGCACGATTGCACAATTGTCAGTTAAAGCAACACAGTGCCATATCACAAAAGATGGCCTAGTCAGGAAGGGGGTAAAACCTTCTGGAGCTGAAGGGATTAAACTGCAAAAAAATAAAAAATCTTGACTAAAAAGTTTTTAAATGATTTTTTCTATGTTGGCATGGCTTTAGCAACGTGAGTCTCAGGCAGCGTAATGATGCTCATGTTGTTAAAGTCATGGTCATGTATCAGCAATAACAATCCACACCAGAACTCATACAGCACATGCATATGATCTGGCGCTGATGTCATTGGTGGACCAGGAAGAACAGAGAAATATGCTGGCCACTGAGGACGTCTAGTATTAACAAAAAAGAGCTAGGTAAACTTAATCATTACATTCCATTGACATAAAAAAAGGAAAAATTATGAAACCCCAAATGACATTTATATTTTTTGATGATAAAATGCTATTTTTATTTAAAATTAAAGTGATTGTAAAGGCTTGTCTGTTTTTTGTTTTTTTGTTTTTTAAATAACAAACATGTTATACTTACCTGCTCTGTGCAAGGGTTTTGCACAGAGTGGCCCCAAACCTCCTTTTCTGGGGTCCCCCGGCGGCGCTTCTGGCTTCTCCTCCTCATCGAGTGCCCCCTCAGAGAGCCGCATTCCACTGAGGCACTCGTGTGGGCACGCTCCTGAGTCCTGCTGCCCCGCCCCCTGGCTCCCATGTCACTGGATTTGATTGACAGCAGCAGGAGCCAATGGCTCCCACTGCTATAAATCTTTCCAATGAAAACCCGAGACAGTGACTGGAGCTGCCGTGCTCGTCCTCGACGCTGGAACGATCGGGTTCAGGTAAGAAAAAGGGGACTCTGGGGGGGGCAGCTGCACCACAGAAGATTTTTCAGCTAAATGCATAGAATGCATTAAGTTAAAAAATCTTGAGGGTTTACAACTCCTTTAAGAGTCATTAGAAGCAACTGTAAAAAGCATAGCACATTCAGACACAATTTAACTTTTTAAAAACTGGCCCCTTGGTTTTGACCTATCCTGTTTGCAACTTAGAAGCCCACTGTATTACCAACTTGGCAAAATGTTGGCTATGCTAATATTCCCTGTTGCTGTGTCAGTTTTCTGTGAACAATTAAAACACCAGTACAAAGAAATGTGCTTAGCCTGCATCATGCGAGGGCAGCACACATGCTTTTGGACTCCATTACTATGAACAGTAATGCTAACAAAATAATATTATTTCCACCAAGACAAGATTATTCAATATTCAGATTTATGCAATAAAACGATGCAAGAGCAAAAATGCATTGCCCATGACAACCAATCTCAATACATTTTGCTCTGCTCTGGATTCAGTAAAGTAAATTCCAACAGGCTACTGTACTTTATTCTTTTTTATTGTGTAATAAATATGGCTAGCTACTTGCAGATGTTTAAGCCAGTGCACTCCTAAACAGTCCGTAAACTATTTCACTAACTACTTCACAGACTGCATTACTTTTTGGCTACCTGCTTTTGTCCACCTCAGATAATAGAGCATTTTGGCAGGACTTTCTCTTCATTTTATGCATTTTTTTAGTCACTAGTTTCATATAATTTTGTCATATATTGTGTGTTATGTCTTGTTTTGTGTTGTGTTATACACAACACAAAACATCCTTCTCTATGCAATAGTAATTTTTGCCATCGGTTGAATATGGCTACTGACAGGACACACCGCCTTCAGTCTATTTTTGATAATATTAATTTATATGGTATCTCTAATCCAAACCCCAGAAAATTAACAGCATCGGGACCTAAGGTAAATAAACCTACTCATTCCAAGGTCTTTGAAATCCAGATGAGAAAAGCTTTTTTGCAATTGCAGGACGCAAAACAATATGAGAATGCACAGTAGTGGGACTTATATTTGGATTTAAGTATTACTCCTAGAGGTCTCCGTATCAAGAAGTAATGCAGCTTCTTGGATGAAGACCTAATGCAGGAATGGAGACATGTATAAGAGTTTTGTACCCTTAAATGGATCAAAATTCTGGTACAACAAAGAAATCGAAAATTAGAACTAGCGCAACTACAAGTTAAGGATAAAGAAAGGATAGCTGACACGTTTGTTTCCTCATGTTTATTGTCTAAATGGATGCATGTCCTTGAGAATAATGTCAAGAGAGATGAGGACATTCTAATAAACTAAAAAAAAAGAATAAGCTAGAACGTGATGTTGCTGATTATAATGGTCAGGTGTTTGAATGGAAACGTCTAATCGACTAATGATAGTCATAATAGACAGGATTTAAATATGAACCACGCCAGAGGGATGATCAATCACAAAAAGATGTAAAAGGATAATAAGAAAAATAAAAATAGAAATAAAGGTAATAAACACAAATATCCACATGGATTTGACTCCCAACACAGACAAGGGTGCAATATTACCCAATGAAGAAATAGAGGGGACTACTGATATCCTGGTATCTGACCAGGTAGTCACCACAGCCTATCCCTCCTCAAATCCCATTTTAGCTACATCCCAGGCCCTACTGTCACCCTCCACTCTTCCTCCCATGGAGCCACAGGTGACATTGATGTCATCTGATCTGAATCACAAAACACTTCTTAATCCCTCGTCCATATCTACCCACAACAGATACAGCACTTTGTCAAGGGATTTAGAGGTTTACATTAACCACTTAAGGACCGGACCATTATGCTGCTTAAGGACCAGAGGACTTTTTCCAACTTGGCACTGCGTCGCTTTAACTGCTAATTGCGTGGTCATGCAATGCTGTACCCAAACGAAATTTGCATCCTTTTCTTCCCACAAATAGAGTTTTCTTTTGATGGTATTTGATCCCCTCTGCCGTTTTTATTTTTTGCGCTATAAACGGAAAAAGACCGAAAAATTTGAAAAAAAAAATGATATTTTCTACTGTTTGTTATAAAAAAAAATCCAGTAAACTCAATTTTAGTCATACATTTAGGCCAAAATGTATTCGGCCACATGTCTTTGGTAAAAAAAATTTCAATAAGCGTATATTTATTGGTTTGCGCAAAAGTTATAGCGTCTACAAACTAGGGTACATTTTCTGGAATTTACACAGCTTTTAGTTTATGACTGCCTATGTCATTTCTTGAGGTGCTAAAATGGCAGGGCAGTACAAACCCCCCCAAATGACCCCATTTTGGAAAGTAGACACCCCAAGGAAATTGCTGAGAGGCATGTTGAACTCATTGAATATTTATTTTTTTTGTCCCAAGTGATTGAATAATGACAAAAAAAAAAATATATATTTACAAAAAGTTGTCAATAAATGATATATTGCTCACACAGGCCATGGGCCTATGTGGAATTGCACCCCAAAATACATTCAGCTGCTTCTCCTGAGTACGGGGATACCACATGTGTGGGACTTTTTGGGAGCCTAGCCGCGTACGGGGCCCCGAAAACCAATCACCGCCTTCAGGATTTCTAAGGGCGTAAATTTTTTATTTCACTACTTATCACAGTTTTGAAGGCCATAAAATGCCCAGATGGCACAAAACCCCCCCAAATGACCCCATTTTGGAAAGTAGACACCCAAAGCTATTTGCTGAGAGGCATGTTGAGTCCATGGAATATTTTATATTTTGACACAAGTTGTGGGAAAGTGACACATTTTTTTTTTTTTGCACAAAGTTGTCACTAAATGATATATTGCTCACACAGGCCATGGGCATATGTGGAATTGCACCCCAAAATACATTTAGCTGCTTCTCCTGAGTATGGGGATACCACATGTGTGGGACTTTTTGGGAGCCTAGCTGCGTACGGGGCCCGAAAACCAATCACCGCCTTCAGGATTTCTAAGGGTGTAAATTTTTGATCTCACTCTTCACTGCCTATGACAGTTTCGGAGGCTATGGAATGCCCAGGTGGCACAAAACCCCCCCAAATGACCCCATTTTGGAATGTAGACACCCTAAGCTATTTGCTGAGAGGCATGGTGAGTATTTTGCAGCTCTCATTTGTTTTTGAAAATGAAGAAAGACAAGAAAAAACATTTTTTTTTTCTTTTTTCAATTTTCAAAACTTTGTGACAAAAAGTGAGGTCTGCAAAATACTCACTATACCTCTCAACAAATAGCTTGGGGTGTCTACTTTCCAAAATGGGGTCATTTGGGGGGGTTTTGTGCCACCTGGGCATTCCATGGCCTCCGAAACTGTGATAGGCAGTGAAGAGTGGAATCAAAAATTTACGCCCATAGAAAGCCTGAAGGCGGTGCTTGGTTTTCGGGGTCCCGTACACAGCTAGGCTCCCAAAAAGTCTCACATGTGGTATCCCCGTACTCAGGAGAAGCAACAGAATGTATTTTGGGGTGTAATTTCACATATTCCCATGGCATGTTTGAGCAATATATAATTTAGTGACAACTTTGTGCAAAAAAAAAAAAAATTTGTCTCTTTCCCGCAACTTGTGTCACAATATTAAATATTCCATGGACTCGACATGACTCTCAGCAAATAGCTTGGGGTGTCTACTTTCCAAAATGGGGTCATTTGGAGGGGTTTTGAACTGTCCTGGCATTTTATGCACAACATTTAGAAGCTTATGTCACACATCACCCACTCTTCTAACCACTTGAAGACAAAGCCCTTTCTGACACTTTTTGTTTACATGAAAAAATTATTTTTGTTTTGCAAGAAAATTACTTTGAACCCCCAAACATTATATATTTTTTTAAAGCAAATGCCCTACAGATTAAAATGGTGGGTGTTTCATTTTTTTTTTTCACACAGTATTTGCGCAGCCATTTTTCAAACGCATTTTTTGGGGAAAAAACACACTTTTTTAAATTTTAATGCACTAAAACACACTATATTGCCCAAATGTTTGATGAAATAAAAAAGATGATCTTAGGCCGAGTACATGGATACCAAACATGACATGCTTTAAACTTGCGCACAAACGTGCAGTGGCGACAAACTAAATACATTTTTAAAAGCCTTTAAAAGCCTTTACAGGTTACCACTTTAGATTTACAGAGGAGGTCTACTGCTAAAATTACTGCCCTCGATCTGACGTTCGCGGTGACACCTGACATGCATGGTGCAATTGCTGTTTACATTTGACGCCAGACCGACGCTTGCGTTCGTCTTTGCGCGAGAGCAGGGGGGGACAGGGGTGCTTTTTTTTTTTTTTTTTTTTTTCTTTATTATTTTTTTGCTTTTTTATCTTATTTTTAAACTGTTCCTTTCATTTTTTTTTTTTTTAATAATTTTTATTGTTATCTCAGGGAATGTAAATATCCCCTATGATAGCAATAGGTAGTGACAGGTACTCTTTTTTGAAAAAATTGGGGTCTATTAGACCCTAGATCTCTCCTCTGCCCTCAAAGCATCTGACCACACCAAGATCGGTGTGATAAAATGCTTTCCCAATTTCCCAATGGCGCTGTTTACATACGGCGAAATCTAAGTCATGAAATGCTCGCAGCTTCCGGTTTCTTAGGCCATAGAGATGTTTGGAGCCACTCTGGTCTCTGATCAGCTCTATGGTCAGCTGGCTGAATCACCGTCTTCATTCTCAGGTTCCCTGTTGAGATAGGAGAACCAGAGAAAAACACGGAAGATGGTGGGGGGGCATTCCCTCCCACTGCTTGTAAAAGCAGTCTAGAGGCTAATTAGCCGCTAGGATTGCTTTTACATGAAAGCCGACCGCTGGCTAAAAAGAATGATACCAAGATGATACCTAAACCTGCAGGCATCATTCTGGTATAACCACTCAAAGTCGTGAATGGCGTACCTGAAGACAAAAAAATGGTTAACAATAAAACACAGTAAACGGTAAAGTATAAAAAATTGCATACCTGAAAAGCAAACGTGATAAAACATAATAACAATAAAACATTGCAGAATAGAATACAGTAAAAAAGAGCAGAACAATAGAGAGAGAATAGAGAGAGAGAGAACAATAAAACGACAACTATTTTTTTTAATTTTATATATTTTTTTATTTTTTTTTTACACTTTTTTTTGTAAATAACTTTTATAACTGTAACCGGTTCCAGGTTTGGGTCTCTCAAAATGCGATGGCATCTTGGGAGACCCTGTGAAAGTGTGCCTAGTCTGTGCAATGCTGTACCCTACGCTAATACTCAACTAGTGAATGGTAGTGTTCAAAACATTCACCAATGCAAAGACCAGGATTGTCAGGACAGAAGGGACAATAATAGCGGGTGTCACGCCTATATCCGCGCTTGCTGCAGACACGACATCTTTTTTGGGGGGGTTCGTTGGGTAGGGGTACTCGGTAGGACATAAAGAAAATGCCTCTCATGCAGCCGACTGCATTTGGTTGGGGATGTGAATGGGGGAAGTAGCATTATGGGGCATTATGGGCACGACGGGCCTGTGTTTGTCTTCTTGGTGGCAGCGGGACACTACTTGTGCTTGCCACCTCACCAGCTTGAACTGCATTTATGGGACTTGCCACGTCACCAAGTGTTACTGCAGTGCTGGTTTGACTACGACCGGGGTGTACTAGGCCGCTGGTGCTTGCCAGTTCACCAAAACGCTACCAAAAAACTGTTAGCGATCGCAGGGATCAGGCCTGACTCTGCGAACGCTGCAGTTATGCGTTTAGTGTTTTGTAAGTGACAGTGATCGATCGATACTGCACTTGGGTGGGCTGGGCTGGGCCGGGCGGAGGGGCAAAACGCAGGTGCTAGCAGGTATCTGGGCTGATCCCGCTAACACTGTGTTTTTGGGAACCCTAAACTGCTCGGGACGCTAGTATAGATCTGATCGGATCAGATATTGATCCGTTCAGATACTATACCACTAAGGGAGGTGTACGGTGCGTGCATGGGTGTTAGCGGTACTGGCGATAACCTGACGCTGCTTGGGGCTGGTGCTTACCAGTTCACCAAAATGCTACCAAAAAAACTGTTAGCGATCGCAGGGATCAGGCCTGACTCTGCGAACGCTGCAGTTATGCGTTTAGTGTTTTGTAAGTGACAGTGATCGATCGATACTGTACTTGGGTGGGCTGGGAGGGGGCAAAACGCAGGTGCTAGCAGGTATCTGGGCTGATCCCGCTAACACTGCGTTTTTGGGAACCCTAAACTGCTGGGGACGCTAGTATAGATCTGATCGGATCAGATATTGATGCATTCAGATACTATACCACTAAGGGAGGCGTATGCTGCGTGCGTGGGTGTTAGCGGTACTGGCGCTAATCTGAAGCTGCCCGGGGCAACGCATATCACCGCTGGGCGATCAGGGGGCTAAACCTTTATTCGGTAATAAACGGCGGGTGCCCTGACACTATAAAGAATAAACGAACTAACCAGCGTCACCCGTAACAGTTATACGGTGATCAGTGGTGAAAGGGTTAACTAGGGGGCAATCAAGGGGTTAAAACCTTTATTAGGTAGTATATGGGGGTCCCTGTCGCTATAAAACGCTGACGGCGAACCTAAATATTTACCTCCCTAACTAGCGTCACCAGCGACACTAATACAGCGATCAGAAAAATGATCGCTTAGCGACACTGGTGACAGGGGGTGATCAAGGGGTTAAAACTTTATTGGGGGGTTAGGGGGGTACCCTAGACCTACAGGGGGCTAATACTAACTGCCCTAACACAGTAACTGTCACAAACTGACACCATGCAGTAATCAGGAAAAAAAAAAAACTGCTTGGTGTCAGTGTGACAGAGGGGGGAAGGGGTGATTGGGGGGTGATCGGGGGGCGATAGGGGGGGATCGGGGGTGTAAAGTATGCCTGGCATGTTCTACTGTAAGTGTATGTGTTGTGCAACTCACTCAGATGTCTTCTCTCCTCGGCGCCGGAACGGAAACTGCCGAGCCGAGGAGAGATGACATCACATCCTCTGCCTCTGTTTACTACACAGAGGCAGGGGAAGAATCTCATTGGCTGGGAGCGATCGCGAGGGGGGGGCCATGATCGGATGGCCTCTCCCTCATCTCTGATCGCTGCCAGACCAAAGGCGACCGCCTCAGGCACCGGGGGGTCTGATCGGACCCCCCGCCCGCGGGAAGGCAATCACGTACCAGGTACGTGATTTTGCCTGCCCGTGCCATTCTGCTGACGTATATCAGCGTGAGGCGGTCATCAAGTGGTTAAAGAAGGCGCCAGACCTAGGAGACAGGATAATATTGAACAACTAACAATGGAGCTTGGCACTAATGAAGCCACCTCAAACGAAGATGTAAATTTTTTATTATATCCTCCAAAGGGAGTACAATACAAAGAGAAAAGAAAATTAGAAGAGGTCGAAGAGCAGGAATACGATGTAAGATTAAACAAAAAAGAGAGGATGGAACCAATCTAGGGGAAAGTACGATCAAGATCTATAACCTCTCCTCTCATATTCTTACACCCTCTGAACTCCTTTTAATCAAAAAAGGTCTTGGTTTTTCGCCCTCCACTGGTCCTAATAAATTTGGCCTTTTTAATGCTCTTAATAAGGTCATACGCCAACTTACTTTAAAATGCCACTATGCTGAAGACACCACCTCAAAGTTAAGTTACGTTATGGTAAAAATTTGGCAGGTATTGAATCAATGGACAACCCCCAGTCTCCACTCAATGATGATATCCTAAGGATCCTAGAAGATTTATGGATAGAGAGTAATATAGATAGTCAAACATCACGCCCAGTTTTAGATCCAGAAATAATACACACATCTTTCAAGCCTTTATCAATTTTTAATCCCACACACTCTAAAGGTCTCTATATTGAGACCTTTTATCAAGCAGTATACAAGGAGCTCACACAGCTTTGTGGTGCTCCTAATAAAAAAGGTATCCATAATTTTGACAATAGCGGAACATCAGGCCCTTAAACAATTAACATTTAACAAAGGCAAGATAATAAAACAAGCAGATAAAGGAGGCAGCTTGGTCCTCCATAATTGGGCAGAGTACATTAAGGAAGCCTACCGGCTTCTGGCAGACACCAGTATGTATTTAAAACTCTCTTTGGATCCTCTGCCAGGTTATCAAATTGAGCTAAAATTTCTGGTTGATGAAGCCTGGAGGGAAGGGGTGCTGAACTCAGTAGAAAGATGTTTTTTGCTTAAACCTGTTTGCAGCACCCCGTATTTTTACCACCTCCCCAAAGTTCATAAGGTGACTACCAATCCCCCGGGAAGACCTATAATAGCCAGTACAAACAGTTTTACCAGTGGCCTTTCGATGTGTATAGATTTCTTTTCTCAGTCCTAGGTGTGCCAACTTGCTTCATATATTAGGGACTCCAGCCATGTCATAGAGATCCTTAACCTCCCTGGCAGTTTTCCCGAGTGTGGCTCGGGTTAAATTTCAGCACCATTAGCGGTAACCCCGAGCCACACTTGGGATTGCATTGCAGGATCCTGGTGCGGTATACTTACCTTGTCCCCAGGATCCTGCGATATCCCCCCGCTGTGTCCGTGGGCTCTGCCTCTGTGTGCCGTTCCCTGTGAGCGTCACGACGCACGGGGGGCGGAGCCCGGTGGCAAATTCAAAAAAGTGAAAAATCATAATACATACAGTACACTGTAATCTTACAGATTACATTACTGTATGAAATTATTTCACATCCCTTTTGTCCCCAGTGCTTTGTCCAGTGCCCTGCATGCGGTTTTATATTATATAAACTGTTCTTTCTGCCTGGAAACTTGAGATTGTCCATAGTAACCAAAAAGTGTCCCTTTACATCAAAAGTGGTTTTAGACCAGCTAGAAGGCAGCGATAGTAAATTAGAACACTTGCAGAATTGAGCGATAGTGAATCGTGGGGAAATGCATTTTATTATTATTATATTATTATTTTTTATAATTATTTATTTATTATCTTATAATTTATGATTTTGTGTTTCAAACTTCATCATACCTGGGATATCTACTAGACTCTTGGTTGACAGATTTAAGTATGTTATTGCTAAGAATTACAGGCCTACAATATAAAATGCCAAATTTCTATGCAAAATAATTGTACAGCTTTGAGACGCAAAAATCTGACATAATCATACCGCCAGGGAGTTAAGCAATACACATAGGAAGACACTTATATGTGAGCTTCACTAGATGTCACACCCCTATACACCTCGATACCTCACAAGGTAGGTCTAGCAACTGTACAATATTTTCTTAATAAACATGGGGACATCAATTCCAAACAATCACAATTTTTGTTAGACAGTATTCAATTTTGTTTGACACACAACTATTTTACGTTTCTGGATCAGTTTTTCTTACAACAAAAGGGCACGGCCATAGGGGCTAATTTTGCCCCAGTGTATGCCAATCTTACTATGGGCCATTGGGAGCAGAGACATGTCTGGGCAGACAATCCTTATGCTGAGCACATTGTGTTCTATGGGAGGTACATTGATGACATTGTGCTCATCTGGGGTGGCTGCCCGTCTTGTTTACCTCCTTTGTGGCCCACTGTAACAACTCATGAACTGTTTTTTTTGGTTTTAGTCCTAAGTCATGATCAGCAGGTGATCTTCACAAAAAAAATACGAAACCCACAAGTGGGAATTCCTATCTCCACTATGACAGTTGTCTTCACTTAAAATGGAAGAATAAAATCCCTAAATTTAGGAGACTAAGAAGGTATTGCACCAAAGCAGATGCATACACTGCACAGGGTAATCTGATGAAAATGAAATTAAAAGAGAAGGGCTATCCAGTTGACCTGATTGAGGAAGCATTTACTTCCCAAATGGACTTGCTCTCTAAAACCAAAACTGACATGGAGAAGCAATCTGAGAATGCGACCAGATTTGTAACTATGTATAACAACAAGCACAAGTCCATCTCCAATGTCATTCGTAAGCATTATAACATTTTTTTATTAGATCAGCACCTTGCCCGACACTGCCTCCCTTACCGCAAATTACTTTTAGAAAAAAACATACAGTAAAAAGCATTCTAGCTCCCAGTAAAATGGAAACTCTTAACAAAAAACCTTTGTTCGATATAAGATCCTATTTTGACCATAGGGTAGGCATTTTCCAATGTCACAAGTTAGGTTGTCTGACTTGCCAATTCTTAACACATGGTAGTACAAATATTATGGCCAGCAACAGTAAAAACTTCCAGATCCACAATTTATCACTTGTTCAACTGATTTTGTGATTTATGGTCTATGATGTCCGTGCAAGATGTTATATGTCGCATGGACTATACACACTTTAAGAACAAGAATTGGTGAACATCGGAGGTTCATACAAAAAAGGTGAGATAAACATAGTGTCCCACGTCATTTTTTAAAAACACACAAAATGGACATCAAATGCCTCAAGGTTTTTGCCATCGAGGCTATTCCGTTGGGTACTCTTACAGCCAATGAGAGATATTCTTTCCTTTGTAGGAGAGAAATTTTGGGGATTTTTATGATGGGGTCACTTTCTCCTCATGACTTAAATGAAGAACTTGAGATAAATACCCTTATTTAAATTTGCTTACCATGTGTATATTTTCACTGTAGGTTTATATTTAAAGAATCTTTATATTATTTGTTCATTTCCCTTTCTAAATGCAATAAGTTTGGCTACATGGAACGTTTTTTAGGTTCCTCATGGGAATAAGGTTTTATATTATATATTAAACACACACATATAGATAGATAGATAGATAGATAGATAGATAGATAGATAGATAGATAGATAGATAGATAGATAGATAGATAGATACCTTTTTCATTTTTTTAATTTCTTAATGTTAGATATATATTATATATATAGAGAGAGAGAGAAAGAGAGATAGAGAGAGATTTTATTAATAATCTTTTACAGTACCTACATTTTATATTAGATATATGACATTTTTAATCATGTGCATGCAATTTTTATGTATGTGTAAGGTGTTCTTTGTTTATTAATGTACATCAGGTTACCAATGGTCTTGCATGGTATTTGTTGTTCTTGTCTGTTTTGTGTTTGTTCACTGTTCTCTTTTCTGATATATGACAATTGTTCCTGGGGTTATTGCTCCATAACGTATGGTCTCACATTCGATTGTTGCAGTTTATGGATTCTCATCTCTATTTTGACATTTATCATTTGTACCATTGATACAGAGCTTTTTTCAATCTACCCCTTTAAGACCGAGCATTGAGGAGATGACAATCATCCTCAGACTTGATATTATTTTTCTCTCTATATATCTAGTATCTGTTGCCGTCCTGGCTGTGACTTTGACAAAGCGCATGTGCTCGAAACATGTAAGTCACGGCAACAGAACAGTGGACGCTCTAACAGCTGACCTCAGGACAGTTTTCCCTTTCATCTCCGACATAGCATTGACGTCACAGGAGGTGCGCAGGCGTGCTCAGAGTATCAACTCTGCTCGGCTTGCCTGTTCACTCTGGAGCTGTTACCACCACACGGGCTGCCTCTTTCATCCCTCCTACTTGCCGCCATCAAGCCACGGCATCCACCTTTGAGCTGGTTGTTCCGGCCAGCAAGCCAGCACTCTCCCCTTCTGGGAACTGGATCCCCCCTCTGCTCCCATGGATGGTGATTGTTGTTTAACCATCTCCATAGCAAGCCCCCCGGATGATTGTTTCCCCTACTATCCACTCTGAGGTCACTGGTAAAGTTCACCATCATTTATTTGATTGTTAGCATTTTTTATTAACTTCATGGAATAAACAGCATTGTTCATCTAAACATTAGCAAGCATCATTTGTGCACACAGCACCAGTTTGGAATACATTGGATCACTCTTTCAGAGCGCTGCACTTTGTTTTTTCTTTGACTGTTTTGCATTTTTCACATGCTGTGCTGGCTGCACTGAGTCTGATCTACCAATTTGACTACCTTTCATCAGATTTAGTTCAATTGACCCCTAGATTTGCAGCGCTCCAGGTTTTCTGTGTGTTTTTGTAAACTATTTCACTAACTACTTCACAGACTGCATTACTTTTTGGCAACCTGCTTTTGTCCACCTCAGATAATAGAGCATTTTGGCAGGGCTCTCTCCTCCTTTGTCATAAACAGGCACCCTTAGCTGATCCAAGAGTGTGTGTTTATACCAAAATAGATAAAAAAAATTGTGATAAAAACCTTGTCAGGCCTGTTTTTCTGGGTGGCATTTATTGTCTATGACCATATATATTGTTTATTATGTATACTTAGTATAAGGAAATAGTAATACTGCTCAGAAATGCAGCTTTTGACAGTTCATTTTTTGGCAATTCATTCCTGATATTTTCGGGTTTTAAAATTTAGCGCAGGTTATAAATGTTGGGTGCAGGTACATGCATACATACTCTTGCTAGCGACTGTCAAAATAAAATGCTTCCGATTTTGCTGACATATGTACCCTCTAAATTTCAGTTTATCTATTTTATATAACTAGAAGTTAGTTCCATAAATTGAAGGCATTGTAGCTGAAGGTCTGAAATAACGTAATTCCAATGTTGTGTAGTACTTATGCCATTGTATTGTAATTTGTAATTGTGGTTGATCATTGTAATGATTTGCCTACTTTGCTTAACAAGCAACCTTTATGGTTTCTTTTATGAAATAGCTGTCTTATTAAGGGTAAAAACCATCATGTGTATTTCATTTACTAATTATATCTTAACTGTAATGTATTGTTTCATTTGTAGTAACACTATAGACTAAATTCAGAAATCTTTAACACAGGGATAAGGATCTTTATTTTAGCCATGTGACTGTAATTTGCAAACCTCAATAGACTCAAAATTAACTATTACCATTTTTTTTTTTTAAAGGATTCTTATCCTGGTGTGTTACCTCTGCTTTAACATAAAAGAGGTCTCCTGCTTCCAGATTCACATACTGTAACAGTTTTGGGCAGTGATGTAACCCACTTGAGCTGTCTTGTAGGGATCCAGTAGCAGTGGATACAATCCCCTTGTATACTTACATTCTTCTCTTCTCTACTGCGCTGTTTGATTACTCTTGGTGGATTACATCTATTAAAATATAATATAGATTATAAAGTGTCATTGTATTTAATGGTTGAGCTCCAGTAATGGTTTTAACTTATAAAGGAACTATAGTGTACTGTATATAACTACAAGGCAAAACCTTGGACACACAGCAATTGGCTCAATGCTGCCATACTAGGGGTCTCAGGCAAAGTCGACTTTGAGTTTATCTTGATAGCTCCTTTTAACTTGTAGTTATTTAAGAACAAAGCAACATTAAAGAAAGAAATTTACATGCTAGAACCTTTGCCAAAATCTCAAATGTATTAACATTTTTAGCATAAAAACATCATACTGTCCTCTTTTTATGGTTTCAAGATTGATATATTTCTCTTAAAGCTATTTTTTTCTTAAGAATTTGCTCTGTTTTTCTTAAAAGCCCACTACATCCATCTGCTTCTGTGGGTGTAATTGATAAGTCAGTGTTTGAATGACGATCCCACCAGCAAAGAGGCTCTTGTGATTTTCTTCACTTGCTGCCTCTTTGATGTGCCAGCTTACTAATTAATAGATGGGTCATGAGAAGGAAAGAGTTGCCTGGGCTTAATATTTCTTAATTTAGTATAATTAATTACTGTTTTTTTTACTAACTATGACAAACTGATCTTGCACTATTTGTTTTACCTCTTTGGAACTTCAATTCATTATGGACTTTATTCTTTAAATGCTAAGTTCACCTTTTGGAAAAAAAAACAATAAATGCACATATTTCTGCAGAAAAAAAAAAAGTGTATTTATGTTATTAAATCACGGGTGCAATGCCAGGCTTCTGCAGACTCTCATAATAGCTGTCTGGCCGTACCTCCCGTATGTGCAGACACTTACTGAACAGCAGGAAGATCACTGTACTTTTGTCCAGCGCGATATTGAAATGTTCTAGTATTTTAAGCAAGTCTAGTGGTGTTCCTAGTCTGTAATCATTTGGTCAAGTCCCTTGTGGACTATGTATAGCTTTGATCACAAAAAAACTAGACTACATACTAGTACAACCTCAATTGCAAAAAAGTTGTAATGCTGTGTAAAATCTACATAAAAACAGAGTGCAATGATTTGCAAATCTCATAAACCTGTCTTTTCTTCACAATAGAATATAGAAAACATAGCAAATGTTTAAACTGAGAAAATGTTCAATTTTAAGAAAAAAATAAGGTAATGTTGAAATGTGTCAAAAAGTTGAAATAGGGCCATGTTTACCATGTTGTAGCATCCCCTCTTCTTTTAACAACACTTTGTAAACATCTGGGAACTGAGGAGAACAGGTGCTGAAGGTTTGGGAGAATGTTGTCCCATTCTTGCCTGAAATAGAATTCTCAACAGTGCTCAACAGTCCTGGGTCGTCTTTGTCGTATTTTTCTTTTCTAGATGTGCCAAGTATTTTCAATTAATGAAAGGTTTGGACTGCAGGCAGGCCAGTTAAACACCTGGACTCTTCTACTACAAAGCCATGCTGTTGTCATAGATGCAGTACGCAGTTTAGCATTGTTCTGCTGAAATATGCAAGGCGTTCCCTGAAAAAGGTTTCAACACATTCATTGATGGTGCCTTTCCAGATGTGCAAGCTGCTCATTCCATACACATTAATGCACCCCCATACCACCATAGATGCAGGCTTTTGAACTGAGCGCTAATAACAAGCCAGAAGGTCCCTCTCCTCTTTAGTTCGGAAGATGCAGTGCCCATGGTTGCCAAAAAGAATGTCAAATTTTAATTTGTCTAAACACAGAACAGTTTTGCACTTTGCAACAGACCATTTTAAATGAGCTTTGACCCAGAGAAGATTGTGGCATTTCTAGACCATGTTCAGATTTGGCTTCTTTTTTGCATGATAGATTTCTAACTTGCATTTTTTGATGGCACGGTGAACTGTGTTTACAGATGGTGATTTTTGGAAGTATTTACGAGCCCATGCAGTGATCGATCCATCACAGAATAGTGCCTGCTTTTAATGCAGTGCTGTCTGTGGGCAAGATGATCCCAAACCTCCAATATTGCTCTTTGGCGTTGTCCCTCGAGCACACATATTTCTCCAGATTCTCAGAATTTTTTGATGATATGTACTGTAGATGATGATATATATAAAGTCTTCACAATTTTACGTTGAGGAACATTATTCTTAAATTGTTCGACAATTTTTAGACGCAGCTTTTCACAGAGTGGTGAACCTCTGCTCATCTTTACTTCTGTGACACTCTAACTTTGTAAGATGCTCTTTTTATCATGTCATTGACCTGTTGCCAATTAAACTAATTAGTCGCAACATGTTAGTGCCAACTTTATGTTGCTTTGCCCCAACTTTTTGGAGACATGTTACTGCCATCAATTACGTTATTTCTTTCTTAAAATGGGACAGTTTAAACATTTGATATGTTTTCTATTTTCTGTTGTGAATAAAATTTGGGTGTATGAGATTTGCAAATCATTGCATTCTGTGTTATGTAGATTTTACATAGCGACCCAACTTTTTTGGGACTGGGGTTGTATAACCTTGACTGTACATTTTCTTAGAATATTATGTTTTACAGATTCTCACTGATTGTTGTCCAGGCTTTTGAAATACTATTTCATAGTATCCTATCTAGGACTGTGGCACATGTATAGATGGTATGGGTACCAACATTGCAAGCAACTGCTGCAGGGAAAAGCCATTCAATACACCATGTTATTTCCTGCCACATTGCAGGTCATTTACCAAGGTCAGGTACACTTCTTTCAAACCCCAGTGAATGTTCTCTCCTGGTTTAAATCCTTGCGACCAGGCATGTCTGACCAGGCATCTGGATCTGGCACCTGAACTGGGCTCTCCTTTGGGTAGTGAATCCCACCCCTACTTTTTTCACTTACAGCTTCAAGAATCATTGCAGAGACAGGTACTGAAAATTATTTGCTCTGACAAGAGGATATAGATCTCCACGAGGGAGACTATGCTGCTTAGGTTACTTTCATTTTTGATCACTGACACTGATCTAACATTTGTTTATTGACTTCGGCTGTATAGGCCAGGTCCCCTTCCTTTATTAGCTGTTTGGGGTTTAGGCCCGCTTCTTGTTTTTTGGAGCCGGGCAGGGGTCAAACTTGGGTAGAGGTGTTTATTTCAAACGTCCTCCTTTCAAATTGCTCGAATGTTTGCTGATATGTTTGCTGGTATGTGTGTTGTATGTTTATGTGTGGATTCCCTTTTGCCTTGCCTCCCCCTCCCGATGTGATCGCTGCCATGTGGGAGCATACGCTCAGTCCATGGGGCTGTAAGCCCTTAATATTCTAAGCACTAGCATCCTCTATTCACACAGTCTCATATATAGCACAAACGATATCTGACCACTCTGCCCTTTCAATAGAGCCGCTATTGGGGCATAGGCCCTCATTTCGGTTGTGGAAGCTCAGTCCACTCTGGATAACCACTCCTGATCTGCAGGACCCCATACACCAGGATATGTCCCATTACTGGAAGGATAATGCGGGGTCCTCCCCCATGGGCCCCACTTGGGATGCCTTTAAGGAGACTGTGCGGGGCTCTTACATCTTCAATATCTCCAAACATAGGAAATCAACCCAGGCTACCCTCCGTACTTTAGAGTCCTCCTTAGAAGCAGCTAGGGCCCAATATAACGCACTCCCCACTCAAGATTCCCATGGGGTATTGGTGGGGGGCACATAAAGCCCTTGATCTCCAAAGGGTAGATACCACCCAAAAACAACAACTATACTTGTCAGCTAGGTTACATGAACATAGTGGAAAGAATGGCAAATTCCTGGCATATCTTTCTTGTACAGCATACACTGATAGGTCTATATCACAAATTAGACTTCATGATGGATCAGTCTCATCGGATACTTTGACCATCAACCAGGCGTTTAGGTCCTTTTATGAACACCTATACGCGGCTCCAGCACCCCTTGCCGAGCTTGAGTTGGCAGGCTTCTTTAAATCCATCCAATTCCCAAATTGAAGGACTCCCACACACTTATTTTGGATAAACCCATGACAGTTGAAGAAATTACAGAGGCCATATATTTTCTTCCTCCAAACAAGACTCCGGGGTTAGACGGTCTACCCGCAGAGTGTACAAGCACTATGTGGAAGACCTTGCAAAAAAACTACATTCTTTGTTTGAAGCCGCTTTGGAGGAAGGGGAGCTTCCCGCCTCTATGTGCGAAGCTTTGATTGTTGTACTCCCCAAACCTGACAAAGACAAATTATTATGCGGGTCCTATCGTCCAATCTCACTATTGAATAGTGATGTTAAAGTGCTGGCCAAACTCCTAGCTATCAGACTACGGAAGGTTATTCTCTACCTTGTCCATCAGGACCAAACAGGGTTCATGCCTGGTAAGAGCACATACGATAACATTTGGCGTCTTTATCTACATGTTCACAGGGCGGCCACTGACCAAAAAAGCGTACTGGTGTTATCCTTGGATGTGCTGAAGGCTTTTGACACTGTTAATCGGTCTTTCCTTTGGTAAACCATGCATCGGATGGGTTTTAGCCTTCACTATTGGGTTTGCCTGCTCTACACTAACCCTAGGGCCAGGGTATGCACCAACAAGGACATATCTAATGTTTTTTCTTTACAGAGGGGTACAAGACAGGGCTGCCCGCTCTCGCCACTTCTGTTTGCACTGGCCATAGAGCCTCTTGCTCTGGCAGTGTGACAGTTGGCGACAGTGGGTGGCATATGTTATGGTGAGCAAATGGAAAAGATCTCTCTCTATGCTGATGACGCATTAATTTACTTAGATGGCCCGGAGCAGTCCTTTATGTCATTAATGGGGGTCATGGAGGAATTGGGGAAGGTCTCTGGGGTATAGGTCGGTTGGGAAAAATCTGTTGCATTTCCTATTGGCCCTAACCTCGATTACACACATCTAACTCGCTCCAAACTGGTCATTCAGCCCACATTTGAATATCTCGGGATCCAAATAAATGCAGATCTGTCTACTTATGAGTCCCTTAACATAACTCCAATTATAACACACATGGAGACTAGGCTCCACACTTAGACTTCCTTGCCTCTTAATCTGATTGGCCGTGTGAACATTTTTAAAATGATATACCTACCCAATTTTTTATTTATTTTTGTGCCTCCTCAGTTTTTTTGTTAAAAAAAAAACTTTTTAAAAAATTAGACTTGATTTTGTCCACCTTCCTCTGGCAGGGGGCACGTCCACGTACTGCAAAAGCATCTCTCCAAGCTGCTAAAGCAGAAGGTGGATTGCCTCTAAGGTACTATTTTTTGGCATCACAACTTACCTACGTCTATGAATTGTTCCTGGAGACCTGCACTTTATGGTTCTAGGGCCTCAGCTGTAGATGCACTACACAGGTCGATATCTAAAGGCTGCTGTCCCTGCTCTCTGACAGAGGTTAGCTGGCTTGCCTGGCATAAGGGAACTAGAGCATTGACAACTTCGGTAGGGGTATCTCCTAACGCTCCCCTGTGGCGAAATCACAATTTCTCAGAGCTCCTGGGCCACCCTGACTCCCTGTGGTGGACACGACTAGGGGTCACCCATATCTCTCACGTTTTTGTTCATAACATTTTTGCTTCCTTTGATGAGTTGAAGGCCAGGTGTGGAGTGACTAATAAATTATTTTTTAAAAATCTTTTGTTATGTCATGCCATCTGGGCACAGTTTGCCGGTTTGACCCAGGAGCTCTCAGAATCACCTTTGGAGGTGCTGTTGTCCTATCCAGGTATTGAGAAACTGGTTACGATGGTGTATTCACATTTTCAGTCTGCTGGGGTCAATCCCTTCCAGCTGGCTCAACGGAAATGGGAGTTTCTGATTCCTGGGCTGTCCGAGGAGGGATGGGAGGAGGCCTCTGAAATCTGCTTCCAGGACCTTATAAGTTCTAATGATCGCTATACACAGTTCATATTTATACACCAGCTGCATTACACTCCTGCCAGATTAGCCCGCATGGGCTTTGACTCTGCATCCTCCTGTCCCAGATGTTTGCATACGGAAGCTGAGTACTTACACATGTTTTGGTCTTGCCCTGCCTTGTCAGTATATTGGAAGGACCTATTTTCTTTTTTTTTGACAACACTACATTTACCTGTACTGTACTCCTGAAGTTGGTCTACTTGGTGTGTTAAATGACTTTATCCACAGGACTCACGCTCATACCCTTGTACGTATATTGTTATTCTATGCCAGGAAATTAATTCTGTTATAATGGAAAAAGCTTTCTCTCCGGATATACAAACCTTTTTACCGCACGATGAACAAAGTATTGCCCATTTTCAAGCTCATTTACCATGGCAGAGCCTGCCCTGAAAAGAATATTCAAGATCTGGCAGCCATGGCTGGATTTTGCTGAATACTTTTGGAGAAACACTCCGCAATCCCAACAGCAGTGGGTCGAGGACTCATCTATATAAACCTATATTTGTACCTATCATGGATTCAGATGGGGACCCTTAGGCGGCTGGGGTGGGGTAGCAGGTCATGTTTGTGTGTGTGTCAGTATGAGATACAAATTTGGTTATTAATTGTGTTTGACAGCTCTCCTCCTTTAATGAAACCCTACTGTTGATGCAAGGGGTCCTAAGCAGTCCCTAGAAAGCAATATTGTGAACCCATTATATGACACTTTCCCCTGCTTTGTGAATTGGAGGTGATGTTCCTGATATGTTATTAAGTTGGCCATGTTGGGCCAGAAGTTCTGTAACACTCAATTGTATTCCTGATGTACCCTTTTAAAAAGTGTATGTTGAAATTTTGTTATGGAAAACTCAATAAAAAAAAATTGTTCTGTATTTGGCTCCATCCATCTTCCCATCGACTCTGACCAGCTTCCCCCTCCCTGCTGAAGAAAATCCCCACAACATGATGCTGCCACCACCATGTTTCACGGTGAGGATGGTGCGTTCAGGGTTATGTGCAGTGTTATTTTTCTGCCACACATAGTATTTTGCTTTTAGGCCAAAAAGTTAAATTTTGGTCTCATCTGACCAGAGCACTTACCTCCACATGCTTGCTGTGTCCCCCACATGGCTTCTTGCAGTTTGAAAACTGGACTTCTTATGGCTTTCTTCTTTCCACTCTTCCATAAAGGCCAGATTTGTGGAGTGCGCGACTAATAGTAGTCCTGTGGACAGATTCTCCCACCTGAGCTGTGGATCTCTGCAGCTCCTCCAGAGTTATTATGAGCCTCTTGGCTGCTTCTCTGATTAATGCTCTCTTTGCCCGGCCTGTCAGATTAGGTGGAAAGCCATGTCTTGGTAGGTTTGCAGTTGTGCGATACTCTTTCCATTTTCGGATGATGGATTGAACAGTGCTCATTGAGATGTTCAAAGTGTGGGATTTTTTTTTATAACCTAACCCTGCTTTAAACTTCTTCACAACTTTATCCCTGACCTGGCTGGTGTGTTCCTTGGCCTTCATGATGCTGTTTGTTTGCTAAGGTTCTATAACAAACCTCTGAGGGCTTCACAGAACAACTGTATTTATACTGAGATTAAATTATACACAGGTGGACTCTATTTACTAATTAGGTGACTTCTGAAGGCAATTGGTTTCACTAGATTTTAGTTAGGGGTAGCAGAGTAAAGGGGACTGAATACAAATTCACGCCACACTTTTCAGATATTTATTTTTAAAAAATGTTGAAAACCATTTTTTCCTTTCACTTCACAATTATGTGCCACTTTGTGTTGGTCTATCACATAAAATCCCAATAAAATACATTCACAATTTTGGTTGTAACATGACAAAATGTCGAAAATGTCAAGGGGTATGAATACTTTTCCAAGGCACTGTATGTGTTTTGTGTCTTTTAATAAAGATAGCTTGTTTGCTATTTTTCCAGCCACTGATGCTATGTGAGACATGTTGTTGTGCTGCCACTAGAAGCTCTGTAGCTTTCTTCCTGTTGTCATTGATCAGAGTTGGTAAAAAGGGCATGGCTAGGGAATGAGCCTCACAGTAATATTTTTATGCCTACTTGAAGTCATTGCATGCATATCTGATAAAAAAATGGAGTCTGTTAGAGAAGGGTGCAAATACCATCATTCTTCACCTTGAAAATGAAATAGTGTAACATAAAGGTTTTTATCCAGACTGATTTTCTTCTTTACATTTATCCAATATCAGAAAAAAATGTTTGATTGCAGCAGTGCTACTGCAGCTAGATTATAATCGCGAAGCACAGTAGGGTTAGTATGTTATCAAATTTGGAAAAAAAGTGCATTTTTTTCACAACTTTCAAGTGTTCACTGAAATTCAGGAGGTAAAACCCATATAGTACTGGATGTGCTATTTTGCAGGGAACTTTGCTTCAAACTTAAGGATTTTATTTAAGCATCATTAAATAAGGAATAATGAACATACTGTAACAAAAAAAGTCACAATAAAAGATGACATATTGTTCTGTGACCTTAGAAAACCATTTGGCTTATTCATGTACATTGTTATCAGTACCATGGACAGGGGATTATGATATATGAGGCAACACGGTAGGTTAAGTTGATGACACAGAAGCAGTTCAAGATTGCATTACTCTTAAAAAAGGCAAAGAAAAGATTGTTGACCTTACATATAAATGCTTGACTGAAAGGAAACAGGACCTGTTGTTCATAGTATCTAACAGGCTATGTAATTGCTTTTTGTAACCTGCACTTGAAACAAAAAAAAAAAAAAATGACAGCTGTGATATTGATTACTACGAGCAACACCTCCCTTTGCGCTTTTTTACATTAATGTCTGTGCGTGCCATTAGCACTTTACCATACGCTGAATATGCACAAAATCACATATATGTAGGATGCATATTATGTGTCCAAATGTTTCCCCCACTTAACAGATGCGTCCTTAATAGGAAATTATAATTATTTACTATAAGCAAGTGCAAGGGTCATATGTCATGCACACTGCCTAAGGCCATTATGAATACATTTTGTATGTCATAATTCACACTCCTCTGCTAACGGTACCGTTAATGATTTTGATTCTTCCTCCAAAAAGATGTAATTATAATAACACGTAATTATTGCTTCTGTTGAACTGAACAAGGTCTGTTTACACCAATGTCATATAGACTTCTTTGACAAGATTTTATGTTTGATACTCACTGATTTCATGCTAACTAGGTGCTTACATTGGTATGCTACTAGTACCTAGAAGCATCCAATCTGATTTTGGTTTCTTTTTGGCAGATTATAGTGGCCAAGCTACTGAAAGTGCAATACTATTTGATTGTTTTACTGTTTACCAAACACACTTTACTCATTGTACCATTAAAGAGCAAATCTATTCCTGACAATGAAACATCACCTGAAATGACAATATGATTAGAGCTTTCTGTACATACTTATCCTCATTTGCAGGAGCAACCTAAAATGTAAATTCTGATACTTCTTTGCCATTTTAGTTGACCTGCCTCTACTGCTTCCCAAACCTTCCTCTTGGCCCGTGAGGCTGCCCATCACAATAACGGACCAATAGAAAGGTGTGGGAAGAGAAGGACAGCTTAGTTTTTTTCATAATTATTTGAAGTGTCCTGGTGTTAAAATATTGACGGCTCCTGGAGCATTGGGGAAGATGTATGAATGTAGCTGCCTCAGTGGAATAAAGGTCTGCAATTAAGTCACATAGCTAGCTCAGCATATTTTTAAAACTGACAGTACATTACATTGTCGGAAAGTTCACTCAGTTTACATACTGTATGTTAGATCATAAAACTTAGATGATAAAAATTACATACAGTATACATCTGCGCAAACGCTTCCATGTGCTGTTGGCAAGATCATAATGGAGTGGAGTTGGGAATACCTGGCCTGCATAGTCACACGGCTCTGCCTTTGATGTTACCAGAAAGGGGATTTCAAGCAGTGGGTGTTCTCAGGAACAGCTGGGCCTTTCATGAAACACAGCACAGGTCTGAGCAGGTAGGTAGTGTGTTTTTTTTTATGTGAATGAAGTGTACCTTTTTGCAAGTTGTGTAATTTAGATAGCATGAATGAAAAATAAAATAGCACTGAGCGCAGGAGACCTTTAAAACCTGGCTTATAATACATTCAGCTTTACTGAAAAAATTGAACACAATCCTTATTGTAAAAAAATGTTGTATGCCTTATTTAATGAAATGCATTAGAGCTTCTGGTCTTCTTCTTCCAGTTGGTCTGTTAAATTCAAGCTTAACCAGCTAGTGGTATGTTGAATTCCATTTAGAATGCAGAACATCCTGCACATGTGCCATTTCCCCGACACCTTGTCATGGCATATAACCTAAGAGCTAAATCTTTCACTGTGATCTTTGCAAAGAAAGCTGCCAGTTACAGACACACTGCCTAGGCTTTCTGTAATAAATGGAGCCTAATTATATTTCTCTTCTACAAAGAGGAATCAGTGTTATGCCTTAACTAGATTATGCTGCCTTTTGTAGAGGAAATAAACCAAATTGTGGTCAGCAGCCGCCATATAAATGTTTGAAGCTTTTATACATGTATTGGAAGTTTTATGCCGTTCATGTCTGCCTCCATTTCTGGCAGTGCTTCTGTGCCAGCACTTTACAAATATACAGTAAATATGCCTCAGTATGCACCTTTAGTGCTGCACATTAAGCAGACTTCAGTGTGTTGAGATAGTAAAAAGAGATATTATAGGCATCTGGACATTTCACAGTTTGGATCATTTAAGGCTAATCTGCTTAGCTGAATAGATGAGGCACACATTACTTAGCTTTCATTTTGTTAAGAAAAAAATATGCTACCTCTTTTTACAAACAGGCTTTGCTATAACATTTGTGCAATTCTGTCCTTAAAGCATGTGTGAGTTTGTTCCTAGATGGCAGAACCATAACACAATACTTACAAAATGAAGGTTAATTTTCTTATAGAGAATGTTTTAAAATGTTTATTGTGCTTAAGGCTCGGTTCACACAGGGGCAACCCGACTTACAGCGTGACTTTGCAAGGCGATTTGGAGGTGACTTCAGTGCGACTTTAAGCAACTTGCAATGTGACTTAAAGTTGCCTCCAGGACAGGCGACTTTGGCTGTGGCCAATCACAGAATAATCAGCTCTCTAGGAGGGAGGGGTTTGCCTGGGTAAACTAATTTCTTTTCCTCTAAAGTCACTTCAATATAGATGGAGATCTGACTTGGAGGCAACTTCCATTGAAATCTATGGGTACAAGTTGCCTAGAAGTCACCTTGAAGTAGTACAGAAACCTTTTCTGAAGTCGGAGCAACTTCAGTAGTGTACATTAAGACAGCTCTCATTCAGTTCAATGGAATTTATTATGTCCCATGACTTGGGGCAACTTGAGGTCTGACAAGTCGGATCCCAAGTCGTTGTAGTGTGAACCGGCACTAAGGGTATCATTTAAATTTTACCTTTTGGCTTGAATTCCTCCTAATGCCGCATACACACGAGTTTTTCGTCGGAAAATGCGACCGTGTGTATGCTCCATCGGACTTTTGCTGGCCGAATTCCAGCCAGCAAAAGATTGAGAGCATGTTCTCAGTTTTTTAGTCTGGAAAAGTTCCTATCCGAAAATGCGATCGTCTGTGGCAATTCCAATGCGCAAAATTCCTACGCATGCTCGGAAACAATTTGACGTATGCTCGGAAGCATTGAACTTCATTTTCTTGGCTCGTTGTAGTGTTGTACGTCACCGCGTTCTTGACCGTCGTAAGTTCAGCAAACTTTTGCGTGACCGTGTGTATGCAAGGCAAACTTGAGCGGAATCCCGTCGGAAAAGCCGTCATATCTTTTTCCGACAAGAAGTCCGATCGTGTGTACGTGGCATAAGAAATAGCAGTGCATTACTTGACATGTGACTGTGCCTAGGCACTCTGGTTCTATACCTGGAGCTGTACCTAAAAACATGCAAGGATCTCCATGCTTTTGCTTCAGTCATTCTATGGATTTGTGCTTTCTCCTTCTATCCTGCTGCTTCTTGATTATTACCCCCACCAGTCCTCCGATTGCCAGTCATCAAGGGGGCAGCTCTTATATAACTGAAGCAGAGCCTTGCTTTTGTACCAAGATGTCCACCTCCAGAGAAAGACAAAGTATGGAACAATGGGAGACTCAGGGAGCCCACAGGCACGGCTGGCAGCTTTGTCCTCTGTTTGCCTGTTTTTGGCACAGCTTCCACAGTAGAGGACCACAGAAGATGAAAATAATAGATAAATGTGTATGCTTAGAATTGTAGCTGCTTGGTTGTATTTGGCTTTCATACTTTCTACTTTATTAACCTGGAATAAGTAAATAACTGAAATTTGTTCCAGGTCAGTATTGGATTGCAGGAATAAGAGGTGTGTAGCGGTAGCCTCCATATTCTATCACTACTGGTTTATGTGTGTTTCCTTTGCTCAGGGACTTTTGGGTTAACATTGTTTATCAATGAATCAACTGAAAAAGTATAGAGAAACTTCTAAGGGTAGCCTGGACCAGCAATTCTGCAATTTTATGCAAAAAAAAGACATACCATGCTACCCACCCATGCTGTGATGTCAGCATGTTGAGAGGAGCAGCTGTATACAGAGCAGGAAGTTGTCATGGTCCAGCACTCAATTTTTCTAGAAGCTATCAGATTCCCAGTACTGGGCTGAGCAGTTTACTTGTGAAAACTGCTGGATTATTTTATATAGATTTTAGTAAAAATGATTATTTGGGTTTTGTTTTTGCTATGAGCCTTCTCTCCCTTTTTAACTTTCCTGAATGTGATCTTCTTTTCTGAATTGGAATGCGTGGGAAGAGCTTAAGAACCAGGCGATTCCTGTGTATTTGAGCATTTTTGCCCTGCGATCTTTCACCATTTAAAACAATGGTCAAATAAATCTGGAGAGTGGAGTCAGTACCTAAATTAGGCCTGCTATGAAAGAAAAATGAGCCATTGCTGATCTCTTCTGAAAATGTGAGAAGACTGGCTATAAAATTCTCTGAGTTACTGATGTGAATCAAGAATGCAGACGAAAGTCAGAGAAGCGTCAGAAGTCCTTATCTGCAGACTTTTCCATGACTTGATCAATGACAATGAAATATTGATGTAACGAATGTTATTGTTTTTCTAGCTTAACAAACAGTATACACAAATTTTGTTACTAAGATTTGGGAAATTTAAAGATGAGCTCTGGTATTTAAAAAAAGAACTATCTTTGCAGGGGGGGGGGGGGGGGGGGGCTGCACTGCACAGATTAATATGGATCTCTGGGATTTTTTTTTGTAAACTTACAAAGGTTCGGCTTGGCTTGACCAGCGATTGCCCATCCATGACTCTGACTTCTGGAGAGAAGAGAGCGCCGATGCCTACCAAAGTGAGGAAAAATTTAACTAATCCATCCTGTTCTTCAACCCTTAGCCCTAACATTGCATTGCACGGCATTTGACCAATGCACTTCAAGGATAGTTGTTGTTGTTTGTTTTTTTTAAATCCAGGCGTTCAGATTTAAAGTATAAGTAAAGACAGTTTTAGAGTGGAAAAGGGATTAGAACACCTGTCAGGTTTTTATTGCTGTCTGTACCGCCGTTACGGAGATTCACCCTCTCTATTTGTCTTGTTTGCCATTATCATTGAAACTGAAAGAAAATCCCACATTTTGGGTTGACACTAGAGCAGGATTAGTGGGGAATTCTTCCAATGGAGACGCTAGTTCAGGTGACACCCTGGGATTCCCTTACTTTGTGGAGATTTCCTATCACTTCATGTTTTGGCTATGGGACAGGAAGTAAAGATAAAGCTCCCCAGTGAGACACAGATGGCAGAAAAAAAATTACAGGGGTTATAACCCTCCTTTACTCTATCCAAATTGAAAAAAAAAAAGCTTTCTCTTTAGTTCAAATTTAACGCAGGTGTAAGCGCAGATAAGAGCATTTAAATAGTTTTTAATGCATGCATACAGTCTGTGTATATACTGCATACACTACTGTGCAAACGTTTTAGGCAGGTGTGAAAAAATACTGTAAATTAAGAATGTGTTCAGAAAGACATGTTAATAGTTTATTTTTATCCCCGATCCCTTGAAGCTTCCTATCTAATGCACTCCGTGCAGCAGTAGCTCCCTGATGTCATCAGGTACAATGCAGGGTTGATATTATTTATGTAAGGACAGCAAGGGCCCACCCACTATCCAGACAATCAAAGAGAAGGGGCAAGTGCCAAAGCCTATCAGAGCGAGGAATAAGGTATGTATTCAACTTAATTTTTCTACCCCTCAACTTGACAAGCATTTGACCAGTGCATGTCAAGTTTTTTCGCCAGAGCACAGGGGTGGCATATGCCTACAGTGTCTAGTGCCAAAATATAACCCAGCGTGAGACATTGACTTAAGCATTATTTACATATGGGTCACACACTTCCATTAAATTCCTGTCCTAATGTATAACTGTGTAGGATTGATTTGATTGATTAATTGATTGAGTGATCGATCTTGTGTGCATGTAATCAGATAGGGTTCTGTGCAATGCAAAGCAAACAATTTCTCTAAATAAAAATTAAACTGTTACAAATGTGCAGTCAAATACCACCAATGTAATGTAGCTTTTAAGTATTGGGATGTGTCATGCCATTAAAAATATGGGATTTGTGCAAATACAGAGATGAGAGTATTTAAACGGCTTTTAATGTATGCATACAATGTCTTTGTATAAATATACTTTCTTTCATGTATGCAAGCTTTTTCTGATATTTTGAATGTTTACTTTGTTTGATCGCTTTCCAGTAGTATGTTTATTTTATAGCATGTGTTGTCAAGCCATTAAGTGAATAGGGCATGATGGCTTTTATTTGCTATTGGCAGATATAGTACTCTTGATATCACTCCAGCAATCTGTGCCATTTCTAGGCCTTTGAATGTCCTTGGATAAAAACTAATGAGGCAAGGAATAAGCATCAGTTTAAATATTTTCTTATTCATCTGCTCTCATGCTTACACATATAATACATATTATTGGGGAAAGACAGATTGACTAAATCGAGTATTCCATGGGCTTTCAAGGCCTTCCTTCTGCTGGATCCAGTGTCTACCACTGTAGGATTGTTAGTGTTTCAATTATATTGTCTCCCTCCCAATAAACAAGGTAAATGTAGGCATTTGGTCTCATTCATAGGAGCCATGAAGAAAAGTAATATTTTCCTTCTAGTTACACATACAATGGAGGTCTGTTGTTTACGTGTATATCATAAATATGATTCAAGACCTTAAGGTGGATGTAAACCCGAATTTTTTTTTTTTGTCATAATATAGACTATAAGATTTCCTATCATTTGAGCCCAGTCTTTCCACAAATAGTTAATCCAGCTCTGAGCAATCCTTTTTTATTGTTCAGTGAGATAAATCTTGACAAACAGAAAAACTTTGTCAAATCCTCCCCCTTGCTGTGAGTGACAGGTGATTTACATCTCGTGCACTAGCCTAAGACACAGGCATTATTTTTTAATTCCCTCCCACTCCTTTCTTCTGCTGCTCTGCAAGGATTGGATGTTCCACACCTCAGCATAATTGGGCATGCTGAAGTCATGTGGTTACTTTCCTGTCTTTTCACTGGATGTTAGAGATCATAGCAGAAGTTCAGTGTAAGAAATACACAGGAGAAATGCATATTGACAAGGGGAGTGTAGAGGTGGGCGGGGAGTCTACTGACATCACGACTCCACCCCCCGAGCTCCAGACAACAGACCCACCCACAGAATCTGCAGTTTTTCGGGTCTAATAACAGACAGAGGGGAGACATTTGACAGGTAAAGATACATGCAGGAGCATGTATATCCTTATAGATAACCCCTATGGCAGTAGTTTAGAAAGGATGACATTGGGTTTACATCCACTTTAAGGCCAGGTGCCCACCGGTGCACTGCAGTTTGGGGACAGAATGATTGTGCACATGTTTTACACACGGTTTTAGGTACGCTCCATTGACTTTTAATAGACTATGCTGCATCTTTGATGCACTTTCAGAAAACACATGGTTTAATATAAGTCAATGGGAGCGCACCTAAAGCCGCATGTAAATTGCACATATAATCGCACTGCACCCAAACCACATTGCACCAGTGTGGACCTGGCCTTATAATAATTTTTTTCCTTTGAAAACTATAACATGTTATGTTTTGTAAGAAAATAGAGACCATGCAAGCATAGAGAGAACATGCAAACTATATACAGATAGTGTCCTGGACAAGACTCAAACCCAGGGCTGTAATGCCAACCACTAAGCCATCTTTACTTTTAGCCATTTTAATGTCATTTTCAAATCTCATCTAAACATAACTGTCACTTCCTTCAGAATAAGGATCCCTATCCTGGTGTGTTATATTTGTGAACTGGGCCTCTAGTGCTAGCAATTTTTTTTACATCAGGCTCTGTATGTGAGGACCTGGAAGATGTGACCTCTAAGGTTTCTCAGATCATCATATGTCAGCAAATACAGTTTCAAATAAATGGCTCTATCACATTTAGCTGTATCTGTACCATACATGTGTGGTTCTGCATGTGCAGTTGACCACACAGCTGTAAAGCAATGATTTGCATGGCTCCAACTTTTATCCTAAAATGAGGAATTCACCCCTTATTTTTGAGGGGAGTTTGTGATAGACTGTGATTTGTAAATAACGTCTAAGAGAGCTCTGCTTTGTTTAATTTTTAAAGACAATATGCCAATTTGTTTTGTGTGGAACTTTATTTAGGGCAGCACACCTTACAAGTCACATCTATCTTTGCAGCCCTGCTTCTAAAGTGCTTTCATGTTTGTAGAAAATAAAGCACATATAGACATAGGTATATGATATCAGGGACTACAAGGTGTCTCTTCTAAATTCTTTATTCCTAGGTGCTAGGTCCTGACTTCTCTTCCCATGTCCTACAATACACTCAGTGACCTATTAGGAGTCACCCCACATTGCACTTTGGCATAGGGGGAAGTGTGGACTATAAAATATAGCACAGATACACATATGTATATGATATCAGGAACTACAAGGTGTCTATTCTAAATTCTTTATCCCTAAATGCTAGATCCTGACCTCTCTCCACATGTCCAACAGTACACTCTGTGACCTAAAAAGAGTCACCGCACATTGCACTGTGGCATATGGGGAAGTGTGCATGAGCTCCAGCTTGTAGCAAAGTAATCATGTCTGCCATGTTAAATGCTTTCACACACTTTTGCCAGCGTGTGCTGTATTCAGTAGTGGCAGGTTTTTGATAATATAATTTGGGATTCTTTGTATATACTGCAAGGGAATGCGGTAGGGGTACTGAGAGGAAAAAATGTCAAAGGGGATCCCAAGTCCTGAATCTTCACAGCAAAAGTATTGTAACATTATGCAATAATTTTACGTGTGTGGGTGGTTGAGATAGCTTCCATCTGATGCAATTTTCCATCCAGAGCAAGTTAGATTAGAAAATGAAAGCTAGAGCCTCATCAGTTGCGATGAGCAATAGATCCATATTTACTTTGCTACAGTTTTCAGAAATCATTTCAGTGGGTCCATGAAACATAGTGAACGCCTATCTTGTTTAGAGTTTTGGCAGATTTCAAAAAACCAAAGGGGTTGTTCCAGCACCTACCTTGTGTCCTGTACAGAAGCTGGAGGACTACCTTTATTGTTCAGCATTGCAGAAATCAGACATCTCAAGTCTCCCGCGAGGTGCGGGAGACTCCCGCATTTCTGCGGCGGCTCCCACACACTCGCAAGCACCTCGCGAACACCCGGGAATGATCGGTGCGGCGGGGAACAGCTGTGAACACCGATCTCCTTTGTATCGATTTTTAGCTGACAGCCGCTTCTCCTTCTCTTCCTCCTGTGGCTGTCAGCTAAAAAGCTATACAGGGCGATCGGTGTTCACAGCTGTCCCTCCTGCTGCACCGATCATTCCCAGCTGCTCTGTGTGCTCCTCCCGCCGCACCCCCTCTGTGTCCTTCTCCACCACCCTGTTCTCCTCTAGCCCCCTCCATGCCCTTCTCCGCCCCCCCTCGTCCCCCGCAGCTGGCTCCCCTCCTCTCCTGCCGGTTGCTGGGGGAACTAGTAATTGGACACAGTGAGCGAGTTCGCTCCTGTGTCCTGTGATTACTGAGCAGAGTAAACTGTGTTTACTCTGCTCAGTTCATGAATGAACAGGAGCCTCTGTCTCCTGTTCATTCATCTTTAGTGCTGAGAAAGCTACTGGGGAATCTGTTTCCTCAGTCCCTTTGTCTGTCTCAAATGGGAGATGTCAGGGTTCTGTTTAGACCCCTGACATCTCACCAAAGCCCCCCAAAAAATATTTTTAAAAAATTGTAAAATTTTATTGCCCTACCAACACTGCCCACTGTCTCAGCCCCCTCCCCCCAAAAAGCATTGTGAAAAAAATTAAAAACAAATTAAATTGTAAAAAAATTAATTATTAAAAAAAAAAAAAACTACTGAAACCGTCCACTGCGACATACCACCCACCCCACCCCCTTCCCTAGAAGCACTGCAAAAAAATATTGAAAAAGTAATTTAAAAAATATTTTGCCGCGCCACCTCCCTGAAATGAGTTTGCCACCTCCCTGAAATGAGTTTTTGCAGGTTGAGATGTCTGAGAAATCATACTAAACAGCAGTTGCAAAGGCTCTGTAGAGAGAAGCTGTATGCTGCCTAAAATATTTATCTTTCAGACTTACTATTTTATGCTTTATGTGTATTAAATGGGATTTATGCTTTACATACCTACTAACATTCTATAGTTATTGGCTTTGTCTACAGCCAGACCTGGCAGATAGGCCCTTGCTTTTTGTGTTTTGGGAGAATGTCCACCCTGCTCAGCTGCTTGAATGCAAATATTTTATAAAAAATCTGTTATTGTAGGAAATTCCTTTTTTTTTGTAATTTGTGCAATGAATTTTAACTGAATGTCAGCATCATCTGTTTCGTAACCTTTAAGGCTATTGACAATAGCTTGCTTGTAATACAGCTTTTAGGGCCCATTTACTTTGTGGTGAATCTACGTTATTTTGCACATTCATGTGTGTTGCGTTAAGACAGTTGATTCAAAATGAATGGGCTTTCAAGGCCCCCTTACTGTCTTTAATTAAAATATGACTCTTTTTTCTAAACACAAGGCATGGGAACATAATGCTACATGTGTTACCATGTGTATATGCAAGTCCAGCCCAATACATATGCATACATTTAAGATCATATTAAGGGTTCATTCTCACAGTCACTTTGGGCCTTACACTGATGAAAATGAGTGTAAGGGCCTATGGTAAGGTAGCACGAGGAGCAGCCATGCGTCTCTTGTGCAGGGCTGTTTTTTACTGGCATGGTAAGGGGGACCTGTACCCGCACTCACCCGCATGTTATATTAGAACACAGCGGCTGTGCCTGTGCAGCTGCATAGCCCAGTAGAAATTAATTGGACACCAGCACGGGGATGCATGCAGCAGCTATGCATCCCCATGCTGGTAAAAAATGGCCCTGCACAGGAGAAACATGTCTGTGCCTTGTGTGTATGGGCCTCTAGACTCCAGCTGGTTCCACAGGGGTTTACCATCAGCCATTGCCACTCAACCTGTATAAATCAATGGCAGAATGACAAGCACCATGACTGTTTGCATGTAACCTTCACATCCAAGGTGTTACATGTGATTACGCAGATGGTCTGTGTCCAAGGCTGCTTGTGTACCTAATCACATGTAACACCTTGGATGTGCAATTACATGTGTTAAGTCATGGGGCTTTTCAGCCTGTCTTTGATTTTTACAGGCTGGGTAGTCACTACTTGTTGCAAACACCCATGTAACCGACCAGAGATTTACACTCATTATAGTCAGTGTAATGCCCAAATTTGCCATGTGAGTGTTAGTCTACAGTATTCGAAGAATAATATGCTTTTTCTAACTGCCCAAGTGAAAAGCATCCTTGAATAAATGCCGGCTACTGTGCAGAGAACATGCTGAGCCCTAGAGCTAATTTCCAACCTTTTTTAGTTTGAGTGTAATCACTGTACAGTAAAATAGGCTGTTTAGTAGCCAAATTATATTTAAAGCTAAACTCCAGACAACAAAATTGAAAACAAAATTCACGGTTGAAATATGCAAAGTTGAACTGAAGCTAAGTTGGTGACCTGCAGTTTTGTGATACAGCTAGGTCACCTCCCCGCCCACAACATGGTAATGGACAGTAAAGGAACAGCAACACACAAATGCGCTCATCCCTTTGCTCACTCTCTTCCTACCATAATTTGCAAGATAGGTGGGGGGTCTTGTCATAATCATAACATGGCACTAGCCACTGTCAAAATAGAGAAATAGAAACTTCCCATGTACCCCAAAAAGGGATAGTGGGGAAAAAGGGGGTTTTATGTGCTAAAACGCAAATAAATAAAAAAAGACACAATCCGTAATGTTACATTTTGATTTCCACATTAAAATTAGCAAAACATAAAAACATGTACCATCAACTGCAATCTGGTATTAGGAATATGTATCTAAACACTTTTAAACACTCATAGAAGAGGATGGAGTCTCAACACGTTTTGCTTAAAAACAGCTTCCTCAGGATCCACTTTGTTGTTCATTGTGATTCTGTAATGACTGATTTATTGTGTCATTTGTCAGCTGTAAGATTTTAAAGCGTGGACAACGAAGTGGATCCCGAGGAAGCTTTTTTCAAGCAAAACACATCGATCCACCTATCTTGAGTGTTTAGGTCAGATTGCAGCTGATGATACATGTTTTTATGTTTTGCTCATTTTAATGTGAATAAAAAAATCCAATTTTATGAATTATATCTTTTTTTGATTTGGGTTTTGGCACATAAATATCCCCTTTTCCCCACTATCTCTTTTTGGAGGTACATGGGAACTTTCTACTTCCTATCATCATTTCTGTACAGTGTACCTGATTTGCTCCTAGTGTTGTCCATCCCTTTCTGTGTTGCTGTACAGAGTAATTCAAGAGGCTGATACCAAACAAATTCAGTTATTTGCACTAGTTAGTTCATTTTTAACTAATACTTAAAGTGTTTGTTAACCCGAAAAAAGAATTCTAGATTCTGGTCCCTTAAAGCAGATTACACAGCACAGCGCTTGTGCTATGTAATCTGCCCCCTCTAAAAAAAAACCCTAAACCTACCACTTCTTGTATGCCCTCTCTAAACAGACCACGATAACCAGGGCTGCTCCGCCCTGATCACCGTGGTCAAAGTGCGTCCCTCCGTGATAGGCTGCCTGCTCTCCTCTCTCCCCCTCACCCCCCTCCTTCCTCCCTGTCAGCACCCTCTCTGTCTGTCTCCGGCTTGGCCCCCTTCTCCAATATTATTGTAATATTAAAATTTTAAATTTGTCACTGCTAGCCTCTCTATTGGAGGCTGGCTTAGCACTCTGTGTAAGTCTGATTTTAAAATGAGCACTGTAAATACTGAATTTCAGCTGTCTTCAGGCCGGTCACGTGACTCGCGGCCGCTTTCCAGCTCCGATGGATGGCTTCTGCGGAGGAGACGAGCAGCCACATGATCTCCCTGGCAGACGTCAGAGGGAGATCATTGCCCTTCCTGCAGAAGACATCCATCGGAGCTGGAAAACGGCCACGAGTCACGTGACCGGTCTGAAGACCGCTGAAATTCAGTATTTACAGTGCTTGTTTTTAAATACAACTTACACAGTGTGCTATGCTAGCTTCTAATAGAGGGGCTGGCCTAGACTTATTTTTATTGCTTTAACAAACACTTAAAAGTAGAACTAAAGGCAAAACTTTATTTTTTTTTTTTATATAGATTTTTTTTTTTTTGCCATCCGTCTCCCATTGGGGAGATTTCCTTTCATTTGCAGTCCCAAAGCCTAAAACAGGAAGTGAGAGGAAATCCCTCCAAAGTGAAGGAATCCCTGGTTGTCACCAGGATCACTAGAGCTAGTGTCCCATTGGAAGATTTCCCCTCTATAACTATTCTGGGGACAACCCAAAATGTATAAATGTATTTTACTTGCACTTTCAAATATAACAGTAAACAAAACAGAGAGGGTGAATCTTCATATTGGGGTCACAGATAGTAATAAAAAATTACAGGGGTTATATTCCCTCTCCACTCTATCCAAACGTTTTGCTCTTAGTTATACTTTAATTGCAAAATGTTTTTTTTTCTTTTTTAATGGAGTTCAATTTAAAATAAAGATGGGGTATGTGTACCATACACGGTGGTTAATACTAATGTTTTCTAATCTAAACATTTTTTTCTCATGAAAATATATTTAAAGGGGTGGATGCATATTACTGAGAAGGGTTTTCATTTTCATGATTAACTTTTGCGCACTTAACATGTAGCAAAAGTTTGCTACAGCAAAATTTAACAAATAGGTCATTCTTTTATGCTTGTTATAGTCTATAAAAAATGCACATTGTCTTGCCAAGCCTGGAGTCCTCCAGGACACCTTGTTCAATTGTGCAGGCTGGCAGACAAGACTGCAGTGCCATGCAAATGCTACAGACTCTTCTAAAAGACCAATTTTGTTTGTGTGACACCAAGTAAATGATTAATAGGGCTTGCTGACGTCTCTATCTCTGAAACACTAATGAATTCCATCCATGAGAACTTTTTTTTTTTTTGTTCAACTGCAGGGTCTTTCCTTTCTAGAAGTTCCATGGGAAGACCTAAGTGCATGCAATATAATGTGGGTGGGAGTTTTCAGTTCTGTATACAGCTTACTAAACACATGTGATGTGCTTCAGAGATCAAGGAAGCGTTGCTGTTATGAATCTGTGTAGGAGAGGATGGCCACTGCCCTGTATGCCTACATCTGACACTATGCAAGTTCAGCGTCAGTTCAGAAAATGTCTCAGAGGCTTGCATCCGTGATGAAGATGCCTCTGTTGTGCAATAGTATAGATGATTCATGCACACTCGATTTTGTTACTTAACCGCTTTACCCCTGAGGCCAATGCTGACATTTATGGCATCTTTTTTGCTAGAAAATTACTCAGAACCCCCAAACATGATACATTTTTTGAAAGCAGAGACCCTGAAGAAAAAAATGGTTGCTGTTGCAATTTTGCATGTTGTACGATATTTGCTCAGCTATTTTTAAAATGCAAATTTTTAGGAAACAATAAACTTTATTGAATTTTAGTGCACACAAACACAATATAACACCCAATTTTTTGTAAAATATAAAAGATGTTACGCTGAGAACATTGATATGTAATATGTCATTCTTTAAAATTTCGTACCCCCCGTGGAACAGCTCCAAACTACAGTACCTTAAAATCTCCATAGGCGACACTTTTAAAAACTTTACAGGTTACAGTTAAGCCTGCGAATGATGGAGCAAACAGTTTTAATGGGGGAATACCTCCCGCAGAGCCATTGTGTTCTCCCGTGGGGGGTGGGGGGAAGCCAACCTCGCCAGGAGAACGCAGTGATCACTGCTAGCGGCTATAATAGCTGCTGGCAGTAATAGCATGTAAAATCTGTCAGGTCGGTCACTGCTAAACCAGCAAAGATTCAAACCATTTATGGATGGCTTTACACAGGAGGTCTGGAGCTAGAATTATTGCTGGAGGCATCCTGGTATACCCACTTCAATGCAAGGATGTATGGGTACGTCCTAAGGGGTTGAAGTGATTAAGGTGCCTTGCTTTTGTTTTTAAGTGTATTTTTTTATTTTATGTTATTGTATTTGTTAGTAAAATATATACATTACTCAAAATATTAGTAAATGTATATATTTTCTGTATTGTTGTTTTATTTTTGTAATTTTTAGGTTATTTACTTATATTTAATCTTTTATTTAATGTTCTACCTAATCTGAATGTGTAATAAATCATATTAATTAAAATGATACATGGTGATTCAGCAATCAGGGTAACTGTTTAGGCACAACCTGTTAGGGGCTGTTATTTAGCACAGTCTGTCTCTAAGTGCCATCTGTTTACATCCAAGGCCAGTCAACTGCCAATGTGGTGATATATACAAACAGCAGCAGACAACTGCAGCTTCTGTCAGCCTGTAGGCCGAGCGGCCATACGCCTGTGATTCCAGCCCCAGGAATCCACAAGTCCACTAATGTCCACAATAGCAGATGTGAATAGGGCCTAAAGCTGTTTATAACAACTTAATCACAGTGAAGATGATAGGTGGAATAAACATCTACATAGAAGTAGTGATCACAGCCAATTCACAGTGATCAGCTGATAAAGCAGTGTTGCAAAAACATTGTTTTGTAATAAAAATACATCCCCCTCTCTCCTTTATTGACAGTTACATGTTTACACTGTGCACAAGCACTACCTAACTGTCTGAATATGAGTACTGGCAATCGGTAATGGCGTATGAACATCAGATATTCCTGCCAGAAAAAAAAACAAGAACATGGGCTATATAGTATTTGTGCATATTTGCACATGCCTGTACAGCAAGTAAAAAAATGTTCATCTTTTTTTAAATCAAGGGATTATGGTATATGCATGTATTTCCACGTACACTATATTGCCAAAAGTATTCCGACGCCTGTCTTTACATGCACATAAACAATCTTAGTCCGTAGGGTTCAATATTGAGTTGGCCCACCCTTTGCAGCTATAACTGCTTCAACTCTTCTGGGAAGGCTGTCCACAAGGTTTAGGACTGTGTCTATGGGAATGTTTGACCATTCTTCCAGAAGCTCATTTGTGAAGTCAGGCACTGATGCTGGATGAGAAGACCTGGCTTGCAGCCTCCTTTCTAATTCATCCCAAAGGTGTTTAGGTCAGGACTCTGTGCAGGCCAGTCAAGTTCCTCCACCCCAACTCGCTCATCCGTGTCTTTATGGACCTTGCTTTGTGCACTGGTGTGCAGTCATGTTGGAATAGGAAGGGGCCATCTCCGAACTGTTCCCACAAAGTTGGGTGCATAAAACTGTCCAAAATATCTTGTTATGCTAATGCCTTAAAAGTTCCCTTCACTGAAACTAATGGGCCAAGCCCAACCACTGAAAAACAGCCCCACACCCTAATTCCCCATCCACCAAATCATTTGGACCAGTGCACGAAGCAAGGTCCATAAAGATATGGATGAGCGAGTTTAGGGTGGAGAAACTTGACTGTCCTGCACAGAGTCCTGACCTCAACCCAATAGAACACCTTTGGGATGAATTAGAGTGGAGACTGCGAGCCAGGCCTCCTTGTCCAACATCAGTGCCTGACCTCACAAATGCGCTTCTGGAAGAATGGTCAAACATTCCAGTAGACACACTCCTAAACCTTGTGGACAGCCTTCCTAGAAGAGTTGAAGCTGTTATAGCTGTAAAGTTTGGGCCAACTCAATATTGAATCCTACAGACTAAGACTGGGATGCGATTAAAGTTCATGTGCGTAAAAAGGCAGGTGTCCCAATACTTTTGACAATATAGTGTATGTATACTTGGCAACGCAGTTTTTTTTTTTTTTTACTAATCTATGTGAGCACAAGTTTACATGCCCCTTAAAAACAATGGGCTGCATTTAGACCACTAAATTAAAATGCCTGAATGCCTTAAGCTCATACACATGGGTCGAATGTCGGGAGACAGCGGCCGGTTAAAAAAAAAAACGGCCACCATTCAGCCTGTGTGTATGTCAGTCTGTCAGACAAAAGCCGGAGTGTTCTGGCGGGAGAGCTGTCCTCCTGTCAGAACAGAATAGCTCAGCAGGGGAGATCGCTGAACTAACCTTGCATGGTTAGTACAGCGGCTCTGACCAGAGCTGACGTTTGAACAACATGGGGTTGAACAAAAAATCCTAATAGTGTGTACCTGGCTTAACAATGTGAAGTTTTAGGTGTCCTGTGTGCAAGAGGCATTGAAGTAACCGCTGCAATAATATACAATCTAGTATATCCTCTATAACTATTGCATATATGTATCAATTTGTCTAGTCCCTGTAATTGCTAGTCTAATCTATCAGAGTCTGATAAGCACAATGCTATAACAAACACATCTGCTTAGTAAACAAGTTTCATTTATTTCCCTTGAAAACAGGAAACTAGCATAAAAGTATTAAAAGGTATTACCATGTTACACAGCTTACAATCAGAACACCATACAAGAATATACTTATCACGTCCTATAGCTATAGACTCCTATCGGCTGGTCTCCAGGTGGTGAAAGAGAGAGATCTGTGCCGCATGGCTTAGGCCCAAACCAGCATTCAGAGCATAGTCCCAAGATGGCAGAGAGACATCCTCATGGCAAGGTTTTGCAGCAAGGAAAAAAAATAACTCTCTGTAACAACCCTTTTTACAAACTCACTCATCTCTCATTCAAACTCCCCCATTGCCAGTCCCATTTGCTTTGGACCAATCAGTGTTCACATGACAATCCTCCTTATATTACTGACTGTCCTGCCATACTTGGCCTCTGGGGGCAGTATTGCAGAACATGTGCCCTGGACCATCTTTGTAATCAATCTCTTTGAAGCTTCTAGCACACCAGGTGGTCTGGAGATAAGCCCTTTTGCTATGCAGATTCTGTTTCCTCTGTACCTTTTAAAACTGTGGGACTGCAAGTGTCAGCATGGCTGGTCTTGGAAATAAGGAAACATATGTACAACATCCAGAAATATGATAGTAATTCATGTTGAATTCCAACATATTCGCTTTGCGCCTAAAGGGCGCATATCACCTTTCTTCAGACACGGCTCCTATTGAACAGTCCATAACCGTCTTAACGCATGTCACTCCCCAACATATGTTTCCGAACCAGTACCTATGGAACAGTCCTTAACTGTCTTGCCTTGTTGTGCTTCTCAACATATGCTTTAGAAACAGCCTCTATGGAACAGCCCATAAATGTCTTAACACGTGTTGCGCCTCTCAACATAGGCCTCAGAACCAGCTCCTGTGGAACAGTCCATAACGGTCCTAACGTGCTGTGTTTCCCAACAGGCGTAAAACAAAGTTTTAAAGGAATGTTGCCTAAAACCTTTGAAGGCACACTATATCCTTGATCTTAAGGAGTTTAACCACTTCCCGCCCGGCCTATGGCAGATTGACAGTCGGGAAGTGGTTCTGTTATCCTGACTGAGCATCATATGACGTCCAGCAGGATAACATGCTGGCGTGCGCCTGCGGGGGCGTGCAGCCTGGTGATTGCGATTACGCCGCATCTCCTATCATGGTAAGGAGCCTCTGACAGAGGCTTCTTACCACATGATCAGCTGTGACCAATCACAGCTGATTATCATGTGAACCAGGAAGTGCCAGTAAACGGCGTTCCTCGGTTTGCGCTGACAGGGAGAGCCGATCGGCATCTCTTCCTGTCAGAGGGGGGTCTGTGCTGGTATTCAGCACACTGTTTACCAGCACAGCCCCCATCAAATGTCCCAACCAGCTGCCAATCAATGCCCCTCAATAAAGTCTCTCAGTGCCCACCACAGTGCCAATCAGAGCCTACCACAGTGCCAATCAGAGCCTACCACAGTGCCAATCAGTGCCTATCACAGTGCCAATCAGTTCCCAGCAGTAACACCTGTCAGTACCTCATCCTCAGTAGTGCCCATCAGTGCCATCTATTAGTGTCTATCAGTGCCACCTGTCAGTGCTAATCAGTGTCAATCAGTGCTGCCTATCAGTGCCCATTTGTGCCACCAGTCAGTGCCCATCAGTGCTGCCTGTCAGTACCCATCAGTTCCACTTGTCAATGCCCATCAGTGCTGCCTGTCAGTGCCCATCAGTGCCACCTATCAGTGCCCATCATTACTGCCTGTCAGTGCCCATCAGTGCTGCATATCAGTGCCACCTATTGGTGCCCATCAGAGCTGCATATCAGTGCCGCCTATCAGTACCCATCAATTCTATATATCAGTGCCTCCTCATCAGTGCTCATCAGTGCCAACTCATCAGTGCCGCCTCATCAGCACCCGTCAGTGAAGGGGAAAACAACATTTTATGACAGAAACTAAGAAAAACTTTATTTTTAAAAATGTCAGTCTTTTTGTTTGTTTAGCAAAAAATAAATACCCCAGAGGTGATCAAATACCACCAAAAGAAAGCTCTATTTGTGGGAAGAAAATGATAAAAATTTAGTTTGGGTACAGTGTTGCATAACTGCGCAATTATCATTCAAAGTGCGACAGCGCTGAAAGCTAAAAAATTGTCCTGGCAGGAAGAGGCGAAAGTGCCTGGTATTGAAGTGGTTAAATAACTGAGGTGACTTATCTGACAAAGCAGTAAACAACCATAGATAATGTGTATTTTTGGAGTTAGCAGAATATTGGAAAATTAGTACTGTTTGGTTACTATGGGTAACTACACTTACAGCCCACTGTTTGATCTGAATGTGCAGCTGTGATGGTGTATATTGAATATAGGCAATGGCTGTTGCCTTTCATCATCCATAACAATCTTGCAATCATTTTCTTCTGTCATTACACATCTCTGCATAGTAGATTATTCCTTAAATTAGCATCTAGAAATGAACACTGGGAATGGGTAGAAAACACTTACTGATGAGCATTGTGCAACCAACTCCATTGTTTAATTTCTGGTGAAAATATTGGGTGCCGTCCCTTTGATTCCATGCTTTTTTTGCTGAGTCATTGTAGAGATGAAATGCATCTTTTATTATTCCAGAACCTAAATGGCAAAAGCTTTTGAAAATAATTGAGATTGGAGATATTTTTTAGCAGATTAACTCAAGTTAGCCACACTCCTTGTTTTTGTCATTTGGTAACTGCAGAACACACAGTTTTATTCTGTTGGAATTATGTGTGGACATTATTTTCAGAATCTGTATTACAAAGTCTTTTATCCCTTTATTACTTTAGTACTTAAGCCTTGGACAAACGATAGGTCTATCAGTGAAAATCAATGGAAATGAAGTTAGATGAAGTCCTGGTGCACTATGTAGAAGGCTTGGTCTCTGTGCAATAAAATCAATTAAAGTCTTTCTAGCTACAATGTTGGGTCTTAACCATCCAATCACTTTTCACACATTGTCTTCATTAGAGTGTCTGCAATTCTTTTTAATGAAAATTATGATGAATGGGCTTCTTGCTGGAAATTCATAGATAGGGGTGACATTTTCTTCCCCTGATGAGACAGAGAAACTATAGCAGGCTTTTATAAAAGGTAGAAAGAGGTATAACAGATCTGTGAAGAAAGAAGAATAAAGTAGAACTCCAGACAAGCCTGTAAACACACAGTTAATATGTACAGTTGTACTCAAAAGTATGGATTCCCTTGGAGAATTGGTACTATACTATACATTATGTACCATTATGTACCTATACATTATGTACCATTTTTAACTAAAACATGAGTGAACAGGCAAACTACATATTTTATTTTGCATGGGATTAATATTCAACTGTAACATAACAGAATGGCATAATCATAAAACAAAACATGACAAAGCCTTCAAATCTACATGATAAGGGCCTTTAAAAGGAACCCCCCTTGACCTGTCTAGCTGCTTCTACTGTGAAGTAATTCTTCCTCAAAGGTCACAACAGAGATTCTATCAGATTTCAGTGCTGTCTAGCAACTTACAAGCACCTGCAGTTTGTTCACATGAAATGGATGGCAGGCTACCAAGATTCAGAATGTTGAATTGATTATCCAGCCAAACATTGTTTTCTTAGTTTTGGATCACATTGGGAGGGGTTGTATTGGCTTTTGCTATCCTGGGCTTCGTTAGAGAGATTTATCATCATCACTTCCTGTCTTGGAAGTGATGATGATAAAATATTCCAATGTTTTGCAGGACAGGAAGTGAGTGGAACTGCCTAACAGCAGCACAGACCCATTTGAAAATACCTTCCTTGTGTAGTGGAAAGCTAAGATCCCTGTCAGATTTTTATTTTTGTATGTGTTGAAGATTTGTTTTTGTTTCCTGCCTGGTGAAACCATGTTTACAAGAACAGTAAGTGAAGGAAAATGTCTCTTACAGAGTACCGGATAGCAGAAAAAAATTGTCAGGAGTTTGAATCCTTCCTTACTCTATCCAAAACTAGAAAAGCATTTTGGCTTGACACACATTTTAACGGGAAAGAGTTGTTTTTTTCAGTGCCTGTGCTGTTGCATTTTAAAGATGAATTACTCCAAAATGCCTATAGCTGCAGAAATGAATGAATGCTTGTTTAAAGTGATTTTAATGCTTGATCGGAAAATGTAGATAATTGAATATGCATAGACTTGGCACAGTCAAGTTCAAGTGCTGGCAAGTAAATGTACCAAATAATGAACATATACTTTAGACGAAAAAATCATTCAAGGGTCCTTTGATTGTTTCAAAACCCAGATAATCCCTTGTATTTAGCCAGCTAAAGTATTTTGCCTCTCTAAACTGTTTTTTTTCCAGTCCCAAACTGGGAATTCATTATACCTTTTATAATATCAGAGCAAATTCCAGATATGGCACTACCCCCTCTGGCTATCAATGTGTATAAATACATGTCAAATGTGCATTTTATATATGAATATATATTTAATTTATGTGTATCACCACCATAAACCTACTTGACAGTTTTTGACATGGTGTGGGTTTTCTTATATCTGACTATTCTTTTTTTTATTCTTACTGTAAACTTAGATGTAGTGTTTTTGAAGGATGTATGACCACAAGGCTGTTATACCTAAAGCAATCGCTGTATTACTAATGTTAGTATTTCAGGTTGAGTGTATTATCAAGCATTATTGTTATTATGTCATTATATGCATTCGTATCCTTACAGACCCAGCTTGTGTGCTGCCAGAACAGTGTTTGCAATGTTTTAGGGATATTGAAACAGGCGAACAATTAGAACAACTGTCACACTCTGTGTACTATATGCAAATTAATCTGTGCGCACAAACCATTCTTGAAAATCCCCCCTGCAAATTAGTGGAAAATGTGCCGCCACACACAGCTGTTGCTTTTTAATCAAGCATCAGCATAGTTATATTTGCTTTGTGTTTAAAATAATAATCGCCAAGACTTTCATTTAATGCAGCTCTCCAGTTCCTGCAACAGGCCGGGTAGCCAGGCAAGAGCTGACTTTAACCCTTTTTAGGCTTTGGCAATTTCAGCACATATGATCCGTTTCCTCTAGTGGGGAGATCTAGGTGGATGTGTGTTTGCATATTAGATAAAGCTTGTATACAAGGGTCTTTGTAAGGTTCATAAGACTGGTGCTTGCTTACATGATTTATTCATGCTGAAATATTTCACTAGCAGTTAGATTTATATCAATATCTTCAAAAAAGGAAGAATGTTTAAGGTTCCCTAAATGATTAGAAATCATGGTATTTGTTAAACCCATGTGGATGTTTCCTTCTAGTGTTTGTTCATATACATATCATGTCTACATACAGTTCTATATGTGTAGGTTATATAATAATATGACTTGTCATTTTTTGTGATAAGATTTCTAATACATGGGTAACAGCCCTGCATTGCAGGGGTGCTTTTGTTCACTATACGGATGTGAAAGTCTTACAAAGTTTTTGTCTTTGGTTGTAGAACTTATTCCAATGTGTAACAGCAGTCAATTAAAGATGTCTAGTGTGAAGCAAGAAAGAAGCTTAACAAGCGACTGTGCTTGAAGGGTTAATAAACACCCTGAGCCGTGCTGATCTTATAGCTTTAGCGAGTCTTAATCTGTAAGCTTGATTACCTCCTAACCCCCAGTCGCCTGCCTCCCTCCTCTCGCAGCAGGAGTTTTACGGCAGTATTAGTGGCATTTTGCCCAGCTTTTGGCTTTAGGGAAATCATTCAGTGAGAAAAAAAGCAGAAGGACAGGATCTGCCTAGTGCTGCAGGGTCATTAACACAACTCTGTGGCAGGACATCATTCAAAGGCTATATTAGGTGCCTGTGCCCACTGTCAAACTACAGCCATAATTGCCTGGCATAGCAAGTGCTAGGTAACCTATCTGAAGCCTGATACATTGCCGTACACACTAGGACTTCATTAGTACATTCCTGTCCAAATGAAGCATATTCAACTAACGGCTTTCAATTTCCCTTTGCAGATGTGTAAAGGAAATGATAAGCTGTTTATTCAGAATATATTCAATGTGTATACACAACACTATTCAGTTACTGTACACAGTTTTACTTGGGATCTTCTATTCACCCTAAAACAGCAGCCATTCAGCCAGCTTCAATGTGTATTCAGAAATTTAAGAGAGCATTTGGCTACTATGACCAGCACAACAGTATGGCAACTTTAAAATGCAGAGCCCTATGAGGTCTGGCATACTTTCATATAGATTATTACAAAATATTATTTTGTATTGTTTTTGTGCTGTTATTAGCCCATATGTGTTGAAGGACTGTATCTGTAGCTGGATTTTAGTTCTGACAAGCATTTCATTTTTTGTTGGCAAAATGGAGATGGACAGTGATAAACAGTCTCCTCTGATTACAAGGGGGGATTACTGGGCATGCTGTGAACAAATGTACAGTTTACGTCGGGGAGAAAGCCTATTTCAGGGTCTGAATGTTTAATGTTACTTTGCTTGTATTTGGTTACATGTATATTAGTGGACTCCTGGACCTGCAATTTGGTGAATCTACCTTTGCAATTCTAAGGGCCAGATCTTTGGACACCATGTCTGATATGCATGATAGCCTTTTCTATAGAATTTTCTTGCCATTTTTTTTTCTTTTAGGCTACCAGGTACAACCCTTTGTAATTGCTCAACTTGGGACTGGGATACTGAATGTGATAACAGATGTGCATAGCGATTTTGTACACACATACTAGAGCCAGTTTAGACAGCATGTCTTTGGAATTGGGCAGCGTAGTGGTTAGCACTTCTGTCTAACAGCACTAGGGTCGCTGGTTTCTTCACCACAACACAACCAGCCTGGAGTTTACTCCCTGTGTCTCCGTGGGTTTCCTCCCACACCCCTAAGATATACTGGTGGGTTAATTGGATGGATCCTGTCTAAATTGGCCCTCCCACACACCTACTGCCACGTACACATGATTGCTTTTGCCGTTGGAATAAACTCCGAAGGTTTCTCCGACAGAACTCCGACGGAAATCCATTCAAGCGTTCTTGCCTACAAATGGTCAAACCAAAGTCCGACCGTCAAGAACGCGGTGACGTACAGCACGTACGACAGGACTAGAAAAAGGAAGTTTAACCACTTCCCGCCCGCCCTATAGCGGATTGACGTCCGGGAAGTGGTTCTGTTATCCTGACTGGACGTCATATGACGTCCATCAGGATAACATGCCGCAGCGCGCCCCCGGGGGCGCGCATCGCGGCGATCGGTGGAGCGGTGTGTCAGTCTGACACACCGCTACACTGATCTTGGTAAAAAGCCTCCGCCGGAGTCTCTTTACCACGTGATCAGCCGTGTCCAATCACGGCTGATCACGCTGTCAATAGGAAGAGCCGTTGATCGGCTCTTCCTCACTCGCGTCTGCTCTCCTGGCAGGGGGGGTCTGCGCTGATTGTTTATCAGCGCAGCCCCCCCTCAGATCACCACAGTGGACCACCAGGGATCGCCACTAGGACCACCAGGGAAGGGGCAACATGTGGATGTCCAGGTATGTACCCCATGGCCATCCACATGTGCCCAGTGTGCCAAATCTGTGCCAATCAGTGCCCACAAATGGGCACTGATTGGCACCATTATGTTGCAGTGATGCCCAGCAATGCCACCCTTAGGGGCATCACTGCAAACAAGCAGTGCCATCAGTGCCACCCATCAGTGTCCATTCATGCCACCTGTCAGTGCCCATCCGTGCCCATCAGTGCCCATCTATCAGTGCCCATCCATGCCCATCTGTGCCAACTATCAGTGCCACCCATAAGTAACCATCAATGCCACCTATGAGTGCCCATCAATGCCACCTATGAGTGCCCATCAGTGCCACCTCATTGGTGCCACCTCATCGGTGCCCATCAGTGCCGCCGTATCAGTGCCCGTCAGTGCCCGTCAGTGCAGCCATATCAGTGCCCGTCATTGAAGAAGAAAACGTACTTATTTACAAAAAAGTTTTAACAGAAACAAAGAAAAACTTGTTTTTTTTCAAAATTTTCGGTCTTTTTTTATTTGTTGCGCAAAAAATAAAAACCGCAGAGGTGATCAAATACCACCAAAAGAAAGCTCTATTTGTGGGAACAAAATGATAAAAAATTTGTTTGGGTACAGTGTAACATGACCGCGCAATTGTCATTCAAATTGCGACAGCGCTGAAAGCTGAAAATTGGTCTGGGCGGGAAGGTGTCTAAGTGCCTGGTATTGAAGTGGTTAATAGCCAGTAGCTTCCGTCTCGTACTTGCTTCAGAGCATGCTTCGTTTTTGGTCCGTCGGAACAGCATACAGATGAGCGGTTTTCCCGAAAGGAATTGTTTCTGTTGGAAATATTTAGAATATGTTCCATTTCTAGGTCTGTCAGAATTTTCGGGAAAAAAAAAGTCCGATGAGGCACACACACGATCGGAATAGACGATGAAAATCTTCCGTCTGACTTTTTCTGTCGGACACTCCGCTCGTGTGTACGCGGCTTAAGACATGCTGATGGGTTAATTGGATGGATCCCGTCTAAACTGGCCCTTGTACTGTATGTATGAATGTGAGTTAGAGACCTTAGATTGTAAGCTCCTTGTGTGAATGTACAATATATATATATCTGTAAAGTGCTGCATAAATTGACAACGCTATATAAGTACCTGTAATGAATAAAATATGGGAGAAAATCACAAAAATGCAGGGAGAACATGCAAATGCATGAGATTGTGTTCTGGCTACGATTTGGATCAGAGACTCCAGTGCTACAAGTTATAGGTTTTAACCACTAAGCCACTATGTTGTCTGCTAATAGATATGCTTCGGTAGATATGTAGGAGTTTTCTTCTGGTCCATGCACTCTTTCATTCCCTGACCCTTACTTTGCAGTGTGCACTTATAGAGCCCCATGGTAGACTACCCTTAATTCCCAATCACCATGTTGAAGCTACATTTTTACAGCAGCAGAAATAAACAACTATAGAAATAAGTCTAGTTCACAGCTTTTTTGCTCTTTTTTTACCAACTGCGCTAAAACAGAGCACTGAATCAATATGGAGTTAAGAAAATGAACTTTTTCTTCCAAAGCCTGGTCATTTTTTAGCAGAAATCTACATTACATGGGATAGTTCAATGAGATAATAGAACAGAAATTTGCAAACTCTTTGGCTTGGCAAGCGTTAATGAGGCTGTATGAGAAAAGAACACATGACACTGAAAAGCTCTTCATATCAGCAAGATTTTCCTTAGGATTCACTGTACTTTTCTTGTCTGTGGCCAAAGACTGACCTTTCACAATAAAAGTTAAGGGTCGGAAGCAAGCTAACTGACAGTTGCAAGAGTTGATATACTCTAGTTTAAATAGAATTGTCCTCAGTTGAAAATATGGTTCATCCATCGGTCAAACAGTCCTTATTCGCTTTAATTCAATTAAGATGGCAAATGAGGGATGTAAGCAAGGGAGGAAAGAAAATTCTTTCACAAATTGTTGGTATCCTTTCCTTGGACAGTGTAAATCGAATCAATTAGAGATGTCAAAGCTTCTTTTACACATACATAATTTTCAACTAGAGGTCTGTGCCTGCAACTGGGAAATTTAAATCAGAGATGGAGTTATGAACTAAATTGTGAAATTACACATAATTAAATTTGTGTTTCAAAGAGATGGATAGACACATTACAAAGTTTGATTGTATCAAAGTTTTTGCACCGACAACAAACATTTGAGGACATAAGCCATAAGCTAAAAGCATGGCGCCCTGTTTTTATAATTCGATTGTCTCCTTGCAACACAGAAACCACATCAAGTCAAAAGGGCCTTTTTAACAATAGAGAAAACTGAATTGCATGTCTGTGTGTTTTTCATTTGTTTCATATCTGATATGGTTTCAGTCACAGGGCAGATCATTATTTAAAGAGACATTGTCACAAAATATGCTCTGAGCACTTTTACGAATATGGTAGGGACCTGAAAACTGTGATGTAGAAAATATAGGAAAAACAGGAACACCATTAGATAGTGAACAAATCATCACGTTGAAGGTACTTAATTAGAACACCAGGTACTAGTTAAGCAAAGCATTATGGGATATAGTTAGAGCATGCATCTAGTAGCAATATTCTCATGTCAGATGGTTAAGAGTTGACCATAGACATTAGGGTCCATGTCTGACAAGTGATGGCACTGCTGGTGGCAACTAGTCACCAACAGGACCATTAAAAAGAACACTCACCTGGCTTACAGCATTGCCCCCCCAGTATAAGAACTTATGCACGCAGAGCATTTTTAAACTCTCCTAAAAGCCAGCAGCAGTTTGCAGAAAAAAATGCCAGATGCTTGTAAGTGTCTAAAGCTTTTAGGAGCTTTTACAGGTGTCAAGCTCTTGGGCGATAATTCATTTCATTGGCTAGAATGAATCATTTATTCTGGCCATTGAAATGAATTAATGCTCAAGCACTAGTGTTTAGGCGTGTTTAGCAGCTTTTAGTAGCATCAAGCGTTTTTTTCTGCCCTAACTCTGCTGCTTCTGGATGCACTGGCAGTGTTTTTTTTTTTTCCTGCCTCTAAAATCTCCTACCACTAAACGCTGCTAAAAGCCCATGTGTGCATAGACACATAGGCTAACATGGAGGGGAGTTTAGAGGCAGGGAAAAAAAAACACCAGACGCCCCTAGAAGCAGCTGTAAAAACGTACAGTGTGCATGAGGCCTTAAATAGTGATGTTGCACACCACTGATCTATTTATTCTGTCATCCGTGACAGAGACATTTCACCTATGTTCTCCCTCTCCTAAAGCACTTTGATTATCCCCCCTCTTCCAGAAAGGGTAAAATGCATTGGTGGTAGTGTAGTGTAGTGTCTCTCTCTTTACTGACAAAGTTAAATGTTTGTACACAGAGGATCTGTGGTGTGCAGCTTCACTCCTGCAGTATCGGGGCTCTGAGGCTACCAGCACCTGCGGCTGCAGGGAGAGAGGCACAGGATGTTATTGAAATTTTAAGGATATGCGAGTTTCTTCCCAGTAGATGAAAACCTGCAGTAACCCACTTTTATAACAAGGGTGCAGCTATGGAGCAATGCCTCACTGGTCCAGCCAGTGAGAGCAACATAGTGGAAACAGGTTAGCAAATTATTTGCTCTCCCAGCAATAGTGTCACTTGCTAGGTGGTGCCGATGACAGGATTGCGAGTGAGACATTGGCCTCAGCTGACATCCAGACACACTTTAACAAGCCAGCTTTGGGACATTAAAAAACAAAACAAAACCTAGTTCACAAATATGTATGCTCTTGGGGTAGAAGTTGGTATATCAGTGTGATCAGGGAGCACAAGTGCCAGGTATATGTCAAGGGAGCAGTAGCTAACAGCTGAAAAAAGGGAATCAGTCATCATCTGATTTTGCCAATATTGATTGGCTCAGCCTTGAATGATCAGTCATTTGGTACCTTAACACTCAATGCAAATAATTAGTTTATTATACAGTGTTGACAAGAAGGTGAAGTAAGTACATTAATGCTTTGATTCATACTAAAGTTTTTATCTGGGGAGTTCCAGCAAGCCTGGATTTATTGACAGATGATACAAGTTTAGCACTTGGAAGAGATGCCACCAGGAGATCGTCCTAGGTAATGCTATTGTTCTGTCCACACTTTGCCTCCTTTTACCTCCCTTACTGTGTGGTAGACAGGACCTATAATGCTTGCTTGTGATGCTAATGCATTAGGAGTCCAATTTATTTATAGTAACAAATTGGTAATATTGGCAACTGCCAAAAATGGGCACAAAATCCAACAGCAGTAGGTACTTTCAGCACTGAATTCAACAACATATAGTGCAACATTACAAATATGTTTTCTCGAATAGTGAGGTCCCATAAGTCATTGGATGTAATGAAGACAGGGTAACAAAGGATATGGGTGTCACTGGGACAGAAAGAGACAGAGGGCAACAAAAAGCGAACAAATATCCAAACCCTTTTACCCTATATTGAATACCTGTGCTTTTGTAGCCCTTGTCACCATTAGAAATCAGAGAGAGATCACATCACTTGTCCTTGCTGCGTCCTTTCGAAAGAATAGGAAGTTAGGGGAAATCTTCCCAAGGAGAAAGCAGACAGCAGTAAAAAAAACTTGAACAATGTTTTAATCCTTCCCCTCTCTGATATATAAGGAGTTTGGGGCTTTAAAAAGGGGTATTAGATATTTGGATATCACATATATTAAAGACTGAAATCTGTCCTACAAAATGGTAAAAAATTACTTGTTAGCAGTTAAAAGTTTGAATCAAACAGAAAAAGCTACATTTCTCTTGAACTATTTGTTTTAGAGTGGTCATTATACATTTTATACTAAAATGTGTGTGTCACTGGCGCAAAACCTATTCTATCAATCAATATAAAAGTGATATCTATAGCTGCTGCATCCAAAAAATTCTCAAAAGAAAAAAATTAAAAGTGCTATGTGTGTGGATGCGCTGCTCTCATTTATACTCTCTTTCCTATCTATATATATCCTATCTGTTAGACATAATATTATTCACCATCCACCTATTTAAATATATCACATTAAACAACAATCATATGCAAATTGTGTAAATCATATATAAGTCCGGTGGCATGTATCACTTGATAATAAAGTTCCTTCATATATGCTTGCAAATCTTCCGTTAGTTTGCCGTGATCGGCGTGCTCTTGTGTTCAATCAATTTAAAGTGACTTAGTGCTTCACCACCACCTGTGAGATTGGCCACTCACCAGATATTTCTTTAAAACTGCACCTTTGGTTCATTCATAGGGATAACCACTCCGCTCAAAGGGAACTTCTCCAATAGCTATACTAGGGCCTTAGTGTTCCTCATAAAAATGGATGAAAACGATCATCGCACAATAACGTTTAAAACCTTTATTTCATAAAACACAAAAAAACTATGCACTCACATTTCCAAGTGCCATTATGCCGGCACAGAGCTTTTCCAGCAGTTAGGGACAGGGTGGGCGCTGCAGCCCGGTTCGCCTGGTGTATGCTATGCTGTCTCCGTGTGCCGCTTGCGTTCCCCCCTTGTGTTCGTTCGCGTCCTCACCAATCACGCTCGTTCCCGGTCACGTGGGTGCAATAATCTCCCAGCAGCCTCTACGCGTTTCGCATTCCAATGTGCGTCATCAGGAAGCTTCCTGATGACGCACATTGGAATGCGAAACGCGTAGAGGCTGCTGGGAGATTATTGCACCCACGTGACCGGGAACGAGCGTGATTGGTGAGGACGCGAACGAACACAAGGGGGAAACGCAAGCGGCACACGGAGACAGCATAGCATACACCAGGCGAACCGGGCTGCAGCGCCCACCCTGTCCCTAACTGCTGGAAAAGCTCTGTGCCGGCATAATGGCACTTGGAAATGTGAGTGCATAGTTTTTTTGTGTTTTATGAAATAAAGGTTTTAAACGTTATTGTGCGATGATCGTTTTCATCCATTTTTATGAGGAACACTAAGGCCCTAGTATAGCTATTGGAGAAGTTCCCTTTGAGCGGAGTGGTTATCCCTATGAATGAACCAAAGGTGCAGTTTTAAAGAAATATCTGGTGAGTGGCCAATCTCACAGGTGGTGGTGAAGCACTAAGTCACTTTAAATTGATTGAACACAAGAGCACGCCGATCACGGCAAACTAACGGAAGATTTGCAAGCATATATGAAGGAACTTTATTATCAAGTGATACATGCCACCGGACTTATATATGATTTACACAATTTGCATATGATTGTTGTTTAATGTGATATATTTAAATAGGTGGATGGTGAATAATATTATGTCTAACAGATAGGATATATATAGATAGGAAAGAGAGTATAAATGAGAGCAGCGCATCCACACACATAGCACTTTTAATTATACATTTTATGTACAGTAAGTGAAATTCTGGTATAGTGTCTGGTAGCCATTGAGATGACATTAAGCGTAGATTTGCTTTCCTGCTGCTGTTAACCATTGCCATATTATTGTTGGCTGACCTCTGAGGTCACCAAGTCTGGATGTGCACTATTCCCCAAGCCCTCCTGGGACAGCACCTTTAGAAGCAAATTAACAAACAGATTTGTTCTGATTTATTGATGACTTTGCCCACTGGCACTGTGAAATGAGAACACTTTTGCAGGCCGTCAGTTGCCTTGAGCAATGAGTACCTAACAAGTTTAGCACTTTGTGTTTCCTTTATTTACACCAGTGGCAGCATGCAGATAAACAGAACCACTGGTACATAGTCAAAGGTCAGTGTCTCAGGTCAGAAGTAGCCTAGGTCAATGACTATTAACCTGCATGCAGTACTCTCTGACTGAGGTTTCTTTTGTTTCCCTATACAAACATTGCCGTCTGCCCATCACTGAGTAAACATACAATATCTGTAGGCTTGTCTTGTAGATATCTGGCCATAGACACCCAAGAATCATAAATACAGAGGCATAATTCAGCTTACTTTTTTGTAAACTCATTTTCCCCACGAGCATTGTTTCTTAGGCTATATTTGAAGGAAAAAAAAGAAAGACACATACAACAGACTGTTCTGGTGTTGGCTTATTATGAGCGAAACCAGAACAATCAGGTTTTCTAACCTTTCCACTTTCTTCTCTGGTATCTTTGACGTTTAAGTAATACCCATTATTGGCTAATTTTTGTGATGCAAAATTTTGGGAACTGAAAAAACAAAAACATAACCTGGTTTCAAAAGCTTGCATCTTTTCAAACTTAAAGTAGAATCCTGGGATAAACATAACTAGTCTCTAAAATGCTTCATCAAAGATTCTAAAATGTATATCCTTACCTATTTTCAGTCCAGTCCGGTCCGTTCACATGATTCAGCTCCCATATGTCAGTCAGCGGCAGCTGCAAGGAAGAGCAAAGAGTGCCAGCAACAGATGGGCCATGGCTGTTGCCTATGGATGACGTTACCACTCCCGACTTTACTAGCTGATGTTGCGCACTCTCTCCTCTTCCCTGCAGCCACCTCTGGCTGACAAAGGGGATCAGATGGCCGGATCAGGCTGAAAAAGGGGAAGTATATACATCTTTCTTACACAGGTTAGTCAACATAGATGTTAAAGTGGGAGTCCGGCGACCAATCTTTTTATTTTTTTTTTTAGGTCAGTGAGACACTTTGCTAACCCCAAAATAATACTCACAGTTTGGGTGTAATATTTCCTCCTCTGTCTGTTTTCGTACTGAAGAATAACTTAAAAAATGTGATGCTGGCTGTTTCCATCTTGCTTGTGGGCATGTGAAGCCCACAAGCATTGATTTCCTGGATGCGGTGAATGCTGTTCAATCACAGCTTGTTCACACGCATGATCATTGTTCCCGCACTGAATCTTGGGAAGCCTGACACTAAACTCCCAGGAGACAGTGCAGCGCTGGGGAAAGACAATAAACGCGCCTACTCCCATGGGAGGAGAGACAGGAAGTGCCACAATAAAGTACAATATAAAGGTAATTACAGCAATAAAAAAAATTTTCGTGCAGCATTTGAACATCTATGCAATTAACTGAAGGGGATAAGATTAAGTTAAAAATTTGAGTGGAACCCCACTTTAAGAGGGTGAAGGGAGCATTTTTAAGACTAGCTAGGTTTATCCTGGATGTTTAGTCAATAATTCGTATCACCTTAAACTCCAAACTTTCTGTATTCATTGATGGCTATAACAGCAAAAAAGACTCTGTTACTCCTTTGATATCTGTCAGTCTGGACTGGCTTAACCACTTGACTTAAGGAAGATTTACCCCCTTCATGACCAGGCCATTTTTTGTGATATAACACTCTGTTATTTTAACTGACAATTGTGCGGTCATGCAACGCTCTACTCAAATTAAATTTATGTCATTTATTTCCCCCACAAATAAAGCTTTCTTTTGGTGGTATTTGATTACCATTTTTATTTTGTGTGCTATAAACATAAAAGCCCGACAATTTTGAAGAATTTTTTTTTTTACTTTCTGCTTTAAAACATATCCAATAAAAAAAAAAAAAAAATCTAATTTCTTTATACATTTAGGCCAATGTATTTCGCTACATATTTTTGGTAAAAAAATCCCAATAAGCGTATATTCATTGTTTAGGGCAAGAGTTATAACTTTTATAAACTATGGGATATATACTGGAATTTGTATTTTTAATTTTTTTAATGGCAGTAATCAGCGACTTATAATGGATCTGCGATATTGCAGTGGACAATTGGACACTTTGTGGGAACCAGTGACACTAATATAGTGATCTGTGCTAAAAACATGCACTGTCACTGTACTAATGACACTGACTGGGGAGGGGTTAACATATAGGGTGATCAGAGGGTTAAATGTGTGCCTAACCAGTGTTTATGTGTACCGTGTGTGCTGTTTTTACTAGGGGATGTGATTCATTTTTTTCTCCTTGCTTTGCAGGGAAAGAAAATCCATCACATCCCTGCTGTCAGGACAGAGCTCTGTCTTGTTTACTGTACATGTGCAGAGCTCCATCCAGCCTCTCATCTCGACAATCAGCCGGTGCCAGCAGACATCCATTGGCCAGCACCTGCCGATCGGCTTCGAATCTATGCTAGCGGCGCACGCACGTGCCCCCCTACCTGAAAGTGCAGAATCACGTGTATATATACATGATTCTGCACAGAACGACCGCCCTGTAGCAGTAAATCTGCTATGGGACGCTCGGGAAGTGGTTAAACTACACATTGATATGAGATTGTTGTTGATCCCTCTGAAATTGTCCAAATTTAGCAAATATCATCTCATATGCCCATGCAGGGCAAAGCAGCAGGTTCATTTTAATGTTAGCCCCTGCAGCAGTTTATACTACACCACATGCTTTGTCCATGGCTGGTACTTCTTACATGGTAATGAGGGTAAATGTGAATTACACCCTTTTTCTCCAAGTGACAGTGCTAGTGCTTGCCGGCTGGTCAGTCAGGCACCTAGATCTGTCACATGGGGGCATGGAGAGAATCCTTAGCTTTGCGTAAGCTCCAGTTCTCGACCTGTTGCTTCCATAAGGCTTCTCTATGCATCTAAATGCAGGCAGAGCAAACATAGGTTCACTTTAAAGCAGCTCAAATAGTACACAATATTATATCATTCATAGTCCATTAGACTGCATAGACATATTACCATCAATAAATAAATGCTGTATTTTCCTGAACACATAGTTGAATGATTTAGAAGTTCCAGCAACATCTGATGCCTGCTGCTCATTTCAAGGATTTACACAATACCTACTTTTCAGCCAACTACTACACATCTACTACTACATCAGCTATAAGTGCAATTTAATGAACAGACAGGTTTATCCCCATCAACCCAGGACTATGTCAAGAGGACAAAAAAAATAAAAAAATAACAAACATTGAAAAGAAAATAGCTGTTGTGCTTGTGCTCAAAATTGGGTCGTCTCTGGGAATTCCGGATCTGCGCATGCGCATTTCACACCTGCGCCGATCGCAGCCATTTTTACTGGCACTTTTTCAGCTCCTATGGGCTTTTACAGGCAGGAGAAAAAGTGCCTGTTTTTACAGGCTGCCCGTAAATCTACAGACGGTTGGCAACACTGCATTGTAGAATAAGGAGAAAGATATGTCACATGGAGATCTACAGTAAACTGATTTAGGATCAGATTACATGCAGCCTGTTCATTCTGAGTCTATCTGTGATTCAGAGTGTAATAGTGATCTATATGAACTGCTGAAGCATGAATTTCTGATTCTATATACTCTGTACACTTAGATTTCACAGTTAAAATTATGTATTCATCCTTCTAGAATACATTTTTAGGGCATAGAAGTGAGTTAACATTATTATATGTGTCTACCTTCCTAAAAATATTGCGTTAATAACTAGGTTCTATACATTACTTTGATTTTTAGGACTGTTCCAGTTTTGAAATATAGGTGCCAAAAGAAAATGACTTATTTTGATACTAGTGTCTTCTGTTATCTCAGCACCATAAATATTGCATCACTTTATTTTTGTGTCCTTGACCATTGTGAGATGAAGTTAGGTATTGATGTACATCTTAGCCTCATCCATCTTATGATTTGCCTATTCATTCTTAAAAACATATACTCTATTCAGCATTTCCATTTATAAATAATTGATATCTTTGCACTTTGGAATGTGTATGATTACGAGTTCAATAATTTGCATCAGATCAATTGCAGTGTCAGTTCAAAATGCTTTCTAGCCATTAGGAAAGCTTGCATGTGCTTTACTCTTTAAAAGGTGCTGTTCCACTTACGTGGTCCAATTTTTTAATTGCTTTTGCATTCCATTTCTAGCTGACACTTTATGAAATTACAATTCCAGTGTTGTTGACTGTAGTCCTCGGGTCTAGGAAGCTGTCTGTGTAGCACTGTAGCTTTCATGGTATTAGCATTAATAGAATGCGCCCATATTTATGGCTCATTTTCCATCTGTGTTAGTCTTTGTGCTCCAAGGAATTGTTTGTTCATATGATGGCCTGGACACATATTGTTTTATTTTAACTGTAACCCAGTCTTTCAGCTAGTCTATACACTCTTCATTTATTGTGTAAATGAAAACTGTTGATAATTGGCACATGTATAGAACAAAGCAGACTCCTTCACCCAACTGAAGTCTTTGCTGAGACCAATATCACAAGGGAAAGGAAAATTATTTCTGTATAATAGTATTATTACTGTAGTGCAAATATTATTTTTACTATTATAACTGTTTACCTTAATTTATTGGTTTTAAATTTTAGTTCTGTTTTTATCCGTGATAGATTCCTATTACTAAAGCAAATACCATAAAACTCATTATAGCGTCCTGATTACCAATGACATATGGTATTCCCAAAATCTGACTGCTTTACAAATGTCACAGGTGGCCCTAGTAGGAGTATGTATGTATGTATGTGAGATAGGGACCTTAGATTGTAAGCTCCTTGAGGGCAGGGACTGATGTGAATGTACAATGTGTAAAGCACTACATAAATTGTCGGTGCTATATAAATACCTGTGATAAATTTTAGCAGCTGTATTATGGAAAAGAGTACTTAAACTGGATTCTTTTTGTTAATACCAAACAGCAATGCTCTTACCCCATATCACCCACTTTTGCGGCCATATATAGTTACCCCTTATAGACATATATATATATATATATATATATATATATATATATATATATATATATATATATATATATATATATATATATATATACTGTACTATGTATATATATATATATATATATATATATATACACATATATATTTAGAAAATCACCTTCACATGCAGCCACATGCCACTCTTACAAAGGCAGCCACTGTATATGTATTACACTCCTCAGCTGAAGCCAACAGCCACCAGCTCCTTACAGTACCCCTTATAGATCCATTATCCCTGACAGGAGTGGCACCTAGTATGGTCTTCTGCTGCTGTAGCCCATCTGCTTCAAGGTTGGATGTGTTGTGTGTTCAGAAATGGCATTCTGCATACCTTGATTGTAACGAGTAGTTATTTGACTTACTGTTGTCTCTCTATCATCTCTAACCAGTCTGCCCATTCTCCTCTGACCTCTGACATCAACAAGGCATTTTCATCTACACAACTGCCTCTCACTGGATATTTTCTCTTTTTCAGACCATTCTTTGGAAACCGTAGAGATGGTTGTACGTGAAAATTCCAGTAGATCAGCAGTTTTTGAAATACTCAGACCAGCACATTCAAAGTCACTTAAATCCCCTTTCTTCCCCATTCTGATGCTCAGTTTGAACTTCAACAAGTCGTCTTCACCACATCTAGATGCCTAAATGCATTGAGTTGCTGCCATGTGATTGGCTAATTAGCAATTTGTGTTACCAAGCAATTGAGCAGGTGTACCTAATAACGTAGCCAGTGTGTGTGTGTATATATATATATATATATACACACATTGTAAATATAATACATTTTCCCTGGATCAGTGGACCACAGGATATCAAGAACTATTGCACAAGCAGTATGTCTGTTCCTGATTTGCTGTAACTCAGGGCACCAAACCAAATATTGGACTTTGTGGCAGCCAATCAGAAATTAGCTGTAAGTAAAAAGCTAACTAATAAAACATGGCTAGTTAGGGGTAGCTATCATTGTACACCAGTGCTTTTGCATCGTAATAGTTAATAAGCCCAGCATAGCTAAGATTAGGTATATGTTCTATACAATTCTTGCCTTGCACGAGCTGTTGAAACGGTTTAATTTATTACCACAAAGTGCATTTTACAGGCTGTTTAAATATTCTGAGCATTTTATTGCCCTATTTGAAGTACAGTAAATTAGGGTATTATTACTGATTCGTATGTATATATAGTATTACATTGCATGCAGATATACTTCTTCAGAAAAGAAATCTGCCTCTGTGGGTACTCCTTAGCTGGAGTCCCGAACTGTCATTTTCAGTTTTGCACTTTTCCCTTGCATGTGCACAGAAATTAATGGAATGTGTTGTACTGACATGCAAAATGGCTAAATACATATTATTAAATAAAGAATATGTATGATTATCAATTTCTTTCTCTAGCGACAGGTTGTGTAGGATGGAAGGGGTGCAGTTCCACCCTTAAGGTAGTAAAAGAGAGTTATTGAGGCCTGGAGGCAGGCAATGGTCGATCCACGGTTTCCAAAGCTTTCCAAATTTTGACACTGTATTCAGTATGACTGCTTTAATTTTGGCATGGATTATTGCTTGCGTGACCCTTGTGGACATGTGTGTCTGGTGTGTTACAGCCGCGGAAGCAGTGTGTAGGGTATTGGGGTAAGAATTTATAGATCCTTGCGGGAACCAGATACCACCTGGTGAGCACCTTATAGTTGGTTTCAAGTTTTGTTCCCAGTCAACTGGGTCTAGCTTAAGGTCGTTCTCCCATTTGTTTGTGTAGGTCGGTGGGGAAGATGTTGTGTGTGATAATAGAGTGTATAAGTCGGAGATAAGTCCGCGTCTGTGAGGATCAGATTTACATGCGCTTTCAAAGGTAGAAAAACCTGGGGTTGTAGAGTCAGGCGGTGCGTTTTGGGTCAGGAAATATTTGATCTGTAGATATCTAAAGGGTTCGGTTGTTGGAAGATTATGTGATTCACGAAGCGTGGATAAGGGAGTGATTTTATGTGGAGATGAAGAAGTGATGGGCACGAATCAATCCTGCATTTGACCAAGCAGAGAAGGAGGTCAAAGAGAACCAGGCTGGGTAAAAATAGGAATTACAGAGGAAGGAGAGGAGGGGATTGTGGAGGGATAGGAGGCCAAATCACATTTTTAGCCTGATCCATATGGAAAGGCTATGTTTAGTGATGGGATTGGTGACCGACCTACGCTGGGCAGGTGTTAGCCATAGGAGATTTGCTATGGAGAGAGGGTCACAGTCGACTGATTCTAGTACTACCCATAGTGGGGTTTCCTTAGCGGCATGATATTTGGGCAGCTGCGCCAGCTGAGCAGCATAGCAGTATTTAGTAAATTTGGGTACACTAAGCCCGCCGCGGATGTGAAAAGTATATAAAATGGGTTTAGGCAGACGGGGTTTGAATGTGCTCCAAATGAATTGTAAGGCCATGCATTGTAGGATGCGTAAGTAGTAGGATGGAACCTGTATTGGGAGAACCCTAAAAAGATATAAGATTTTGGGAAGGATAGATATTTTGATCACTGTAAATTCTGCCCATCCATGCCAAAGGTAGAGAAGACCAGTTTGTCATTAGGTTGGTAAGCTGTGTTAATATAGGAGGATAGTTGGCTGTATAGAGTTCTTCTGGATTTGCACTAAGCTTAATACCTAAATAGGAGATATGTGTGGTTGTCTAGGTGAACAGGAGGATTTCGCTTAGATTGGTCTGCAGGCTTTGCGACAGGGAGATGTTTAAGGCTTTAGATTTTTGTGGGTTCATTATGAGGCCTGCACTTGTCCAAATTTGGAAAGGGTCTCCATCAAGTTGGGAGTGGAAATAATGGATGAAGTGAGGAATATGGGGACACCGTCAGCAAATAAGCAAAGCTTATGTTGCTGGCCCCCTAATTCTAGACCTTGTATGTTAGGGTTGGAATGGATGAGCAAGGCTAGGGGTTCGATTGCAAGGGCAAAAAGAAGTGGGAAAAGAGGACAGCCTGGACGGGTACCTCTTTCTATGGGGAAGGAGTTAGAACAGAAGCCTGAGTATGATACAGAGGCTTTTGGGTTTTGATATAGGGCAGCTATCTATTGCAGGAAATGTGTCCAAAACCCCCAACAAAGTAGGATAGAATCAAGGTAAGACCAGGATAACAAGTCAAATGCCTTGCATATGTCATAGGATAGAAAGCCTGTAGGGATACGGCAGGTTCGGGGTGCATGGGCTAGGAGCGTAGCTCAGCGTATGTTGTCACCTGCTTGTCTGGAGGGGATAAACCCGGTTTGGTCTTTGTGGACTAAGGTACCAATAATACGGTTGAGGCAGGCCGAAAGGACCTTTGCCAGTAACTTAATATCTAGGTTGAGTATGGATATTAGTCTGTAGTTGGCCCAGGAGGTGTTGTCTGCATTTGGTTTAGGGATCATGGAGATAGATGCTGTGAGGGATTCTGTGCAGAAAGAATGGTCTTTAAGGAGGGAATTGAAAGCTTCAGCCATAAGGGGGGACAGAGGGGCAGCAAAGTTTTTATAGTAAGTTGCCGAGAAGCCATCGGGACCCGGGCATTTACAAGGTTTCAGGGATTTAATTACGGATTGGATTTCTTCAGGGAAGGGAAGGGAGGTGAATGGTGGAAATAAGATTGTCCATGCAGGCTTGGTCAAATGTTTTGGGGTCTTTGTAGAATCCAGAAAGTTTTCTTCGGAATTCTTGCAAAATTTTTAGGGGGTTACTGGAGTAAAGTATCTTTGGTTAATTTTAGTCGTATTGGCTTGGGGTGTAATCAGCTTTGCGGAGTGCTAAGGCCAGAAATGTGTCTGGTTTGTTCGTTTTCATATAGAAAGTGTGCTTTGATTTGCAAAGAATCTTCTCTGCCGAATCCGTCAAGAAGAGTTTGAGTTCTAAGCGTACTTTCTCAAAGATTTGTTTAGTTGACAGAGAGGGCAAGGTTTGAAAGACCTCCAAGGCTGGCACTTCACCTTGCGCTGGTGGGACGCTTGGCTGATACAGACCCCTCTGATGACCTGTCTGTGGGCTTCCCACAATGTCAAGGGGGAATGTCTAAAGACGTATTGTTAGTAAGGTATGCCTTGATAGCGCTTTCAAGTTCCTGTCTGTGGGTAGGGTTGGCCAGCAAGCTATCTTTAATGTACTAGGATCGGTGATTAGGTCTTGGAACAAGGGAGTAAAAAAAGTTAATGACTGCATTATGGTCAGACCACAGTATGCTATAATGAAGATGGGGTGGAGCTCCAACTGCATATTTTAAATATTATACTGTAACAAAACTTCAGAGGAATGCTAGGTCAGCACAAAGGCATATGTTCTACCATTATGGCTTATGTCTGAGAAACACACAGAAATTTATCAAAATTGGAGAAGCCAGAATCTGGAGCAGCCTTGCATAGTAACCAGTCAACTTCTAGCTTTCATTTTCAAAGCTTAAGTGAACAAGCTGAGGATAGAAGTGGATTGGCTGATATGCCCGGCTGCTCCAGATTCAGTCTGCTCCAGTTTTGATATCCACTTCCGAACCATATGTCGCTGGATTTTGGGTGGTTAGACCAGAATGATGCCTGCAGCTGCAGGCATCGCCCTAGTACCATATTTTAGAGCCGGTGGTTGGCTCTCTTGCAAAAGCAATCCTTGCGGCAAACTAGCACAGCTGTTACATCGGGAGACCTTGGCCACTAGCTGGCGCGTCTGCTAGCTGGTCAGAAAGCCGAACAAAGCCCGGATTGGCTCTAGTAACCTGGAAGCGATAACCTGACATCACTTACAGTTTCCCCGGATGTCAACGGCGCCATTTAAAAAAAATCTAAAGCATTTGAAAACACCGATCTTGCTGACACAAGGATGTTAACATTCCTTGTAACAACAATAAAAGCGATACAAAAAAACATTAAAGCAACAGTATACAAATATAAAAAATAAATTAATAATGAAAAGAAAAGTGCTCCCTCCCCCATGCTTGTGCGCAAAGGTGAACGCGCGTGTCGGTCTTAGTAATTTTCTAGCAAAAAATACTGATAGTTACATGTAAACAAAAAGTGCAAGCCCGTTTACTGCATACACTGCTAACTATTTTCCACAGGGATTATCCCCAATACAGATATGCAGGGTGTGTAACGGGCTCTTTAGTTCTAAAGGACCTGCAGCAAAAAAAAAAAATGGGAAAAAATTTGGATTGTTTTTACTATTATGTATGGGTGATTGATATTTTTCCTATCTTGGAAGGTGATGTTTTTCTAATTTCATGGGGAATTTCTATTATATTTTTAACTAGTTCAGATAAACTTTTTATGCATTTACTATACTGCCTGGGTGATGGTCATTACCTGCTTTATACAGCTTGTCCTATACAGCTGTTAATTTTTGTGGTGTGAAGTGCCAGAAAAAGCCTGGTCTGGAAGTGGTTATATTCCCTCCACAGTTATAGAGTTTAGTGGCTGTTACCCCCTTCCTGTCCACCCTCGTGTCCCTTTAACTGGGCTCATGTGCCCAGGAGGCTGGAAGGTGTGCCTGATCACATCACCACTGTGATTTGCTTTCACAGTGGTCAAGTGATTGGGAGCCAGTCCTGCCTATTCCTGGTCATTAGTACATACCAAGAGCTGTCTGCTACCCATAAGTGCACATGTGTGGCTTGTGGGCATTCAAATCTAAATTTACGGAAAAAAAATATACTTTCCCTTTAACATCTTGCTATCCATATAACACATATGTGCAGCAGCAAAGATGGTGAACTTTAAGTAAATATTTAAGTATTTTTTTTTGTTTCAGAGACTTGCTTTTTCACATTTGTATTCACCTTTATACGTTTCCTTTAAATAGTGCTTTATGTTTGTGAATGGATAGCAGGATTTGTTAACACTGTTATGTTAAAAGTATGTTGTATGGAGATTGTTGTATATTCTGTACCCCGAAAAACAGTAAGTAAATTGTGAGAACCTGCACTGAGAAATACGCAGTCAATTCCTTGATCGCCTGTGTAACTGTGACACCAAAAAGCACATATTTAAATGGTGCCTAAATCCCTCCAGTTGGTGTGGCTACTAATTTTCTGGACCAGACTATACACACGTGGCAGATGGCTTGGAAGTGTCTCGTTATCCTCACCCTCACCAGACACATCCAGTCTGAAAAAAAAGAAGATTGAATAGTGATTTCACAGATTTTGGTCTTTAGTTAATCTGGGTTAGTGAGGCTTCAAAGATCCCATCAGTTAACACAGTTAAGCACTTGTGTACATTTCTGGCGTGTTTGTGCTGAAGCTGCTCAGGAAGCCAAGCTGTAGAGCCTGGCCATTATAACAGCTGTCCCCTTCCACACACCCACACACATATGTATCAGAAGGATGGCAAGCTCTTGTGACCACTAAATGAATCCACTTACTCTGCGTTGTGATGTTAACTCTGTATTCTAATGGTTACAGTCATTGAGAATATGATATATTAAATGGCACATCAAAGCATTTTATATAAGCATCCATTAAAGGATCAGTTTCTTAATGCAATACTCTAATATGCCTTTTTTTGGGGGTTTATGAAATTGTGTTTTGTTTTAGTTAATGTTGATTTGTTTTAGTTAATGTTGATTTGTTTTAGTTAATATTGATTTTTAATGTAAATAGATTCCCTTTGCAATGCTAATTAGATTTATTGTAGTGTCACATAGACAGTGCTTATATGAAGCCTTTTAGAATTGTGTTGTGCCAAAGCTAGATTTAGTATCTGATTTGTGCAAAACAGTTTTATAGAGATGGACGTATGCACAAATGTAGCAAAATATAGAACAACTGAATGTATATAAAAGTGGAATAGGTTGAAAAATGGCCAATATCTGTATAACCTAAAAGGTACTTAATGCCGACCATAGATGGTGCAAATTTCTTTCCTGCAACCATGGGTTATGCCTAGTACACACGGGCCGAATGTTGAGCGATATCAGCCGGTTCAGTAACAAAAGGCCGACTTTCGGGGCCCGTGTGCATGTCAGCCGCTCTGACAAAAGCCAGTGAAAACAAGCATGTTGGAGAACCAGCTCCCAATCAGTGCTCTCAGCCAGAGTGTTCTGGCGGGGAGCCGCCCCCCTGTCAAAACACAACATCTCAGGGGGGAGATCACTGTACTAACATTGGATCGGTATTACAGTGGCTCCGACGAAGCTGTCATTTTTTTTACGTTGAGCGAAAAAAAACTATTAGTGTGTACCAGGTTTTACAGGAAAGAAAATCACTTGATTCCTCCATCAATACAGTTAGTGTTGATGGGGGAATCCCTCCTGTGGCTCTATTGTGTTCTCCAGTGTGGTTGTCCCAGCCGGGAGAACACACAGTAATTACTGCTAGCCGCTATATCTGCTTGCAATGATGGCATGAAAAATCGGACAGGCCTGTTGTACTCAAGTTGATCCATCAGCCTGCCCATACATACAGGGCCTTGAAAAAGTATTAATACCCCTTGTAATTTTCCACATTTTGTTATAACCAAAAACATGAATGTATTTTATTGGGATTTTATGTGATAGACCAACACAGAGTGGTACATAATTGTGAAGTGGAAAGAAAATGATAAATGGTTTTCAAAATTTTTACAAATACATATGTGAAAAGAGTGGCGTGCATTTGTATTCAGCTCCATTCAGTCAATTCTTTGTACAACTTTCGCTGCAATTACAGCTGCAGTCTTTTTGGGCATGTTTCTACCAGCTTTGCACATCTAGAGAGTGAAATTTTTGCCCATGGAGAGCGTCTGTGAACAGCAATTTTCAAGTCTTGCCACTGATTCTCAGTTGGATTTAGGTCTGGACTTTGGGCCATTCTAACACATGAATATTCTTTGATCTAAACCATTCCATTGTAATTCTGACCGTATGTTTAGGGTCGTTGTCCCGCTGGAAGGTGTTCCTCCACCCAGTCTCAAGTCTGATTCAAGACTTTTGCAGACTCTAATGCCGCGTACACACGACCACTTTTGCCGTCGGAATAAACTTCGAAGGTTTCTCCGACGGGACTCCGACGGAATTCCGCTCAAGCTGTCTTGCATACACACGGTCAAACCAAAGTCCAACCGTCCAGAACGAGGTGACGTACAACACATACGACGGGACTAGAAAAAGGAAGTTCAATAGCCAGTAGCCAATCGCTTCCGTCTCGTACTTGCTTCAGAACATGCGTCGTTTTTGGTCAGCATACAGACGAGCGGTTTTCCCGATAGGTTCCGTTGGAAATATTTAGAACATGTTCCATTTCTAGGTCCGTCAGAATTTTCGAAAAAAAAGTCAGATGAGGCATACACACGATCGAAATAGATGATGAAAAGTTTCCGTCTGAATTTTTCTGTCGTACATTCCGCTCGTGTGTACGCGGCATAACAGTTTTTCTTCTAAGATTGCCCTGTATTTGGCTCCATCCATCTTCCCATCAACTCTGATCAGCTTCCCTGTCCCTGATGAAGAAAAGCATCCCCACAACATGATGCTGCCACCACCATGTTTCACGGTGGGGATGGTGTGTTTAGGGTGATGTGCCGTGTTAGTTTTCCGCCACACAGTGTTTTGCTTTTATGCCAAAAAGTACAATTTTGGTCTCATCTGACCAGAGCACCTTCTTCCACATGTTTGCTGTGTCCCCCAACATCCCTTCTCGCAAACTGCAAACAGGACTTCTTATGGCTTTCTTTCATCAATGGCTTTCTTCTTGCACTCTTCAATAAAGGCCAGATTTGTAGAGTGCATGACTAATAGTTGTCCTGTGGACAGATTCTCCCACCTGAGCTTTGGATCTCTGCAGCTCCTCCAGAATTACCATGGGCCTCTTGGATGCTTCTCTGATTAATGCTCTCTTTGCCCGGCCTGTCAGTTTAGGTGGAACGGCCATGTCTTGGTAGGTTTGCAGTTGTGCCATTTAGGATGAAGGATTGAACAGTGCTCCATGAGATGTTCAAAGCTTGGGATACGTTTTATAACCTAACCTTTCTTTAAACTTCTCCACAACTTTATCCCTTACTTGTCTGATGTGTTCCTTGGCCTTCACGATGCTGTTTGTTCACTAAGGTTCTCTAACAAACCTCTGAGGGCTTCACAGAACAGCTGTATTTATACTGAGATTAAATTACACACAGGTGGACTCTATTTACTAATTAGGTGACTTCTGAAGGCAATTGGTTCCACTAGATTTTAATTAGAGGTATCAGAGTAAAGGGGGATGAATACAAATGTACACCACACTTTTCACATATTTATTTGTAAAAATTGTTGAAAACCATTTATCATTTTCCTTCCACTTCACAATTATAGGGCGTACACACGGTCGGACTTTGTTCGGACATTCCGACAACAAAATCCATGGATTTTTTCCGACGGATGTTGGCTCAAACTTGTCTTGCATACACACGGTCACACAAAGTTGTCGGAAAATCCGATCGTCCTGAACGCGGTGACGTAAAACACGTACGTCGGGGCTCTAAACGGGGCAGTGGCCAATAGCTTTCATCTCTTTATTTATTCTGAGCATGCGTGGCACTTTGTCCGTCGGATTTGTGTACACACGATCGGAATTTCCGACAACGGATTTTGTTGTCGGAAAATTTTATCTCCTGCTCTCCAACTTTGTGTGTCGGAAAATCCTATGGAAAATGTCAGATGGAGCCCACACACGGTCGGAATTTCCGACAACACGCTCCGATCGGACATTTTCCATCGGAAAATCCGACCGTGTGTACGGGGCATTATGTGTTTCCGATGGAAAATGTGCGATCGGAGCGTGTTGTCGAAAAATCCGACCGTGTGTGTGCTCCATCGGACTTTTTCTATCGGAATTTCCGACACACAAAGTTTGAGAGCTTGCTATAAAATTTTCTGACAACAAGATCCGTTGTCGGAAATTCCGATCGTGTGTACACAGATCCGACGCACAAAGTGCCACGCATGCTCAGAATAAATTAAGAGACGAAAGCTATTGGCTACTGCCCCGTTTATAGTCCCGACGTACGTGTTTTACGTCACCGCGTTTAGAACGATCGGAAATTCCGACAACTTTGTGCGACCGTGTGTATGCAAAACAAGTTTGAGGCAACATCCGTCGAAAAAAATCCATGGATTTTTTTGTCGGATTTTCCGATCAATGTCCGACCGTGTGTATGGGGCATTAGTCTAACACATAAAATTACAATAAAATACATTTACGTTTTTGGTTGTAACATGACAAAATGTAGAAAATTTCAAGGGCTATGAATACTTTTTCAAGGCACTGTAGTTTGAATCTTGGCCAGTTCCTGCTGAACCGGCCAAGAATTGGACCATCTATGGCAGATTTAATATACTTAATCTTATTAATTGTATACCCAGAAAACCAGTAGAATTTACAGTTATGCAATTAGATTATATACATCTTTTGGGGGAAAAAAAACTTTTGCACACCACACTGTGGGCTCTTAAAAACAAACAAACAAAAAACTTTAGGGAAGAAAATTCAGGATTAAAGTTTCCGTATGTACAAGCTTTCAAAATATCCCCATTTTTTCCAGTTTATGCAACTGTTATATAGACAAAAACAATTTTTTGGCCAGTTGGTGCTTCACTTTCACCTATGCAAACAGAGTAATTAAATAATAAAGATTTAGCTGTAATCTGTGAATTTGTGGCTGCAAATTAATTATTAATTATCATAAACCTTCTGTTTGGATAATTTTGGCACCACTTTAAGCGATAACAGTAAATTTATTTTTAATTAAATCAGTGCATTGAGAATAACAGAAGACTCTTCTGCAGCCCAAACAGAGCACACATGCCATCTTAACTTACTATCATTGGAGGCAGTGATGCTTCTGAAGATTGCAGAGGGCTACAGTTCATTGTCTCTGTTCCATTTTATCTTTAGACGGAAGTGTCACTGACCATGAAGGATTCTATTTCAATTATATCAGCTGTGTTTTACCGTTACAGTGGACCCACTCAAAGCAACTGCTGGTGAGGCTTTAGTGGCTAAAACATCTTGACACATCAACCTTGAAGCCTTGACAGTTTACAAGAGTTTGCATCCTGTGCTTAGTGCGTTCTGTGGCACTTCAAGGGTGAAACTCAGGCTGACCTCTGCTGCACATGGCTTAAAACGCAGCATCTGTGCGACCGTTAAAAAAAAAAAAAAAAAAAAATTGGTTCTCAGTTCTCGATTTTTAGTAGTAGTATTATTCTTTATATTAATTTAGTTCTAAAAGCTGAACAGTTATCATTAAAGGGACAATAATCCCATATTACAACCTCTTTATATGAAAGAACAGTGAATCAGAACAATAGCAAACATAAAAGCAAAACTCCAGCCATAAATAAAAAGATAATAATGAATAGCCCATTAAAATATAGAATAAAAAATGTACTGCTTTTGCTGCAATATTCACACATAAGCCAGAGATTTCCCTTGCAGTCCATTTTTATTCCACTAGATGTCTCTCTGATGGCATTATTCAAACCACTTTCTTCAAGCCCAGGCCATCTTGGACCCACCCCCAACCTGTGACTGGACATTGAAAAGAGAGGCAGCACAGTGATTGGCTCATCTCTTTTGTCACTGCTTTCTCCTTCTGCTCTGCAAGAAATTACCCTCTTCATGACCAGGCCATTTTTTGCGATACGGCACTGCATTATTTTAACTGACAATTGCACGGTCATGTGACATTGTACCCAAATAAAAAGGTAGTTCTTTTTTTCCTATGATAAGAGCTTTCTTTTGGTGGAATTTGCTCACCTCTGCGTTTCTTATTTTTTGCGCTATAAACAAAAAAAGGACCGACAATTTTGGAAAAAAAAACTTTCTGCTATAAAACATATCCAAGAAAAAAAAATGTAAACAATCTAATTTCTTCATCAATTTAGGCCAATATGTATATTGCTACATATTTTTGGTAAAAAAAAAAAATCACAATAAGTGTATATTGATTGGTTTGCGCAAAAGTTATATCGTCTACAAACAGTGGGATATATTGATGGAATTTTTATTTATTCAAGTTTTTTTTTACTAGTAATGGCGGCGATCAGCGACTTATAGTGGGACTGCGATATTGTGGTGGAGAAATCAGACACTAACTGACACTTTTGACACTTTTTTGGGAACCAGTGACACTAATACAGTGATTAGTGCTAAAAATATTCATTGTCACTGTACTAATGACACTGACTGGGAAGGTTAACATGGGTGATCAAAGGGTTAACTGTGTGCCCAGCCAGTGTTTTAGTGTAGTGTGGGAGGTGCTTTTACTAGAGGAAGGCATGGATCCATGTCCCTGCTTTGCATAGACACAGGAACCATGCCTTCCCTATTGACAGAACAGCAATATGCCTTGTTTACATAGGCAGACTGCCGTTCTGCCTGTATACCAAACGATCGGCGGGTGCTGGGGGACATCAAGTCTGCAGGACCTGCTGATCTGTGCTAAAACTAGTGTAGCGCTCTAAAGTGCAGATGCCAAAATACAATAATGTGTGATTACACAACATAAAGTGACATGAGTGAAAAAATGCAAATACCAATACATGTAATGAAACACAATTGGAATTGCCAAATGTTACAAATATAATTGGAATTATAAAAAGAGTGTGCAAAGCACAAAAAGTGCGTGCATCCTAAAGTGAAATAAATCATAGACAATATAGTCCAATAAAAATAAATATAGTCCAAGAGAAATAAAGTGGTGAACAAGATGAACTTCTGTCTGTCGGGTTGGTATCAAGATAGGGGACATCAGAAACAAGTTGACAGTAAATTTACTGCACCCCACACTGCCTTTTATCCATTTTTTACTATTTTGTGATCACTTTTACTGTCATTTTTTGATATATCCAAATAAACCTATTGGTTTAACCTGCACCATTTGGAGCCCTCCTTTTTTCCCTTATGTTTGTTCGTCGGAGCCCATAAAGAGTTTTTTTGAGGTACACCTAACCGAATATCACCGTGCCTTTGGAATTTACTGCTGGGAAGCTGAGAACCCGTCACGGGATCCACCCCCTTCATACAGCACCTTACCCAGATCCGGCTGGATCACAAGCCTTTCTAACCCACTGTTGTACAGCATGTGGGTCCACAACAGCTGGTAAGAGTACCCATCTTATATTTTTAGAGTCATTACGGATGTTTCTGATGTCCCCTGTCTTGATACCAACCCGACAGAAAGAAGTTCATCCTGTTCACCGCTTTATTTTTCTTGGACTATATTGTCTTTGATTTATTTCACTTTAGGATGCACGCACTTTTTTTGCTTTGCACACTCTTTTTATAATTCCAATTATATTTGTAACATTGGGCAATTCCAATTGTGTTTCATTACATGTATTGGTATTTGCATTTTTTCACTCATGTCACTTTATGTTGTATAATCACACATTATTGTATTTTGGAATCTGCACTTTAGAGCGCTACACTAGTTTTAGCACATCTCTGTTCAAGTTTGTTTGAGTGTTTAGCAGCTGTTTTGTATATTTCTTTAGCGCAGTGTTTCCCCCCATTGTATATTATTGGGACCTGCTGATCGGCGCCCACTGCGAAGAATCACAGCGGGAGAGAGCTGGCTGCGGCGGCGCGCACTAGCGCCCGCTACCCAAAAGTGCAGGATCACATACACTATATTACCAAAAGTATCAGCACGCCTGCCTTTACATGCACATAAACTTTAATTGAATCCCAGTCTTAGTCTGTAGGGTTCAATACTGAGTTGGCCCAACCTTTGCAGTTATAACAGCTTCAACTCTTCTGGGAAGGCTGTCCACAAGGTTTAGGAGCATGTCTATGGGAAAGTTTGATCATTCTACCAGAAGGTCAGGCACTGATGTTGGACGAGAAGGCCTCGCTCACAGTCTCCGCCCTAATTCATCCCAAATGTGTTCTGTCGGGTTGAGGTCAGAACTGTCCAAGCCAATCAAGTTCCTCCACCCCAAACTGGCTCATTCATGTCTTTATGGACCTTGCTTTGTGCACTGGTAAAAATTATTTGGTGGGGTGATTATGGTGTGGGGTTGTTTTTTAGGAGTTTGGCTTGGCCCCTTAGTTCCAGTGAAAGGAACTCTTAAGACATCAGCATACCAAGACATTTTGGATAATTTCATGCTCCCAACTTTTCGGGAATAGTTTGGGAATGGCCCCTTCCTGTTCCAACATGACTGCGCATCAGTGCACAAAGCAAGGTCCATTAAGACATGAATGAGCGAGTTTGGGGTGGGGGAACATGACTGACCTGCACAGAGTCATAACCTCAACCCGATAGAACACCTTTAGGATGAATTAGAGCAGAGACTGTAAGCAAGGCCTTCTCATCCAAGATCAGTGCCTGACCTCACAAATGTGCTTCTGGAAGAATGGTCAAACATTCGATAAAAACACTCCTAAACCTTGTGGACAGCCTTCCCAGAAGAGCTGTTATAGCGGAAAAGGGTGGGCCAACTCAATATTAAACCCTACGGAATAAGACTGGGATGCTATTAAAGTTCATGTGCGTGTAAAGGCAGGTGTCCCAATACTTTTGGTAATATAGTGTGTCTCTCTATATATATATATATATATATATATATATATATATATATATATATATATATATACACACACACACATTATCCTGCACAACCACCCCTATAGCCGTAAAACTGCTATAGGGGCGGTTGGCAAATGGTTAACAAGTGAATCAGAATAGGAAATAGTTTAGATGAAGTGGTGGTCCTGGTGAGAGATATTTTCCTACGAACAAATGACTTCCTGTTTCGATAATCCCACTGGAAAATACTGTAACATGTAAAAATACTCAGCGTTCTTGATCTAGTATAAAGTGAGAATAAGACTTCAATCTGTAAAAGCAAGGAAGGCACGGTTATAATAGCCAATGTGTTGACTAGGGGTTGTTGTGTCTGAAATGTGTAAACTATTACTATCTCGCCATTCCTACTTTCATGCTTGCAGTTTTTACCCTCACTTGTTCCAATCTGAAGTGCTAAGCACTGGTTAGTTCTCTGTAGCCTTCAGATTGTCTGCTTCACACTCCTGGGCAGAATGGCGGGGCATAATATATTGGTGGCCAGTTGTAGTTATCATTCCCTTTTCTATAATATATGTACTCACTGGTAGGCCTGATCTCACTTTTACATGTACTACATATTAATACATAAGACTGACATTTCTCATAAAGATGACTTGTGGTTTATGTGTGTTACTTGTGTAATTAGATAACCACTTCCAGAAAATGCAGGCATCTTTTTTTAAATATAGCAGACAATCATTTCTTTACTGGTACAAAAATGTGCCATGCTTTTGTTATGATGATCTGTCATATTTTGGACAGAGAACATTGAGGGTCTGTGCACACTGGGTTGAATAAAATGCTACTTCTAGAGGAGTTTACATTCTGCCCGTAGAAGCCGTTCAATGTTATCCTATGTGTCCATACACATTAGGACATTTAGAGGCATATTTTGAGCTCAGCATTAAGATGCAGAAAAAAAACAAACCCTTGTGCTTTGCATTTTTGAGAACAGTTTTCTCACAGAAGAAATACCATAAACGTGCCTAAATGCTAGTACAATAAAAAGATCAAAATGAGTGTTTTTTTTCTTGCCAAGGAAACTGTTTTCTTTTTTTAAAGCCATTGTGCATGGACCCTTATAGCGAATTTTCTATTGTTCACATGCCCATAACTGAAGCAATACTTTCATAGTGCAGGTGCTTGAGGCTTTACTGAAGGTATGATGGAGTACCTCTGGAGTTTGGTGATTACTTGGGTAGCAGAGCTGAGAGTGTGGGAGGGAAAAGCAGCACAAGAAGCCAATCAGTTGTGCTGCAGTGCTCACATTGGACATGCTCAGAGCAGGAGAGAGCAGAGTAACAAAGATGAGGTCATCAATGTGTTGATTCTCCTTTCACTGTCCAGCCACAGGCAGGGAAAGCAGCAAGACCTGTAAGTATTTTTTAACTGCCGTAATAAAAAAAAATCAGGTCTCCTGCCTTATCAGACAGGGCTGGCGCTGTGTGACAGAGCAGTGTAAATCTCTGGAATAGATGGACAGAAGTATAAACCCCTTGGCAGGTAATTGCTCCCATATATGTATTGCAGTGTTTCTCAACTCCAGTCCTCAAGGTGGCCCCGCAGGTCATGTTTTCAGGATTTCCCTCAGATGAAATGGCTGTGGTAATTACTAAGGCAGTGAAACGATCAAATCACCTGTGCAAAATAAAGGAAAGCCTGAAAACATGACCTGTTGGGGCGCCTTGAGGACTGGAGTTGAGAAACACTGGTGTATTGCATGCTTGTTGAGCTGTTGTATGTGACCATTTCACGCACCAGGTAGTGAAAAAAAAGACAGAGCAAAGAGATTTTCCACATTCAGTAAAAAAAAGGTGGAAGACTTTTTATGGCAATTGGATTTAGTATCCAAGTTTTGGCTGGATCATTAATGAGTCTGATATAGCACTTCTGCCTTTCCTATTAGTGTAGCAATAAATAATGCATGCAATACAAACCTAAGCATTGTAGTGCTGTGCAGCAGAATGTGCTGCTTCATGTGCTTAATTGCCAATAATAAGAACATACCCATAAAGATCTCATAAAATAAAGCCTGCAAGACTGCAAGCAGATTTCTCTCCCTGTTATTCCATTCTTTTCAGTTCTGTGACATTAGCCCAGAGGGAAACACCAGTCCATAGGACAGCACTATGTATCTTTTGTGCTAAGTGTCACTGCACAAACACATATAGCTGTCTCCTAGTGTGCTAGCCCAGTGAGGGTCAGCTCCAGTCGCTGGCCGCTAAAAATGAAAAACATGCCCCGACCGGGGACGAGAACAGGGTCAACAGCTGGCAGAGGATATGGCAATCATTTATATAAATATGCTTTCTCAAGCCCACAAAAACAAAAAACCCAAAACCAAACAGCTGGGAAGGGTTGGAAGTAGCCCCAAGGCTGGTTAGTTTCCTTCCAGATGGGGAGGTTAGACTGGGGCTAGCCAGACTGCTCCACATAGACTTCCGATTCACATTAGAAATAAAAAGAGAGGAGGGAAGGGAAAAGGAAGAACAGCTACAAGCGTGACTGCTCCGTTTTTCACCTAACTTAATCAAATAAGTGAGGAGTTTCCGAAGCGGAAGACTTGCATTTATTCATATTCACATTTGTTCTTGCTTCTTGTTTATCTCTGTCAGGTCTATTCTTGTGCTTTTTAACCCCCCGTGAGACCTCCAATTGTTGATGACTTTATGTGGGTTATATTATTCTTCATGCTGAATAAATACTCCCTGTAACGATAAATGATATGCATACATGCTGCTCCAGATCATCCAGGGGTTAATATCTGCTGAGTGGAATGTTCCTGCCGCCTTCCAAAGTTCTCACTATTACTACCGTTTAAATCGTTCTGCTTTTGTAAGAAATTGCTTTGTTGTGTCTATCTAGAAATATTAATTATAATTATTATTGTTATTACTATTTTATATATTAATATTCTATAATAGTAATACCCAAAATTAACCAACCCAAAAACAACCAATCAAAAATAATAATTCCAATCTTCGGGGGAATTGTCACTTTTTTTTCAGTGTGCAAAATGAATATTACGCATTCTATACTTCTTTGCCAAAAGAACCATTTTACTGTCCTGGAAAGGGTCGGTTTTACCTACACTGGCTTATTGGCTTAAACTTATCCATGACTCCCTCCCTCTTTATAGACTCACTTTCGAACTTAGGAAAAAACCTTAATTGTTTGATAATATTTGGGGCAGGTGGATTTCTAATCCCCTTACTTTGACCTCTCTAGATCCTCTCTAGAAAACCTAAATTGTTTGATAAAAATTTGGGGCAGGTGGACTTCTATTCCCTTTACTTTGACCTCTCTATAGCCGAGATATCGATGTTGTCTTTTTCATGCTAATGGACAATGTATCATTTGTCATGGAGTGTGCAACCTTTATTTCTGTTGTACCTTTAGGCCCCTTTCACACTTGTACGACTTGTCCTATGACTTGGAACTGCAAAGTCACATGACAAGTCGTTCCACATGATTTCCAATGACAACCATTCATAGTAGTACGACTTCAAATCATGCCGACTTAAAAGTAGTCCCTGCACTACTTTGGTCCGACTTTGATCCTACTTCAGCCCATTGAATATCACTGAAGTCGGATCAAAGTCGGATCGCCATCTTAACTGATCCGACTTTGGCATGTGACTTGTGCTCTGATGATCTTGAAGGGGAACTCCACGCCAAATTAAAAAAAAAAAAAGGCATGGGTTCCCCCTCCAAGAGCATACCAGGCCCTTCGGTCTGGTATGGATTTTAAGGGGAACCCCCACGCCAAAAAAACTGCGTGGGGGTCCCACCCCAAAATCCATACCAGACCTTTATCCGAACACACATCCGGCATGTCAGGAAAGGGGGTGGGACCGAGCGAGCGCCCCCCTTCCTGAACCTTACTAGACTGCATGGCCTCAACATGGGGGGGTGGGTGCTTTGGGACAGGGGAGCCCTGCGACCCCCCCCCACCCCAAAGCACCTTGTCCCCATGTTGATGAGGACAAGGGCCTCTTCCCGACAACTCTGGCCGTTGGTTGTTAGGTTCTGTGGGTGGGGGGCTTATCTGATCCTGGAAGACACCTTTAACAGGAGGCCCCCAAATCCTGGCCCTCCACCCTATGTGAATGAGTATTGGGTACATTGTACCCCTACCCATTCACCCAAAATAAAGTGTCAAAAATAAAACACAGTACACAGGTTTTTAAAGTAATTTATTAAGGCAGCTCCAGCGTCTCTTCCGATCTCTTCTCCCCTATCCGGTTCTTCTGCCTTCTCCGCTGATGTCTTCTGCCTCTGCGGGTTCTTCTTCCCTTTCCGGGTCTTCTCCGCTGATGTCTTCTAGCCCTCTCCGGTTCTTCTCCCTCTATCCGCTGTCTTCTGTCTCTACTGGGTCTTCTCCGCTATCTTCTCGCTCTTTTTGCTAGGTCTTCTCCACTGCCTTCTCCCTCTGTTCTTCTTCCGATGTTGACTCAATGATCTCTCCTGCTCTAATGCTGGGTGCGCGGTGTGCCACTACTTATATTAGTATGGGGTGGGGGTCACCGGGTGATGTCATCCAGAGGCCCTGCCCCTTATGGCATCACTGCCCCATCACTGCCCAGGCGGTGATGTCATAAGGGGTGGGGCCTCCGGATGACATCACCCGGTGACTCCGCCCCATACCAATATAAGTAGTGGCACACCGCGCACACAGCATTAGAGCGGGAGAGAGCGTTGAGTCAACATTGGAAGAAGAACAGAGGGAGAAGTCAGCAGAGAAGACCCTGAAAATCCATACCGGATCGAAGGGCCTGGTATGCTCTTGGAGGGGGCACCCATGCCATTTTTTTTTTTCAAGTTTGGGGTGGAGTTCCTCCTAAAGATTCATACCAGACACAAAGTGCCTGCATTGTCGGGGATCAAAGTCCTCGTTCATTGAAGTCGCAGGGCAAAGTCGGATCCACAGTCGTACGACTGTCGTGTCGTACCAGTGTGAAAGGGGACTTACTGTAATTTAGCATTTAGCATTTTTTTTTACTGTTTTATGGGATGTGTGAGACACTGTGATGTAGCTTAATTGTTTTTTTTATTTTTGGGGGGCTTTGTGTATTGGGTTTCCTTTTGTATATCTTTTTAATAAAACTCAATAAACATATCTTTTAAAAAAGAAATAATATTTCCACAGTCTGACTACACTAAACTGTGACAGCTGTTGCTACAGGTAATTAAACATGGTTGTAACGTAAGCAATGTTGTTTAATTTAAAATATGATCGTTTTTTCCTGCAAGTGTTTTCTGGGCCCTATGTTGTCAAGAGCACAAAAATACTGCAACAACATTTTTAGTTTTATTTACAAGTGATCCAAATCAATGATATAAAAAAAAAAAAGAGGTCTTATGTAGAATTGCACACATGCCATATGTGGTCGAAACTGACTCACAATGTGTTTAGCCCAGAGATATCCAGAGATATATATACACAAATCTTAATGTGACTTGCACTGTTTTGTATGTGACCAGTAAGGACAGAACCATTAGCTCTTCAAAATGCATTTATAACATTGCACTCAGGGATGAAAGATCCGCAAGGCTTTTGTGCCACAAGTGAGGCATTTTTCACTGAAATTATGAAATCTGACAGTTTAAAAGGCTTCCTTTTTTCCTCCTCTAAGAGTCCTTTTTAAAAAAGCATCTTTTCCTCTATTCTGTGCCTATGGCAAAATCCTAGCTTTAAGGTAGTCTCTTTATTTTTTTTCGGCTCCGAGCTATCACTTGAAACATGTGTCTTAAAGTCATAGCGTGGTCCAATACTACATTTTATACATAATAACCTTCTGCACTATGTACTGTTTTGTCTTTGTCTATGCTTTGTGTTAATTCCAAAAGGCAAGAACAACGCTCGGTGGCTCTCGAGATGGTAAAATCCTCTGTGATCTCAAAGAAGTTTTTGTTTTTGTTGCCCAAACATTTACAGTAGAGACAAAGTGAAGACTAAGCAGAGTTATATATGACCCTATTTGTTGAAGCAATGACTGATCTTCTGGTCTCTGGTGTCCTTTGGAGTCTACTGCATATGTGTATATTTTATTCAAATAATCCTTTATGAACTCAATCTGAGGTACAGGAAGGTACGTGCATTGGCAAGGGTTTAGTAGATAGAGGAAAAGCAAGCTCCACTTTTGTGACTTGTCAACACATTTGAAGCAGACGGAGTATTAATGGTGGCTTCCACTAGTGGGATGTCCAGCAGAGAACTTGCTCTCTCCACCCATTTATCATGCCATAAAGCTCTTTTGAGGTGCGGAGACAGGCTTCACAGTCTGGCCCTAGACGGGCTGCACTATATCATCCTTCTGATTGGTTTTGTCTCCAGCAGGCTGGAATCTTAAGTCAGCCCCTCCAGTCTGGGTTTCCCCTGTTCGCAGCACAGTTTGCTGACATGGAAACTAGAAGCATACAAGTTTATGAAGCTGTGTGCTTTGAAGATTGTTTCATTTAACAAGTCAGTTACTGTTATCCAGATGTTTTATCCTGTAACTCCTCATTAAATTCAGTGAATAGTTAATCTCCCTCTCTTGGATCTAAGGCTGTGTAGTTTTTTTTTTCTTTTCGTTTTAATGCTCCTAGTAGAACATTCAGCTTTTCTCCTCAGAATGTAGACGATAACACTCCCTGTAACACCAGGTCTCAAACATAGAGTGCGATTGCACAATTTTAGCACTTATTTGGCACCATAGTAATGAATAATCTATTTGTTTTATGGGCTCTAGATCAGAAACAAAAATAGCATTTATTGTAGATTTCAGAATGTGTTTGGTAATGTTTCTGAATATAAATTTCTTATATAAATTTAATATAATAAACAATATAAATATTCTATAGATATTAGCATCCAGGGCAGACCTGGGCAAACTGCAGCCCCCTGGGCCACATCCAGCCCTTTGGCTGTCCCTGTCCGGCCTCTACTGTCAGCATGCCTCTATGAGCCTGTCAGCTTCCTCACGGAACTCAGTGTATGAGCTTAACAAGTGGTTCCTCTAGTCAAACTCTGCACCAGCCCTGTCCAGTTGTTGTTTTACAACTCAGCTGCCCGTTTTTACACCCCTGTGACTGTTTTCATTAGCAGTTGTACTTATTATTCATATTGCCATGTGTTTTTTTGTTTTGTGTTTATATACTTCTGGACTAAACATGTAAAAATAATATTGAGCAGTATTAAGTTTGGCCTTCCACAACAGTCCCAGTTTCTAATGTTGCCCCTTGAGAAAATTTATTCCCCACTCCTGAACCAGAGGAAGAGAAAGATGAGGCAAAAATACCCACACCTTGCTGATATGTTTAAGTGTTACTAAACCCAGGACCCTGCATTCACTATATTGGGTCTTCCACATTACACAGACCATGGAAAGGCAATTATCTTAGTAAATATAAACCGCTAAATACATTTTCTCATCAGCAGTATATAGCAGTCTTGTGACTTCTATCAGTGTCTGGCAGAGCACTGGATTAAGCTTGTAGGAGGAGTTTTCATCCTTCCCTGACTGTCCTATGAAGCTGCTGGACCCACTGTCTGGATAGTGCTGATTGGCCCTGTGCTGATCACATGCATCTCCCAAGAAAAAAACAAAAGAAAAAAAATAAACTCTCTAGCAATACACACCAAAGTGAGCATGTGCAGTGTGCCCCCAAGGTTCTGTTCTATAAGGAGATGGATTGGGGACAGTAAAAGAAGGGGCGGATCAGGAAAGCCAGGACCAAACAGCCTTTTTTTACACTTTCCCTTTAAAAAAAAAATTATTGATCATTTTTTTTTCTATTATTTCTATTACAAGGAATGCAAACATCCCTTGTAAAAGGAATATTTTTGTGACAGGTCCTCTTTATGGAGAGGCAGGAAAGGCTGAGATAAAAAAAAAAATTCACAACCCCAGCCTTTCCTGCCACGTCCCGGCTTTGTTTACTTCCGCCGGCCTGGTAATAGACAGAGTCAGAGTCATAGAGATTGCCAGGGACCATCTGTCCCTCAGTATTCTCTATGACTCTCTTCTGGTGCCGGCGGATTCCTTCTCCGGGTCACCGATCATACGGGAGAGCCCGGAGAAGCATCGGAGGGCGGCAGGAGGAGTGGGACGTTCCTTCCTGTAAGAACAATAAAGCGGCTGAAAAAAACGCTATGATCATTCTTACAGTGCACAGAATCGCCGGCTGAAAAAAACGATAACTGGATGATACCTGTAGCTACAGGCATGATTCAGATATCCCCTCTCAAAGTCCATGACGTCATATGATGTACCTTGGGCACGAGATGGTTAATAACTAAAGCAATTTTCCAGTTTTGCCTGACAGTTGCTTATTTTATTTACTTAATACTATACTAAAAATACGTGCCTGAAAAAAAAATGCGCCTTAAAAAATGTTAAAGATAACACACATAACTAGAATGTGCATGGGGTATCCTCTACCATAATGCCTAGTACACATGATAAGAAAAACTAATGAAAAATACCGTCTGATAATCTGACCATTTGTACACAGCGTTCGAGAGCTGATTACGACAGTCAATGGGACAAGCACAAAAATATTTCTCGTACGATAACAGAGCGAACGATTTTCATGTAATTAGTATAATATTTGTACGAAAAAAATTGTGTGACCGAGACCACGCATGCTCATGCTTTTCATTTTCTCCATCAGCTCACCCCCCACAGTTATTACCTTTTGTTTCCACTTGACCCTCCCTTCTAGATTGTAAGCTCTAACGAGCAGGGCCCTCTGATCCCTCCTGTATTGATTTGTATTGTAAGTGTACTGTCTGCCCTCATGTTGTAAAGCGCTGCGTAAACTGTTGGCGCTATATAAATCCTGTATAATAATAATAATGCTCAGAAATTAAAGAATATATTACAATTCAATACAATACATTTACATCACTTCTTAAGTTGTATTCTAACATACGAGAATTTTTGTAAGTTTAGTAACCTATTGGTTTTCATTATGAGACTAGCATAAGAAAAAAAAATGAACGATTATGCGTCCAATATTTTTATCTCTTGTAATAAAAGAAGAATGAGGTGCTTTGGTTCTTATCACACAAGACCTAGTACTTGTCAGAGGTCATGTGGTCTGCCAAGTGGTTCATTGTTGCTCTGGCTAAGGACTCCACTGACCTTACTGCTCCACAATGTACTACATCAACACACCATCTGACTTATGCTGATAAATAGGTCACATGATGGGCACTCTGGAACATTTTGTTAGTTACAAGAGTATGTTAATATATTAGGATGTGTGAATCACCTTTCTGCAAAACTTGAAGGGCACCTTTCCCAAGCTTTAAAAAAGGTACCTATGCTTGAATTTGTTTATTTGCTACCTTCGATCATGTTGACTTGCGTTATTTAAAGGGTAACTCCACTTTTGTGGGGAAAAAAAAATAGCAAATAAAAGAAAAATAATATAGCGTGTTCAATTGCAATACAACTCATATTGTAATTGAATGTTATTAAAAATGACCTTTCCTTTTGAATCTACAGCCGCTGTAATTTTGTATATATGCAAAGCAATATGGCTACCTGGAGTTGTTCTGTACACAGAATGTGTACTGACCACCCCTCAGAAACATAATTTCCTGCTTGTGTGATTGGCTCACCAATTTTCCCAGAAGTCTGCCTAAGATACAAATCAGATTTCAGGCATCCCCTGCAACAAAAATCTCATTTTTGGTGAGATACTTTCAATAGGAACACGTCTAAAGGGATGCAGGCCCAGCAGCTTTCCTCACTAGTGCCCTGCAGGTGCCACAGCTGAGTGATAATTATGAAACCACTCCAATTGGACCCCCTCAGTACAGAGGCACAGAGAAACAGAAATGAATTTCTGCAGAATAACAAAAGGTAGGAATCTGTAACAAAGGTTGTTATAATCCTTGCTATGTACATAGATCATCCAGGGGAGGATTTTTTTCTCAACAAAAGTGTAGTTGCGCTTTAATCCTCACATGGACCTTATCTAAGCTGTATGACAGAAAGACTTTGCTGAAGAAGGTAAAGTGACACTAAACTCTGGTTTAAAAAGAATCTATTTAAATATTATTAACACAAAAATGCACCTTCTACTGCTCTCAGCCTCTTCCAAATCACCAATTATTTTTTTTTTTTCTGTTGCTGTGATCTGACTTCTTGTTAGAGGGTGGCTATGTTGGTCCCACTGTATGTAGCCACCCTCTCAGCCTATGGACTATGAACTCCAGGACCTGTACTGTACATAGAGCAGTGCACATGACTGCAAATAATGTGCACTGCTCAATCCAAACAAATGGAAGTGAGGGGAAAGGGAGAGATTCAGATGCCCGCAGAGCACATAAAAGGAGGCATAAAAACACGGTAAGAAACAATTTAAAGAAAATACGATTAAAGGGCCATTAAAGTGATTGTAAAGGTAGAAGATTTTTTATTATTAAGATAAAAAGCCTTCTGTGTGCAGCAGCCCCCCTAATGCTTAGCTGAGCCCATCTTGATCCAGCAATGTTGCATGAGAGACTCGGCTGTCTGGGACTCTCCCTCCTCATTGGCTAAGACAGCAGTGAAGCACCATTGGCTTCCACTGCTGTCAGTCAAAGTCAGTGAGCCAATGAGGAGAGAGAGGTTGGGGAGCCGGGCCACGACTCGGTGTGTGAATGAACACAGGGAGCTGTGGCTCAGCTCGGGTGCCCCCCATAGCAAGCTGCTTGCTGTGGGGGCATTCAACAGCAGGGAGGGGCCAGGATCACAGAAGAGGGACCCCAGAAGAGGATGATCTGGACTGCTCTGTGCAAAACCACTGCAACAGAGCAGGTAAGTGTAACATGTTTGTTATTTTTAATTAAAAAAAGACTAGAAAAAGTCGTGGATGTGTATGGATTATTTTTTGGATTATTTTTGGAGAATAAGGATATTATTTGTGTCATTTTAAGTGGGTGAAATATTTTGGTCAGTTCCTATTAGTTCAGCAAATTCTATGCACAGATACAGAGCCAACAAGGTGCTTTCTTGAAATCTATTTCACAATTAATGGCCTTGTTATAGAAACAAAGGCTTTTTTGCTTTGGACAGGAAGAGGAAAACCCCTTAAGTTGAAATGCAGACACATAAAAAACCTTGATAGATGCAGTCATGCATTCATTAAAAAATCATTAAATGTTTTTTTTATTGCAACTAGCTAATATCTCTAAATTATTCTTCATATCAGCGTTTTGTAAACCCCTGTACCCTGTAGCCCTGTAACACTCTGATTGGGTGAGGAAAGACCAGCCCTTGAGCCAGTCAAGCTCTGGTTCATGCATACGTGCTGACTGTGAACATGGAAGGAGAGAGAAGAAAGCAGAGTGATGATTTGTTAGTTTGCTTCTACTAGTTTATGGAGTTGTGTTTTGACTTAGCGGTGCTTGTGCGGTGGAGGTTGATGATTTCGCAGTTCTTTCTGGCAAAGATGCCTGAAATACAAAACAGTACAGAGCTACAGATTCTTTAGCAGGTTAAATAGTCCCCATCTATATGTATTTTATCTATATATTTTTCTGTTTGCTTTTCTTAATAATTGCTTTTACAACAGTTCTGCATTGATCATATACACAAGCCAGGGAATTAAGCTTCTAGCATCATTACAGTGGCACAGAAAACTGTCAGGTGTGGCGTATCCCACATTAACTAAGCAGTTAGACCCGTTTCAGGTCTGTCTGTACCACCTGCACCAGTTTTTATTTCAGAATGACTAGTGCAAGTCTGCCCCTAATTTATAGATGGAATATGGCAATTTTCCATATAGAAAATTGCTGCAGATTCCAGCCAAGTGTGACCTGTCCTATGGAATGTAACTTGATAGTAGCAGCTCCAGGAGACAGTCCATCTCTCTACCCGTGCAGTGATTACACTACATGAGCAGAGCCTGCAGGGTTAACAGTCACAGACATGGCTGAACAGAGAACTGCTCACTCCTAATTAAAGTGGATTTTCTGTCATTTTTTCAACTTTCCATCTATTAAATCTTCTGCCCTTGTTGTTTTAACTTTGGTTAGTAAAATATTTTTTCTCTAAATACCTTATACAGCCCACTTCCTGTTTCTTGTCTGGTCATTAGCCTCGGCTTATGATATCATCCATAGCTCTCTCTCTCACTCTGAGAGTTTGTCAGGAAGGGAGGGGGGATGAGTCATAAGAGGGACAATGAGAGCTGCAGAGCTGGAGGTGTGCCTCTGTGTAAATCCAGGAAGTGAACAGGCAGCAGCTTCAGCTGTCCACAGTTAAAATTATTGCAGCCAGACTTAGTGGAGGGAGATTTCTGCAGCATATTTGGCAAGAATAGAATCACAGTATATATATAAAATAATATGCAAAGTGGTTGGAGGGAAGCTTCAGAATGGCAAAGATGTTTTTATTACAAATTATGTGAGTAGACTGCATTTCCTCTTTAACAAAGGTGCTTGCACCAGCATCATCCGCTCCATTTTTTTATGTTAAAGGAGTCAGGCAAGCTTGTGCCCAAATGCATTTTTAACTGTCATTTATAAAGTCATACTTTTGCTAACATGCCTATATTTCATCATGCAGCTGGACAGTTGGGGCATTTACTATAGTTGGACGGGGTTGCCATGGTTAATAGTCACTACCCAGCCACAGTGAGTGTCAAGATCCACAATTGATCTCTGTCACTATAATTATTATATGGCATATGAAGATCCCCGTTTGGATGGCAATGCGACAGTGTTGTACATAAGACATCCATCTGTCTTGGCCTAGTTTAGCTTTTCTTGTGTGACTGCTCAATTTACGTGGGTGTGTGAACATAAACAGAAAAGTAGTACTGTGAATCAATTTAAAACTTTGGATTAACAAATATATGCAGTGGTCGAAAATAAGTTATCATCCTCCAGTAAGAATTGTTGTGTGTTACTTGTTTAGAGTAGCTGGGTCAAATTTTATCAGAATGTAAATAAGCAAGCCATATTGTAAACTGAAAGGAGACAGCGCTACACAAGTGAAAAAGTCAATGAAAATTTGGACAGAGCAAAGGTTTTTAGGCTTCGGCTTTTCAAACATGACTATAAAATGACATTTATTGTAAAAATACATACTTACCCATTTACATCAAATATGTTTTTTTTTTTAGAATAAGCAATGTGCAAAGTGCAGGTACACACAACACCCTACAAGAATATATCAAAGAATATTCAAAGAAATGATTATACTATGCTGATATAGTGCTAAGAAATGCCATACATATTGTCCATTTGCTACATTTTATTTTAATCATAAGGATGATTATTTAAGGATGTTCTAGAGACATTGTTATTTGGCCCAGTCAGCTGGTACAAAATAGCAGTTGCTTTTAGGTACATGTGACCTCAGATTATGGGAACGTGCTTGGGTCTCGCAGTTGATGAGGCCTGAGAACTGTCACATCATGCAGGGGTGATGTTTCCACTCCCCATAAGAAGGTCCATTATCAGATGCTAGTGGGTATTTTGATGTCCACTCTGATGCAGGTGGGAGCATTTTGGGATCACTGGAGAGGCAAGTACCTTTCTTATGTTGCCCACACCTTCCCTCTACATTCACATACACCTGCACCAATTGCAGAGCACCTTGTAGTAGATAGTTTGCTCTGAGGTTAGTTGGATTATGCGCAAACACCTGAAAGTCTATGAGCAGCTTTTGGTTGCAAAAAGAATAGCATGGCACCCCTTAACACTGTTGCCTATGCTCTCCAAAAAATGTGATGATGAAAATTCCAGAAGGATCCACCTCTTATGATAATGCAAGCTAGTTGCAAGGTACTACTATTGTAGGTGAAGCTACTGTATAATAGTTTACTAAATGCTCTCTGATTAATGCCGCTTTCTGAACTACCCCCAAACCTCTTACATTTTGCCAGGATATTTTAAACTTGTTTTCAATAAATTCATTTAAAAATTGTATGTTTTTTAAAAGACCAAATCTACCTTCTGAAGAAGGATCAGATGGTCAATCAGAGCTGAATTAAATTGCCCTCTGGACCGCTCAGAATTTTCATTACAGGTCTGGACCATCTATAGAGCAGTCATACTAATGCTAATCTTACATTCAGTAATGTAATAAATGTTTATGATGAAAGATAAAAAAAAAATTAAATTAATTGCACCAAGAACTTCTTTAAGTGCAATTATTTCTGAAATACTTTAACATTGGAGTTTTTTTGTTAATTAGTGCTAGTTTTTCATGAAAGGAAGCTGTTAGGCCTGCAATTAAAAAAAAAAAAAAAAAATCTAAATTTTTTCCATAAAGACATTTATTTTTTTAAAGTGAAAAAGAAGAGTAACAAGAGCATCTCCATGAATAGCTCAAAACACAAGATAATAGAATCACATAACTCAACCATATACAGGGCAAAGCCAAACCCACATCAGTGACATATCACGGGCAGATGTCGGCATAACTCTTTTTGAAGCAAAAATTATACATTTGTGCAGTTTGATCTTTTTCTTTGCTGTGTCATTTGTTTTTGAGTTATAGATATTTTTAAATGATCCAATCTATAATCCATTGTTTATTTATCATTGCATACTGTATATAGCCAACTTCAGTTTTTTATAGCAAAATCCATAGCTATAATGCTGAATCAGTCAACTTTGGACTTAAGAGTTGGACTGCAGGTGTCAATGAAAGCCAAAGGATTTCCAAGACGGCATCTACACAGAGTCACATCGCATCACAGCCACCCAAATTGTGCTTGTCATGTAAACACACTGTAGGATTATTTGAAATCCTACAGGATGTTTATATGCAGAGCCTGGCCGGGAAGTGGTTAAAATGTTTACACAAAATGTTTTAGGGATGTTGCTTAAAAGAGCTTCCAGTGTAACAGAAATGCACACATATCTGTGTACATAAGAGGAGATCCATGGCGTACCCAGCACCATGGTCTGTCAGGTAGATAGGATGGCCTGTCCTTTCTGTACAGTATATATGTTATATAATGAGAGAGAAATCAGAAGCATTCTGGGATAACTACAAACCAGTGTGGCATGGCTGCTTTAAGGTTAGGAAGCATGCACAGAACAGTGCTGTTCATTCATTGGTGATATCATTAATGATGACAGCATGGCTAGATATTTCTTTTTTTCTTAATTGTGCACATAGCACTAATTACCGAGTAGGCCTTTTTAGAATTGGTCTCCTATTCAGAAGTGACAACTTAATTTCAGTGGGTTCCTGTGATCCCTTTGCCTGCGTGTGTTCATGTCTGCACTATCTGTCTCACTGCCAGATCCTATCTATTTTCCCTTTCAAGAAGCAGTAAAAAAAATGTGGTAATTCAACACTACCTGAAACCATCCTTCCAGACTTCCACCTTACTGTTACACCCTGAAGTCATCACCTCTTGACCTTGGAGGTCATGGGTCTAGTGCTTTTCTATCCTGCTTGATTCCACTGTCTCTGCCCACTTCCTTTACAACATTAGGACCTTGTTATATAAGGAAATTGGAAACACTAACAGGCCTTTCTGAGGCCAACAATCCCTTTGCAAGATAAGATTTCCTCTCTGCTTCTAAGTAATTACTGATGATGCTTATAAATAGATTCTACTCTGAATATGAATGGGAGGCATTTTGCTGTTATAATTTATTTTATACAAGCTAAAAAAAAAAATCTAACTATATGACAGCCTGTACAAATGTAAGTATATTAAAAACCCATGTGATCCAATCTAAAATACACCAATGGCCTTGTACAATACATTTTACTTATATTTATACAACCATATAGAAAAAAAATACTATATTTAGCAAGATTGAAGTATGTGTAGACTCAGTCATTAAAATTTAAACTTTGACATGTTCATGTAATTGCAAAAGTCATTTTCCAAATGCGAACATTTCATTAAAATAAAATAATACCTGGTGATCCTGCCATAAAGGTCCTTGTTTAGGTACTTCATGTAATAGGGTAACAGCACTCTGTCCCTGTCTCCCAATCATGCTTTTGCATGGTCAATCTGTCACTCAGTCTTCTGATAAACAAACTAAAAGTAGCAGTTTCAACACACATTACATAGGCATGGTCCACTGTTGTCACCATCAGGAAAATCACCCTAAGAGCCATGATGTCATTGTTGGGATGCTGCATTTAGACAAGAAGTGGCTGCAATAGGGGTTGCAGAAGATCAGCAGCACTGAAATGTAACAAAAGATGAAAAAAGGTGAAAACACATAAATCCATTTTAAAATTAAGCACATTGCTTTAGCAGATTAAAGGTCACCTTCAGTTAGGGTTTACACATCTACTTTACAACATGAGATATTGTTTCTCTCCCTAGTTTTGCTTTCATTAATGTTAAACTCCAGGATAAAAGTTAATTTCCACAATTCCTTCTTTTACATAGGTGCATAATAAACATGTGCATGTTCACAGTTTCATAGAAAAATGACTTTTAAAACTCTGTGATGTCACAACTAACGTTGAGAAACAGACAATAGGACTAGGCACCCAGAGGAGGTTTCAAGTTCAATGGATATGCCACATCTGCTCACTGTGCTGCACTGCTTGCAAAAACTATAATTCCCATGACACAGTGGACATTGTAGTTGTGACTGAGCCCAGGGGCGGATCCAGAGTCTAGTCTCGGGAGGGGCACTGCCAGAAAATAAGGTGTTGCTTACAGAACTGGGGGGGTCAGGAGAGCACACAACAGCGAGGTCAGGATGGCACACACAAGGGAGGTCAGGAGGGCACAGTACAGGGTCAGGGGGGCACACACCGGCGGGAGGTCAGGACAGCACAGTATGGGGTCAGTAGGGCACACACCGGGGAGGTCAGGAGGGCACACACCAGGGAGGTCAGGAGAGCACAGTACGGGGTCAAGAGGGCACACACCAGGGAGGTCAGGAGAGCACGGTACGGGGTCAGGAGGGCACACACTGGGGAGGTCAGGAGAGCACACACCAGGGAGATCAGGAGGGCATGCACTGGGGGAGGGGTTGGAAGGGCACACACTGGGGGGGTCAGAAGGGCACACATTGAAGGAGTCAGGAGGGCACACACTGGGGGGATCAGGAGGGCACACACTGGGGGTATCAGGAGGCCACACACTGGGGGGAGTCAGGAGGGCACACACTGGGGGGAGTCAGGAGGGCACACACTGGTGGGAGTCAGGAGGGCACACACTGGCGGGAGTCAGGAGGGCACACACTGGGGGGAGTCAGGAGGGCACACACTGGGGGGATCAGGAGGGCACACACTGGGGGGAGTTGGGAGGGCACACACTGGGGGGATCAGAAGGGCACACATTGGGGGAGTAAGGAGGGCACACATTGGGGAGATCAGGAGGCCACACACTGGGGGGATCAGGAGGGCACACACTGGGGGGAGTCAGGAGGGCACACATTGGGGGATCAGGAGGGCACACACTGGGGGGAGTCAGGAGGGCACACACTGGGGGGATCAGAAGGGCACACACTGGGGGGATCAGGAGGGCACACATTGGGGGAGTCAGGAGGGCACACACTGGGGGGGATCAGGAAGGCACACATTAGGGGAGTCAGGAGGGCACACACTGGGGGGAGTCAGGAGGGCACACACTGGGGGAATCAGGAGGTCACACACTGGGGGGATCAGGAGGGCACACACTGGGGGGATCAGGAGGGCACACCGCAGGGGGCAGTCACAATGCTTTATTGAGCCCAATTTCTCACTGTGCCACATGAAAAGATGCAGTCCCATTTGTCAGCTAACAGCTCCTCTATGCTAAGCTGCAGTAACTCAGCAGACTTAGCATAGAGGTGCCTGTAAACTAATCCAGGATATATTGCTAGCTGAGCTTACCTCGGCTCCCTCTGCTGAGCTGCTCACACCTCCCTCTTCCAGGTGGGCGCGGTCTCGGGGGTCAGGCACTTCCCCTTCCCTCCCACTCAAGCAGCAGCCTGCAGGAGAGAGGCTGGAAAGCTGCTGAGGGAGGTACAGGGGGCGGAGAGTGCAGTTCCGAGTGTGTGTGCAGTAATCCCATATGCTGAGAATAGCTGTGAGATGTCCCAACCGTGGGACATTCTCGGGGCACGCTCAGCCTCAGAGTCAGCAATATTTTCTCGGGGGGTGCAATTGCCCTGTTGCCCCCCCCCCTGGATCCGCCCCTGACTGAGCCTTAGTGTGGGTGAGATGGAATTGGGGCAATGGCTAATATTCCCAATCAATGCTTTCTGTACAGTATCTCACAAAAGTGAGTACACCCCTCACATTTTTGTAAATATTTTATTACATCTTTTCATGTGACAACACTGAAGAAATGACACTTTGCTACAATGTAAAGTAGTAAGTGTACAGCTTGTATAACAGTGTAAATTGCTGTCCCCTCAAAAGAACTCAACACACAGCCATTAATGTCTAAATCGCTGGCAACAAAAGTGAGTACACCCCTAAGTGAAAGTGTCCAAATTGGGACCAATGTCAATATTTTGTGTTGCCACCATTATTTTTCAGCACTGCCTTAAGGCAAGACACACTTGTCTTTGTACTCCTCACCTGGTTGCCGCAACACACGCTTGACACCATCCAAACCAAATACGTTTATCTTGGGCTCATCAGACCACATGACATGGTTCCAGTAATCCATGTCTTTAGTCTGCTTGTCTTCAGCAAACTGTTTGCTTTCTTGTGCATCATCTTTAGAAGAGGCTTCCTTCTGGGACGACAGTGATGCAGACCAATTTGATGCAGTGTGCAGCTTATGGTCTGAGCACTGACAGGCTGACCCCCGCACCCCTTCAACCTCTGCAGCACTGCTGGCAGCACTCAAACGTCTATTTCCCAAAGACAACCTCTGGATATGACACTGGGCACATGCACTCAACTTCTTTGGTCAACCATGGCCTGTTCTGAGTGGAACCTGTCCTGTTAAACTGCTGTATGGTCTGGGCCACCGGGCTGCAGCTCAGTTTCAGGGTATTGACAATCTTCTTATAGCCAAGGCCATCTTTATGTAGAGCAACAATTTTTTTCAGATCCTCAGAGAGTTCTTTGCCATGAGGTGCCATGTTGAACTTCCAGTGACCAGTATGAGAGAGTAATAACACCAAATTTAACACACCTGCTCCCCATTCAGATCTGAAACCTTGTAACACTAACGAGTCACATGACAGCAGGGAGGGAAAATGGCTAATGGGCCTAATTTGGACATTTTCACTTAGGGGTGTACTCACTTTTGTTGCCAGTGGATTAGACAATAATGGCTGTGTGTTGAGTTATTTTGAGGGAACAGCAAATTTACACTGTTATACACGCTGTACACTCACTACTTTACATTGTGGCAAAGTGTAATTTTTTTCAGTGTGGTCACATGAAAAGATATAATAACATATTTATAAAAATATGAGGGGTGTACTCACTTTTGTGAGATACTGTATGTGCTCACGTTACTTTTTGTTCACCCACTTCTCTTGACATAGTTTGCATGCAAATATAGATGGGTATGACAGACCATGTTTGTGGATTAGCTGTACAGTGTCAACAGCTACAAAGGTAAGTGATGACTTGTTTTAAAGTTCTTTAAATGCCAAATCACTCTTGTGGTGCTTTAACACATGTTACATTGCACATAAAGAGATGCACATAACCCTTTTTTAGCAATGCAAAACAAGCATACTGTGCACTGTGGTGCCTCATGCTTTGTACTCTGCAGTTCAGTTGGTCGGGGTGCCATTCACAGCACCACATTGCACTGCACATGGAACAAGTGCATTGCTTTCTGTTAAGTGTTTTGCAGCAACAGAAACGTTTTAATGGACCCTAACTGCATATTGAATAATATAAACACTTTAATGATCTGGGCACAGGTGCACTTTATTTAGCTGGTTCCTTGACTTCCATGCCTATTCTATGGCTTCAGTACATCATTTGCTCCAAACATGTTACCAGTGAAAACTGACCAGCATGGCAGACAGGGATCTAGCAGCTTTTACTTTAAAAGGCTGCTATGGCATCTCCTATTTTCCTATTGTGGCAGATTTACTTCAAAGATATATAATATTTTGTTACATTTAATTACATATCATTTCCAACTGTCTTGCCTTATTGCCCTAAAGTATTACTTAGAGGATAGAGAGGATAGTTGGAGTGTATTAGTGTTTACTGCTGTCTAGCAGTTGTTTTAGATTTGTTTAATTATCATAACACATATACTGAATGCTTCTGGCAAGTTATAGAAGCACTTTGTATATTGTACCAAATAGTTTCCAACTGCTTGAGTAATTTAGATAATGTACTCCAAAAGGTATTTATTTTATCATTGGGTAATATATAAGAAATTAATAAGTGAAAATGTTAGTACACAAGCAGACAGATGGGCTAATTCACAGCCAGCATTCTTTAAAGGAAAACTCTGCTTACATCAAAACAGTACAAGCTAATAAATACATTTTGTAATTTAATATTACGAAAATGTACCTTTGCATTTAAATCTGCAGCCAGCTTAGAAAATGTGCCTTTCTCTGACTTCTACCAATGCCAAGAGCACCCTGGTTATGTATAAAAAGTACAGAATTTACATCTCCCTACTTATATGTTTGGCCCATTTCTTTTCACAGAAAGCCACACAGAGCTTGAGGTCAAATTATTGCCATCACTTGCAATATGATTTGTGTTGTTGTTAAGATCTTTCCAAAGACTTTGCACACAAGAAAGGATGTTGGGGCTGATTTTCTAATTGCAACACTTTGCATGCATGGGGGTTTTATCAAGGAGAATACATACTCCGATGATGCTGATGTCCAAGAGTTAAATCATCCTAGTAACAGTACAGGATAGGGCAAAGTTACCTGTACGATTTTTTCAGCCATGCTTGAGGGGGACAAAAATGGCCCTACAGGTATGGATATTTATTTCAAAGCTGCATGAGATTTTGAACACACTGGGCCCCCCTCAACTGGCCAGTGTATTTTATTGAAAAGGCAAACCAACTTTTTAAGAGTGAGGGTTAGGTTTAGGGGTTTGCTTAAAGTGTTTGTTACCCTAACAAAAGAAATAATTCTTTTCCCTGAAAGCATGTTATACAGCACAGTGCTTGTGCTGTGTCATTTGGCCCCTTCTATCACCTACAATACCTGGCTGATCCTGCCAGGTTCTGCCCTCTCCCCTGTAAACTAACCATGGTATATCATGGCTGCTGAGCCCTGACACCATGGTCTGTTTACGTGCCTCCATCATCCACAGCCCTGCTTTCCTGTATCTGTGTCCTCCTCCCCCCTCCCCTCCCTGCCTGTCAGCTCTCTCCACTCCACAAGCCTCCCCTCCTGATGCTCTCATAATACAACAACCTTTTAACAATCCATTCTGCTATGTTAACAATGTCCCCAGTGTATTTGTTTTTCTTTTAAAAATGCTGCTATGTACCTGCTTTCAGAGCGCCGATCAGCGCTCACGTGACCGGCATCCGCTCCCCTCCTTTCTCCTACTCCTGAGTGACGTCAGCGGAGATTGTTGAAAGGTGGTTGCATGGCTTAACAAACTCTTATTGAGTTTTGGTATTTTAGCCCCTTCCTGTGCAAGAAAAAAATGTTTCAACCCACGTATAGAGGTCTGATAGACCTTGTGGTCCCTCAATGACTGTAAGCTATTCAGCAGAGCAGCTTTACAACATGTTATCCCTTTCACCATACTTCACACCTGAAATGATTTTGGTGTTGATATGCAGTATTCTGCTTTCTCCGAGCATAATGCTGTGTATATTTTCATAAAAGCTCAAAGTGTATTTTATCTCACTACAGAACATTTTTCTTGCAGATACCTCTTTAGAAAACCTATATTAACAACACTCTCGACCAGTGCTTAATGCATTTATTAACACTGATTTAGTAGGGATGTGCCGAACACACATCCGTTTCAAGCAGGGTTCAGCAAACATTGCATAAGTTAGGATACCAAATCTGAACCCTAATGAAATCATTGGTAGGCAGAAAATATTAAAAACTTTATTAAATATTAAACAAAGTCCTAGAATGTAAACCCTTTGTCAATCATGTAATCCAACAATGCAAATCCATTGTCAGTCGTGATAAATGTCAGCTGCAGTAAGAAAAAAAACCAACAACCCCAATGCAACAACAACCAATCACCAAATGACAGCTCCCTAAGCTGTCATCTGCATTAAGACGGAAGGAGTGGTTATAGTGGTGACATCACTGCTCAGATATGTGGCCATATTTAGGCAATTATGTCATTACCCTTATGGCCGCTCCTTTGTTTATGTGACTGGGGATTCCCAGCCATGTAAACAAGTGGGGTTTTGTGACATCCATCAATGGTTACTGGGGATACAGTGGGTGCTTGCATCCACTGCCTACTTAGTGACCACTGATGTCACTCAACCTATTTACTTACATGGCCTTGGATTCACCTGCTCCTTCCTTAGCAACAATTGACAGCAGTAAACTGTCATAATTTGTCCATGCTGAACTCTCTGAACAATAGGAATTCAGATGAACAGCAAATGTCAAGTCTGAACCTAAGTGTGTACTGACCAGTCATCCCTAATTCTCACGTTTTGGAGGATTCCACTCAAAAATGCTTTAGATAATAATTTTATATTTCAAAAAACAATAATTTGTATATATCCATAACCAACATGCAAATCCAATAGTTTTAATGAAAATGTCCAAAACATCACAAAGACATTGAAGGTGAATCAACATGAAACTTAATTTTCACCAATATTCACTTACTAACTTTTCCAGTGAATTCCACTCCACCACTAAGAGAAATGACCCTTACCACAAAGATTGTACCCTGAAATACACCCACAATACACCCTTTACCATAATAGGTCCTCTCCTAGGTAGTGGATGGCATCTTCCAGGACAACCCTGCTGTAGAATCCCAAAGAGCATATATCGCCATAACACATATGAAAGGAAGGAAAATGCTCCACATAGTGTATTAAAGAAAAAAAAAAAAGCAAATCTTTGTTTATTGGATTAAAACATAACACTCAATAAAACAGTTGTAAATATACAGTGTATATATCTCCTTGTCGCTTGGTCCAGCCACGGTGGGCAGGATGACATCAATGCACTATCCTCCTCCTAATGCGTTTTGTCACGGATGACATAGTCAGGGGCTGGCCAATTGTGGAGGATTGCAGTCTTGTCCCTGCATTGATTTCTGTAGGACAACCACTTTTAAGCAGACAAACATCAATCCTGGGATTCATCTGGTAGTGAACTGTCTGTTTGACTTTGCACTAATAGAGTTCTGACACTTTAAAAATCCTTTCTCAATACTTTCAAACAATTCAACAATTCTTCTGCAATTTTTTAAAATCTCTTTTGATTGAACTATATTGCACTTCAACAGAATTTAGCCAGTTAAATATTTCACAACTAAATTCATGGGAACGTATTAATTCCTAAATGGATCATCCAACTCCAGTTACTTTCTTTTTTTCAGGATATTACCATCCTAGACGCTCAGATACCATCTGCCTAAATAACATTGATTGTTTTTATAAAGATAGGGCAATATAAAATGTTTTTGTTTAATAGATAAATAAATATTATAATATATATATATTAAATAAATATTTTTTTTTTTTATGATGTAGATGAATCTTAGCTAAAAGTTTACAAGTCATTAATAAATAAACCTAGATAATATTAGGGTTCACAATTGTTTCTGTTAAGTGAATCACATCAGGGCTTTTACTTTCATTATATATTTTTTTCTTTATCTTTTACTATGTAATAGGAACATCTTTGTACAGCCCCATCAAAATCAATAGTTATCATACTAAAAATAAGTAGTAGTATTTCCTGTACTGTTTAATGTGATAATATATATTTTCTAAAATTAGTAAAGTTCCATTGATTTTGTTTTGTTTTTTCATTTTAATTATAGCCATAGAATTAAGACATCCTCATATTTATTAGCATAGCTTCCTGCTAACATGTTGCTTATAGGTTGAAAGAAGATTATTCATTCAGAATGCTGGATTGTTCTCTATTCTTCAGTAGAAAGGCCCTACAGTTTGCTTTCTTTTTTGCGCAAGCAATCACTAAAGCGACAGTACAACAGTATTTAGGCAGTGTATGTGTCTGAAAAAGGACATGTTTTCAATCTTGTAATGCAATTGTACAGTGTGTCAATTTAATTTATATACTGTATATAAAGCTTTCTTATGCACTCTATGTACTGAAAGGTGTTTGAACTCACATTAATGGGTGAGAGATTAGGGCAATAAAGGCACTCCTTAGAGGCATATGATGGTACCATCTATTTGTCTGACAAGTTGATAATGGAGAAAGAGGTGTGTGTGCTGTAGAAAAGATAATGCACTTATGCTCTTTTTTTCTTGTAATACTGAACAATCCTGGGTTTACAATTTCCGTAGGGCATTTCGTGTTCTCGTGTTTTACCTTCAGTGCAATCTTTTAGCAGATGCATTTGCAGTTGCAAGTGAGCTAATGTATTAATTCTTAGAGAGAATATAGGATTCCTATATTGCTATGTTGACACTTTTAGCAGAGGGACCAATTTCAACTATATTTAAAGGCAGATATTATCTTTTTTTAGTTTCTATCCAATAATTATAAATTCCCTTGACTTTAGTTTAGAAGTGAATGATATATGTATAAATTTAGAAATCTTTAATAGAAGGAGTTTCCACTATTTTAGTGTTATTGCATCTGCATCTTAAACTTGTAGGTTTGTTAGGTTTAAGTTCACTTTTTTTCAACAATTTACAGTGCATCTGATGTATTACATTTTTCCTTTATTGTATTTCACTTGGTTGTCTTAGCGGAAAGGCAACTTTGCTAGCCAATTGGTAGCCACAAACCGCTAGAGAAAAATAAAAAGGAAAGGTAATATTGTTTTTTATTCACACAATGCGGAATGTTGTCATAGCTACATTTATTGAAGATAGAGGCCAAGAAAAGTAAGATAAGTAGGGACTCAATAACACTTTTGCCGCGTACACACGGTCGGACTTTTCGTCTACAAAAGTCCGACAGCCTGTCCGACAGACTTCCGGCGGACTTCCGGTGGACTTTCGGCGGACTTGCAGCAGACTTTCTAACGAACGGACTTGCCTACACACGACCACACAAAAGTCCGACGGATTCGTACGTGATGACGTACACCGGACTAAAATAAGGAAGTTCATAGCCAGTAGCCAATAGCTGCCCTAGCATGGGTTTTTGTCCGTCGGACTAGCACACAGACGAGCGGATTTCGGGGTCCGTCGTAGTTACGACGTAAAGATTTGAAGCATGTTTCAAATCTAAAGTCCGTCGGATTTGAGGCTGAAAAAGTCTGCTGAAAGTCCGGAGAAGCCCACACACGATCGGATTACCAGCCAGCTTTAGTCCGTCGGCGTCCGTTGGACTTTTGTAGATGAAAAGTCCGACCGTGTGTACGCGGCATTAAACCTATAGTGTGTACCGGGCTTTAGGCCGGCCATGCATCAATAATTTTTTTTTTAATTCAGCCAGCAGAACGAAAAAAAACCCTCATCCGCACATTCCTGGTGGATGGGGGAAATCACTCCCTCTGTGTTATTTTTTTCTGATGGAGGGGAAGGAAGGTCAGAAGGATTAAGCACGGGAGTGTGAAACGCGTCTGCTGACCCTCCGTGGGTTGAGTGTGTGTGGCATGTCTCTCATTTTTAATTTTGCATAAGAATGGGAGCTGTTTTTATTCTCTGGAAGTGCCACCATCTCTTTCTTTTCTATCTGCAAATGGGGTTTGTGGACACAGGCAGGCACCCAGGATTTTTTGGCAGCTGGCGATCCCACAGGAAAGCCTTTGGAGCAGTGCTCATCCCATTTGCCTTTCCAAGGAAGGTCAGAACATATTGATCAGTGTTCCTGGCTATAGCTGGCGGGACTGATCGTTAAGGAAAAACCCGACAGGCTGGTTGTACGGTAGTCCACCAGTAGATGGACTTCTGTACAACCAGCCTGTCCACCTGGTCTGGCACACCCCTTCTCTTCCTCACGAATACAAGTCTGTTATAGGACACTTGTGATGAGAGATGTGGTCATTGCTCATCTATGCTAGGATAGAACGCTGGAGTGGGAGAACAAGAAGCACATTTACACTAAGTTGACAAATGTATTTTAAGCCATTTTAAACAACTATGAGTGAAATATAAAAATATATGGCAGTCCATTCATCTGGTCTTCAAACGTAGATAGTAAAACTAATATTTCTTTAGTATTATTTTCTTTTTTCAATATTCACTTGTTTAAATCAAATGTCAACGAAACAATTTTGCTAGTGGTGCCTGAATGTACCTTCTGCTTCCTTTTATCTCCCCTACAGCCTTAAAAACCCAAGCACTCTGTTTGAATTGAATCTTAACTTCCGATCTGAAGATGAGCTTTGACCGAATCACTACATATAATGCTATTGGTCAGTAATACCATCCCTTACATTGAGGGGCTGGGGAAAGCAGTGGGTCGGACCTCTGACTTTGCTGTTGGAGATATTTGCGCATATTTAGCGTTTAGTTTCTGGACATTTTCTGGTTAAACAAAAGATTACCATTTGAGCTTGGATACTGAATTCAGTTTATTACAATAGTGCTAATAATGTGTGAATAAATACAGCCCATAGGTCAAGCGTAGTGATCTTTGAATGCTGTATGAACTATGTACTAGCCTACCCTCTCTATAAATGTTGTAGCTTCTTCAGTGACTCTTTATAGTTTACGTGAACTTACTGCAGGAGCCTTCAAACATCAATAGCTCTGTTAGATTTGGAAAAAAATCAGAGGGCTCTAGCTGAAATGCTTAACATCGCAAAGCCAGCCTAGACACCAGTGGAAAAACAAAGCAAGTGGGATTAGGTGATAATAAGGTGGGAAGAATGTATAAAAGTGATTTGTAACATATGTTGGTAAGAGTGAACGCAAATTAAAGAGTGTCTAGGGCACACCTAATTAAAAAATAAGATTTAGAAAAGTCTTGTTAAGCAAGTTTAAGCTGTCCACTGTGCCGCCCCTTTCTCAGCTGGGGCTTTATCAAAGTGTCGTTCCTGCTGTTAGGCATGGCGACCTTGCAGTCAGTGATTTACAAACTGTTTTACAAACATTTCCTCACTTTGTACGGTTTGATATATCCTTCAGCCTAAGCTCAGGGGGCTTATTCCTCTCAAGACTATCCGAGACCAGCATTACAATTGCTAAGAGCTTCTCTGGAAACATTCACAGAGGCTTGGAAAAAAAAAGAGAACCTTTCTCCCTCTCCCAGTGTTTTATTTTTATGTCAACACTCTGCAAAGTTTATTTGTACAGATATGAAATTCCGATGCAAGGTATTGCACCACATCCAAATGAAAATGGGCGCCTTGGCTAAAAATATTTCGAAGGGTCGTGTGAACAAGATGTGGACTGTGAAGAAGCAAAATATTTCTCTGTGCCACTTTGCAGGACCTTTACATTTGGTTTGTTAGTTTTTTAGGAGTCTGGATTTTCCCAACTGCTGTTTCCCACGTCAGGGCATATCATAAAGCATGAAGCAAGATGCTGCTGAGAAAATTAACTTTTTTTTCAAGATAATGACCTGCATCAAGCAATTTTTAAATAAATGTGTTTTAAAGGAAGTGGTGTACAACAGCTGCATGAAAGCTACACCTAGTGCATGCCTGTTAATGTGAATGAATCTGCAAAGAATGATTGATTAATTATCATATTATTATTTATACAAGTATACTTGTACTTCTAATACCCTGCATCTGAAATTGTGAGGAAAGAGCCATTACATAGCAACCAAATTATTTAGGTATATATAAAGCCAAAACATTTTTCATTTTGAGTGGAGAAGGGAATGGGCAGAAGAACCCCTGTCAAGTTTTTGGCATCTCTGTCTCATTGGGATAATTTCCCCTAACCATCCGTCTTACAGACACAACAGGAAATCTCTGTCCAAACTGAGGACAATCACCTCTTAGCCATTTGTCACTGGAAGAAGTGTCCCCATTATAAGATTTGCAGGCTACCCTTTTTCTGGTGACAACTCAAACTTTTGATTTCTCCTTACTTTCAGTCCCAGTGGCAGTGGTTTCCAGGGCAAAAAAAGGATAACTATATCTACTAGACAGCACTGAAAGCCCCACAGGGGTTCCAAACCTTAAACATGCTATCCAGAAAAAAATTTTTTGTTCTTAGATACACTTTAATTTTCTTCTCTTGTGCTGCACTGGAGACATGAAATGTAAGTTAAGGTTACTATAGACAATAGCAGATGCTTTTCCTTCAAGTACTAATCAGCTCAGTTTGTGTGTGTTGGAATATTACAATGAATTATTTCAAATGGCTCTAAGCCACATCCATTGCTGCCAAATGTTCTGAATCCTATGGGACAGTCCAGGGTCTTTTGTACTCTGTCCCACAATATCCTGTACATTACAACATGTCATCAGGGTGCTGATTCCACCTGACACTGCATATTATCCTGGCCCTTTGGGCCAGTGGAATCTGCCCAACAGTGGCAGCATAGTCCCAGCCACAGAAAAGAAGAAAGGCAGAGCAACCATGCAGGAATGTGTTTGAGTAAATTCTGAACACCATTGTAACCATAAGACTGTTTTTGGTCCTGCTCACGCCAACAGTTTGACTTATACTTGCTCCCACTGACACTAACGTTATACAGATTATTTTACAGTCATTGTCCCAATGATGGAGCTTGATGATGTTTATTTTACTGCCCCTGAGTTTATTCAACTCCCAGTAACACCAACAATGGGGTTTATTTCACTTCCGCTGACGACAACGATAGGATTTTTTTTGTTCCCACTGACACCATTAGTAAGGCTTCTTTTATGCCCATTGACACCAACAATGGAGTTTATTTTACCTTTACTGACACCAGCAATAGGATTTTATTTGCTCCCACTGTCACCATTAGTAAGGCTTCTTTTATGCCCACTGACACTAAAGTAGAAATTTTATTTTTACTCCCATTGCACCACCATTGAGACATATTTTACTTCCAATGACAACGCAGTGGGGTTTTGATTTACATAAATGATGGAATCTAATTTACTCTCACTGACACCAAAAGTAAGTATTTTTCTCTCCATTTTTTCTGCTTTCCCACAGGCCCCTCAGTAGAGATGCCACACTAGAAGCTACATTTCATAAAGTAACACCAAAATTATTGGCCACACTCACTTTTTGCCCACACTATTTTGTCCTCAGTGGGTGGCAATTTTTTTCTCCCTGATTCTTCAAGGTATCCTTCCTAAATATTTTGCCAAATGTTGGCAAATATGGCCACATCTATTATAAACCAATGAAATCTTCAAAGTGCAATTATGCTTTTGCTAAGTATATTGCATTTGTAATAACCCCTGCAGCCTATGAAAAAATTACAATATGTTTGGTTACCTTTACTAAAAATCAGTCCTGTTTCTAGCACTATTGCCAGGCTCAGTGTTAATACTTTGCTGTAAACTGTCTGTTTCTGGCCACCACTGGAAGGTAGGATATCTACAGTGCAATAATCAAGGAGTAGCTTTTTCATAGCACAGTAGGATGTACTCAGTGCTAGGAGGCTGCAGGCAGTAACTCTGCAGAGATAGGCAGCCCGCAACTCGAATCATCCACATGCAATAATCTTTATTAAGATTATATATATAAGATTATCGCATGTGGATGATTCGAGTTACTCTTTGCTATTGCTACAGCTTGAATGAATGGAAGATACTCTAGGCTTGTGCACTGAAATCTCACCTCCTTTGTGGGAATCCCAGTAAGTATTGCCTTCTTTTTGTTAGTAATTCTGCAGACAGGAATTATTTTCCCTAGGCCTCTTTCACACGGACGATCCGTTCAGGTCCACCTGTCAGTTTTTTAGGCGAACCTGAACGGACGCTCCATAGACCGCTGACATGTCCGCTGATATCCAACCCGCTATGATCCGAAAAAGTGTGACGGAGGAAAAACCTACTTTTCCATCTGTCTGCAGATCGGATCGGGTGATGACGGACTCTACGATCCGTCTTCATCCGATCCCTCATAGGGGAGAGCGGCACTCTGACAGGTCCTTCCCTGCACAGTGTGCAGAGACGGACCTGTCATCTGCCTGCACAGTGGGGATTGACGGAGCGATCCCCCACTGAGCAGAACGGGCTCCGTGCACGGACACGTCCGTGTGAAGGAGCCCTTAAAGTGGAGTTCCACCCACTTTTACAACTCTTCAGCATCCCTCACTAAACTGTGCACTGTAAACAAATTGGATATTTTTTTATTTTTTTTCTCAGCACCTACTGTATATCTGCTGTATTCATTTTTCACTTCCTCCTCCCTGGCCGCGGCCCATCGCACCATTTCCTGTTTGCAATGCCTTCTGGGAAGGGGCAGCAACTTCCTCTGAAACTGCCGTTGCTATGGAAACCTGACCTGAAACCTATTACACTGCTTGTGCTGCACTGAGCATGTGCGAGATCTGCAAGGATGAGATCCAGGAAGAAATACAGTCTGGCTTCAGATGCCCACACTTAATAACAAACTACTGCTATAAACTAACAAAACAGACCTTAGTTTACAGACTAACTTTACTAGAATACATTAAGCTTGTGTACTATAGGGGTATTTTTATTCAAAAAGTAGAATTTCGGCCGGAACACCACTTTAAGGTGTTTAGTCACTTATTTGTCTTTTTAAAGGATGTTGACGGGAGTAACTACTTTCTAAAGTTCATGAACATGGTACAAAGTACAATTTTCAAGAAAGCAGAGATTTAAACGAATCCAAGAACTAATTCGAATGGTAATCTTTCAGCAAATTTGAATGGGTGATGTTAGAAAGGAACCTTTTATTCATATTATTGAAATTATGTTCATTGTGGCATTATCTGTACCCAATGTCCAGGCCCTTTTCCGGGTAATTCCTGTGGGATACCAGGAAATCAAATCATTTTTTTTAGTAGAAAAGCAAAAGATATTGTTTTCTTAAATACATAACAGATATCAGGCTTTTCTAAACTGTGAAAATATGTTTGTTTAATGTGCTGATGACAGCTCTGCTCCAATGTGGGCATGCAGTTTATTTATCTAAGCATGTAGATATATGTGTTTGTTTTTATAAATTAAAGTGTCATCATAAAAAGTGTTAATATTGCACTTTGTATTTCACTGTGTTCTGTGTGTAGTGAATTTTTGTACATTCCTCCTTAAAGTGTTTCATTCTGTTAAGGGAACCATTATTTTCATTTGTTGATTGACCTCACTGGTAGATCTTCTGATATGGAGAGGAAAAGTAGAAAATTCATCATGAACTTTTACTTCTGTCTTTGATTTAAAGTTCTTCTAAACACATTGGGGTCGATTTGCTAAAACGGTAGTCAATCAGCTTCTATCTTCAGCTTGTTCAATTAAGCTTTGACAATAAAACCTGGAAGCTGATTGGTTTTTATGCACAGCTGCCCCAGATTTTGCACTCTCCAGTTTTAGTAAATTAACCACAATATCTCTCCTCTTTATGTGACCCAGCTCTTTCCCAAATAGGAAATACAGAGGAAAAATACATCATTAATATCAATCAAATGTTTTTAATTGTCATAGAAATAAGTATATAAACTCTATTGTTTGTATGTGCTTGAAATTACAGGGAGGTGACACCTCCATCAATCAACATGTAATATCACTTCCCTATTGTGTTTAGTTTTTTTAGTGGGCATGGAGGAAGAGGGAGGGAGTGGGACTGTCATTTTATCACTGTGTATTCACCCACATGTGTCACTCTATAGTCATGTGTGCTGCACAGATAAGAAAAAGGAGGAAATTAACAACTAAGAAAAAAAAACGCAACATGCTTAGTGGCAATGGCTGGTCTACACAATCTCATGCTGCAGCGGTGGGGGGGGGGGCACAGACAAGGTGGTAAGGACAGTGAACAGCAGGATCAACCAGGTTCATTGCAGAATACAGAAAACAAATCCCATAGTGACTGAGTGAGTATGAACAGCATGTCATATAGCATGTACTGACAGATTTTAATGATGTGGGTTTAATGTCACTTTAACTCTTTCAGATCCGTGCTATAGCCGAATGACGGCTACAGCGTGGATCTACTTTGCCGGGAGTACGTCAATAGACATCCTTCTCTTTGCACGCTCCCTGCGCTGTGATCACCGAGTCAATGAGACTCGGGTGATCACAGACCGGAGTAAGAAGCCGATCCTGGCCCCCTACCACGTGATCAGCTGTCGGCCAATGGCAACTGATCACGTGATGGCACTAATTGCTGGCACTTGTGCACTGATCGATCAGTTCACAAGTGCCAGCAATTTGTGCCACCTATCAATGCCCATGAGTACCACCTATCAATGCCCACCAGTGGTGCCAATCAGTGCCACCTAGCAGTGCTGCCTATCAGTGTCACCTACCAGTGCCAATCACTGCCACCTATCAGTGCCCATCAGTGCCACCTATCAATGACCTTCAGTGCCACACTTAAGTGCCACCTATCAGTGCCACCTCATCAGTGCCCACCAGTGCTGCCTATTAGTGCCCATCAGTGCAGCCTATTGGTGCCTATCAGTGCAGCATTATCAGCGTACATCAATGAGGGAGAAAAATTACCTGCTTGCAAAATTTATTAACAAAATATAAAACGATTTTGTATTTTTTTTTTATTTTTACATTTCGGTCTTTTTTAATTTTTTTAACAAAAATAAAAAACCCAGAGGTGATCAAATACCACCAAAAGAAAACTCCTATTTGTGGGGAAAAAATGATAAAAATTTCATTTGGGTACAAATGTCGTTCAAAGAATGACAGCGCTAAAAGCTGAACATTGGTCTGGGCAGGAGGGGGGTTTAGGTGCCCAGTAAGCAAGTGGTTAAATCAGGGGTCTTCAAACTATGGCTCGCAAGCCACACCCAGGATCTTTGCAACCACAGTTTGTTTTTTCAGTTATAGGTGGAGGTGGGTTGGATTACTAGCTGGCTTCCTATATCTCTGGTAATATTTGGTAATAAATGTAATAAATCCTAGCCAATTATATATGCAAGGAAATGGCAGAATCTGGTAGAGAATTCCCTTCATGTCCTGTCTTAAAGACTCAAAATGAGTTTAGAGGAAACCTCTGCAGAGTGAGGGTGGATTTTTTTTCTCAATGAGTAGAGAGGGTGAACCTCAACAGAGGGGAAACAGATAGCAATATTACTTGTCACAGGATCTAACACTTTGCTACTTGATTCAAAATTAAAGTTAAAAAAAAGTTGTGTTTTTTTCATACACTTTATCTATAGTGCCTACACAACAGTGAAATATAGGTTTGGGGTTGAGTTGGGGTAGTTCTAAAACACCCCAGTAAACACAAGAGTTGGCTGCAAATAGAACAAAGCATTTTCTGATCTAGAATTTATTATTAGATACCCTGACTGTCTCTTGATAAATCATAAATATATTTTCCAAATAGTTAAACAATTTTCTATGAGGAGACCCAATCCTTCCTTCTTATGCAGGATGAGATATTACACAGCATAGTCCATTGGCCAAGTATTACTGTGGGGCCTAGATGTGGAGCAGACTGATATCTTCCTGCCTATCACCCTGATACCTGCTCATCTATACAGTGGGTACCCTTACTTTTTAAATACCTATGGTGTCACCCTACAGAACTTGTGACTAAAGCCTTACAGATGTAAAAGCAGCTAATGTGTTTCATTACATTGCCATAAAAATCAGCAATACATTATCTGTTCTGGGAGGACCTGTCTTTTAACCTACACTTATTATATGTTTCATTATATCTTTAAACTATAAATGTTGTACCATACTTTTTGTTTATACTGTTATTTTTATATTGTGACATTATTTAATTAAGGTTCAACATGGATTACTGGCAGGGGTCTTATAAAAGGAATTGTTTTAGTTTCTTTGTTATACATGCTGAAATTGGTCTATGTCACCACTGTTCACTGCTTCTTCTCTTTGAAAATGACTTTTTATTAAAATGATTATCCAAAGTAATTAGGTTGGTTGACTATGTGACTGCTCTTGTGTGACTGCCTTTCACAAAGGCCAGTAAGTCAAAAGATCAATATGTCATCATTATAGACCAAGAAATTATAGCATTCAGTAGAAACCCACCAACATCCCGGTATGGAGCTGTGAAGAAAGCAGTGATATTGTAAAATAGAGAAGAGTCTTGTCCATGGCTCAAGAAATGTCAAAGGCAGTGTTAAATGTATTTTTAAAAAGTGTTTTGTATGGTTTCTACCCATTCTTTAAAATGGTTTGAAGGCTTGAGGGTCCATTGTCGTTTGAGTAATTTTTAAGGCCTTTCTCTGTGCTAAGTGACCAAAAGGCGACATAGAAAACTGAGCTATCATTGTTCTTGCTCAACACTGTAACATCTGATTTGAAATGGGGACCTCAGGGCAGTCTTTTTAATGGACTGTTTTTATTTTCTGGCAGCATTTTAATCACTTCTGTGTTCAAAATGGCTGACCAGAATAATGGTCCTCTGTGCTTCTGAGCGGATCACACACTGAAGGTCATTTCACTGAATTCAGCCATAGATTTCTGTGATGTTCCTGATATAACTTTTCATAGTTTCTCGAGCTAATGGTAGGGACTGCGTCTTATCCCAGGCCAGTTTTCCAAGTGGAAACAAGTTCACAGAACATCTTTCATGGACATATTCATGTAAAATGTTATGCTTTATACGTTCATTCAGCGCTAAAACTATTCATTTTTTCAGAGTGGATTTTCAGTAAGTACTGCATAAGTTCATATTGTTAGGCTCCTATGCAGAAATTTTTGTCAACTTTCTGAACACAATAAATGCAGTTCTGTTTATTTTATTCCATACTATTTTTTTCACATATTAAGAGTATATTTGCTTTTAGTTGTCTATTTGTTTTATGTTATTTCACTTATGGTATCTTTGTCAACATATTAAAGAAGAATATGTGTTGTGTTAATAAAAGCTAAATTCAAAAGTTTGCACCCAAGCTTCTGTGCCAGAAACGAATGATTCACCCTTTATGTGCAAATATTTCCCTACTAAGCCATACCATCTCATATATCCCTTAAATTACCACATGCTCTCATTTCATTTACATTCCTAGCAGCAAAGAATTCTGTAGGGATGCCTTGGCAGTTATTGCTTGCAAATTTTGGTCTTGTCAATAAACAATTGTCATTGATTATGGTCAGTGAAAAATTAACCAGTGTCCTGCATTATAAACAGATTTGAGAATTTGAAAAGATATGCTTGTTGTTCCCTTTTGTTCCCATTACATGTTTGTCTTTTTTATCACTAGGTGATGTAGAAGTTAACAAAAATGTATGTATACGATATACAGAACTTTTGTAGGTACGTTTTATTTATGGTCTCTCAAGCCCTCACGGTCTTATTTAGAAGGCATGCTTTTACCCAGATTATAATACTATATGTACCATTTCTCACCTTCCATTTTTGTAAAACTTTTCAAAAAACGTTTGAAAAAAAAAAGCATTAACTTCTGTGATAATAAGCTCATTATGCGTCGTTTGTTTAGTTTAATTGATAATTGTGCTTTTGCTACGGTTTTTAAATATATCAAGCATTATAAGTCAACTATTTTGTTTGTGCAGAGTACAAGCCTGCCTTTGCTCAAATAATGTCTGTATCTCCATCTTGAGCCTTAATATATTTTTAGCACTAAACACAGCAATCTATGAATAACTTTTTTGAAGACTACACTTGGTGGGAAAGTACTTTGCCAAAACAGGAGCACAGCAAGAGGTTAATAAAGTCTTCAGCTTCTCATCCAGCTTTTCATTCACACAGAAATGTTGATGTGTGGGTGTCGACACAATGTGGGAAACTGTTTTCATTGAACAATCAGAATATTTTTTATGGAAGTGAAGAGTTACAAATAATCGTTTCTGTAATGAACAAAAATGGAATAAGATAGCCTTTCTCTGCTCTGACTAAGGCACTATTGTTGTCATCCATTTACTTGGCTGTACTAGAAATATTCCAAACTTGACAAATTTGTATCCTAAGCCTTTGTTCCTCCAACACATGCATTATAGTTTATATAACTAAACCCACGTAACTCTTTCACTCCCAGAGGTTTGTTCAAAAAGTACTTCAATGGATGCTTTCTTTTCATCCACCATGAATATAAGTATATTCACAAAAGTTCTGTGTTCAGTTATGCAGATGAGCCTTTTAAACACTGCACCGTTTTATTGTTGAAATTATATTCAAAATATACAATCTTAATTTTTCACAGGGATTTCTGATTCCCAAGACTATGCTGCTAGCTGACATGGCAAGGGAATATCAAACTGTAATCATATAACATTTTCAACAAATACAGTAGTTAAAATCAAAAATCAAATCAAAACTTTCAGTGTGGTATTACCACTACAAGCAGCGTTATTCCTTCCATGATGGCAACCTTGCCAGTACTGATCCCTTTTGGGCACTACTTATCCCCTTTTCTATGCTCATCTTATGTGTCTGTTCAGATGAGAGTTTCAGAACTAGGTCAACATAGATTACAGGAAGTTATAAAGATTTCCTCACTATATAATTATTATGTTTTTAGGGAACTTTAAAGAGGAACTCTGGCTTTTCCTCCCCAAAACAACAGATGCATTGTGCATGTAAATGAATCACAACCCCACTGTCAGTTTGTGTGTAACTTACCTCCTTTAGCTGTATACAGCAGGTTTCTGTGTCTCAGATGTCACTCTTCCTCCTGACTGAATTTCAAAGTTCCCTGACTTCCTGTTTCCTTATTCCAGTCCTGATACTACATGTCCCATGATCTTTTGAGCCTCTGTAGCTTCAGGGCAGGCTATGGGAGTCATTTTTTTCAGTTCTCAGAGTTGATGTGGGTGGGTCCTAGGGTTAATGCAGGTGTTTCTGGGCCTTCATGTGGGTGCTGAAACTTGTAAATATGTCATATCTCCTCCTGTGTCATTCCTGCCTTGCAGCATGCCAAATAATGGCTTACTGCAAGACTACAGATGAAGGGCTATAGGAGGTTATGAAGATGTTTCCTTCATATGTAAATTAATTACTTCACAGAGAGCAGGGCTCTGGGAGGGTGGGATCTGAGTGGCAGGACTCTCCCTGTTCACACTGGTCAGTAGAGATGAGCCCGATGTTCGAGTCCAACATAAGTTGAACTCGAACATTGGGTGTTCGCCTGTTCCCTGAACAGCGAACATTATGCGGTGTTCGCAGCAAATTCGAAAAGCCGCGGAACACTGTTAAAGTCTATGGGACACTAACATGAAAATCCAAAAGTGCTAATTTTAAAGGTTTATATGCAAGTTATTGCCATAAAAAGTGTTTGGGAAACTGGGTCCTGCCCCTGGGGACAATGCAAAAAAAGTTTTCAAAACGGTAATTTTTTCAGGAGCAGTAATTTTAATAATGCTTAAAGTGAAGCAATAAGAATGAAATATTCCTTTAAATATCGTGTCTGGGGGTTGTCCTTAGTATGCCTGTAAAGTAGCGCATCTTTCCCGTGTTTGACATTTCTAATGGAAATAAAGTCATTTAAAACTGATTGCGGCTGTAATGTATTGTCGGGTCCCGGCAATATAGATAAAAATCATTGAAAAAATATGGCATGGGTTCCCCATCCCAGTCCATTACCAGGCTCTTTGGGTCTGGTATGAATATTAAGGGGAACCCTGCACCTAAATTAAAAAAAAAATGCTTTGGGGTCCCCCCAAAATCCACACTAGGCCTTTCAGGTCTGGTATAGATATTAAGGGGAACCCTGCGACAATTTTTTTTTGTTAAAAATGGTGTAGGGGTCCCCCCAAAATCCAGACCAGGCCCCTCAAGTCTGGTATGGATTTTAAGGGGAACCCTGTGCCAAAATTTAAAAAAAAATGATGTAGGGGTCCCCCCACAATCCGTACCAGACCCTTATTCGAGCACACAACCTGGCAGGCCACAGGAAAAGAGGAGGGGTGATGAAAGAGCACCCTTCCTCCTGAACCAAACCAGGCCACAGGCCCTCAACATGGGGAGGATGTTTTGGGGTCCCCCCCAAAACATCTTGTCCCCATGTTGGTGGGCACAAGGGCCTCATCCCCACAACCCTTGCCCGAGGGTTGTGAGAGTCTGCGGGCGGGGGGCTTATCGGAATCTGGAAGCCCCCTTTAACAAGGGGACCCCCAGATCCCGGCCCCCCTATGTGAATGGGTATCGGGTACATTGTACCCCTACCAATTCACCAAAAAAAGTGTCAAAAATAGTAAAAATGACAGGAGACACTTTGGGACAGCGCTCGACGGACCGAAAAAAGAAAAAAAAACCTTCAACAACTCTGCCTCCATGGGAGGCTCCTGCCGACTGACGCTTCTTCCCGATGACAGCTGTTATATAGCTGAGGGCGGGGCCACCCGGTGACGTAAACGGGGTCCCCGCCTTCCTCTGATGTCACGTGGTGTCAGAGGAGTGCGGTGTCACCTGTTTACATCACTGGGTGGCCTCGCCCTCAGCTATATAACAGCTGTCATTGGGAAGAAGCGTCAGTCGGCGGGAGCCTCCAATGGAGGCGGGGTTGGGTTTTTTCTCTTTTCGGTCCGTTGGGCGCTGTCATCAAAGATGGATTTACATCGCGGGACATTTTTATTTATTTATTTTTTTTTATTTTTTAATAAAGGCCCTTATCCAAATAAACATGGGGACAAGATGTTTTGGGGGACCCCAAAACATCCTCCCCATGTTGAAGGCATGTGGCCTGGTACAGTTCAAGAGGGGGGCGCTCTCTTGCCCCCTCTTTTCCTGTGGCCTGCCATGTTGCGTGCTCAGATAAGGGTCTGGAATAGATTTTGGGGGGACCCCTACGCCATTTTTTTAAAATTTGGCGCAGGGTTCCCCTTAAAATCCATACCAGACCTAAAGGTCCTGGTATGGATTTTGGGGGGACCCCACGTATTTTTATTTTCTTTAATTTGGGTGCGGGGTTCAAACTTAATATTCATACCAGACCTAAAGGGCCTGGTAATGGACTGGGGGGGGGGGAGAAACCCATGCCGTTTTTTTTCAATTAATTTTTTCTATGTTGTCGGAAACCAACAATACTTTACAGCCACGATCAGTTTTAAATGACTTTTTTTTTTCCTTTAGAAATGTCATTTTGCTGTGGCACTGTTCTAAACACGGGGAAAATGCACTACTTTACAGGCATACTAAGGATACCCCCCAGGCATGATATTTAAAGGAATATTTCATTTTTATTGTTTTACTTTAAACATTATTAAAATCACTGCTCCTGAAAAACTTTTTTTGCATTGATACATGTCCCCTGGGGCAGGTGCCGGGTCCCCAAACACATTTTATGGCAATAACTTGCATATAAGCCTTTAAAATTAGCACTTTTGATTTTTCATGTTCGTGTCCCATGGACTTTAACGGTGTTCGCGTGTTTGTACAAATTTTTTGCCAGTTCGCATGTTCTGGTGCGAACTGAACCGGGGGGTGTTCGGCTCATCCCTACTGGTCAGCATATTTTACTGGGCAGGACTGAATAACAACTGTTATCCATTCAATACTGCCCAGCAGCAGCACAGCGGGACTTGGGAAATTTGGACTTTTCCTGTAGATGTGACTGGGCAGGATTGAATACTAATTAGGATGTATTCAATCCCACCCACTATCAGAGCTGTGAAGGAAGTTACATCATTTGCAGAGTCTGAAAGACTACATGGGAAGTTTTACAGACTCTAGCTGCTCCAGGAAGGGGTTGTGGAAGGTACAGAGTCTATCAGCACGATATACAGAGTATCACATGGTACAAAGCCACAACTAAACCCAGAATATCAGGGGATCCGCAGACAACAGAGCAGCATGGTACAGAGGTATGATTTATGCTGGGACTGATCATTCTATTCAGTTCTGTGAAAAGAAAGTTGGAATTCAGCTTTAAGGTGGCCCTATACTGAAAAAAAGAATATAGAAAAAAAGCAAGCAGTTTGTAAAAAAATATTATAATGTTAAAGAAAAATGTCCTGCACCTGTAAGCATAGGGTCCTTCGGGGAGGTCTGTTACCTTAAAATATCAGTCATGTCATCTTTACTGAAGGGGCATTGGAGAATTATATTTAAGCTATGCCATCCTATTAGCAGGTCAATGATCATATCATTTGACAGGGCCACCTGACCAATGCTTTGGACCATTATTTTCCTGACACATAAGCGGAATCTTTTGATCACTGTGGCAGCTTGGTACTAATTGTTAATGTATGGAAAAATATTTTTAAATAAAATGTATGGTTGTTTAAGCTTTAAAATATGTTCGAAAAACATAGAGAAATTTAGCATACATGATATTCAATAAAACATTTTCCTGCTATCCACTAGTTTATTAAGATTGGCTATCATGCTACCAAATATTTTACCACTGAGGATATTTGGCTACAATCCTTATCCTGCAGCTCTAGTTCTTGGGTTCAGATCTCTATTTGTACGTTCTGTTCATGTTTGCTTGTATTTCCTCTGGATGCTCCAATTTCCTTTCACAACCCAGAGGACAGGGACTGATGTGAATGGTTCTATGTACTTTGTAAGGCAGTGCTATATAAATATGGGAAATTTGTACTCTGTGAAACATTGCTTTATATGTCAGCACTTTCTAAATTTAGGATGTGAATGCAATCGTTTTAACTTTGACTTTAAATTGTGAATTTTCTAGCAGTAGCTGGAGTTTTACATCTTCTCCAGTAGCAGTATTTAACCGTTTCAGCCCCGGAAGATTTTACCCCCTTCCTGACCAGAGCACTTTTTGCGATTCGACACTGCGTCGCTTTAACTGACAATTGCACGGTCGTGTGATGTTGCATCCAAACAAAATTGACGCCCTTTTTTCCCACAAATAGAGCTTTCTTTTGGTGGTATTTAATCACCTCTGCGGGTTTTATTTTTTGCGCTATAAACAAAAAAAGAGCGCCAATTTTTTTAAAAAAAACAATATTTTTTACTTTTTGCTATAATAAATATCCCCCAAAAATATATAAAAAAAGTTTTTTTTCCTCAGTTTAGACTGATTATGTATTCTTCTACATATTTTTGGTAAAAAAATTGCAATAAGCATATATTGATCGGTTTGCGCAAAAGTTATAGCATCTACAAAATAGGGGATAGTTTTATGGCATTTTTATTATTGTTTTTTATTAGTAATGGCGGCGATCTGCGATTTTTATCATGACTGCGACATTATGGTGGACACATTAGACACTTTTGACACTATTTTGGGACCATTGTCATTTATACAGCGATCAGTGCTATGAAAATGCACTGATTACTGTATAAATGTCACTGGCAGGGAAGGGGTTAACCACTAGGTGGCGCTGCAGGGGTTAAGTCTGTCCTAGGGAGTGATTCTAACTGTGGGGGGGGTGGGCTACAACTCACATGACAGCGATCTCTGTCATGTCACAAGGCAGAACAGGGAAATGCCTTGTTTACATAGGCACGTCCCCGTTCTGCGGCTCCGTGACATGATCGCTGGGAGAATGGAGGACATCGAGTCTGCGGGTCCCGCGGGCACAGTCACACTGTACACGATGGGCACGCGCACGCCCACTAACCCCGCCAATTAAAGGGGATGTACAGGTACGCCCATTTGCCCACCGCTGCCATTGTGCCGACGTATATTGGTGTGCAGCGGTCGGCAAGTGGTTAAAGATAAGATACAGCTTGACTGTGGTAAAATAGAATATTCCCATTTTAGTGATAAGATTGCAGACTTACATTTATTGATTACTAATTGTTGTTTATAGGTCATATGCAATGTTGATGGGCATGCTTAGAAATGTGTCCATAGTAATTTCTTCTTGATCAGAATGTTTTTTTTAAATAAACAAGGAATTCCTTTTAGTTATCTGCTGGTTGATTCCAAGTTACCCCTGGCCTTTCTGCAATCTGTTCATATACTATAATTCATGGGTTTGTGTTGTATGCCCTTCAGTACATCAAAGTTCATTATATGCAGGGGCAAATAATAGTGTGCACTGCTGACATTTGTTTATGTGTGCTTTGTGTTGTGTATGCATCTATATATTACATGTATGATATCAAAGCACTTTATTTAATATTTTATTGACTGTCTGCTTGCCCTATCCTGACCTCTCCAAAATCCTAAGCTCCTCTTTCTCTTGAGATGCAATGTCAGTTCTGATTAAACAGCTGAGCGTGAATTCTCCCTCTATATTTCCTGTGAATAAACTTCATCCCAGCAGGCAGACACATTGTGGACATGTGCAGGTTATGTGAATCAAGGGAAAGATGAATGAATGGATTTAAGGTGACCCCTTACAAATGTTTCCTCCAAAAATAAAAATATGTATCTAGTGACTACAACAGGTATTTTCTCCCTAACTATAACTGATATTGAAAGCCAGAGCCAAGTCGTTTGTGGCATGCGTGCTAGAATCAGTGCTGATGAGAAATTACACAACTTTTTGCTTTTACTGCTTGGAAAACCTCAGTCAATAGGTTTTAGGCTGGATTCACACCTATGCAGTTTTAGTGCTTTTTGCATTTTGCAGATTTGCACTACAGTCCATTTGACATGGTTTCCTATGGAACACGTTCTGTAGTGCAAATCTGCAAAATGCAAAAAGCACTAAAACTGCATAGGTGTGAATCCAGCCTTAGAGAATCGTATGCTGCTGATGCTGTTTTAATTAGTCGATTTAGGTTTATACACTTGAAAGCTTAGTTAATTAGTAAGAAGTTTTGAATATTTTACACAAACACATTACAATCCTTCTATCTTCTGTTTCTGCTCGAGCAACAAAGTCAGCTCCGTTAAAGGAAAATGGTATTATCATGTAACCTAGTTGTAGTGCAATTGTAAGACCTAATTTCATTTGTATAGATAGGTGGATTGTTTTGTCTTTCACGTTTCCATAAAATCAAGTGATGGTAAAATAGCATGGCATTCTACTACTATGTGAGTACAGTTTACCAACTTACATGTTTAGACTTTTGTAGCTGTGCATTTCATTTCACCGCCTTAAAGTTTAACGTTTAACTTCATTTTTTAAAATTTGCTGCTTTGTCTTTTTTTTACAAAAAGCAAAAAAAAAAAAAAAGCTGTCCCCGCTGCGTTACTAACCTTATGCCTTCCCCTTTTCCCCACACTCCAAGCTCCAGCATTATCAAACCCACTTCCTGTGGGCAGAGGTTGTCATGGACCTGATGGGGGGCATTAACACACATCCTTGCCTCACAGTTCTTCCGGTCCGGTGAGACATTACATTACATGAGAGACAGTCCACCTGCATTGCTGAGGAATAAAAAGGATGTACTCATCAAACTAGCTTGAAGATTGTTGAATTGGGGATATGTATTATAAATGTATTTTTAAAAACAAAAGTGTCGGAGAAGGGAGCCAGGGGAATGGGGTGTTGACCGAGTTAAAAAAAAAAAAAAAAAACAGATCACCTTTCATCCATTTTACTCAAATACATACACACTGGATATTTTCCTCTTATTGCTGCTGTCATTCTTGTTGATTCGTTAATTCCAGGGCTGTCCCAGCCTACATTTTTGTCAGCAAAGATGGTTGCCTTAAACTGTAGTGCTGCCTGTATGTGTGTACATGCTTGTATATATACACATATACTAAGCCCAGTGGTTCTGAGCCTGTTAAAAGTGCTGACTTTGCATCACTGAACTGTGTTTCCTGGTAGCCGCTGCTCTTGTCATACAGGCAGGTGCACTGGCCGGCAGTGCTGTGTTTAGTAACGCTGAACCTACACTTTTAACACCCTCTGTGTCACTGAGGAGGCTTAGCTGCTGCATCTGCCTATGTGGCCACAGGTCCAGCATGGGACTCAGGAACGCTGAGCCTGTGGTTTTAACAGACTAAGAAAGAAGTTCAAAATGTCTGGTATGGACACTCCAGCCTCTGCTGTGCCTTCATGGGTTCCCAGTGCTTGCTTTTTTGCCAGCGTGTAGTTTTTAGGGACATTTTGCGAGTGTTAGTAGTCAGTTCAAACCATTTGCTGGACAAAAATCACGTTATGCATGGTTATGACAAGGAAAATTTGCCAAATTTAGAAATTAAAGAAAACTATTAGGCAGAACCTAGACCTGAAGACCTCTCATCTTCTAATTGATCAGAGAAGAGAGGTCTACTAAACTGTACTGAACTTTTCACTTTGAAACAGGTAATTTTTCTGATATAACAGTGAAATGATCATTAAAATTTCTGGCATGTTGCCAGTACAGTTTTATTAACTGCACACTATAGTTTGCCATCTGTCCATAAAACTCAACATTACTGCTCTTCAGCCAGTGGCTTTGTAGCCTCATTTGGCTCTTAGCCTAATATGATATGTTAGTTTTGACCCTTCAAATCTATTCCACAAGTGCTCAGTACCTGACAGAAAGATTATCAATGAAAGTTCAGATTTATGCATGTCAGAGTATATCTAGTAATGTTTTATAACTTATCAAAACCATATCTTCAGTTCTAATGAGTGTCAGGAAAATACCCCGGCACCATGGAAAGGCAGATATTATTGTCCAAGAAAAAGATGGGAGTTGTGAAAATTGTGCAACCACTCTCTTCTACTTACCGAATCTAGTTACCGAATCTCATCTTTGGTGTCAGGAAGGCTTCATAGGTGTTCATCTTTCGTTGGCTGAAGGTTTGAATTTTCAAAATTCTGGGTAATAAAAGTTAAAACGGCCTTATACAGTATGTGGAAGACAGATGCTGTCCAAGGCCCCCACCAGAACTCTGCAGCATTTAACACTTCCAAAAAAGCATGAATAAACATAGGTTGCCTAATTGGGCAGAATACTTGTTATCTTTACTCATCTTTTTCCTTTAGCAGAGATTGGTGTAGATGAGAAGTGTCCCTTGTGCTGCTCGCAACTCTCTTAGTTGAAACCCAAAACCCCCTCCATACCCTTGAAGCTGAAATTTTCTGGTGCTGCAGTGTTAATATGATCAGCTGGACCTGTTACAGGAGTTGTCAGAGTGCAGACTTTACCTGCCCCCCCCCCCCGCCTATTCATAGAAGCTGTATTATAGCTTCCATCAATAAAAAATGATCTATGAATGGAGGAGGCAGACCTTTCTTCTGCCAGTCCTCCACTCATAAATTACTTTTCATTAATGAAAGCTAAAGTACAGCTTCTACGAATGAAGCAAGGGGGTGGAAAGGGCAGGCATAGTCAGCATTCTTAACGAGTGTCTGTGACATCTCCAGCTGATCATGTTAAAGCGCTATTAAACCCAAAACCAAACGTACTGTAATATATTGCAGCTTACCAATCATTAGATGTGGTGGCCACATTAGTTTTCTTTTTGTAGGCTTTTTTCTCTTCGTTTTCACCTGGTGATCTGGCCGGTACACATCTCTTCTATTAGAGTGCCTCCAATCTGGATGAATGAACACACGAGGCACAGTAGATCGCAGCATTGTCAGTCTGGGTAGAGGGAAGTGTTAAATGTACTAGGATATTTAAATAAACTAACACATTGAAGCCAAACTCCAGCTCACACTTGATTATCAGTTACAGCAGTTTTTTTTTTCCTTTTGGGATAAAGGTTTTACATGAATAAATAAAAGCCGATCAATGTAAGCATCCCTGTTCGTGTTAAATGGTTTGTCTCATTCCTGTAAACTGATACATCTGGAAAAGAGCTTGTTATTTTGAAAAAGAACAGACTTCCTGGCCAGATCATCAGCTCAAAACATAATAAAGAAAGCCTTAAAAAACCAGTGCAGCCATCACATCTAACTTGTAAGCTGCAATATATTATTCGTTTTATGCAGCACCGGAAGATTAAAGCTGAGGAGGCATGGGTGGGACCTTGTATTTCAACTAAACAAACAGCCAGCCAGCCAGGGATACTTTAAATTAAATGTAAGTACCATACCTTGTGATAATTTAAAAATAATAATAAAAATACAGCAGTAGATTTTTTACATTCATACGAAAATTCTTTGCACATTTGATGAATGTTGTTTGAAAGTTTCACTTGCTTTTAACATTCAATCCTAAAATGAATGTAATTCTTTAATGAAGACCACATGCACTGTTTGAAAATGTGTTTGAAAATTTTTCCATCCTGCTCCACCGAATTTTCTCATCACTGTGGTTGAAAACGAACGTTGATATGACTAACGATTAGAAAATGAAACAAATGTTCTTAAAATGAACATTTTCAAAGATTTATATGTGTATGGCCAGCATTAGGCTTTTAAGTTAGAGATATAGGGGGTTATTTACAAAAGGCAAATCCACTTTTGCACTACAAATGCAAAGTGCACTTGAAATTGCACTGAAAGTGCACTTGGAAGTCCAGTTGCTGTAGATCCGAGGGGGAAATGCAAGGAGAATGAAAAACAGCATTTTAGCTTGCACATGATTGGATGGTAAAATCAGCAGCGCTTCCCCTCATCTCACGTCTACCCCTCAGATTTACAGCGACTGCACTTCCAAGTGCACTTTGCACTTGTAGTTTGCACTTGTAGTGCAAAGTGGATTTGCCTTTAGTAAATAACCCCCATAGTTTTTAGATAACAATAGGTGTCATGACTTGCTATGATGTGTAAGGAAAGTTACCATATGCTGAAGTGCTACAGAACCAACTCCACTGTGTGTTTTACTGAATAACACACTAAAGTCTAATAATAAGTTGTCAGGAAGCGTGCAATGTATAATTCCTAAATCATCTGAAGAAAACTATAGATTAGTCTATCATTCTATGTAACTTGTTCTCTAAACATTTTAATAACTGGAAATATAGCTATATAATAATATTATAAGAAAGCTTAACAGTCTTATTCTTTCTGTCAAATAGAGGTTTTGAATGTATTGGACAATGGCTGTTACTAGATAGCATCTCCCCTCCTTCGTTCTGTTAACAATATGCCCTATTCATCCCTATTCATAAAATGTGGTATGCTGGCGGCTAACGCTTCCATCAAAATCTATTGCATTATGTCTGTGCTGAGCTGTCCTTGTTTTTGCCCCATATTGTCTGCTGTTAATGACAGATAGTGTAGACAATAAGTGTAGCACGCTGTTCTCCCCAGGCAGATGTTATCGTTACAATTTTTTTTTTTCCTCCAATATGTACATCATACATACTTGTTTTTTTTCCTTTTTGTTTGTTCTACCTGCTATGTATTTTATTACATGTACCTAAAGCATTGTAATGAAACCATAGCATTAGACCCAGTGTTTGGCTAGCCATAAACAAGGAGATGCCTCCTTGTCGAATGACAGGCTGGTCTATGATATGTTGTGTTGGAGACTACCCTCTTTTACCCTCTTGACTCCATAAATGTTGGATGCGCTCATTATCATCATTTTACAGGGTGCCCCCTTTTTAGCCATTTCATTATATTATGTTGTCACATGAGGGAGAATTGGGCCATTGATAACCAGCTTAAAGCCTAAACATAAAGAATAATAAAGGAAAAATGCTTTTGCTAGAACATCTAGGGTACCTTTGCTGATCTATCCTAAAAATGGTAGTTAACTGCCTCCATGATCATTAAAGCGGAACTTCACTCTCACAATCAACATTGATTATTTTTAATGGAAGGGAAGGATGGGGGGAGGGGGGAAGAGTGGGGGAGGGAAAAAAGGGGAGAAGGAAGGGAGTGAGGTGTAGGACATGGGGAGGGAGAGGGCACTGGAAGAAAGGGGGGGAGGGAAGGGGGAAAAATGGGGGAGGGAGGGAAGGATGGGGGGAAGGAGAGGGGGAGGGAGGGAAAAAAGGGGAGAAGAGAGGGAGTGAGGTGTGGGACATGGAGAGGGAGAGGGAAGGAAAGGGCACAGGAAGAAAGGGGGGGGCGGGAGTGAAAATGTGAGAGGGAAATGTTCTGGGGTGTGAAAATCACCCTAGGGTGGTAAGTAATGTAAAGACATACAGTGACTATGAGGTGAAAGGTGATAACTAGATTAAATGGGCCAAGGGGAGCGGTACTTACAAATGACCCGGCTAGGGATGGTGGCGCCTTTTCTTTGACACTGTCACCTATCCATACCAACCAGTATATCATATTTACTTGTTTGAACATTTTTTTACATGTCTTTAATTACTTCCTGGTTTGCAGGCCTAGGCAAATGATGTCATGCATCCCAGTAGTTTTCAGGAGAGGAGGATGGGTTTTCTCAACTAAGCACACCCTACTGCCTGCATGCCTGAGGTAAGGGCAGATTACAGGAAGTAAATGTTACATGAATCATCTGCCCTTACTCAAGATGGCCATAGCCAGAAATGATAGGGGGTGTTTTTTAAGGTAATGTTTCAGCAAAGTAAAGCATGGAGATGTGGATGGATGAGGGCGTTTGCTTTCAATATTAAAAATGAACTAAATAGCATTTTTAGTTTGTGGTGCTCAGATGCAGTGTAGTTTTGCTTTTAAAGGGGACAATACTTTAATTTCCACTGACCTGAAACAAGTATGCAAATCAGAAATTCTGACTTTGCTCTGACCTGCTACATGCTTGTTCTAGGTCAGACTGTTCTAGGTTCCGACTTTGCTCTGACCTGCTACCTGCCTGTTCTAGATTGGACTGTTCTAGGTTCTGACTTTGTTCTGACCTGCAACATGCTTGTTCTAGGTCAGACTGTTCTAGGTTCTGACTTTGTTCTATCCTGCTACATGCTTGTTCTAGGTCAATCATTCAAGTTTTTCACATAGAGACGGTTCGGAAACTAGCATTTTCACAAGGTGATCATCAAGGACAGCCTTTATTTTATTTTAGTACAGTTGCACTTTAAGCTACATACACACTACATACAAACACTGCAATTACTTATGATGGAATATAACTCCGTTCTTGCAATTTCCGCCACAGAGTAAGCACATTGCCATAGAGTTGTTTGATCTGTTTGGTAAAACCAGTTGTCAGTACTGTATAACACTTTCCTGAGTGCTCTCTATGCTTATCTGTTTCATATGTCGCTTGATCGGTTTCAGCTGCTTCCATTGTTCATCAGCCATAATGGTTGAGATTTGCAAAGTCACAATGGACTGCCTGTGAAAAATATAAGCAATTTGTTTAATTATGCTTCACATATACAATAACAACACTGCAGCTATTGAAAACTATGCATCTATAAGAGGGAAATGCTGAAAGGCAAATTTCAACAGAAGTTACTAAATAAAGAACAGAACCTAGGAATAAGGAAAATACAGCATGCCTCTTTATAAAAACCCTCTGAAGTTAGTAACATCTGTATTAAAGGGACTATGCCACTACAGGCTTGAAAGTAAAATAAAGCCACCTTGTTAAAAAGGATGCCATATACCTACCTTCCCAGTGGCTAGTGTGTTAAAATTCCACCACATTGCTAACTCTGGACACTGCAGGTATCCAATACTTCCGGATGTGTCAATACCTGCTCCTCCCATCACGTTTTGTGCTGCCTCCTTCTGACTCAGTGGTATTATCTCCTCTTGCCCAGTGAAGCTATAGCACCTAGGTACAGTATACCAAATTGGTCCCAAAAGAGTAGTGCAAAAATGTGTGCGACAAGAAAGAATAATTTGTGACTCCTTATTCCTATGGCTGATGTGCTCTTTTAAAGTGTTACTAAACCCACAACAGTAAAATCAGTCTGTATATGCAGTAAAGCATGCTTGTTATACTCACTGTGGAGCCTAGGGGGTTAATCCTCTGCATTGTGTAAAAAAGGCAGTTTGATCCTGTCTTCTCTGTTCTCCTCCCTTTCTTCCACTGTCCCCAAATCATCTCCTGATAGAACAGAGCCTTGAGGGCAAGCTGCATATGCTCAGTTTGGTGTGTATTGCTAGAGAGTCTTCCTTGTTCTTGGGAGAGTGCATGTGATCAGCACAGGGCAGCCTCATAGGACAATCAGGGAAGAATGAAAACTCCTCCTACAAGACATTGATAGAAGTCACAAGAATGCTCTAACTGCTGATGAGAAAAGGTATAAAGCAGTTTATATTTACTAAAACTATTGCATTTCCATGTTCTGTGTACTGTGGAAGACCGGATATAGTGAATGCACGGTCCTGGGTTTAGTAACACTTTAATTGATGGAGTCAGTTAAAAAAAAATTGTGTTTCCTTTAAACATTATGCATATTGTTGTAACTATATCAGAACGTTGACTTTTTTTTTCTCTTCGTGTGAATAAGTGCATATATAACTTTTAACTCAATCTGCGGTCTACTTTAAATATCAACCATATCAATTACACTGCCACGCACACATCCAAAATAGTAAGCCGCTACTAATGCTGTCCAAGTAACAAGGTGTTTGCTATTGTATTCCTTTACATGTTTTCATAGCTTGCCCTCCAGACTATAGGAGATTCAAAGGAATTAACACTTCTATTTTTTCACCCCCGTAATGAGGTTTTCACATACACTGTCTACATAGCGAATGCCAACTGGCCTGAAGAGGGATGCATTCTTTTAGGCACATTCGGGTGTCTAGATGTTCTAGACAGTGAAAGGTCCAAGAATCTTGATCTGATTAAGGCAGGGAGAGCTAGGAATGAGAAATATATGACATGAATCAGATTGAAAGTAATATTTCTAGGATTTTGTTACAGCATTGTAGACTAGTTATAGGTTGCTAATTTGGGTGATCTAGTTTTCAAATTTGATAACAGTTGTGCAGGCACGTCTCAGATTATTTTATAACACCTGCGAGTAAAATTTGTTTTATGAATGTTAGGCTGTTACTACAACACTATGTAATTGTCAGATGTACAATGGTTTTTGCAACTGAATTGTGTCTTCAGCATAGCTCTATTGCAAAAAAGGGACATTCTCAAAGCCACTATTTACATAGCCGAATCCCTCAGCTCTTTATGGGGTTGATTTTCTAAAACTGGGTAGTCCAAAATCTGGTGCAGCTTTGCATGGTAGCCAATCAGCTTCTAACTTCAGCTTGTTCAATTAAGCTTTGGCAATAAAACCTGGAAGCTGATTGGTTATCATGCAGAACTGCACCAGATTTTGCACACTTCAGTTTTAGTAAATTAACCCCAATATGTCTGAGATCATTCAGACATTGGGTGTTCTGTTGTGAGGCAGAGACACAAGGCCCCATCTTCTTCAATATAAGCTTTCATACTTTACTTGCCACAGCTTTGTTTTTCTATGTCAATAGAACAGGAAGCAGGAAGCTTCAATTTAATTGTCTTACTTTTCTCAGTAGTATTACTGCTCCCGAGTGCCAGTCCCAATATGCAACACGCTACAGAGAGGACCACTGTAATCTGTGAATAAGCAGCTGCCTCTCTGCAGTGGTCCAACAATCCCCTCGCCACTGAGGGAGCAAGACTTTTGCTGATTGGAGAGCTCTTGCTGTGACTCAGTGTGGGGAAGGGAGAAGGGTCAGACCACTGCAAGAAGACTGCTTATTCCTCAGAGAAAAGTCGCAGACTTCCCTGGAGTGTGCTGCTGGGGCAGATATTTTGAGCAGTTATACTACTTATGCCGCTTACACACAATCGGAATTTCCGTCAGAAAAAACTTGGATGGTTTTTCCGATGGAATTCCGCTCAAGCTTGCCTTGCATACACACGGTCACACAAAAGTTCTCTAAACTTTCGACCGTCAAGAACGCGGTGACGTAAAACAATACGAGGAGCCGAGAAAATTAAGTTCAGTGCTTCCAAGCATGCGTCAAATTGTTTCCAAGCATGCGTGAATTTTTGTGCGTCCGAATTGCATACAGACGAACGCATTTTCGGATAGGAACTTTTCCTGACCAAAAAATAGAGAACATGCTCTCAATCTTTTGCTGGCTGGAATTCCGCCAGCAAAAGACCAATGGAGCATACACATGGTCGCATTTTCCGACCAAAAGCTCTCATCAGAGTTTTGTTGGCGGCATTTCCGATCGTGTGTACGCGGCATTATTATCAACCTTTAAAGTATACCTAAAGGCAATTTTTTTTCTTTTAGTTTTGGACAGAGTGGAGAGGGATTAGAACACCTTTTAGGTTTTTTTTTTTATAATGGGAGATTTAGCCTCTCTATGAGTCATTCCTGAAAGTGAAACTGAAATAAAATCCCAAATTCTGGGTTGTCCTCAGAACAGGAATAGAGAGGAAATTGTCCAATGGGGACACAAATTCTGGTGATACCAGGGATCCCCTTACTTTGGAGGGATTTCCTCTCCACTTCCTGTTTTGACTATGGGACAGAAGTGAAAGTGTTACTAAACCCAGAATCCTGCATTCAGTATGGGGTCCATTTATGAAACTGTAAACAGCGGTGATCCCAGCTCATAAAGGTTTATGAAACAGAGATGATCGGGGGAGAACATATTTGAACATGTTCTCCACCGATGATCTCCGCACACAGAGAATCTGTCATTGACTGACACAGAAACGGACAGTTTATGAAGCTGCGATCTCAGCACTTCACTGGCGATCTGAGTCAGAATTCACCCTCTCAGATTCACCAGCTCAGAGGTGGTGAATTGGGGAGTGAAGAGAGAATCCCGGGGGAAGGAGGAAGATTTTTAACTTCCTTCTACCTCGATCAGACCCCCCAAGACAGTATAATATATATATATATATATATATATATATATATATATATATATATATATATATATATATATATATATATATATATATATATATATATATATAATGTGTGTGTGTGTATATATATATATATATATATATATATATATTTATATTTATCTTATTAACATTAACCACGCGTCTGTCCGCAAACTGAGCAGTGATAATTTATCACTGCTTAATAAATGGACATCTCGGTGTTTCTGTTAATTTCTGGTACTGTAATCTCGTAGAGTCTCATGAGATTCCAGTATCAGGAGGCATTCTCCGCTGTTTGAAGCTTTTGTAAATCGCTTCAATTCACAAAAGGAGACGCGATCTACAAAGCTTCATAAACTGGCACACAGAGGAGAGAGATCTCCTCTGAGAATGCTGGAGAATGAAGCAGTGAATATATTTCACTGCTTCATAAACGGACATCTAGTATCCCACAGTACACAGAACATGAAAATGTTTTAGCAGATATAAACTGCTAAATACGCTTTTTCATGAGCAGTTAGAGCAGTCTTGTGACTTCTATCAGTGTCTGGTTAAAGGTTGTAGGAGGAGTTTTTTTTCCGGCTTTGACTGTCCTTTGACTGTCCTATAAGGACCCCTGACACTTTGTCGGGATAGTGCTGATTAGCTCTGTGCTGATCATAAGCACTCTCTCAAGAAAAAATAACTCTCTAGCAATACACAGCAAACTGGGCATGTGCAGCTTGTCCCCTAGCCTCCATTCTGTCAGAAGATGGATTGGGGACAATGAAAGAAGGGGAAGAACAGAAAAGACAGGATCAAACAGCCTTTTTTACACAATGCGGAGGATTAACCCCTTAGGTTCCACAGTGAGTATAACAAGCGTGCTATGCTGCATATACAGACTGATTTTATTGTTGTGGGTTTAGTAACACTTGAAGGGAAGTGGGACACAAATGTAAAAAAAAAAAAAAAAAATTGACAGGGGTTATACTTACTCTATTAGAAATAATAAAAAAAAAAAAGTTTTGCCTTTAGTTCTGTGTTAATCTTCCAGCTAACTATTCAGTATATGTGCATACTTTTTTGTTAAAACTACATTTGGGCTTTTATGACACTCCAGCATACAAGTTTAAGGGCACTTTCACACCGAAGTACTGGCCGCCTTAGAATTAAAGCGCAGCTAATTTCAGGGGCTCTTTAGCGTAGTTTTAGCTGCACTTTTCACCCGCTAGGGGGGCGCTTTAACCCCTGCTAGCGGCCGAAAAAGGATTAAAAGCGCCACTGCTGAATCGCTTTGCCGGCACTTTGGCAGTGCTGGCCATTGAGTTCAATAGCAGGGGTGGTTTAGGAGCGCTAAACACAGTGCTCTCGCACCGCTCCAAAGATGCTGCTTGCAAGACTTTTCTAACTGTCCTGCAAGCGCACCGCTCCAGTGTTAAAGCACTCAGGCTTTCATACTGGGACTGCAGAACAGGCAGTTTACAGGCGCTAATTTTAGCGCAAAAGCGCCTGTAAAACGTCTCAGTGTGAAATAGACCTAAACGCCACACTGATTGACAAAAGACAAGATAAGAACTGGAGCATTTAGCTATGATTCTTTTAAGAATACTTGTCATTGTCATATTAAGGAGAGCCACTTGTGCTCTTGAAAATGTGATGTTCACATGTGATCGTCAGCTTCTTTTATTCTAAGCTGTTAAAATAAAAACTGAAAAAACAAAGTGTTTTTTTTTTTTTTTTTGTGGGCAAGATAAGGGCATCCTTGCATCGGGTTGACTATTGAAAGGGTTAAAAATCTGTTTTAATGCAGCTGGGGAAATAGGCAGCTTTTGAGCGTTTTATTATATACACACACACGCTGGTACACCTTTAATAGTTATTTCGGTCAAAGTTCACGCAGTTCCCAGTGACAGTTCCCATCTCCCAAGTCTGCCCACACTGCTCTTTTTCTAGCAGCTCTGGGAGGTAATGAAATTTTGATGAAGAAATTAGGTTGTTGCTCATCTTGCACCTCCTTGCTCATAGTATTGACAGTACCACTGAACTGCTTGAGGCAGATAGCATCTCGGTGATCGCTGTGCTATCTCAGCTCTCCACTGCTGACAACATCAGAAGTGTTTTAACAGGGTTTTAATGGGCTGGCTCTGCGACTCCTTAGAGGTTTGCAAATAGCTGCCATGAAAAGGCCTTTTCTGCCGCTTTGAGCTGACGTGCCCTCCTTTTCCCTTCCAGCTGCTGTATGTGTGCATGACTGCCGTGCTAGTGACAAGCACCTCTAAACTGACCCGAGTCAGGTGCGGAGGCGAAATAGGGGATCACTTAGAGTGCAAAACCGAGATATGGAATTTACAGTGTTATTTATTTCTAATGTAAGATTACACTTTAGAACTGGGGTTATATTATATGAACTGTCAGATTTACTTGCATTCTGTCGTTCAAGATTAGGGCTCCTGTTTCAGAAAAGAATGCAACAAAAACCACTGGTGTGTAGGAAGCCTCAGCAGCTAATCACAAATCAGCTTTATTAGTTCACAGCAACGTCGGTAGCTGATGGATTATTGGTTAATGGATGTTACTACACGGAAATTCTGTTTATGTTTGCTAATGTGTCAAAACTCATAAGCTTCACAGACACAGCAGGCAAACATGCATGTTGAAAAGCCTGTGTCACTCTTGTGTTTTCAACTCACTGATCTTCAGCTGGACCGTGACCAGAAAAAGAATTTACCTTTTACAGTTTGTTTTTTGTCCAACGCATACACATCCTAGGTTTCTGCTGATAATATAAAAAATTTGATTTAAAAAAAAAAACAAAACAAAACAATTAATAAAGTAAGAGTAACAATCAAACAGACATTGTACAGCAATGTGTAACATTTGTGGCCACATGCTAGAGAATGTACGTTATTTTTTATTTTAGAAAGGAAGGTCCACACATACTGTACCTATTATGCGTAGTCTTCTTTTTTTTAAATGCCCTTCTCCTCCTGTAGCAGGGGACCCCAAAGCCTCTGTCCCCAACTCACTGTTTGTGGGTGTCTCCTTAGCTATAAAAAAGAATGCATGAATCTAACCCCTTTTTGTGCAGATCTTCCACCCACAGCGCATGGAAAAGAGCCTTATTTGTAGGCAAAATACTGTGTAACACTGCAAAATCCTCTGACTCTTTCCTTGATTGTAATAGCAATAAAAGCAATCTTCTAACTCGTTTCTGCTTCCATGGGCCTTAATCATAGCTATGATTAGGGCTCTTTGAGGGAGAGACGCAGATTGCTTTTAATGCTACTACTATAAAGGAAATATTCAAGGGATTTTGCTGTACTGGATATGCGCTGGTCTCCTTTGCTAGCTGTAAGCCAAGGGGAAACCAGTGCTTACTTCCTCTCTGTGCATCCATAGACACACACAGCACTGGCAAGACATGCCCCTGCACCCTCCTTCCAGCAGCTTTTTTTTCATCCTTTGTTGTATCTCCGTGTTTCTGATCTTTTGTAGCCTTTTTGTAACCACTTTCTGTCTGTTTCCCCCAGTGATGTCTGCAATAATCTCCTAGGAAATGTTTCCTGATGATGGCAAACAGTGGACAATGCCTGTATAATGTGTGTTGAAATTGACACTTGTAGCCTGTCACTTATGTGACAGGATAACAATTTGAAAGCACAACTGGGAGACAGGGACTGAGTGTTGTCATTCTATATAGGAAGCATCTGAACAAGGACCTTTATGGCAGGATCACCAAATACTATTTTAAAATGGATTTTTTAATTTCATGCACATGTTAAAGCTTAAATGGAGTTTTAGTGTATTTACATATATTTTAAAGCGGAGTTCCACCCAAAAGGGGAAGCTTTACTTGTTTGCACCCTCCTCCCGCCTCCACTGCCAAATTTGGCACTTTTTGGGGAGTGGGTACCAGGTGTTGACGAGTACCCGCTTCCACTTCCTGGTCAGAGCGCCGTGGCAAACTGAGCCAGAAGTTCAGCCCCCCCTCCTTCCCCTGCAGTCTTCTGGGACTTATCACAGGTCTCAGAAGACTTTGGGACAATTCACAAGCGACTTGTGCATGCACAGTAGGAAACAGGCTTCACCTTAATAGAGATGCTAGCACCTGCACCCGAAGCCGGTTGAAGAATCAGCTCGGGTGAGGACGTCGCGGGTTCCCTGGACAGGTAGGTAGTCTTATATTAAAAGTTAGCAGGTACAGTATTTGTAGCCTGGAGGATATTAGTTATCAGCAAAGGTTGCGAGCACTAAACTTATTCTCTCTGGAGAAGAGACGCTTGAGAGGGGATATGATTTCAATTTATAAATACCGTACTGGTGACCCCACAAAACTTTTTTGTGGAAGGGAGTTTAACAAGACACGTGGCTACACATTAAAATTAGAAGAAAAGAGGTTTAACCTTAAACTACATAGAGGGTTCTTTACTGTTATGCCTTGTACACACGGTTGGATTTTCCGACGGAAAATGTGTGATAGGACCTTGTTGTCAGAAATTCCGACCGTGTGTAGGCTCCATTACACATTTTCCATCGGATTTTCCAACACAAAGTTTGAGAGCAGGCTATAAAATTTTCCGACAATAAAATCCATTGTCGGAATTTCCGATCGTGTGTACACAAATCCGAAGCACAAAGTGCCACGCATGCTCAGAATAAATAAAGAAATGAAAGCTATTGGCTACTGCCCCGTTTATAGCCCCGACGTACGTGTTTTACGTCACCATGTTCAGAATGATCGGATTTTCCGACAACTTTGTGTGACCGTGTGTATGCAAGACAAGTTTGAGCCAACATCCGTCGGAAAAAATCCTAGGATTTTGTTGTCGGAATGTCCGATCAATGTCCGACCATGTGTACGGGGCATAAGAGTGGCAAGGATGTGGAATTCCCTTCCACAGGTGGTGGTCTCAGCGGGGAGCATCGATATTTTAAAAAACTATTAGATAAGCACCTGAACGACTGCAACATACAGGGATATACAATGTAATACTGACACATAATCACACACGTAGTTTGCACTTGATGGACTTGTGTCTTTTTTCAACCTCACCTACTATGTAACTATGACACCAACGAAAACTCTTCTTTTTGTGAGGAATTTCTAGAACTTTTTACCGGCACCCCTATTTCTTGTATTGGCATCAGAGGGACAGAAAATAAAGGTAGTTATCCTTACTAGGGTCACAGACAAGAATAGTAACCCAACAGAAATCCAAAACAAATAGTAGATGGGACATTTTCTTACAGAATGCACTTTTCACAGTTTCTTTCACTGGTGCCTGTTGGACTAGGAATGTCATATTTAGACAACCCGCAAAAGCTGTGCAATGGGAAAGTGGAGGTATTTAAATGGTTGTCATTATTACAAAGTCTATCAGACTGTGTATTGTGGCTTCGGTTTGACTTCCAACACTACTTGCACTCTGTACGCAAGTATATACGTGTTCCTCGAAGGTGCACAACTTACAGGTGTGTCAGGTCCTCAGATGATGTCACATTTATATCTATATATGGCCGTCCAGATACTTTTAACGCAGTGGATGCGGTGGATGGCAGGTGGCATTCCATACTAATTGGTGATAACACACAGTTTGATTATTTAACCCTAATGCCTGTTACAATTTATGTTGTGTAAGTGTGGTTTTAAGGGGTGGTCGTCTTGAATAATCTTTTAAAACAGTATCACACTATGTGGAGCCTTTTTTTACATGACTAAACTACCATGGTCGATGAGCTGTTTGAGATAAAAGGACAAAACGGGAGACACCTGGTGTGTTCAAGGCTTTTGAATTACAGGAGGAGGAGGTCCGCTGAAAAAAAAATATTAAAAGCCAGCAGCTACAAATACTGCAGCTGCTGACTTTTAATATATGGACACTTACCTGTCCAGGGAGCCCGCGATGTCGGCAGCCGAAGCCAAACCGTCCTTCGGCTCTCGGCTGCTGCCGCCGCCATCCTCTGTAAGGTAATAAGGAAGTGAAGCCGTGCCTATTGCGCATGCGTGAGTCACGTCTGCGTGTCCTCTCAGGTCCCTGCTGTGTTCTGGGACCTGTGTGTCTCCCAAAATACAGCGGGGGAGGACCGGGTAGGCTCCGGAAGTGGCATAGATCACCGCAAGCTCCGCGGTGATCTATGCCAGGAAGTAGGAGCAAATACCTGTATTAGACAGGTATCTGCTCCCTCCTCCCCCCTGAAAGGTGCCAAATGTGACACTGGAGGGGGGGGGGGATCCAAAAAGTGGAAGTTTCATTTTTGGGTGGAACTCCACTTTAAGTAGAATCTTTCACCTATCAATTGAACTGTCTCATCAACTATCAACATACTACTGATTTCTCATATGTCTTTACATGTGAATGCTGCTCATACTTCATTTATTTGATTGGAGTGCTTCTTTGAGTATTGGAACCTTGTCTATATGGACTAAGGATTTTTTTTTTACTTGCGTATATATTAAGAAACCCCTTCATCAAACCAGGGTGAAAGAAAAGCAAAAATTGTATTCTATGAAGCAGAATATGCATATTTGGGGCCTATGTTACAGAAGTATAAGCACCCCAGATGCATTACGTTTTATGTAGTCTGTGAAATTTTGAGGTCAAAACTGATTATTTCACATGCACCCCTTCCTTTACCACATGGAGCATACAAGGCTTTTTTGGAAACCATTTGCAGCTGTATATCCTTAGCATGGTTCACTGGGAGCATAGAAAAAATGAGCTTTCACACACTTTGCTCCTAATAGAAATACCACAAGAAAGCTTATTCCCACAGTAATATGACTTCCACAGGAATAGCTCAGAAAAGTCCTTTCTCTCAGTGTCAATTTTTTCCTGGGAGAATGACTGGAAAACAGTGTAAACAAGGCAGATGATAAAAAATAAGTTCCTTCTGTAAACGTGTAGCCGAGATACCATGTTGCGAGTAGTTTTTAGTGTCACTCTGGCCTTTCACATGAGATACTTAAGCAGAGATGTCTGAAGTCATGGCATGTGCTGCTATTCTCTGTGACTGGAAGCTCCATTTACCAGTCGCCCTTTAATTAGTTTAGCCTGTGTAGGCTTACAGAGTCTCATCGCTGTGACATCCTTCTGTACAGTGGATTCCCCTGCTAATTAAACCCCCAGGCCAATTTCAAACAGGGAACATTGCACTATGGGCAGATTTGTCATTTTGTGGTATTTTTGAGGGGTATTTAAATGATTGCATAGATGATACTGGGAAGGGTTACAATTCAAACAGATGAAATGAGTGTATCATGTTTTACATAATTGTTTTTAAGTCACCTTTAAAATACATGATGTAGGCACTTAAAGTGGGAGATTTACTAAAAGGGCTGCACACAGAATTTGGTGCAGCTGTGCATTGTAACCAATCAGCTTCTAACTTCAGCTTATGGCAACAGCTAGCTGCCATAACCCAGTATCATTTACTGTAGGTGATTCTTTACAAGATAAAAGTGGTCCCAGTGGCAGATTTGCCACGGGATCGCTTTTATAGGTGGCGGGAGAAGTGCCCCCCCCCCTCTCCTGCCTCTTCCCAGTCATTTTCGAGCTTCCTGAAGCCGTCGGTAAACCAGAAAGTGGGCGCCCAGTGGCTAGGCAGAGTGAGGGTAAGATGGCCCCCACTCAGCTCTATGCCCTTACGGTTCTTGGGCATATAGATTTTTTTTTTTTAAGTGAAAATGTCAATTTTTTTTTCTTTTGTTTTTAAAGGTGAATGAGAGATCTGGGGTCTTTTTGAGTGTATTTAAATTGTGTTTTAAAGACTACTGCGCAAATACAGTTTGACATAAAATATTGCAACAATCAGCATTTTATTCTCTAGGGCAGGGGTAAGCAACCCCCGACACTGGTGCCGTAAGCGGAACGTGAAGCCTCTTTTGCCAGCACTCGACTACCTCCCCATCAGCAGAGCAGTGGAGGGAGATGTTAGTGAGACACTAATGCATTTCAATTTCAGAATTCCTCACACCGCACCTGCACTGAGGGGGAGGCACTGTGCCCCCACACATTTTAAAAGGTGGGAAACATTGTTTGGTTCTCTAACTTTGCTGTAGCTGCGATCGTCAGCTTTTGTGATGGGGAAGAGATTGGGTGCAGTTCTGCTAGGGGGGCGGTCCCTGTTTCCAGGAGGAGGAGGACTGTCATTGGCCACTGCTAAAGCCAATCACAGTCCTGCTAGCCCCGCCCACCATCTGGAGGAAGATGACTCGCTTGATTGCCACTACCAATCTCAGAAAGAAGGGATTTCACTGTGATTGAGAAAACCCCAATCAGGTGACAGTTTGTGGAATTACTGTTGTGCTTCTGGGAACTTTGTTGAAAGTATTCCTGAACCTTTGCATTACTTACTACTGAACCCCTGCACTCTGTGTCCCTTTAAGCCACAGCCAGTATTCAGCGCAATTAAAATCACACCCAACTTTTCCTGTTGTGCAGAGCGCGGCAATTTTTCTCAGCTGCGGGGGCCCAACTTTTGATCCTGTACACAGGCCCACTTCTTTCAGGAAATGCCCCTGACCTGAGCTCATCATTGCGCATCCATTCCAGATGCTTGTATGTGACATCACATACATCACATACAAGCACATGGGCTGGATGCGAGAGGTGGATCAGCAGGATGAGTGTGCCAGGACACGTAGATGTGTCTCATCTCTGCTTCCTTTGACCACCCTGCATATCAAGCATATTATAGATGAGTAGAGGATACAGTGGTGGAGCAGATGAGCAGGAGGGTACAGCGGTAGGGAAAATGAGCAGGAGTGGTTCAGAGGTGGGACAGATGAGCAGGGGGGGTACAGCGGTGGGGCAGATGTGCAGGGAGGTACAGTGGTGAAAGAGATGAGAAGGGGGTTCAGCAGTGGGACAGAAGAGCAGGGGGGTACAGTAGTGGGATAGGTAGTGGGATAGATGAGCAGGCGGGTTCAGTGTTGGGCCAGATGAGCAGGAGGGTTCAGTGTTGGGCCAGATGAGCAGGCAGGTTCAGTGTTGGGCCAGATGAGCAGGGGGGTTCTGTGTTGGACCAGATGAGTAGGGGGGTTTAGTGTTGGGCCAAATGAGCAGGGGGTTTAGTGTTGGGGCAGATGAGAAGGGGGTTCAGTGGTGGGACAGAAAAGCAGGGGGGTAGAGCAGTGGGGCAGATGAGAAAGGAGGTGTATTGGTGGGACAGATGAGCAGGGGGTTACATTGGTAGGGCAGGAGAGCAGGGGGAACAGAGGTGGGGCAGAAGAGCAGGGGGGTACAGAGGTGAGACAGAGGTGCAGGAGGTACATTGGTGGGGCAGATAAGAAAGCGGGTTACAGTGTTGGGAGAGATGAGCAAATGGGTTCAGTGTTAGGACAGATGAGAAGGTGATTCAGTAGTGAGACAGAGAGCATGGGGATACGGTGGTGGAGCAGATGTGCAAGGAGGTACAGTGGTGGGGTAGATGAGAAAAGGGGATACATTGATGGGCAAATAAGCAGGGGGGTTACAGTGGTGGGACAGAAGAGCAAGGGGGTTCAGTGTTGGCGCAGAGGAGAAAGGAGGTACATTGTTGGGACAGATGAGCAGGGGGTTACAGCAGTGGGGCAGAAGAACAGGGGGGTACAGAGGTGGGGCAGATGTGCAGAGGGGTGCAGAGGAGAAAGGAGATACATCGGTGGAATACATGAGCAGAGGGGTACAGTGGTGGGACAGATGTGCATGAGATACAGTGGTGGGGCAGATGAGAAAGGGTGTTACAGTGGTGGGGCAGATAAGTTCAATGTTAGAACAGATGAGAAGATGGTTCAGCAGTAAGACAGAAGAGCATGGTGGAGCAGATGTGCAGGCAGATGAGAAAGGGGGAACATTGGTGGGGCAGATGAGCAGGGAGTTACAGTGGTGGGACAGAAGAGCAGGGTGGTACAGTGGTGGGACAGAAGAGCAGGGTGGTACAGTGGTGGGACAGATGAGCAGGGGGGTACAGAGGTGGGGCAGATGTGCAGGGGGTTACAGTGGTGGGGCAGATGTGCAGGGGGTTACAGTGGTGGGGCAGATGAGAAAGGGGGTACATTGGTGGGGCAGATGAGAAAGGGGGTGAATTGGTGGGGCAGATGAGCATGGTGGTACAGTGGTGGGGCAGATGTGCAGGGGGTTAAAGTGGGGGGGGCAGATGAGCAGGGGGTTACAGTGGTGGGACAGATGAGCAGGGGGGTACAGTGGTGAAACATATTTTCAGGGGGGGACAGTTATCTGAGGTGTGGAGTTGCAGGAATTGGGGCTCATCTGAGGCGTGAGAGTCGTGAAAGTACAGAATGTTAATTTCTCACTACTAAAGTAATTTACAGCATTTACTTTATAAAAAATCCTTTTTGTGATTGAGAGTGTGAAGTTGACATTTTTTGTTATAAAATTGGCACGCTCAATTTCTTTGAAAAAAAATATTGGCACACTGTGCTCAAAAGGTTGCCTACCCCTGCTCTAGGGTTTCTGCTAAAAATATATATATAATGTTTGGGGTTCTAAGCAATTTTCTAGCAAAAAATACAAATTTAAACTTGTAAACAGAAAGTTCCAGAAAAGGCCTGGTCAGCAAGTGTTTAAGAATAAAACCTAGAAGCTGATTGTTTACTATGCATAGTTGCGCCAGATTCTGTGCGCACCAGTTTTAGTGAATCCCTCCAAAAGTTTTAAAGTGGAAGTTCAGTCTAAAACTAAAATCTCTAAATCTACTTGCAGGCACAATCTAAGACTAACCTATCTAGCCATGTAAAACAAAATTCGCTATTCATACCTTTTCTCAAGCCAATCTGATCCGATCCCATCCTGCACTGAGCTGTCAGCGGCGGCTTTTCTGTGTAGGCGGGTGCAGAAGAGGCAGCGACAACAGAAGCCCCATAGTAAGTCTATGGGTGACGTCACTTCCCAGGTATTTCACAGTCGTTAACAGCTGTGTCCTGGACAGAGCTTCCGCCGCTGGAGACCGGACTTGATCGGCTTCAAAAATGATATGTCTAGCGAGTTTTGCTTTACAGGGTTAGATAGGTTAGTCTTATATTGTGCCTGCAAGTAAATTTAGAGATTTTAGTTTTAGGCTGGACTTCCACTTTAATTACCTAGCTAAAATGGACCACCATTGTAGACCCTTTGCATGGTAACACTGAAGGGTGCCCATCTTTTTTCAAAGCTTCTTTACAACTATATTTTGCTTGGGTGGAAAATTTGAAAATTGAACTGTGGCTGTAAAATAGGAGTGCTGGAGGTATCCAGCCTCAGGGAATCAGTTGAAGCTGCTGGGAGGCTGCCAGTCTGGGGAGCCTTTGAGCCCTTGAGCTGCTGGAGCCACTGAGAGCCACTGAAAGCCAAGCTCAATGAAATATGCTTTATTTAGACGCCCTCTGTTGAAGTCAGGATATGACGAAACGCGTCAGGGCGTGGTTTATGCGACGTAGGAAGTGACGTGTGCGCTCCGTCTGAGCCATCTGCACAACCAGGAAGTGACAATCGTCTCCTGTATAGCGGCGCTGGCATCTCATGGTGAAGTTTACACAGTCTCACTACCTGCTTGCTTGATTGATTGCTCTATTTTGAAGTTAATTGATGTACGTGTATTTATTGAAGGGGGGGTACTGTTTTTACATGTGGAAGGGTATACAGTTAAATAAACAGGATTACGCTATGTGCACTTTTCTTTCCGTTTTTTGACCTACTGTGAACCCTGAAAATCCATGACCCTTTATGAGTGATGTTTACAACAAGTTGCTGGCAAAGATTAATATTCTGAATGCTCTATTACTCCCCAATTCTGGTGAGTTTAACCCCCTAGGGGGAGAGTGGTCGCACCGGGTGGAACTCCCAGTGATCGGTGGAAGGTGCATGCTGAAGAATGTTTTCATGATCACCTGATTAATATTTTTGAACTACACCCTGAACTTTACATCACTACCCTTTTACAAGGGATTTTCTCCTAAGGGACTCTCTTTTGCAAAATTTTCCCTTTGCATGTGTTGTTGGCCGCATGTTTTAGCTGATAACTGCTCAACACAAGCGCTGTCTAGTGTGACAATTTAGTCTATTTTTAGATCATTTGTAACACAGTGTTTATATGCTTTATGTTAATATTGTTAAAGTTGTTGTTAATATTTGTTTTTGTAACTTAATTCTGCATAAAACATTTAACAGTGAAATTTCATGAGATAATTTACGAGGGCGTGTTTAGGGGCGGAATTTGGGGCGAGGCAGGGTAGGGAAACTGGTGGCCAGTAACTCTTAAGGCCTGGCTAGTAGCTCAGGACTTGAAATTTTGCTTGCTTTATACTGAATGTATATTTCACCTCTTCTTGCTAGTTCCACCAGTGTTCCACCCTATGTGACACTTCAATGCACTTACCACAGGATTGTGGCCCTTTAATAAAAAAGAAGATCATTAGTGCTTTATCCAAGGACTCAAACACAATTCCAAATGCTTTGTCAACTGGTATTGCTCCTCTCTGTATACTTCTTCCTCAATGGGACTCACAGCTCCCTCTCAGGAAGTAAATGATGTGCACCAGAAAACAAATACTATCATAGTGCAGTATTTATTTAAAAGGATACAAGTGCCCAAATATTGTAAACAATGTGCACTCACATTTACTGGTGCCCAGTATCTCAGCACCAATATCCACAGCCAAAGATGATTGCCACTGCTCTGCTAGCTGGAGCGTAATTTCTGTGACGTCATTTCCGGAACCGGAAATGACGTCACAGCGGGAGCTGGATATGACGAGCGTGTATCTGCCTCTACATGTTTCACCATCACGCATCTTCAGGAAGCTCCATTCTCTGAGGCGCATACTGCATTTTTCTTATCCTTGGTACAGATTGACCCCCCCAGCACAGAACCAGCAGTACACATGGACCCCACCAACACAGACCCTCCAGTATGGATGACCCCTCAGTACAGTCACTCCCTCCCCCAGTACAGAACCCCTCATTAAAGAACCCCCCACCACAGACCTTTGAATACATACTGACCCTCCCACCCCACACACACTTATAGCACACTTGCCCAGATCCCTCAGTACAGACACTCTGTCCCATGTATAGACCTCTCAGTACAGACACCCCTCCCCTCCAGTAAATGCACCCTATTCCCCCTCGGTACAGGCACCCCTCCCCCCAGTCCTAACCCCTCAGTACAGACACCCACTCCTCCCCCCACAACAGACCCCTCAGTACAGGCCCCACAGTACAGGCCCCACAGTAAACAGTCTCTGTACAGATACATCCCCTCCCCATTTCTAGTACATTGCTCCATCTGCAGCCACAATTCAGAGTAAGGTGAAGTCTTTCACTCAGCTCTGTCATGTGACCGAAATCAAGGAGGAGCCTCCCCATGGCTGACACTATCATAGGAGAAGCAGGACTGGCTTCCTGGGAGTGCTATGACCACCTGACATTTGTTTATAAGAATTTTTGTCTGTACTCAAATATACTAAGTGAACGGTAGTGTATTGGAAGGAGACAAAGCTCATTTACTTGTCTAGTGAAGAAGTCCACTCTATAACTAATACATTTCAGTTGATATGTAGGGTCACGCTGAAAAAAATGGCAGTTTAGAAAAAATGTCTTCTAAAGCATGTGTTTGACAACCACTAAATGTATGTGGTAAAATATATGCGTGTGAAATGTATTGATGTTTTTTCAAAAAATTATGTTGTGACTTTCTAGGAATAGTAAGCTTAGTTTTCTGTACAAGCTCTTTTTTTTCAAGCCTTGTGCAGGTCTACAATCTTGTCCCTGATATCCTTTGACAGCTCTTTGGTCTTGCACATGGAGGTGAGGTTTGAATGGAAAAAAGAGATTCTGTGGGCAGGTGTCATTTATACACATAATGAGTTGTCAATAGTAGCACCTTCTTAAAATGACAGGGCTAATCTTTGTACTACATGAGCACATTATAGTTGGTTGGTAGGATATCAAATATTTATTTTACTCGCTGAACTGCAACTCAATGTATAGAATTTGTATCATGTGTTTTTCTGGATTTTTGGTTGATATTCTCTAGTCTCTATCATTTAAAATACAACTATGATAACAATTATAGACCCTTAATTTTTTTGTAAGTGAACAAACTTACACAATCTGCAGAGGATCAAATAACTGTTTTTGCCACTGTATATCCAATTGTAATAGAGGGATGGGGCGGGATCCAGGTTCAGCCAAACGTGTTTTAAGAATGAAAGTCCACTTTAAGTAAGCACTCTCCCAAAGACCCTGTACAGTGCTCTCTAGGAACTGCTTTTAGTGGAGAACTATAACAAAGAGAACTTTCAAATTTTGGCATGGTTGCAATGTTTGTTAGATAACTTTGGCAGCTCACTGATTGGTTTCACTTCTCTGGAATCACTTGGTAATTTGTCTAGTACATAAAAACAAACGGCAGAAAGAATACAAATATATGGAAAAGGCAGAAGTACTACTAAGCTTTTTTATAAATTGTGCAAGGGTAGAAATATAGAAGCAAGCGCCTTGTTTTTCTTTTGTTGGACTGCATTGAATTTGTCTGTGTTAGGAGACTCATTTTTAACTGTGGATGGTTTGGCACGAGTTACTGGTGATATGATGTAATTAAAGACGAGGCTAGTAAACTGCAGGTCTTGTGGTGTGAGACCGAAACTGCAAGTCAGCACAATCCATATTTAAACGTAAAATCTGGTTAAAGTACATTGACGATCTTGGAATGCAACACTTAGCATATGCAAGGGTGGGTAGAAAGTGCCAGACATTTCCTTTCTATGACAACAACATTTTATATAAATATGTAAAAGGCATTACAACTTAACTTTCTAGCATTTTATATACCATACAGGGCTTTACAAAATATGTACTTAGCATATACTGTAATATATATATATATATATATATATATATATATATATATATAGTTAGTCATATTTGAGGAATTATCAGGATTGTAGGATACTGGCTTTTTGGAACAACATAGTGCTTTATTTAACTCAAAAGGCTTGTTTCCCGCATACAACCACCCTCATCCACCAAATAAACTCAAATGCTCATTTTTGGATTAATATAGTTCTAATCACAGGAAAAGAAATATGCATCCTCTTGCCAAGAAAACTGCAGTCGAACAGAGTCCAAACACAAAGGCACCACATGACCCAGCCAGCAGTGGAGCTTTCTGACATGGGTATCCAAATCAAAAAGGTGTAGCATTCACCAACTCTCCCATCACTCTTTCTCCCTCCTTTCTACCTCCTAATTCTATATTAGCCCTTTCACTAATTAACCCTTCCACCTGAAGAAGAAAGAAAGGGGATATATATACTTGCTGTCTAGAACATATCCCTTTGGCCAGTGCAATAGTGTGTCCACACAACAGGAGGTTGTCAACAGTTCATCTACTATATACCGGAATCCAAGACAGGCTGGTGCAGCACTCATCTCTATTTTATTTAATTCATTAGAGATATAAAGTAGCAACATTAACAGCAACAGTTTCTAGCATGCCATGCCCTTTATCGAGTTCTATATTTTGTGCATATGTGCATGCTTTTCACATAAGTAATAAGGGTGTACCAAGGGTCATAGCTATCTGTGAAGCTGCAGTCTTGGTAATCTGGCCAAGGCACACCTCCCCAGCTCAAATGTCTTTGAAACAGAGACAGTTGGGATTGTTGTAACCTAAGTTACTGTATTGATGCGTTTTTTCATCCTATTTGTAACGAAAGATCTTAGTATAAGCAGCATGTTAGGTATTTGTAGTACCAATGCCCATTTTGTTTTTTTGTTTCATAAAGCGGTGTTCCAGCCGCAAAAAATTTTTTTTAAAAGTCAGCAGCTACAAACACTGTAGCTGCTGACTTTTAATAAGGACACTTGCCTGTCCAGGGAGCCCGCGATGTTGGCCCCCCGAGGCCGATCTGTCCATCGGCTCGGGTGCAGGCATTACCATTGTAACTAAGGGAAACCGGCAGTCGAGCCAGCAGGCTTCACCGCCGGTTTCCTACTGCGCATATGCGAGTCGCGCGGCGTTTTCTGAATAGCCCGTCATCTTTTGGGACACACACAGGTCCCAGAAGGCAGAGGGGTAAAGGAGGAAATGATGCCGTGGGCCGCGGCCAGGGTAGGAAGGAAGTACATACACTCAATACTTCACATAAGGTAAGTAAAATAAAAATTTTTTTTAAAAAGTATCCAAAAATGAGTGGTGGAAGGGTGGTCATTCCTTTAAGAACAAGTTGTAAAATAGGGTGGAACTTCGGTTTAAGGCTGCACAATAAGATGCTGGAAGAAACAGAGTTTTTGCAACTTCTAGATTCACATTTGACAACTCATCTACCTTCAGAAAATCGCAACATAGCATATATGTATAGTTGTGTGTGGGATAAGGCAAATGATTAACCATTTATTTTAGTTTTTTTTGTCTTATTTTTTCTGCTGCCTGGCTTAGTTAACTCTTGTAAATTGACCAGAAGCACTATGGGTATGGGGTTTAGAAGCTGAAGAGAGGAGTCATAAGGTCTTCACGGTTTTAAAAATGAAACCTTTCCCCTTTCTCAGCAAGTTCTTGATTGGTGAACTCTTTACACTAGTTGCAGCTTCTCATTTAGAGTGAACATTGTAAAGCCTTCAGTCTCTTGGTTTTACTCAAGAATATACATGTAATATGTATGTCCTAAAAGTGCAGCGCTAAATAAAATTACCATGTGCAAAACACCATATATGACAAGTGCAAAACCTTTGAAGTGAACAGGAAAAATCCAATCAAAATATTATTCAGTCCAAAAATGTCCTTATATTTCCTATGCAGTGCTCAGACATTCACCATTGTGGGGTCCCTAATGATGTTACATATAACGAAACGATCGTAGGAACAATGCACACACGCTACTGCACAGATGCTTTTTTGAATTTTTTGAATTTATGACTGTTTGAAGGATAGCACTGGCTGTAGTGGAGCGATTTACAGCCAGCAGCATTTTTTGTTTTATATGTAAGTGCACTGATTTTAAAATAAAATGGTTGAGAACATATTATACTATGAGGAGTCTCCCTGTTTTTTACCCATTTTAACTCTGAGGATTCATCCATCCATCCCATCTGAGACGGTGAGCTGGATCATCTTGTCACCATAAGGGGAACACAGTGAGGCTGGCGGTTGAACATTTCCGGATTTCCATCTGATAAGCAGAGATCCCAATAAGCGGTGAATGATCTTCTTGAGTAAGGAAGATCGTCGGTGATCTGGTAAGCCCCCATCTGATTTATGGGGAAGGTTTCACAACGGTATATGTCTGAGCACTGCACCATTAGGATTGATCTATCCAGTGTGGGACACTGGCATGCATGAATTGTTTGCACAGGAGCACTTTAGTGATCAATTTATGAATTTTGCACTTTATGAATATAATATATTTTGCACTTTTGCATAAGGACATTTTTGGATTGAATAATATTTTGATTGGATTTTCTGTTCACTTCAAAGGTTTTGCACTATTTCATATATGGTATTTTGCACATGGTAATTTTATTTAGCGCTGCACTTTTAGGACATACATTTTTGATTGACCAGGTATTTAGGTTTTAGTGCACAGCTGCTGTATTTACTCTTGATAACACACTAGCGTGGATTTTTTTCCATATTATACACGCAATATGATTAGGAACAAAATATATGGAGCGCAAGGTCTAGATCTTCTTTTGTATGCATGTATTGCACTGGCCAAACTATGATTTCATATTCTTGAACTTTTCCCCAACTTTTAACAACCTCTGTTACTGGCAGGGGCAAAAAGGGGGTTTAATGTAGGGTATTACATTTGAGTTTAAGATAAATTAGGGTTAGGGTTGTAGGCTTAAATTAAAGAGTTGGGTTAGGCGTTGGGTTTAGGTTAAATGTCCACTTTAAAGGTTTAAGGTTAAGAGACATTTTAATGGTCTGGTTTGGTTAAGTGTAAAGCTGACAACACTTCTGATTTTACAGCCTCTTTTAGATGTTAAGTTGTTGAGTGTAATGTTTCACCTTTGTATTCCTTTACACTCCATTTCCATAATTTGTACCAATTTGTACCCCTTGATGGTGGTGGGATAAAGGGTGTAAGAGGGGGAGGGGTGAAAATGGCATGTGTAGCGCTTTGCGCTGAATCGTGGGTTTGGTCATATTGCTATAGAAGTAGGAGGAGCTTTAAGGTTTATGGTTTCTCTGCTCTGGGTCAAAAGTGTGTAACACGCAGAGTGCAGGGTCAGGAGTGTGTAACGCAAGAGTACAAGGGTCAGGAATAAGCAACACACAGATTGTAGGGTTGCTGGGGTTGAAAGTAGGTAAAGCACAGAGTACCCCCCAAGCAAAAATCTTCCCCTTCTCCCAAAACAACCCAACCACCCCCATGATATAAAAAAAAAAAACACATAAAAAATATTAAATATAGTGAGCAATGACAGAGATAGGAAGCCTGTACTTATTGCAAGGCTAGTGCAAATCCAATAATCAGTGGCAAGGATCAGTGGGAGCTGTCTGCTTCTTTTGGGTGGCATGTGTTCCAGTACTGGAGTAGGAGAGAGCACAGCTGTCCTCCTCTCTCGACTTTGGCACTGCTGTCACTAACAGCATCACTTTGACACTGCTGGTGTTTGCAGTGTCACTGTATGTGCTGTTATTAAATTGTTAACCCGTACCCCCGGGGAGGGGGTACACATAAATCAAGTTGGGTACCAAAGATTTAGTGTGTGTGCCTGTCATGTCATGCTGAATGTAAATTGAACAGATTAGTACATAGTAGTTAATAAATCTAAAAAGAGATTGCAAAATATGATTGTAACATACTCAATATCTTTATCATTTCACAAGCTTAAAGTTCTTTAGATACGTGAGAAATGTGCACATGCAGATATCTGGCAACTCGATACATACTGGATGACAGGGAATATATTTGTTATAAATTAAGCAAACTGTAGTTTGGTAAGTAGATGCTTAGTTCATAACTGGGTGCCCCAGCGATCTGTTATTGGTTTGATCCTTTTTATTTTTATGATTTAGTAGATGAACTGAAAAGTAAAATGCTCAGATTTGCAGGTTATCTAGTTATAGAATCAAAGTATATTTCTCCTAAAAGATTTAGACCTAATGGCAAGTTTTCTATTTTCAAATTTGTAGGGAATGCAACTGATCCTTTGTGTGAATGTGCAATCAGAAATTAACATTTACTTTACTGGGGTTTGGCTTTCTCTTCCTGCATAATCTAAAACTCTAAAGTTATAATATCATCTTAATCCAAGGATTTATCAGACTGTGATTTGGGCTTTGCACTCACAAGCTCCAAATGGGAGCACTCATTGTTTATTCCTGGTGTGCTCCTAGTCCCCCTTGGTGCTTAGTGCAAAAGATTTGTATTGACTCAAACAGCTAAGTACAGATGAGAATGTAAAACTGTTTGCTTTGTATTGGGTTGCATCATGTAAAAATGACAGCATACTGTAGAGCCTGTAGCAGGCCCAATTAACTTGTATTGTTAACCCTTGGAGGCTCTTTCTTAAGGTGAGTGAAAAAAAGGAGGGAAAGTGTTACTGTTTGTTTTTAGTGATTATAATTGCTACTCATTTTAAAACGATAGAGCATTAAACACTCATTTTTTAAGCACTTTCAGCAGCTGAGTTGATGACTTATTAAAGAGTATACAGCTTCTGTATCTGTAATCCTTACCTATGTTCCACTTTGAGCTGGTGCCCTGATCACTGCCCAAGATTTCCTGTTTCAGGGTGGCTCCTTTCTTTTGCAATATCCTATGGAGCCGCCCTTGCATGCATGGACTAAAGCCTTGTCTTCCTATACTGTGCGCATCAATATAAGCACATACCTCCGAAGCTTAGGAGGGCAAGGCACTCCCTGCTCATCCCTCACCCTTCCTTCTGGAAACCAAAGCCAGTACACACACCCAAAAAATCAGCTGGTTTAGCAGGAACCGGACAACTTTTGGTCCATGTATACAGCTGTCTGTTCTGCAGAAGTAAGTCTGACGACTGGCTTCTGTCACATTGGCATGCTGGAAAGCCAACATTCATTCAGTGCTCACATCTAATGGCTGCGAACACTGATCAGTGTATTCTGGCTAAAGATGGAAACTGAATTTTTTTTTTAGCTCATATAAGGAAATTATCACAAATCTCTCTCTCCCTCTCTCACTTGCAAGTTCCCTTGGAAGTACAAGCTCTGGAGAAGATCCCCTTGCAAAGTGAAATTTCACTTGCAAAGTGAACAGTCTATTTGCCTTTAGTAAATCAAACCCCAATGCATATACCATATTAATCATATATCAATACCAATGTCTATGGAGCTCTATAAATTAGTTTATAGTGATCTGGATAATTTAGTACATGGAAATACAGTAAAAAAAAAACTATTTATTTTTGTGACAGGTGAAACTAGGGTGCAGAAAGGGGATGGAATTAATATTGAGGTTAGGAGGACCTAGATATTTTTTAAGAAAAAATTGTAGACTTAGGCCTGACTGCAGATATTTTTATATTTATATATCTCAAGCTTTCAAATGTAGAATGTTTAATAACCAATGTGAACCAGTGCAAATTCTACCTGTAGTTCAATTACATTTGGACACATTTTACCTACCTTTAAAAGCCCCCCTCCTAAATGTATCCAATCCTAAATTAGGCTCTATTAGATTTAAATCTGTGGTATTAGCTCAGTGGTGTTCATAGCAAATATTCTGCTGCCACCTACCTGTTCTGAAGTCACTATTCTCAGTCTATTATTATGGACCAAAATACAGGCAGTAAAGGCAATTCTATTTTGTAAGTGCTTGAATGGAGTTGGAAAAACTAAGACTGTGTATAAAAAGCAAGTCATAATTTTTATGTCAAAGATTTAAATGATTCATATCCTATGTAATCTGTTTCTTGCAAGTTTTATTCTACTACCAGTTCACTATGGTACATTTGCCTGCAGATGAATGAATGTAGAGGAGCAAAATAGGATGTGTTCAGCTTGTCCATAGCACTCCAGTGGTGAGCAGTACATGTCATTATCGCATTATTTAGAGAATGGATGGTTTGGGAGAGTAAGGTTTATTCTTTCCCAGGATTCTGTAGATGGCTAGACTTTTAGTACTTACAGGAATTACAGTTCTTGTCACATACATTTTTTAGACATAAAGGAACTCATGCTGCTAAGTATCATGTTCTCAGCTGGACTTGTGTGGCTAAATCTTTGAAACATATTTCTGTAACTCCGGGAGTTTTCTCTAAAGCTTGATTTAAAGCTTTCCTAGTTTTCAACTACTATTAAATATGATGGCAAATTTTCTGTGGTTTCCAAAATATGTTATTCTGAAGTGTTTAGGCTTTATTTTAAGTTACATTTCCCACTGATTTTTTTTTCCTAAACATTCAAATTTAAATTTGTAGAGTGTCAGAACCACTCACAAATATCAAGAGCTGTATTGTTGGGTAGCAGTGTTAGAAATGTAGTCTTTTTGGGTAACTGAATAACTTGAATTTTAACTTAAAGCGGAGTTCCAACGACATTTTAGAATTTTTCTTTTCTAATGCCTAACTCACGATCATAACATATACTAATGCCACTCACGATTATAGTTAATTTTGCCGCTAGATTGAAGGTTTTATATAAATAAATACATTATATTTTGGTGTCTTGGCCGTTCCCATATTGCTTTTAGGCATGTGAAGCCCACAAGCATTATCTTCCGGGATACGGTGCAGCTGAGTGACCAGCATGCACCACCTGTTCTCGCGCACGTGCAGTATGCAGTAAGGCTGGCAGCGGCGTAAACTTCTCATCTTTTGCCTCACAACAGGCGGCGTTGTTGGAAGTGTCCGCCCCGTTGCGATGGCAATGAAGATATCTCGCGATGCTGAGCAGCGGCGATCCACACTGACTCCTGGGAATTATGACACCAAGCTCCTAGGAGACAGTGCGCCGCAGGAAATGATGGATTAGCCGCGGGTAGGAGAAGGAGGAAGTAAAATTAAACAGCTTACAATCATGGTAAGCTGACTGAAAAAAATAAAAATAAATAAATAACGATCAATGAATAAAATATTGCCATTTATATAATAATTAAGATTAAGATAAAAAAGTGGGTGGAACTTTGCTTTATATGTGGACATTACAAAAAGACTTCACTAGTCATTTGTGAAAAAGAAGGTAGTTCCTGCACTTCCTTGGTCACCAGTATGCTTGTTTTTGCTGGTCCCCTTGCACCTATAAACTATTTTAATTATATTGAAGTTCCATCATTTGAGCAGCATTTTACTTTTACTCTGTGATAAACACAGATAGATGTACCCTCTTGTCAAAGTAGAAGCCCAAAATTATAATAATAAGCTTCAGGGAGTTGAAAAGGGAATTGAGCAAGGCATTTCCAGCTTTGTCGAATGATAGATAACTGCCAACTGCCTTGTGCAATATCTTTGAAGTAATGCTAAATATTTTTCAAAAGCCATTTCTGCAAACCAAATGTGGATATCCTTCAGTGGACAAGGTGTCAGCAGCATCAGCTTCATAAAAAGGAGGGCTCATGGGGAAGGGGATTTATTTCTCAACATTATTACCAAGGATGTTGAAAAACCAGATTTAAAACAGAATTTGTTTTTTTAAAGCTAGCTAGTATGATCAAGAAACCAAACCTGCCAAAAGCCATCCACTGGGGATTGTGCAGATCTGCTGAATATAATACTCTTTAATTGTTTCGTTTGTTTGAAAAAAAAGCTGATAAAAGTAACATTTGTCTGTTTTAACGAGTTCCACGAGTGTTATTTTACATAACCACTGGATGATTTCACAGTGAAGCCTGTGGTCTGGATGCCAAAGACAAAGGATTTTGGCCCTTGCAAGAGAAACAGCTGCTTTGAACATTGTCAGTTTCTATTAGCCAGTTTAGCAGCAGACAGCAAAATCTCCTAACTCTGAGCTGTAGTCTTTGTAGGAACTAAAGGGTTAACCAAAGCATTCTTATGAACTTTTGTTTTAGTACAATTTAAATTGATGTTCTGATTTTTCTATGAAAGTCACTCCTAGCATTATAATCCAATGTCCTTCTTCTATTGGCTTTCACAGACCAGTTGTTTGCTGTTATATGGAATTATTAGAAATATTATGAAAGTCACTAGAGGGTTATACATATTATTTGGTTTATCCAGTAAATGAACACTATTATAATGTGTCCAAGGATTGTCACTAAAACATTTGCACTTTAAGCACTTGCCAAGTGGTGAAATTTGATGTACATGATTTCCTTTGACTCAAAAAACGTACATCAGTCCATCCATATGATTTGGGAATCAACATGCAAACATTGAAAGAGAAAAATGCTATTTTTTTGCAACAAGGATATAAAAAGTATTTTTCTCCCAGAATAATAAAAAATGGTTTTATTAGCCTGGCAAGTAGCTTACAGCACACACTATGAACCTACCACCTGAGACCACACCTCCAGACCTCCAGTGTGCGGGAGGTGTTGTCTGGGGTGGAAGGTTTGCAGTGTGTGCTGTAAGCTACTTGCCAGGCTAATAAAACCAATTGGATTTTCATTGTTGGTGTGCTGTCCGTCTCCTTGAGTTCAAGTACAGAGTGGAGTGAGGACTTGATCCAGGGCTTTGGCACCCAGTCGTTTGCAAGGTTAAAGGGGACAAGGGCAAATTTGAAAGTGGTGGGACGAGCTGTGATTTTCTAATGGTAATTTTCCTAGTTGCCCTTTAACAAAAATAAATAACTAAGGCAGGTCATATTTGCGTAATTGAGTAAATTAGGCTACATAAATGAGCATCACGGTTTATTTATACCAATCACACTAATGCTGGAGCTGTCTCTTGCAGAATCTTAGTTGCCACGCGTCATTCATTCCACTTCCTATGAGCCCAGGGTTTTGAGGCTCCATGTCCTGCCCTGGACCAAAAGGAAGTTAGTTTGTGGTGCCGCTTTCTGCTGTATTTATCAATTGCCCACTCCTGGAGTAAGAAGAGGAGTCTTGACATCAAACCTGGCCAGATACCTGTATAGGTTTTTTTCTTTTTACAGCTGTGGGAACTGGCAGGGGTGAGGGAAACTGGTGAAAAAAGAGCTGGGCTTTAAGAACAAAGCAGAATCTATAATGTCTTTAGCCAGGTAATGAAGGGTAGACCCCAACTGGCTACAGGCAATGCACATATTTTACTTTCAGACACTCTGTTCAGTGGGAACTCTGTACTGTTATACATTCTGTACAGTTACTCAGATATATTTTAGGATCTCTTCCCATGGATAATATCTATAAAAGCCCCGTGCTCATAAACTTACAGTGCTTCTTTGTTTTCTGGAGGTCCTCATCACATGCTTCCACTTTTTAAGACACATTTATTTTTAAACAACTGCGAATGGATCTTATTAAGATTAATTAGGTTTCCCGTGAACTTATGAATACTCATAATACATTTATGGAACTTGAAGCATCATGTGTACCAAGTACTTTTGTCTTTCAATTTTAGCGTTAAGAGGAAAATGAGTGTCACAACTCTCTGATTTAATTTAATCTTTTTGAGGTTTTGGTTTTATCTCTTATCTTGTGCTGATGTTTGTATGGCTGTATTTTTTATGTAATGTTTACTGTACACCTGTTAATACAAGTCTGCATATTACAGACTGATTTTCAGTTGGCATTGCTGCACATTTCATTTGACCTTCTTTTTTTTTTCTTTTTCTTTTTGCATGTGTGCTCTGACACTGTAGCCTTAAGTATGCACAATATAAATTTGTATCATCCATAAACGAATGACTCTCAAGCTACCCGCTTGTCATTATACTTACAGGAAATCTGATTTAACTTTCCTGTAGGAGGAATAATAAAATGAGAGGGGGGAAAAAAACACTTTTTGGATGCTAATGGTCAGCAAGTGATTATGACAATGATAATGAAGAGAATGAAGAACAGAGGGAAGGGAGATTTAAGAAAAGCGTGTGGGGTGGGGTGGGGGGGGGGGGTGATTTCATCAGCTGCGTAGGCATTTTCCACTTTAAGTTTTTCTATAAATATGTCTTATGGATGTTGTTTTACTAGCTTAAAAACATCTAATTGAAACCAGTTGACTAAATCTCCTTGGATCAAGAAGCAGTAATAAGCAAAGGGAGTATCTTATCCTTGCAATCCAGAAATGCTTAGTGACTGGTATACTTGATGCATATGTAATCAGTTTACTTTCAGATCCTCATTTCCTCTAATACCTTAGCTTTTCTAATGTCATAGATAAGCATATTTTACCAGAGATGGAACTGTGAAAAGATTAAATGATGCTTTATTTCTGTACAGTTCTTGCATTATCTTGCACAGACTATATGCTTAACATATTCAGATTCCCAGAGAGAAATGATTACAGTTAGTCTGGTTGAAAAAAACACAAGTCCATCCAGTTCAACCAGTAGAAGGGAATGATTAGTTTTTGTTACAAGCTATGACCTGCACACACTCCTTTTCAAAACTTTATTTGCCTCCACTCTTCTATATCTTTCCTGACCTACAAAGTTAAACTTTTGCCGCATACACACGATCGGAATTTTGGTCGGAAAAAGGTATGATGGCTTTTCCAACGGGACTCCGCTCAAGCTTGCCTTGCATACACACGGTCACACAAAAGTTCTCTGAACTTTCGACCGTCAAGAACGTGGTGATGTACAACACTACGACGAGCCGAGAAAATGAAGTTCAATGTATTCTGAGCATGTGTTGAATTGTTTCCAAGCATGCATTATTTTTTGCGCGTCCGAATTGCATACAGACGAACGCATTTTCGGATAGGAACTTTTCCCGACAGAAAAATAGAGAACCTGCTCTCAATCTTTTGCTGGCTAGAATTCCGCCAGCAAAAGTCTGATGGAGAATACATACAGTCGCATTTTCCGATCAAAACCTCTCATCCGAGTTTTGCTGGCGGCATTTCCAATCATGTGTACGGGGCATTAGCTGCTGTGCTTTTAAACCATAATGATAATACATACAAGCTGTAAGTGTATAGCCCAGCACTCCTAGAGTTCTCATCCTAAATACATACTATGGGTATGATTTACTCAACTATGCAGGAACACATAGGAACTTGGGGTGCAGAAGAATGGCAGCAGGTGCTCTGGGCTGATGATTTAAAATCTAAAATATTTTGCTGTAGCAGGAGGCAGTTTGTTTGCCGAAGGGCTAGAGAGCAGTACAATAATCAGTGTCTGCAAACAGTGAAGCATAGTGGAGGTTCTGTGCAAATTTAGGGCTGCATTTCTGCAAATGGAGTTGGAGATGTGGTCAGGAGGTGTCCTCAGTGCTGAGAAATACAGACAGATACTTATACATTGTACCATACCATCAGGGAGGCATGTGATTGGCCCCAAATTTATTCTGCAACAGGAAAACAACCACAAACATGCAGCCAATGTCATTAAGAACTATTTTCAATGTAAAGAAGAACAAGAAGTCCTGGAAGTGATGGCTTGACCCCCACATAGCCCTGATCTCAACATCATTGAATCTTTCTGGGATTACATGAAGAGGCAGAAGAATTTGAGGCTGCCTACATCCACAGAAGAATGGTGGTTAGTTTGGAACAACCTACCTGCCGAAATCCTTCAAAAACTGTGTGCAAGTATACCTAGTAGAATTTATGCTGTTTTGAAGGCAAAGGGTGGTCACACCAACTATTGATTTGATTTGTTTTTCTCTTCTGTTCATTTACTTTCCACTTTGTTCATTGATAAAAATAAACTATTAAAACTTCTATTTCCAAAAGCATTCTTATTTACAGCATTTTTTCACACCTGCCTAAAACTTTTGCACAGCAGTGTATATGTACTGTATTTTTCGCTCCATAAGACGCACCTGACCATAAGATGCACCTAGGTTTTAGAGGCGGAAAACAAAAAAAAAAAACAATCTGGACCAAATGGTCTACTGAAATATTTACCAGTGCCTATGAAATGCAGCCTGACCTGTGCAAAGAAATGCAGACTTACCAGTGCCAATAAAATGCAGCCTGACAATTGCCAATAGTGCAACCTGACCATTGCCATTATTGCAGCCCAACCTGTGCCATTATTGCAGCCCGACCTGTGCCATTATTGCAGCCCGACCTGTGCCATTATTGCAGCCCGACCTGTGCCATTATTGCATCCCATCCTGTGCCATTATTGCAGCCTGACCTGTGCCATTATTGCAGCCTGACCTGTGCCATTATTGCAGCCCGACCTGTTCCATTATTGCAGCCCGACCTGTACCATTATTGCAGCCTTACCATTGCCATCGCTTGGGCTGCTCTGTCTTCTATCTCGAAAAGCCGGGAGATCGCCCGGCGCTCACGGGGGCATGGGATGTCTTTCCTCCGCTCTCCTGCCTCTCTTCCGGTACTAACGTGGCGTCAGCGGTGGGGGGCGTTGGTGGCAGCGGTGGGGTGGTGCCGTTATCTGCGGGGGGGCAGTGCCTGATGTACATTCGCACCATAAGATGCAGAGACATTTTCCCCCATATTTTTTGTGCGTCTTATGGTCCGAAAAATACGGTATGTGTATCAGGTTGGGACTAAACATAAAAAATGAATACAATTCCTATGTAGTAAAACTATATTATGTAACAAGTGGAGCTTAATCCCCCATTTACATTTTTTCCTTAGCTGAAGGTAAAACATATACATACAAGTACTATAAATGAGACAGAGGAATGATTGGTGACTCTAATGCAGCGTACACACGGGCGGACTTTTTGACCGGAATGGTCCGACGGTCTATCCGACGGACTTTCGGCGGACCTCCAACGGACTTTCCCAATGAACGAACTTGCCTATACATGATCACACCAAAGTCCGACGGATTTGTACATGATGACGTACAACCGGACTAAAATAAGGAAGTTGATAGCCAGTAGCCAATAGCTGCCCTAGCGTTGTTTTTTGTCCGTCGGACTAGCATACAGACGAGCAGACTTTTCGACCGGACTCAAGTCCGTCGGAAAGATTTGAAACATGTTCCAAATATAAAGTCCGTCCGATTTTCGACCGAAAAAGTCCGCTGCAGGTCCGATGAAGCCCACACACACGGTTGAATTTTCCGCCGGACTCAGTCCGTTGGACCAGTCCGGTCAAAAAGTCAGCTCGTGTGTACGCTGCATTAGGCTTCATGCACATTAGAAATCTAACAACTATTTTAGAAATGCTGGACAAAAAAACGCTAATGTTTTAGCTTGTTTTTGCTGACATTTAGCAGTGTTTAGCCTAGTGTGTAAGCTAAGTTCAGTAGCTTCAGTGTTAAGCAGCGAGTAGCTGATTGTTAAGGAGCGGGCCGGGAAGCTGGCCACCATGCCCTCTACAACGGATCAGTCATCAGTCAGAATGTAAAAAAAAAAAACATTTCCGGCAATTAAAAAAATGAGAAAAAAACGGCATGGGGTCCCCCCCCCGAATCCATACCAGTTGCTTAGGCACTTATTCTTCAAAAATAATCAATACACATTCAATTTTTAATGGCCCTGTAATCTACTTTTCAGGGAATTGTTTCTTTCTGTGCTTTTCTGCATGTTTGCAATGTGCTTTGTGAACCTATTCTTTTCCCCCTCACATCTGTTTGTTTGCAATGAGCAGTGCACATGATTGTGTTCATGTGCACTGTTCTATGCACACTACAAATCCCATGGCCCCTAATCCATCTCAGGAGATGGTAGCTACATTCCTACATACAGTGGGACCAAGGAGGACAATTGTAACAACCCTCTAACAGGAAATCGGATCACAGGTTCAAAAAAACTAAATTTGGAGATTTGGAGGAGGCCAAGAGCAATAGAAGGTACTTTTTATTAGTTAAAAATACATACTCGAATGAGATTTTTAACCAGGGTTTCATTGAGAGCCTCAAGGGAGGCAGTTTTGCTGTCTCATTAGGTATATATTGAATTTTATTTGTAAAGCAAAGTTTTTATATGTATAGCAAAAACTGGTATAAAACATCAGTTATAAAACCTATAAACCAAACATAAATTGAATAAAATAGACCTAAAACCATTTTAGTTTCCTTTCAAACCGTAGAGCTGTTTTTAATGCAAATCTAAATTTCTGAGCTTTAGGAGGAACTTCTACAAGTAGAGATGGACAGTTCAATTAGATAGATAGAAGCTTACCGAGTAGTTGGTGCATTAATGATATGATGTAACCGTTCTAAACACCATACCAGTCCAGTTGCAGTGTGATATAAATGTTTCAGATGTGCAATCTTTATTCGACTTGTTACATTGCCGATGTGGAATAAATCTTGTGGCATCTAGCTCTATTACTGATGACTGGATCAAATGAATGTAAATATGAAGGAAACTCAAACTCAGAGCAGGAGAAGTCAACACTGGCCTTTGTTACTCTGTGTAGCATGATCAATATCTAGCCGTCACTAAGTTAAAATTGTCTCAGTCAGCAGCAGCAATAGATGTGGTGCCAGTACTCTAGATTTTATTTTACACACATGGATTCTTTTATAGACATTTGCATCTTAATACTTTAATATGTATTGATTCTGAAGCATTATCTGGTATACTACACATAATAAAATGCTCCTTGATGTTCTTAGTGGATCTCTTTCCCTATTTGTATTGATATTCTTAGCAAGCCATTAAACCTACTCTTTAGATATTTCCATACATCTGCTAATGATGGATTGCAAATTATGAATTCACTATTTATATTATAAAATGGAAATGTATGATTATCTAATTTCATTATTCATACTGAAAATAGAGCTGGGTTTCTTGGCAGAAATATACACTATTTTAACATTTTAGTCAGGGCTGGATTTTCATCAATGTAGCCTGTAGGCACACAATCTTTAGTGCTGAAAGCTGCATCTATCTGCTATGATTGTTCTGCTATGTAGAATATTTGATGCATTTACCGATCATAGCCCATTTTACAATATTGTGACAATGTTGGAATAAACTTTGATGACATGATTATTGATAATAAAAAATGTGTGCACAATAAGTGTACGGGGAAAAGCAGCCCTTTGCCTCAGCAGCCTATAGGCATAGGTCTAGTCTATCTAATTTTAAATCCACACCTCATCTTAGAATTAAGTAGAATACACAGTTTATGTCAAAATTAGTTTGTTTACCCACTTTAGACCAAACAACATTTTAAAGAAAAACTTTAATGGTGTTGAGTCAATTTAATTGTTTTCCTCCCACTTGGGAAATTTGCTAGTTTGTATTGGTGACCGTTCTCATCAAAACAGAAAGTGAGAGGAAATCCAAAATGTTGGGGTTTTCCCAGAACAAGAGGTGAGGGGACATTTTCTAATGGGGACACCTGTTCCCTGGACAACTGTTTAAGAGTGAACTTTCCGCTCAGTTTGGGAGATTTCCATTAACCCCCAGTTGGGTCTCTGGGACTGAAAGTGAAATATGTGAATAAAACTTTAGCGCCAGTAAAGCTATATTTTGCTGTAATGATGGCTAAGAAACTTGAAGTGGCTGTATACAATTTGTTAATACTGTAATTTTTGCTATATCTGTGTTATACACAAGCAGTTCTGGATGCACTGATGGATAAAGGGGGCACAGAAAAAGAATGACTTTCATGATTCTGCTCAGAACCAATGATAAAACATGTTGGGCAGAACTACACCACAGTGGAATCATACATTGGTATACACAGAACTGAGAGCGGGATGTGTTGCTCCCTTCATGAGATTATCTTTGTATTTAGTGCTGGGGAGCAATAATGCACTCTAGGTTTTTAAACAGGATTTTACATTTTGTAATTCCTTCTTTAACTCCTTCTTCCATTTGGCCTTATTTAATGTATTATTGGAGTTTGCCCTGTCCCCCCTGGGAGGGGAGTGATGTCAGGATTGAGCAACTGCAATTTGCAATTAGTTTACAATGCTCATTTGACCTACCAATTAGTTTAGGTGGTTATTTTGGATCTGTTAGTTTATTTGTTTTTGTGTAGAGGTGGGGGATTGGACATATTTTTGTGTTTGGAGCACTGGTCTATGGATGAAAACTTGAGATATACCTCTAAGTCTCTTGAGCCTCCCGGATACTTTTGGTGGTTATTTGCTGCCACTACACCTGTCCCAGATCTATTGCAGCCATTCAGCCCCTCCCAGTGGTCACTTGCTGTCACTTACATTTCCCAGACTTCATTGTCAGCTGGGGGCGAACAAGTCTGGCCACACACCCTCCAGCATCTTTGCTAGTTGTGGGCTGAGTCTAGCCATATGCTCTAAGCTTTGGAATTGGATAGTGGCCCTTCATATACACATCACAAACCCAGGGCTCTTGACTTGTTATAGTTCTTTCAACACCAGCCCTTTGTTCAGTGATTTGGGTTCTGATCCTATGCCTTGCTTCTGAATTATGATCTTGTTCCCGTACCTTGTACCTGTATTGCCCTGTACACACGGTCGGATTTTCCAACGAAAAATGTGTGATAGGACCTTGTTGTCGGAAATTCCGACCATGTGTAGGCTCCATCACACATTTTCCATCGGAATTTCCGACACACAAAGTTTGAGAGCTTGCTATAAATTTTTCGAAATTCCGATCGTGTGTACACAAATCCAACGCACAAAGTGCCACGCATGCTCAGAATAAATTAAGAGACGAAAGCTATTGGCTACTGCCCCGTTTATAGTCCCGACGTACGTGTTTTACGTCACCGCGTTCAGAACGATCAGATTTTCCAATAACTTTGTGTGACCGTGTGTATGCAAGACAAGTTTGAGCCAACATCCGTCGGAAAAAATCCATGGATTTTGTTGTCGGAATGTCCGATCAATGTCCGACCGTGTGTACAGGGCATTACTGTTACCTGCACCACATCACTGCTTTTCTGGATTGTAACCTTGACCTGTTATTGGATTATTTTCTTGCTGGCTACCTGTCCTGACATCTATGTTTAACAGGTTCATCTCTTGTCTGCTGCTGGTCGCTTCCTTTTTCCTCAACCACCATACGTTTCAGCTTGAGGGCTGGCTTGTGACATTCTACAGTCAGACTAAATAGATTAAGTCCTGGGGGAATCCGCATACCAGTGAAGTCACTGTTTACTATTTACTTTGACTAGAGTGTCTGCATCTGGGTTAGAACCACTGTCTACGCCTTTTACAACAAGGTGTTTACATGTCCTCACATCTATCACAAAACGCAAAAACAAACATCTTGGTTTCTGCTTATGGGTAAGTGGGGTGGAGTCGTGCAAATTATTCCTTTTTTTGCCACCAGAGCTGCTGATGTATAGCACAGATATAGCCCTCATTTCAAAAAGCCAGTGTTCAGAACATGCATGCGGCAGTTTTAGCCTTATTACCTCTCAACCGTACAAGATATGGCTTTACTGGTTCTATGGTGTAGGGCTTGTGAGTCCAGGGGGGTTGTACAATAAATCAGAACTAAAAAATGAATATTTACCTGTTCAACGGTCTCTCCCTGGTGCCAGCATCTTCTTCTGAGTATTGGTCTTTGGGCTTCTTTATTGGCTGGCGGAAGATGACATAACTCCTGCACATGCACAGGAGCTAGTCATCACTGCACACAGAGACTGGGCCTGCACAAAACACTAAAATAAAATACTAAAACAAGTAAAACACAATTTTGACTATTAATGCACTTTAACCAATACCAAAGCATTCAAAGAGAATGATAGATTAGCTAAAAATCCAGCACAACAGTAAACAGCTTATTTCAGGCAGGATTGGTCTCATTAAATCATCAGACTGAGCCATCTAACACGAGAGGCGCCATTCAGTTCAGTTAGGTTTGAGTTACTGATTTCTGTAAACAATGGGGTTGATTTACTAAAACTGTGCAAAATCTGGTGCAGCTCTGCATAGAAACCAAATACCTTTCAAGTTTTTTTTTTTGTCAAAGCTTAATTGACCAAGCTGAAGCTAGAAGCCGATTGACTACCATGCACAGCTGCACCAGATTTTTCACTCCAGTTTTAGTAAATCAACCCTAATGTTTTTTGCAAACATATGGTAAAGAGGGAGTGCAAAATATGTCAAAAGGTGACCAGAGCTCCACCTGCTGGCTGATTGATACACCAATTAAACAGTATAAAACAAGTTAAGCTGCAGGAATAATAAGAACACTGGCTTTTAATTTAAAGTTTGCTACACTAACTAAGAATAATAGCTAAACTAGAACTAGTAAGTTACAGGCCTACTTTAAAGCAAAGCTTGGTTTTGTCAGCTGTTTGGGTTTAGTGGAGATAGGCCCTTAAACCACTGGCTATTAATGGCAGTTACAGTCCTTGTCAGATGCCAAGGGCTGAATCTGTCACTTCTAGTCTTCTTAGTGTCTGCATAGCGCTTTGAAAGAGCACTCTAAAACACAGTGCAATCACAATTCTTCTGCTGGTTTTCAAATAGTGCTAGGTGCTATCCATATAACCTTAGCCATACTGTGAGCTTTTTTAGCTGAAACAGTAGAAAAACACAGTCCGAGGAGTATTCCACAGAAATATGCTTTCTCTCTTTGTCAGAAAAGTGAGATAGAATGTGTTAAGCATTTAGCAGGCAAAAATAACATTTAGAATCCCCATGGGCACCTTAAAATAATCTGCATGTGTGGAAAATATTGCGATATTCAATTGTGTGGTTCAGGCTTGAACTTACAGAGTAGGAAGAAACTGGACATTCAAGTACAGCAAAATATAGTTTAGCATAGAACACTTTAAACAATAAAATAAAATAATGGAATGAATGATTGTGGTTTCTACTAATATGTCATTTAATTTCTATAGTCTAAGATGGTTCAAAGCCCAGCAAAAGATACGCATTATCAGGAAGGGCCTAATATCCATTATACCATCCAGACAAGACAGCTGTGAACGCCTTTCTGTGATAAGGGCTGCCTGGTCAGCACTCCTCCCTTTCTTATTAGTTGTAATAGTGCAGCAGTGCCTTTAGTAGTACATGATGGAATTAATGGTACATGATGAAATTCATGCTGTGCAGCCTGTCCAAGGCACTGGCTGGGTTATGGAGGCTTCCACACATTATTGCTGAGCCTGCAGGATCTTCTGCATATCTCCCAATGTTCTGAGATGGGCAGAAAGAGATACCTCCTAGAACAAAAAAATGTAAGCCTTGCCATCTCCAATTACAATATTTAAAAAGAAATAAAAACAATTTTAGTACTTCGTGCACAAAAAACATTACAATGAAGTTCTGTAAAAAAAAAAAGAAAAGAAAAACAAAGGTAAACAATTCAATGCATTGGGATTGGTTTATCAAAACCGTGTCTTTGAGTGTACATCAGGGACCATGCAATCACCTCACTGGTGTGAACAGGCCCTAAGGGTTTTTACCCACTTTTGTTAGTCATCTGTAAAGTGCAGTATAATGATCTTTGCAGTCAGGGTATAAAGCATTATATAAACTTACAGGTTTCTAGCAAACTGTTTTAAAGTGTTGCAGCACCTCAGTAACTCACCTCTTGTGCTTTATGTCTCAGAATGGCTCTCCTTCCTACCTCCAAAATCCTCTCCTGTTCCTCCACCAAGTGAAAAATGTGAAATGGGGGTGGGCAGTGAACCGACCCACTTGTTTCCAGATCAGAATTCAAAGCCTTAACATAGAAGAACACAAATTCTGCCTAGCTATAGAATAGCTCCTTCTGGAGCTTTAATGTCACGAACCGCCATAAACAGAGTGCAATATATACCCCATCTATGGCTGTTTCCAAGGTCATTGGAGCATAGCTTTAAGTAAGTTCATCTGCAGCTGCATCTAATTGTCTATGCCTTGACCACAATCACCCACTAATTTACAAATAATGTGCCTGTAGGGGATCCACTCTTCTGTCTTTTTTGTGTTTCCTATATTGCCTATATTGACCTAAAATTTTATGAATCTGAGCATCATCCTTATATGCTACCACAATAAGGGTACTTTGGAAATGGCAGGAACCAAGATGTAGACAAGAAGTGTCTTCATGGGCAGCACAGTGGTGTAGTGGTAGCACTCTCGCCTAGCAGTAAGAAGGGTCGCTGGTTCAAATCCCAATCACGACACTACCTGCCTGGAGTTTGCATGTTCTCCCTGTACTTGCGTGGGTTTACTCCGGGTACTCCGGTTTCCTCCCACACTCCAAAGACATGCTGGTAGGTTAATTGGATCTTGTCTAAATTGTCCCTAGTATGTATATGAATGTGAGTTAGGGACCTTAGATTGTAAGCTCCTTGAGGGTAGGGAATGATGTGAATGTACAATGTATATGTAAAGCGCTGCGTAAATTGACGGCGCTATATAAGTACCTGAAATAAATAAAATAAAGTAAAATATTTACTGCAGTGACCATTTTACAAAGAACTAACCACTGCAGACTTGTGGGGGGCTATTGATACTGGAGACCCACGGATCACACCTAACACAACCTAACCCAAGCTTACTTGTATGGCTGTCAATTGTACAGGAGTCAAAATGTTGTTTCTTGATCCTTTGCATATCAGAAGAATATGACCTGTGCCTCTAAAATAATGAAAATGAGTTCCAGTGCTGAAAACAAACAGGCAGCTTTTAAATTTTAATAGAAAAAATGGTCTCAGCTTGATTTTTCAGTCTTCAGCGTTGCACTCCAGTCCCATTTTTTTTCAGTGTGTATAGAGTGGGGAAAGATTTATTGCTGTATCAATACTAGGGATACAAAACATAAAATACTACTTCACTGCAGATTGATTTCTGAATGAGGGGGGGGGGGAGTTGGCCTTCAATATAGCCACATGAATATGTTAATGTTGCATTGTGGAAAACAAAAGGGTCTGTATCCCTTTAGAAGATGGAAGGGCCTTAGAAAGGATCTTCCCAAAAATGAAATTCCTGTTGCAGAGGATGCCTGGAATTTGTAGCTCTGTGCAGACTTCTAGTGAGCCAATTACACCAGCAGGAGATTCGATTTCTGAGGACTTTGTATATACCAGTGGTGTACAGAAAACCTCCAGAATGCCATATTGCAAGTAGGTGACATTTAAACGTTTTGACAGTTTTAGAAATGTAAAGTCGACTGTAAAGTTGACTGAGGTGGAGAGTTCATTTTTTATTAACATTAAAGCCCAGTTCCAGACTTCTCTCCCCTACTTGACAGTACCGCCCCCCGCCCTACCCCAAACCAGAAGCCAGATGTATTTAGGCTGGTGTTGCACCAATGCAGGGTACTCTTCCTATTCCACTTTGCCTCTTTTCCAGTGCTGGACAGTCGTCTGTTCAGCTAAAGTAAAGTTTTCTACCTCTCTCTAAAACAAAAATAATGTTTTTGGCTGGAGTCCTACTTTAATGATTTAATACTTGGTGCATAATAGTATATGCCCTTAGTGTAATACCTTATTTTTTGATTTAGTTGAGTAGGTAGATAATAGGTGTCCAATTGTGAATCTTTGTTTCATTTCTCAAAGCTGTGTACATAGTTCAGAATGATTTGAAATGCTCACAACTGCTTAGTCTGCACTGTAGAACAGACAGAAATAGCATGAGTACGCTGTAAGTGTTAAGGGATGAACAAACAAGCTTTTTATAGAATCAAATGTATTATGTATCTTTTGAATTTATTTTATTTAACCTATGTGTGCTTTGCAAGAGGAAATTTTGTGAGAGTACACACAGCCATGTTTTTCTCAGAAACATGACAATGTCCAAATGTCCATTACAACAATTGTTACATTCACTAAAATGGCATCTGTTAAAATGCTGCAGTGTATTTTTTTATTTTTTTTTAACCGTGGGTGTCACATAGCTCCCCGTGATGTGTTCTAACCCTGTAACTGAATGTTTCTTTAATTATCTGGCACGCTCTGTTTAAATTTCCTGGTGCTGAAGACTTGTGCAGCCTACCTGGGCGTCTACTTTGGCGGTGAGTGCAGAGAAATCCTGATGCTTGTTACCACATCTTGGCGCCTGCGGTGATGGCATATCCTGCTGCCAGAAGGGGGTCACTTGGCACAAATAAAGTGTGTGGAAGTGTCTGTTCAATAAGTTTAGCTGAAAGGAGGCCAGACCTTCTGTTACTTAGAAATTACTTCTTGTTCCAGGATCCACAGTATGTAAAGAGAACGAGAGCTGTTAAACTCTGTCTGCTAAAGTACTTTTGAGAAGAGAGAGGTGCTGCGACTGTAGACTTGTGGTGATCATAATGCGGAGGAAGGAAAATCTCCTAAATCACTTTATTAGAAGACAACGGCTGTTAAAAAGAAATGTGTTGGTATTAAACCACCGATTAAAAGGCAGCTCCGCTTTCAGTTAAAGTTTTGAGAGAGGAGACTATAGTTTGTAAATTATGCATATCTTCATGTTTCCATTCCTGATCTGCCTCTTGTAAGTCCCATTGTGGCAATGTGTTTTTCCTTTGTGGCAGATGTATGGTGGTGGCATTAAAAGAAAAAAACACAGAAATTGCCTCTAAACTAACAAAGTAAGTTGAGCCAGCATTTGCAGGCGCACAGATGGAGGATTGTTGATCAACTTTCATTTTTTTTTTCAGACTTCTATTTGTAACATAAATTAGAATTGCTCTTTATAATCAATTTTAACTTAACGTTTGACTATAGTTTTTAACTTCAGCTCGAATTCAAATATTTAAAAACCTTTTCTATTTGCTGTTTTGATATTTATTAAGTTAATTTGGGATATTACCCAAGTTTACCTTCAACCTCTCTCACCCCCTCTAAAACATGTCCCCGCATTAAGATTTTTTTTCACTTTGCTTCTAGGAAGGAACTTGTTACTCCCTTTCCTTTCATGTGACAGTACCAGGGCTTGCTGATTAACCCAGCATTGTCACATGAGGTTGGGGAAAAACAAGGCTTTTTTCCTGTATTCTGATGGCTGAACAGAATAGGGAGGTGCCAAGGAAACGTACAGTAAGTATGAGCTGCTGAGAAGAGTAGCTTAATGCCGCGTACACACGAGCGGAATTTCCGACAGAAAGAGTCAGATGGGAGCTTTTCATCGTATATTCCGACCGCGTGTATGCCCCATTGGACTTTTTCTGTCGAAAATTCAGACGGACTTAGATAGAGAACATGTTCTATATTTTTCCGACAGAACAAACTACTATCGGAAAAAACGCTTGTCTGTATGCTGTTCTGACGCACCAAAAACGCATGCTCTGAAGCAAGTACGAGACAGAAGCTATTGGCTACTGGCTATTGAACTTCTGTTTTCTAGTCCCGTCGTACGTGTTGTACATCACCGCATTCTAGATGGTCGGAATTTGGTGTGACCGTGTGTATGCAAGACAGCTTGAGCGGAATTCCATCGAAACTCCGTCGTAAAAACCTTCAGAGTTTATTCTGACGGCAAAACCGGTCTTGTGCACAGGGCATTAGAGTGTAACATATTGCTTAGCCCTGTGTTTTCAAAGCCAAAGTATGTTTTAAGATAACTGAATAATCATACACAATGGCAAAGCATTTTTCCCTGTACATAGAAGCATAATTACTATACTATCTGACAACCTTGTGTGCTTATTTTGTGTTTAAATGATCTTTTCAGCAGGGAAAATCATAACACTTTACTTTTGTATAAATGTGTCACGTACTTATAGATGAGCCCGGTAATGCAGAGGTAAGCCTCCCTTACGTATCTGACTCGCGGCCCCTGATAGAGTAGACAGGGGACCTAAGAATACAGAATGGAATGAGTGCCTGGCAGGTGGATAGTCAGGAGAGTTGCTCTGGAGTTCCTGATGCTGGTGGGATGAGATGTCGGCACAGCAAGCAGTAGAGGAGCTGGGTCAGCACAGCAGCAGTAGAGGAGCTGAATCAGCACAGCAGCAGTACACAGACAGCGGATCAGTTCTGAGAGATTTGGAGCACAGATAGGCACAGGTACATACAGGTTAGAGAAAGCGGACAGGTGCAGCGACAGAGGCAGGTCGGGTAGAGGCTTGGCTGGCAATAGACGGACAGCGAGGTAATAAGAGGAGCAGGCAGGATCAAAGTCAGGGACAAGCCAGTGTCGTGTACGGGCAGCAGGCAGAGATAGTCAAGGGCAAGCCGGATCAGAACACAGGAACAGGATCTCAAAGCAGGTTACAGGTAGCAGGGGTCACAGGAAGCCACAGATCAGACAGCACTGACTCTGTTTACAAGCCCAGTTCAAATAGGAGATCTGGTGCCAGGACCCGCGGGCGTGTGTGCTCCCGCACGTGCATCGGTGTTTGCAGACGTGCACCAGCAGCAAGATTCCTTCTGTAAGGCATTTCCTGACAAAATGTTTAAATTTAGCATGCACCATCTAATATGTTTCTAGCTTTAGGCATGCTATAGACATGAGCGGGTGGTCAGAAAATTCAACTGAAAGATCCTCTAGTAAAAAAATCTTCCTGCAAGCATGCACACTCATTTCTATGTGCATAACAGACAAACCTTGTGCCAGCTTTGTGGCACTGAAAACAGTATTGGTTGTTTAGAAAAGTCCATTGCATCAAGCATTTTTTTTCTAGAGACTGGCTGACCAGGGGGTGTCTGCAGATATTACACTGTGGCTATAGACAAACTATTGTTTCCTAATTAAATTGTTCTCCTAAAGTTTTTTGGTCATGAGCCTTCAACAGAAGCTGGTCGACTGGCTCCTGTCGGACTGGCTGCCATACACATGGGCCAAAAGTCAACCAGTTTCTATTGAACCGGCTGATGTCGCCTGACATTTGGCCAGTGTGTACTAGGCTTAACTTCAGCTATGTAGTGGAAGAGCCTGCCTGATTGCATACAAATGTAAAGTGTTTGACCTCATATTATATGGTTTTGGTAAATCTAAAGGAAAATTCTACAAGAAAATTGTATAATGTATGGCCAACGTTATTGGACCGTCCCAAGAGCCTGCAAGTTAAATGGTTATTTTGCCTTATAACCAGATCTTGGTACTTGAGGCAAGATGGTTATCTTTCATCATAGCCATATCCTGCCATTTGAGGAAAGATTGTTATCTTGCCTTATAGCTAGATGCTGGCACTTGAGTAAGGGTACTGTAGTTATCTTGCCTCAAGCTAGATCCTGCCATTTTAGGAAAAATTGTTATCTTGCCTAATAACAGTAGTTGTCCAGAAACTGCCACTTTAGGGAAGATGGATATCTTGGCCTCATGGACAGATCCTGCCACTTCAGGAAAGATGATTATCTTGCCTCATAACAGTAGGACCCCTGCAGCACTGTACTGCAAAATATGTTCCTTTCATGCTGATGATCTGTTAAAGATAGACAAAAAGTTAATAATGTGAACAAATAAAAACAACAGTAAGGCTTGGCTAGCATTAAGTATAGCACAAGTCTTCAAGCAGCATAACTAGAGCATACTGTAGCCTTTCCATTAATAAGGCAGCAATCACTGAACACCCAATCTTTTAAATACATTTACTCAAATATCTGGGATCTGCCAAGAAAAACATTGTACTTCAAATATAAAGAAAAGAGGAAATAAAAAAGTATGTTTCATATGTTTCTAATCGACTATGTTGAACTGGTGCTTTAACAATTGCTCACTAAAACATTTGACTTTCTCATGTTATTACTATTTTACTTTTTATGTAGTAATAATATAAGGTATTTATAGAGCACTTCTCATTCAAAAAACACTTTACAATTATGCTTATTATTCTCCGGAGCATTCATTCCTGGCCTTCCGGTCTGTGAGGCAGAAAGAAACAATTAGATTATTATTACAAGTTCTCCCAAGTACAAATGGACAAGGTGAGGCACAGGGACATAAACTGCTAAGCTTAAGATCCCATAAGTGGTTGTGAATGGAAATTAACCTTTTGTTCCTAAGGCCAACACCTTAACCCTTCTCACACCGTAAGAGGAGCATTATTTAATACTACATATTGCATTCTTGGGGAAAAAATTAAAGGGTTATTGCAGTACACATAACCTTATGTCTCCCTTAATAAACACTTCCTTGTGGTTTTTTGAAACACCTAACAGCTTAAAAACAGATTCCGGTGCATGTTCTCTATCAGCGTCATTTTTTGCATGGAGAGATGTAACCAGGGATTTTTTTAAAGGCAGTTTTAATAATTTGAGCGTTTCATTTGGAAACATATGGAGGAAGAGTACAGGAAAACTTTAATATATGTTTATTAAACTTGTAATGAGAACATCATCATTCTACAGAGTGGGTAGTCATAGCACTTGTTTTAAACCTGTCATGAGAGAAGTATGTGGGCTATCTTTGCTGGCCCTCTTCCAAAAATGTAAATTGCCTGACTGTGTGTGGCTTCAACACACAGATTTCCATTATCCAATCATGTGCAAGCAAAAATGCTGTTTTTTTTTTTTCCTTTTCCTTGCACTTGATTGGGTATTCTTTACAAATTGAAGCTTCACTACATTCACTAAACTCTGGGAAAAATTAGTGCAACTGCACTTGCAAGGAGCACAGTCTGTTTGCCTTTAATAAATTAACCCCTATACCTTTAAGCCGAAGAGTTTGCAGGCCAGCAATTTCCAAAGAAGTAGACAGCAATGACAACCACCATGTTTCTTCCATGAGAAAATCACTATATTTGTGCTGAGCTTCCTATGATTTCACAATTCAATATATATTTATCTTGTCGGTTTTATGTAACTTACTATGAGTAAGGCCTCTTCAGGCTGAAATGCGTCTTTGTACTTTTTGTGAAGAAATAAAGAACAATTTTTTTTTTCTCACCTGGTTTCTGACTTCATCTTGCATATTATTTCTGTTTCCTTCTTTCCTTTGCTGCTCTGGGACAGCTTGGCCACTGTGCTGGGAGCAGAGCAAAGACACCTAAACCACTATGAATGCATATGTGCGGAAGGTGGGCATTAAGGCCCTACTGCTGCACATATGCATTACATGGTCAGCAAGAGGTTACAGTAGATATATTGCTTTGGGAAAAGCACTGGTTTACTTTTAAGGGCTTGAGCAGTATGGATGTGTCTGATAAGTATTTAAAACAAGTTCATGGCTGCAGCAGCTGTGAGCATATTTCTCTTTTTTACAACTGGCTGCTAGTGCATACCACTGCCCCAAACACCCCCTTCCCGAGCTCTCCTTCTCCTCCTAAGAACCATGGGCCATAACGTGCCATAAGGCTGGAGATAGAAAGGATATGGAGAAGCTTATGTTCACCAATGTACCTTGCAAAAGTGTGAATTGGAAGTGCTCACACTAAAGCTCTGGGTAAACAGCTGATTGTACAGAAGTCTGTGCTTGATTAGTTGCAGCAGAGGACAGGGAAAACATTTGGGTTCTAATAGATTCCTGATATCTCTATAAATATGACCTGTGTTTCTGCCTAATGCTATTAGCTGCTTTTTGATAGCAACAAAGTTAAGTAGAAACTTTTAAAATAAAATAAATTGAAATAACAAAAAATTGCAAAAGCCTCATGTACACGCGTACAGATGCAAATGAGTGCATCGAGTGCACACGTGTATGTAAATGATTGTGCCACACGTTTTATATATCATTGCACACCCTCAAGTGAAAGCAATAATTGTAATACCCCGTACACACGATCGGACATTCCGACAACAAAATCCATGGATTTTTTCCGACGGATGTTGGCTCAAACTTGTCTTGCATACACACGGTCACACAAATGTTGTTGGAAATTCCGAACGTCAAGAACTCAGTGACGTACAACACGTATGACGAGACGAGAAAAAGGAAGTTCAATAGCCAGTGCGGCGCTTCTGCTTGATTCTGAGCATGTGTGGAACTTTATGTGTCGGAATTGTGTACACACGATCAGAATTTACAACGGGTTTTGTTGTCGGAAAATTTGAGATCCAGATCTCAAATTTTGTGTGACGGAAATTTAGATGAAAATTGTCCGATGGAGCCTACACATGGTCGGAATTTCCGACAACAAGCTCCCATCAAACATTTTCTGTTGGAAAATCTGACCGTGTGTACGGGGCATAAGTCTGTCATTTACAGTTAACTCTAAACTGATGAGCTCGGAAGGCATTTTGAAATGTCACCTATTGGTAATTTGGAGTACTGTAATGTTTAGTCATTTTGCAAGTTCATGCAGTTTTAAGGTTAACATATTTGTTATCTGTTTACTCCACACATTCTCATCTTTTATTTTGTACAACAAATTGGGGATTATTTTGTATCTGTGTTTACTAAAATCCGGTTTAATGTATTGATGCACAGATAACATTCTACATAAATTGTAACTACCATATTTTTATTCTACCTCTGTTTTCAGAAAATATATCATCTTTTGCGGGTTTTAAATAATTTTGTAGCCTAAATTGCTGATTTTAACATGTTTGTTAAAATGGTTAAAGACCATTTTCTCCTTATATCCTATAGGTAGGCACATTTTCATCGCTACTGTCAAGCTGAATGCAGAAATATTAGAAAACGGCCTTTAGTCTAGCAATACATTGTTTAATTTTATAGGAGACTACATGATCTCTTTATACTTGAAACAACTATCAATCACTGGTTGTTGCCATGTCTACTGGTTTTGAGGGGTCTTATCCTGTTAATCAGTACATTTTTTGATGACTGAGGACTAATTAAAACAGTGGGCTATGTCCCCAAAAATGTCTTATTGTCTAATGAATCTTTCCAGTATGTTAGGACACTTGCCACTATGATTATATTATAGATCTGGTATACCCCTCTCTTCTGATGAAGGATTTTATCCCAAAAGATGTCAGGTTTTGTTTGATGATCATACCATTCTGACCAAAACTGATGATCAGACAGACCAATCTAATTAATTGTTGGCAGTTTTTTTTCTTGGTGTATCTCAGACAGGCAAGGTATCCTTGATTATCTATTGTAAAGTGTTGTACTCTTATGTTATTCCTTGTAAAACTGTTTTATGATTTTATTGACTTATTGGTATTTTACGTTGTTTATAATAAAGATTGGCATTTTCCTTTTAAATGTACACACATGATTCTGCATTAAAGATCCCTTGGTTTTTTTTTCTCTTTTTGTACATGTTAGGTACTTGGCTTAAAAATATATCAGGGTTGAACATAGACTGTAAGGACACTCATATATGGCCTAGTTTGAGAAAACATTGCACTTGATTTCCACAATACTTTCAAAGATTGGGGACGTATTAGGCCTTATAGGGGTTAAGCACTTGTGATTATTGCTTATTATCATATGCAGAGATTTTCCATTTTATTGCAATATGCAAGCAGTCATCAGTCATTAATTTTTCTGTATAGAAAGGGGAACAAGACGGTCACTGCTTGTGAACTGTATTTACCTGTTGACAGAGTCAAGGAGGACACTGCTGTGTGTTCTTGCAGAGCTATAATCCGGTCAGTGAAAAGCAGATGTCTCACCACTCATCACATTTGTTGCTCACCTATGCATAGAGGAAAGGCACTTTGTTATTGCAGTTAAGGGTTGCTTTTGCTTACAATGATTCAACACAATGCAAAATGTTCATAGGAAACTGTGTGCTGTATGTATTGTATAACATATGTCATACATATGTGACATCACAAGGCAGGGATAAACTAATGGATGAGAAGGTTTGTGTTAATCATCAGTGATGGATAAGTATTCCAAAACAAGAGTGAAGTTTTCATATTTTCATAGATAGTGGTTAAGATGACACAGGACTCATCCAACAGTTGAAGCCACAGCTACAAATAATCCAACTATAGAGTGATGTAAAACCTTCTCATCTCTCCTTAACTTTACTGACTTCTATCCCAAGACAAACTTCCCAGCACCTCCTTTTTGGCATACCATTAATCACAATTAAAGAGGTACTTTTTTCCCACATTCCATCTTTCCCGTTTCAGAACACTTAGTAATCTAGCTGGCTTCAATTGGTGAAGCAAGATGTTAAAGTGTGTACTAAGGATCAGTTGGGAATTCTGAGGAATTTGCTTCCACGTGAAAAGATTTCCAGATGGAAATGTGCTGCTTGCATGCACATGATTTACTTAACTCATAGCTGAGAAGCACACAGAGAGGATATGGTGACTGGAAGTTACTGAGGGTGTTTTCAAGCCCTCTGGACAAAGTGTCTACAACAAGCCTACTGGTCTTCTTCCGACAGAGAAGGATGTCTTATTTAAAAAAGGCAGCAATAGGCATGTGCAAAGTAACCCATAACAGCCAATCTGATTTCAGAGTAAGATATGTGAAACATTCATTCTGATTCTAGTTGTCAGTGGTAGCTGTGCTTTGTACATTGCAATTTTTTAATCACACATTCCTGAAGATTTGTTAATGGGAACCTAGTGATAAAGCTACAAAACAACTATATTTAAACTATTTTTCTGCAGACAGCATCTTAGAAAAAATGGACCCCGCTATAGTTATAGTACATGTCAGTGTACAAAGTGTATCCTAAAATGGTAATTTTGAACTCTGTCAGGGTATTGCTTTTCTTCCTACTTGTTTTTTCATATTTTAACCACTTGACCTCCAGGCCATTTTGTTATATGGCACTGCATTACTTTAACTGACAATTGCGCAGTCAAGCGACACTGTACCCAAATAAAATTGGTATCATATTTTTCCCACAAATAGAGCTTTCTTTTGGTGGTGTTTGATCACCACTGCATTTTTTATTTTTTGCACTATAAGCACAAAAAGCCTGGCAATTCAAACAAAATAAATAAATACATTCACTTTCTGCTATAAAAATCATCTAATAAAAAAAATAAAAAACAATCTAATTTCTTCATAATTTTAGGCCAGTATGTATTCTGCTACATGTTATTGGTAAAAAAAAAATCCCAATAAGTGTATATTGATTGGTTTATGTGAACGTTATAGCATCTACAAAATATGGGATATGTTTATGGATTTTTTTTTTTTTTATACTAGTAATGGTGACAATCAGCGACTTATAGCGGGACTGCGATGTTGAGGTGGACAATCGGACACTGACACTTTTGATACCAGTGACACTAATACAATGATCAGTGCTAAAAATATGCACTGTCACTGTACTAATGACACTGGCTGCGAAGGGGTTAAACATCTAGGGTGATCAAACAGTTAACTGAGTGTTTTTGTGTACTGTGTTATGTGCTATTACTAAGGCAAGAGATGGGTTTTGTTCACTGCTTTGCATCGGCCCTTGTGTACTAGACTTTAAAGCTGAGGAGGTAAGTACTAGACCAAGTTGGACATCCTCCAGCCAGGAAATGAGAATAGCTTTATCTGACTTGTTGAAGCATCTGATGCACACTCTGAAAATCTCATGTTGATGAGTGAGCAATGCTACATTTGCTATTCAAATGGCAAACACAGCGTTTGACAAGAAAAGTCTGTGTTTGACCTGCGTTGCAGTTCAGACTCACCTCAAGACATGCTGGAATGCAGCTCAACACAAAGCAGCTCAAAAGCAGTCTCTGAACTGCCATACTAGCAGTGTAATGCTCAAGTTAAAGTCAATAGGGTTTTGCTGACCTATGTTTGATGCATGTTCCACTTTTTTGTCACAGAAATTTACACAAGTTTACCAGGCACATTATTTTCAATAAAAAAAATATAGGGTTGCACCAATATCGTTTTTTTTATTGGCATGTACGAGTACCTATACTTCCTGTAAGTACTCACTGATACCAAGTACCGATACTTTGTGGTGCGATTTGCGTCAACACAAAACAAATTGGCACAAATCACACTGCAAAGAATTGCATGCGATTTCAGTGTGTGTGTTTATATAGAAGCGCCATCTGGTGGACAGTTTAGAACTCATTTATTGGAAAACTGAGCAGACTGATGACATCAGGTAAATAGAGCACAAGCCCATGCTGGGAGATGGTACTAGTGAGGCACCGTAACTCATGGGTTCCGTAGTTTACTCTGCTGAGCCTGGTGGAATGAAGCCTGCCTCTAACTCTGGAGCTCCTGGGGCAGGCAGTGAGCCCAATGGATTCCGGATCAATAGACGAATCCGGCAATGGCCAGCGCACCCGGAAATGACAGCTGTAGTCAGGGCTCCTCACCGCCGGCCGGTGGAAACGCCAGGTGCAGGCAGACGTGCTCCACTATAGAGACAGTACTGTGCGGGCAACCAATGAGGATGTCCATTGATCTGGCATCCATTGGGCTCACCGCCCACCCCTAGGAGCTCCAGTTTTCCAATAAATGATTGCTGCTTTAAACTTCTAATCTGTCTCTACCTACTTACTGGAACAGCGCTCCCTCTGCTGAATTTTGTGAGTTCTAAATTGCCCACTAGATGGCGCTTCTATTCACACACACTGGAGCTGTGGGGGAAATTGCATTTGATTCGGATAGGAATTGCACCATGTTTCTAGTCAAATCGCATGCAATTTCTTGCAGTGCAATTTGCGCCCATTCATTTTGTATTGACGCAAATCATACTGCAAAGTATCGGTTTCAGTATCGGGAGCATTTGGGCGAGTACCAATACTCACTCAAATGCCTGGTATCGGTGCATTCCTAAAAAATACACTAAAGTTACATTTTTTGCACAAACACAATATATTACCCACATTTTTGGTAAAATGCAAAAGGCAATGTTGTGCCAAGAAACTAGATACCCAAAATGTCAAGTCTTAATATTGTGAGTGCCTGTGAAATAGCGAAAAACTTCAGAGCCCGAAATTTGAATTGGTTATGCTTTAAAAGCTTATACGGGTCTTTTGTTTAGAGTTAGCCATGAACAATGGCCTGAAAATTCATTTTTTTACTCCCACATGTGTATCTATGTTTAACATGTAACTCAATTTACATTTTTGTACAGAGACACCCCTTTATGTGTGCGTTGTACATATAGTTGTGGGCGGGGGGCTCAAAACTTTTTGAGGGGGTTTAAATGCTTTGGTGTACATTTTATATTTACCCTGTACCTTCTCTTTTCTCTTTAATGAGACATCAAGGGTTTTTCAAACCCCTAATTTTCCCCTGCACTCCACTGAAGCTAATGGAGAGCAAATCACACTCCATTAGCTTCTTCCCCAGCCATAGTTGCCAGGAAAAGTAAAAAACAGTACGTTAAAAAAACTCCTTGTGTCTTTCAGGTTCTTACTAGCTAGGAGAGATCAGTGAATCGGTGTTCACTGGTCTCTCTACCCTGGACCCAGCGACAGCTGCCATGTGGGTCTCAAGCCCATAGGTGGGAAAGCGGGGAGGGGGGGCGTGGGGGTGGTGGAAGTGATTAATTTCATTTGAAAGCCAACAATTGGCTGCAGTTCTATCTGAAAGCCAACAGTTGCATATGCAGTATATGCATTCCTGGTTCCTGTAGTGGCCAGGAGTGTGTGTAAAACCTCCCACTGCTGCTGATGTGTAACATATTTTGGTGGCAGAAAAAGGATTAAATGGCAGTGATTGATTCAACACCTGTGAATATTTGGCAAAAATAACATTCTCTGCTCTATAAATATCATCTTAACCACTTACGGACTGCCCGCAATGCACTGCAGATGGGCAGCCCATACAGTCACAGTGACATACTGATGATACATTGCTGCCTGTTTCTGGGTTTAGGGTGTGTACATGCGTGCCCCCACCCCCCCGCTGACACCCGGTTTGATCAGTGTGGGTTTGTCAGCAGGTCCCGGGCAATGATTCATGTCCAGGAAATGCTGATCGGCTGTGTCCTATCAAAGCCCAGAGACATGTGTTAATAATCAACACAGGGCTCTGTACAGAGGAAACGATCTCTCTGCTTCTTATCCCCGCAAAGCAGGGACAAAAATCAAAGAGATATTTAGTAAAAAGCAGCACACATTACACAAATTAACACCTATTAGGCACACAATTAACCCCTTGATTACCCGAGATGGTAACCCCTTCCCAGCCAGTGCCATTAGTACAGTGACCGTGTATTGTATTATCACTGATCACTGTAATAGTGCCACTGGTGATGTCAGTGGCAGTTAGTTCCCACCCAGTGTCAGTTAGTGTCAGATTGCCTACCGCACTCACAGTCACACTATAAGTCGCTGATCACCACCATTAGTAGTATAAAAAAAAATATTAAATAAATATTCCAGGATATACCACAGTTTGTAGATGCTATAGCTCACACACAAACCAATCAATATACACTTATTGGGATTTTTTTTTACCAAAGACGTAGCAGAATACATTTTGGCCTACATTTTTGAAGTAATTTAATTTTAATTTTTTTATTGTATATGTTTTATAGCAGAAAGTAAAAAATATTGTTTTTTTATTCTAAATGTTTGGTATTTTTTGTTCATATAATAAAAAATGAAAAACCCAGTGGTGATCAAATACCACCAAAATAAAGCTCTGTGTGAAAAAGCTTTTCTGTGTGAAAAAAAAAAAAAAATTTTGTTTGGGTACAGAGCTGCATGACCGCGCAATTACCAGTTAAAGTGGCGCAGCGCTAAATAGCAAAAAAATTGCCTGGCCATGAAGGGTGCCATCTGGAGCTGCAGTGATTAAATGTAGTCAGGAATATGTCCTTTTCCTAAAAAAATATTTTCAATTTAACAAAGGTTGTATTCATTGTAACAAGCAAGTGTGGCCACTAGAAGATCTACTATAGCCATCATTTTTTTCTGATTTAGCATTTAAAAATCATCCTTAATAATATTTACATTTGGCATGTCTCAGTTACAGTATTTAGTAGTTTAGATCCCTGTAAAAGTCAATGAGAAAGTTCTTGCTAAGGGCCAAAGTTCCATAGGTTCAAATGAACAAGCATTTGGGTATTCACACCTTGATGTCTCAGTGGTAAAACATGAGCCATGCTTTTTACAGGTTTTATTATAAAATCTAAACCTTACAGGGCTCTTGGCAACTAATGGGTTTTGCAGGCAACATTTTACTTCCATGGATGTCCATTAGCAGTTTGATTTTTGGTTAATATTTTTTGGGAAACCTAACTATTATATGCTATTTAGTGCTAGTTAAATAGTTTCAAGAGGTGTTTAGAACAAAGTGGTTTCATTCCGTAACATTTATGGTAATTTTAAAAGGACCTCAAAACATGAAATACATTCAGAGTACATTGTAAATATTTTTTATATATCATACTAAAATGTATATCACATGTTTTGCATTAACATTCCTTCCCAAGTGTGAATTTACATAGTGTACCTTTCAAGATATTGAGTTCCAAATCTTTTATTTGACCTATAAATGGTAATGATGGCTTTTTTATTCAGAGGCTTTAACGTGAAAACAAAAATTCTTTCCTTTTGTCATAGAACTAAAAATAGCATATGTACAATAGATCATTGCCAGACATGCCGATGAAATATACTGCGTACATATAGTATATAACTCTACTGCGATAGAAAAAGAAGAGTAAGTGGCTCGGTTAGCAGTGGAAAAATAGCGGTGTTGTTCATAACAACCATTTAGATTAATGTTTGAACTTTTGCACTAAAATAATGATTACATTCAAATCCAGCATTGTGGGCTGATTTCTTGAAACCCAACTTTTGAATGATCAAGAACTATTTTTATACATTAGTATTTTTTGGAGGGGGGGGGGGGTAGGTTAAAGAATATAGTATTGAGAAACATAAGTGGCTGCCATTGTCAGCCTCTCTTCTGTAAATGCTCTTCTCTCTGTATTTAAAAGGATTTAAGAACCTTATGCAAACATATGCAAACTTAGTGTCTATCAAAAATCAAAGCCCTCCAGTCTGAACTTCATCAGGTTCTTGACTGACCCGGAGTGGTGGGCGCAGCTTGAATACTCCCTTCCCAACAGAACCCTGGATACTTTGTCCATTTTATCATAAATGTGATATATGTATGCAGCCTATAATATTGTCATCTTGATCTTTCTTAGGTTGTGATACAATTTTCCCTGAGGAAGACTCTTTTGAATGCTATATGTTGAAACGCATTGGAATTCTGCTAATTGACACCACCTCATTGCACTGGTGGTGATTGCATCTTGTAGTAAGATGTATCACTTTCTATCATTATTTTTTCATTATCATGCACTGTAATCTTTTTAATATTTAACATTGTGTAGGGTTCTAAATTTATTATGCAAGTTTCATGTATGTATGTCATGAATTTATATCTATATTTGTATCAATAAATTATTTTTTTATTTAAATCCATTGTTACATTGCCTTGAAAATCCCAATTAGAGGTTTATACTTAGTGATTCAATGAAAGGACCTCTGCACTATTATATAAATATACAAGTGATGGGGAATTGCTGCAAAATCTCCTGGTGATCACAAATCACCTAATGGTCATAAAGTGGATATAAAATTAGAGGTTTATACTTGGTTTTCCTAACAGAACCCCTCCCTTGAGTGTTGTAGCTGGCAGGCCCGGAAGTATCCCCATACTTGGAACTGCTGTTCTGCCTGTATATTTAGGAAGCTATAGAATCTTCAGTTTAATTGATGGTTTGCCTCTTTTTTTTTGGGGGGGGGGGGGTTATAAGATCTCTGAAGAGAGAGCAGGGTGGTTTCAAATTATTGTAAACTAAACTTAAAAAATAAAATTATAAACTATTCACTGTTTCTAATAAAGCAGTAAGTGGGCTTTAAAAGGGTCACAGCCATAAGCCCATTCAGCTGTAAACAAAACTGAAAACAAAACAGGCATTCAGGAAAAAGCATGATCGCTCCTGTGCCACTCTATGAAAAGCCATGAGCCACAGATCCCTTTTCACAGACCTAAGCAAGTGTAAACAGCTCTTACTAACCTTTCTAGCTGTTTTTCATGTGAAGTTATATATTTTCAAAGAACTTCGCATAAACTCTAAAGTTAGCTCTCAAATTAGAAGCATCTGCTGGCTGTTTGTGTTAGAGGAGTAGCAGGTTGCCATGATTCTGTTCTGACAGAAAAAACTGTGACCACTAAACATTAATTTTTCTTCAATGCTTATAGATACAGATATGAATGTGGACTTGTTTTAAAGTGCTTTTACTGCTTTTTCAGAATCTGTAAGTACTTTGGTGTGTATGATCTGGGCAAAGGTTTGCATTACCTCACATTTGAGGTACCCATATAGAGAAGATATGCTTTAAGGAGCTGTATATAGTGCCTTGAAAAAATATTCATACCCCTTGAAATTCTCCACATTCTGTCATGTTACAACCAAAAACGTAAATGTATTTTATTGGGATTTTATGTGATAGACCAACACAAAGTGGCAGATAATTGTGAACTGGAAGAAAAATGATAAATGGTTTTCAATTTTTTTTATAAATATCTGAAAAGTGTGGCATGCATTTGTATTCAGCCCCTTTTACTCTGATACCCCTAACTATTATCCAGTGGAACCAATTGCCTTCAGAAATCACCCAATCAGTAAAAAGAGTCCACCTGTGTGTAATTTAATCTCAGTATAAGTACAGATGTTCTGTGAAGCCCTCAGAGGTTTGTTAGAGAACCTCAGTGAAAAAACAGCATCATAAAGGCAAGGGGACACACCAGACAGGTCAGGGATAAAGTTGTGGAGAAGTTTAAAGCAGAGTTAGGTTATAAAAAATATCCTAAGCTTTGAACATTTCATGGAGCACTGTTCAATGCATCATCCGAAAATGGAAAGAGTATGGCACAACTGCAAACCTACCAAGACATGGCCGTCCACCTAAACTGACAGGCCGGGCAAGGAGAGCATTAATCAGAGAAGCAGCCAAGAGGCCCAATGGTAACTCTGGAGGAGCTGCAAAGATCCACAACTCAGGAGGGAGAATCTGTCCATAGGACAAAAATTAGTCGTGCACTCCACAAATTTGGCCTTTTTATGGAAAAGTGGCAAGAAAAAAAGCCATTGTTGAAAGAAAGCCATAAGAGGTCCCGTTTGCAGTTTGCGAGAAACCATGTGGGGGACACTGCAAACATGCTGTGAAAGAGGGTTCTACAAAGTATTGACTCAGGGGGGGCTAAAAACAAATAATGCAACACTTTTCAGATATTTATTTTTAAAAATTTTGAAAACCATTTATTATGTTCTTTCCACTTTACAATGGTGTGCCACTTTTTGTTGGTCTATTACATAAAATCCAAATAAAATACATTTATGTTTTTGGTTGTATATGCATGTGTACTTTGATATGCATATAGAGTCTACTGGGAGGATGGTAGACTAATGCCAGTTTTAGTTAAACTGGACAATATGCTAAAATGTGCAATCAACGAGATTTGGGCTAGAAATGATCCCCCCAACAAAAAACAGCACCTTCATACAAATGAATCTTGTCTTCCCAAAGCAAGTTCCTCTTTTAAACCCTAAGACATGACATGATTTTTATTCATTTGGTTCATAGGGGCTTAAGGGTAACATTGCCAGCACAAACAGTGATGGTGACAGCGGGCTTCAGAGAGTACAGTACTGACATGGAGTTTAAACTAGACGTGCCACATGTTTTATCTGGGTCACTAATTCAGAATGTATTTGGGCGGCACAGTGATGTAGTGGGTAGCTCTCTCACCTAGCAGTAAAACGGGTCGCTGTTTCAAATCCCAACCACGACACTACCTGTCTGGAGTTTGCTTATTCTCCCTGTACCTGCGTGGGTTTCCTCCCACACTCCAAAGACATGCTGGTAGGTTAATTGGCTTCTGTCCAAAATTGGCCCTAGTATATGAATGTGAGTTGGGGACCTTGGATTGTGGGCTCCTTGAGGGTAGGGACCAATGTGAGTGTGCGATGTATGTGTGGAGCACTGTGTAAATTGACAGTGCTATATGGGTACCTTAAATAAATAATATATAATAGAGGAATATCTGAATGAGATACAATGTACAGGGATAGGGACAATTGTAGACAAGCACCCACACTCACTCAGGTTCAATTGGATGGACTGGTGTCTTTATTCAACCTTACTAACTATGTAACTATGTATTGAAACATTGTAGATTCATGTAATAATCAAGAAAACCACAGCAGTGGGTCTATAATAGTAATAATAACAATGTTATAATGCTTGGATGAAGTGATTGATTTTATTCCAAAATACATAAAGATAGTTTATTCTCTCAGGAATGTTTTGCTTCGGGATCATAGAGGTTACAACTGAAATCAGGACCATGTTCTAGGAGAGTCTATGGCCCCCTTGGCCACAACATGAAAATGTGATGTAAGCAGGGCCTTTGACTGACATAATAAGAGACTGTACCATTTGTAATTTTCTGATTTCTTTCCAACTCTCCAAATTGGCAACAAGTCTTGTCCTCTACAGCTCTTGTAGTAGTGATATTCGGCAGGCTTCAATAAAGGGAGTGGTGCTTTATTTACCCTTGGAAAGAAGTTAAGGCTCTGTGTACAGTCTGGACCTAGATTCCAAGGGGCTTCACAGGGACTTAAGGAGTCATTTTAAGTTTAACACAGGCATATGCAGCCACAAGTTTCCACAAGCCACTTCAACAACCTTATATGCTTCTAGGGCCAGGTCAGGTTCACTTTAATAAGCAAAACACAGTATTTTTATATTCACTTTATTTAATGGTAGTTATGTCTGATTGGTAACAAAATAATCCACAGCTGAAATAGTTCAGTTTTGCCAAGTAAATTGTTTATGTACTGTATATAAATGTGTACATGAGAGAATCGCAAAGTAATAAAACAATGATCTATCTTATTTAAGATTTGAAAGGCTCAATGGTAGAAGAGAAATATTTTATAGCACAAAAAACTGCAGTTGCACGGATGTTATTAGTAATGTTTTCAAGGTTTCCTCACTCTGGGCTTTGTCTATGCTCCCCATTGGGTCATTGCTATGATGTAAATTAACATAAAATGCTTTGGTTTCCAGGCCTGAAATTCTCATCAGTCTAGCTCTGGTGTGAAGGAGACAGAAGTGAAGACAGAAGAACACTGTACTTAAATTCTAGTAATTAGAATTGCATTTCCACTTCTAAACCTGTGTGATCATCAGTACTTACAGTACTAACAGGATTCTATGCTACAAAAATAGAAAGCCTTGATATACAGCAGTTCTCTGAGATCAGACCTCTCAGTTTATTTTTATGATGTTGTGCTACATTACACGTGAATGTCACTATTTTGTATTATCATATCAGTCTCTGAGGGCCCTGGTAAAGAGTTTGGTCTTCTATTCAACCACTTCAGCCCTGGAAGAATTTACCTTCTTAATGGCCATTTTTTGCGATACAGCACTGCGTTATTTTAACTGACAATTGCGCAGTCATACAACGTTGTACCCAAACAAAATTGACATCCTATTTCTCCCACAAATAGAGCTTTCTTTTGGTGGTATTTGATCACCTCTGCGGTTTTTTTTTTGCGCTGTAAATGAAAAAAGCCAGCAAATTTTGAAAAAACCCAATATTTTTTACTTTCTGCTATAATACATATCCAAAAAAAATATATAAAAAAACAAATGTATTCATCAGTTTAGGCCAATATGTATTCTACATATTATTGGTAAAAAAATCTAATAAACGTATATTGATTTTATTTGCGCAAAAGTTATAGCGTCTACAAAATAGGGGATAGATTTATTGCATTTTTAATTATTTTTATTTTTTTACTAGTAATGGCGGCGATCAGTGATTTTTAGCGGGACTGCGACATTGTGGAGGACAGATCGGACACCTAACTGTAATTTTTTACAGTTTTTTGGGAACTAGTAAGATTATTACAGTGATCAGTGCTAAAAATATGCACTGACATTGTACTAAATTATACTGGCAGGGAAGGGGTTAACATCAGGGGCGATCAAGGGGTTAAATGTGTTCCCTGTTTGTGATTAATAACTGTATGGGGGACTGTGTGACTGGGCCAACACAAAGATCTGTCTTCCTGCTTAGCAGAAAGACAAATCCCAGTGTCATCCCCTGACAGAACGGAGATCTGCCTTGTTTACTTCAGCAGATCCCCATTCTGTCTCTGCGGGGAATGATCGCGGGTGGCCGGTGGTCATCGAGTCCGCCGGACCTGCTGATTGGCTCCCCTGCTGGCCCACGAAAGCTAGTGCACGAATCAGCGTACCGGTATGGTGATTTGCGCAGCCGAGCTACCTTGCCGCAGTACATCTGCGGCAGGTGGTCAGCAAGTGGTTAAAGGGAAACATTTTTAGTTTTTTTCTTTAACGTCTTTATTTTTTTATATATATTAGAAATATTTGTTGTACAAATAAAAGTGAAGTATAGGCTATCATACCTTTTATCACACCAGAAATCCCAGAGAATTGCATTTCTAAAGCAGCCTTTTTGTAACCAGGTTGCTGTAGCACCTGGGTCCTTTCTGGGTTTTTCAGGGGTGCCTTTGCAAAATGCCTGTTATTTGCCCAAAAAATATCAACAAGCTAGCGAGTGGATCAAGCCGTGCAGACCAGCCTCTGGCATTGTAACAACCAAAAACATCATCAGTTGATAGAGGATATTAAGTGCCTGCACAGCATGCTTGTTTGCCCCTCCCTTGCCTGACCCTCTCTGTCACCACTGCAGTCACGTTAGCAGAGAGAAGGAGAGAAACTGAGGAAGAAGATAAATGCTAGAATACTACTCAGTACCAGTGTGCAAAGGTGCAGGATTAATTCACCTCTAATGTTGAGTAGACCAAATAGAAATGATTAGCTGCACACCAACATTTGTCCAATAGGTTTATTGAAAGACTGCCACCAGGACTATGACAACGGACCAAAGGGTGACAACGTTTCACACATACATTGTGCTTCTTCAAGCCGTCTCCCTTTCAAGAAGCACAATATATGGGTGAAACATCGTCACCCTTTGGTCTGTTGTCATAGTCCTGGTGGCAGTCTTTCAATAAACCCGTTGGACGGCTGTTGGTGTGCAGCTAATCATTTCTATTTGGTCTACATGTTCACAGTTGCGAGCCAGAGCTGGCACCCAGCCCTTCCTCTCTGGTGGAATATCATACTCACCTGGAGCAATGATCCATTTCATTGTTCCTGTCTAATATTGGGTAGCTCACATGTGTGGGTGATGTTGTGATATGTAAACTATTAGTTACATTTTTTACATTTTAGAATGGGGTGCCTCGTGACTGTACACAATTTTAAAGGGTGCCTTGACTGAAAAAAGGTTGAGAAACACTGTTCTAAGGAAAACAGCCTAGTGGAACCTGTTTTCTTTTAGACTATCTGGGGGAAATTTAATAAAAGGTGTCTGAGACAAGTTCTGTCTCAACTGGTGGCGATGCCCATAGCAACCTATCAGTGGATATATTTTTTTTTTTTATGTAAATGCTGATTGGCTGCATTCCTGTTGGGATAAAGTTGAGTCTGAGTTGAGTTTGTTTCAGACACTTTATATTATTTCCCCCTCTTGCTCATCCATCTAATTATGGACCTTACTTTGTGCAGTGGTCCAAATGATTTGGTGGAGGGGGATTATGGTGTGGGGCTGTTTTTCAGGGGTTGGGCTTGGCTCCTTAGTTCCAGTGAAGGGAACTCTTAAGGTGTCAGCATACCAAGACATTTTGGACAATTTCATGCTCCCAACTTTGTGGGAACAGCTTGGGGATAGCCTCTTCCTGTTCCAACATGACTGCGCACCAGAGCACAAAGCAAGGTCCATAAAGACATGGATGAGCGAGTTTGGGGTGTAGGTACTTCAGTGGCCTACACAGAGTCCTGACCTCAACCCAATAGAACACCTTTTAGATGAATTAGCGAGGCCTTCTTATCCAACATCAGTGCCTGACCTCATAAATGCGCTTCTGGAAGAATGGTCAAACATGGTCCCATAGACACACCTTGTGGACAGCCTTCCCAGAAGAGTTGAAGCTGTTATAACTGCAAAGGGTGGGCCAACTCAATATTTAACCCTACGGACTAAGACTTGGATGCCATTTCATGTACGTATAAAGGCAGGCGTCCCAATACTTTTGGTAATATAGTGTTTGTAGTAATCTTCTCAATATCTACTCAAATATGGGGCTTCAGAAACATGAATATGCTATGACTGTATGGAGCAGCTTTGGCACTGGCTACACTTTATGTTTATTTAAACGGAAACTGCAATTATTTTACAGATAGTGATTGTTGTGATTTTTTTATTGTGACCATATTGTAAGAGAAATAAAAGTAGTGGGCAAGAATATCTGTTATCATCTCCTAAATGTAATTTTGGAAAAGAAAGCAGTACAACAGTTTACACAGACCTACCATATATATATATATATATATATATATATATATATATATATATATATATATATATATATATATATATATGAAAATTATTTCACAGTGATGATGTGAAAGCTATTATCTGGTCTTCGCTTTGCTGTCAGGTTTGCATTTTATTAAGTACGTTAATAAGTGTTGGATTTCTATTTAAACATATCAAAGGCATTATACCACACACTTGGGAAAAACAATGAAATATGATATATTTAAAAGTTACGTTGGGAGACCTCAGCTATTTCTATCCCTTTCAACGTGCTCCCAACGAAACTCTCTTAACCTTTTCACCTCTCAACTCTACTTGAACTTGGGAAGAAGACTTGCGAATTGCCAAAAAACAAAAAGCAAATAAGGAAAGGCTGATTATATGTTACAGTAACAGTAATATTGTAAAATAATCCTTCTCTTGTGTATGAGTTTCTGCTACTGCAGACGGTGGGGTTATATGCTCACATGACATGCCCAGAGGTTAATACTGGCCTCTACTTTTTTGGTATATATTTAAACAAAGGCTGATTATCCAAACAAGAATTTGGACTGCCTCAGCCGGACCAGTTAAATTATAGTTAGTAAAACTTGGCGCCTTCTGAACATGGAATGTTACAATTACAGTCAGGCCTGCAGTTTCTAGCCAGCCTCACAATATAATAGAACTGTAGATTTGTATCTTTTCTGGACAAATATTAACTGTTTCTTGCGAGACGAGAAAAAAAACTCACATGATTGTACTATGTACTTGGCTTATGTAATAATAATACAGCATACATTTAAAGGCCCACCATTGTGAACACCATTGTATTATGATAATTGTATGCAATAAATACACATAATAGTGATATTCAACATACATATCTGTTGTTTTTTTATTGTCATGCTAATAATTATAGTGACAGGGCTTGGAACAAACTGGTGGTTCAGCAGTTATAGCAACAATTTTTTTTTTTTTTTACTTTCAATATTTTTATTAATGATTTAAAGTGATTGTAGTCAGAAGGTTTTTAATCTTAATGCATTCTATGCATTAGGATAAAAAGCCTTCTGTGTGCAGCAGCCCCCCTCTGCCCTTCTAATACTTACCTGGGCCCCATCTCTGTCCAGCGATGTCCACGAGTGTCTCGACCATCCGAGATTCTCCTTCCTGATTGGCTAAGACACAGCAGCGGTGCCATTGGCTCCCACTGCTGTCAATCAAAGTTAGTCAACCGATCAGGAGAGAAAAGGGGCAGGGTCAGTCAGCGGCTCCATGTCTGAATGGACACATGGAGCTGTGGACATATGCTTGCTCTGGGGGCACTCGACAGGAGGGAGGGGCCAAGAGCACAGAAGAGGGACCCGAGAAGAGGAGGTTCTGGGCTGCTCTGTGCCAATCCACTGCACAGTGGAGGTAAGTATGACATGTTTGTTATTTCTATTGACAAAAAAAATGAGGCTTTACTATCACTTTAACCACTTCAGTACTGGGCACGCTAACCCCCTTCCTGCCCAGTCCAATTTTCAGCTTTCGATGCTGTCACACTTTGAATGACAATTGCGCGGTCATGCAACACTGTACCCAAATACATTTTTTATCATTTTGTTGAGAATGATAGAGCTTTCTTTTGGTGGTGTTTAATCACCACTGGGTTTTTAATTTTTTGCTAAACAAATGAAAAAAACTGAACATTTTGAAAAAAAAACATTTTTCTTAGTTTCTGTTACAAAATTTTGTAAATAAGTAATTTCCCTCCTTCACTGATGTGCGCTGATGGGCACTGATGAGGCAGCACTGATGGGCACTGTTGAGGAGGCACCAATATGCAGCACTGATAGGCAACACTGATGGGCATTAATGAGCAGCCTTTATGGGCACTGACGGGCACTGACGAGGTGGCACTGATGAGAAAGCACTAATATGCAGCACTGATGGGCACTGATAGGCAGCACTGATGGGCACTAATAGGCTGCACTCATATGCAGCACCAATGGGCATTGATAGGCGGCACTGATAGACGGCACTGATGGGCACTGATAGGCGGCACTGATGAGCAAGCACTGACAGGCATCACTGATTAGCACTAAAATGCAGCACTGGTGGGCACTGATAGCAACACTGGTGGGCACTGATTGGCGTAACTGGTGGACACAGGTGGGCATCACTGGTGGGCACAGGAGGGCATCACTGGTGGGCACTGACAGGCATCACTGATGGGGCTGCGCTGATAAAGCACTGATCATCAGTGCAAATCCCCCTGTAAGGAGAGCCACTTATCACCTGTCCTCTACTCATGCCCTGTCAGTGTGAATAGAGGAAAGCCAATGACTGGCACCTCCTATTTATACTCTGATCAGCTGTGATTGGTCACAGCAGATCACGTGGTAAAGAGCCTTCGTCATAGGCTCTTTACTGTGATCGGAGATGTGGTGTGTTCGGGCGATACACCGCACCACCAATCACCTCGCTGTGCACCCCCCTGGGGGCACACACAAGCGGCTTGTTCTGAAGGTTGTCATATGATGTCCAGTCAGAACAATGGAACCCCCGCCCAGCCGTCATTCAGCTATAGGCCGGGCAGGAAGGTGTTAAGATACAATCCAGAATAAAGAAAAAAAATATTGTTACAATCAAAGTCAGCATCGGTATAAAAATAGTCTGCTGTTATATCAAGAGTAATAGCTATAGTGACTCAGTAAAAAAACATAGTAGCTACATAATCCCACTTACTTTACATTAAATAGTGTAGTAGTCACTACATAGCACCTATCTGCAGCAAAAAAACTGTATCACTATCACCAGATTATACATAGGCCAATAGAAGAAAGAAAGGAAAAAGAGTAGAGAAAATCTGAAAAGAATAAAAAAAAAAAAATAGAAAAAAGAATCCCAGAGGGTTGTAGTGACAACCATATACGTGGCCCAGGAAGATTAGAGATCGATATGCATATAGCGAACCCATGTGCTCCAAACCTTTTTAAAATGGTTGCCTGCATCCCAGAGGATGCTGGCAAGTTATCATGAATCATGTTTCAAGAAACTTTCCACCTCACCTGAGATATGGAAACTGAAGTCTTTTTCCACAATTTGGCTATAGTTAATTTAGTCACCAATAGAAGAAAAATATCAGTCTTTGGACAATACAGGACACCTCAACTGGCTCGAAAAGGAGAATAAAAGGAGCAACACATACGGATTGTTGTACCAAGACTCCAGTAACCCATCTCAGCAAGGCAAAAACTATTGCAAAATCCCCTAGTCTAGGGCATTCCCACAATATATTAAATACATAGTGACAGCAACAGTGTTTATCGGCACAGACATTTGTACAGATCAGAAACCAATTCTACCCAAACAAGCCAATGGAAGTACAAAATTATCTTACTAGGAGGGCAGAAGCAAGGCCTGTAAAGTATCTTAGAAGTATCTCTAACTGATCCCTACTGCAAGCTGAATACACTTTACAGCATTTAGCATTTGCACATCCTCACAAGCACGAAAGAGAATTTAAACCATGGGAATAATAATGGTAATAAAGGGTAATTTTTGTAAGATTGCTTCAAGGGTAGTGTCAAGGAATCTCACAACAGCCCCAACCCATGTTGCTGTCACTTGGATCATTGAATAGTTAAAGGCACGTATTAAATGAAATTTATATTCTGAAAATTAATCAAAAAATGTGTGTAATCCAGACCCCTGGAAAACTGTTAAAAGTTTTCCCCAACAGCTGCTCCCAATGTACAAATAATAGGCTGCGCTGCTAGTAAATAAACGTGATCATGATTGATACAACCAACTTAGTGACAATCAAGAATAAGTAAAATATTAAATAATATTCAATAACTAAAAATTATAAATCACATGCAAGATGGTGAGTAAGAATTCAGTGATCAAAACGATAAGATGAGTCCATAAACTCAAAAAATTGAAGTCCTTGTGGGTACAGAAACTTAATGGATAGAGGGAGAAAGACATTTCCCCATTTTCCCAATGCACTTCCAGCTTCCTGAGGACGCCCTTCTGAGGGTGAAACGCATAGAGGCAGGTCTAAGAATGTCAATGTCACATATGGTGACATAATTTCTGGGAGGTAGAGCCCATGTTGGTTCCAGTTTAGGAGCAGTGAGGCTCACCTTTCATTAGTGCTTCGCTGGATATATTGGGTGCTGGGTTGGCACCCCATCATGTGAGTTAAAATCTTTTTTGGGATTTAGTGACTTAATAAACTGGTTGCACTATGATTTCTGCTTTGGATTCCTCTTTTCCCATGTATGAGCTGTAATGAGGTCACAGAGCCTGATGTGGAAAATTTCAATCCTGGTACTAAGTGATGCAAAGTTCTGGTCCTAATACAAAATGGTGGAATCAAAAATGTTCAATTAGGCATGTTTTTGACCTGATATACAGTCTAGGGTCATGAACTTCTGGTGAGATTTCTACTTATACAGGGCACGTGGGACCACAACACTGTTTTGTAACAGTACAGCACCTGAAGCATTGAACACAAAGTTTGGCACTTTGGAGCACAAGATAATATTGCTGAACACTATTATTGGAGCACTTTAAATCATTTTGGTATTTGTTCCTATTGGATATGCATGCATGTTTTATACATACTGTACATTTATACGTATAATTTCAATTTTATTGGTTCACTGTTTGGGGTTTAGCAAGTGCTGCTCATTATATTTATTACATTTGATTATATGCTGAAAAATGTAATATCTTGTGTTATCAACAGCAGTTATGAGAATACATAAAAATTTAATGACAGCAGCCATTTAAGCAAAAAATCTTAGCTTTTCTTAGTTTGGACACTATAAACTGTGAAGAAGGAACATGAGTTACAGAGATATAGCTTGAACCGGAGCTCCTTCTGGGACTTGGTGAGCTTTCTGTGTTACAAAGAATATTCTAACCATCTGTGTGGATGAGGCCTTAACTGTGTGTGCAGTGACTTAGAGGGACTATACAGAATGTGCCTGCAACCATCTTCCCTTTTCCCACTCTGTGGTTTTATTGCTGCACTTCCTCCAGCGGGCCCATACCTCTGTACAGACCGGAGGTTGGAGGAATAGTTGGCATAAGCCTATAAATTGCACCCACAACACAATGATCATGGGTGGGATGCTTTATTGCAATAAATTAGTAAGTACACATTGCAGGAAGGGGGCTTCCATCATGACAAATATGGAGTGTGGTGGTCCCATCCCTTACGTAATGAATCGTTGAACAAAGAATCCCCCTAGGATTGGGACTTTAACAGACCACCAGACCCATTCAAGTAAAAAAAATAGTAAAAGTACACATTGATCATGAGTTCTACAGTACATTGCAGCATTTATTAATGTTTTGCAAAAAGTTGTACTTGGCTTTTAATGGCACCATACTGTGTACATGTATGAGAATCTTGTTAAAGGATTTACCATGTTTATGTTGAAGTGGGTGATTGAGTTTGGTTTAATGCAGGGGTGAAAATGTAAATCTTTGGTGTCTTTTTCAGAGTGGGGGCAAACGACCAGAAGCACCTCACAGATGTTCTTCACCTTCTGCACTCTATCCACAGCTAAGAAAACGTTTGGCTCTATTTCCACTTTAATTGTGGAATTTTTCTTTGTATTATAGTAGCCATTAAATAATATTTTGCCTAGTGAAACAAGGCTTATATTTAAAAACACAATACAGTGGCAAGCAATCAAAAATTGTTCTATATTGTTTTCACTGTACTAAACTGCTGAAAGCTGAAATGTGACTGCTTGTGATGGGTTACTACTTGTAATTGCTGTTAGCACATCTTATAAATAGTAGACGGCTCTGTACTGTGTACCCTGGATCCTCTCCCAGTAAAGAGAGGATAGAGCAAGTGCAGGATACAATATACGCAGGGCTGGCAATAATATAAAAATTCTGTAACCATTTTAGTAGTTCAGATGGTGTTGGTGGATGCTTACTGTCCACGACCCAGGGCAAGAATGTCTTTAATATACTGGCAAGAAGTAATAATAATAGTAATAACATTCACATAGCCTGAAAAGCTCCTCTACATTGCTATTACTTTTTTCTTAACTTGTAGAAATGTAAAAATAATTTCCTTATGTGTATACATCTATTGTGCAGTTCTGGATGTGTTGATTGTTGGTAATAAAGTTGAAAGGATGAAGCCCTTGGCATGCGGTGTCCCTATGTTTCATGTGGGCAAGAATACTGTCAGCAATTTTTTGATTTCACACATTAGCCTGTCATTTTATGCTAAGCATTTTATCACAGTGCTTCCAAAATATCTGCAGGCCACCTGGATATGTAAGATTCCCTTTTGAACTTAAAGCTATTACTTGTAATTCTGTCTTTGCATGGAGCATGGACATGTGAAAACATCTGATATACAGTTTCTTCTCTACTCAGTATTTGCAAAATACAAAATGGTAGCATGCATTTAAGGCGTTTGTTACCCTTAAAAAAAAAAAAAATATATATATATATATATATATATATATATATATATAATATATTGATCCTGTTCCTTTAAAGCTTGTTCTACAGCACAGTGCTTCAGTGCTTGTGCTGTGTAATTTGGCCAGTTCTATCACCTAAAAAACCTGGCTGATTCTGCCTGGCTATGCCGTCCCCCTGTAAACTGACCACAGTTTATCATGGCTGCTGAGCCCTGACATTATGGTCAGATGGTCAGTTTACGTGCCTCATCATCCACAGCTCTACTTTCTCTCTTCTGTCCTCTCTCCCCCTCCCTCCCTGCCTGTCAGCTCCTGGGTTAGTGCCCACCTCCTCCCCTCCTGCTGCTGACGTTACTTAAAACGTTTTATACCATTCTCCCTGTTTAATAATCCTGTGTGCTCCTGTGTCTGTGTTTTATAAAAATAAGCTGTTCTTTACCTGTTTTCAGAGGGGCGCTCATGTGACCAGCCGCCTCTCTCCTACTCTCCTCCTCCCCCCTCGACTGATGTCAGTGGAGATTTCTCGGCCCCACCCCCTGCAGCTGTCAGACTGGGGGAGCAGAAAGGTGGCGGGTCACATAAGCACCGAGTGGCACTCTGAAAGCTTTTAAAGAACGTTTTATTTTTATGAAACAGACACAGGGGCACACAGGATTGCTAAACAGAGAGAATGGTATAAATTGCATATAGTGGCTTAACAACCACATTAAGTAAATCTGTAAGGACAGATATATGGCAGCTGCCATTGCTGACTTGGTGTTTAGAGCAGTTTTATCCTGGCTGATCCTGGCTTCTCTAACTAATGACTCTTTGACCTGGGGCAAATATACAGGATGGACTTTTTTGACTTCATGTTTGTTCCAAACCAGTGACCTACTAGGCGGTATGGGAGGCATGATAGTCCTGGAGCTTGTACCTTTAAAAGCTAGGGATGGCAACTCTCCTGTACTTGATGGCTGAATTGGGTAAGTCTGTGAACCCAGGGGGCATATATTTATGTTGAACTATTCTAGCTACAGTATATATGAAAAAAGATTTATTCAGACCACAAGTGTCAATCCATAGCTAAAATGTTTGGGGTTGAGTTGATCTTAAACCACTTGCCTACTGAGCACTTCTACCCCCCTCCCACTCAGGCCAATTTTCAGCTTTCAGAGCTGTCACCCTTTGAATGACAATTACACAGTTATGCAACACTGTACCTAAATACAAATAGAGCTTTCTTTTTGTGGTATTTAATCACCACTGTGTTTTTTATTTTTTGCTAAAAAAAGGAATAAAGACCAAACATTTTGAAAAAATATATATATATTTTTCTTAGCTTTGGTATAAAATTTTGCAAACAGGTATTTTTTCTCCTTCACTGATGGGCACTGATGGGTTGCACTGATGAGGTGGCACTGGTGAGGAGGCACTGATGAGGCTGCGCTGATGAACACTGATAGGTGGCACTTAATGGGCACTGATAGATGGCACTAATGGGTACTAATAGGTAGCACTGATGGGCACTGATAGGTGACACTGAGGAGAAGGCACTGATGTGCACTGATTGGCAGCACTGGTGGGCACTAATGGCAGCACTGGTGGGCACTGGCAGCACTGGTGGGCACTGTTGGGACTGCACTGATAATCAGGACACTGATTATCAGTGTACATGCTCCTTTTACAAAAAGCTGGTTATCGCCTCTCTTCTCCTCTCCTCATGCTATCAGCGCGAGGAAAGGAGTGCCAATGACCAGTTTCTGTTTACATCCGTGATCAACTGTGTCCAATAAGTGGTAAAGATTGGCTCTTTACCTCAATCTGTGATCAGCAGTGTCTTCCAGACACTGCGATCACAGAGCGCGCCTCCTGATCTGGAGCTGTCATTCAGCTATAGCGTGGTCGACAAGTGGTTAAGGATCAAAATAATATCATCCTCCCTGTAGAAAAGGGAAAAATCCTTCCACCAAACAAACACTAGAGAAGAAATTTGTTGCTGCGGAAAAAGGTTGAAGGTGCATGACAGAGGAAAAGTTTTAATTTGGATAGTTTCGAAAAATCTCCCTGGCAGGGAAAAAAGGGATTGATTTGTCTTCAATGGGTTTAACCACTTGCTTACTGGGCACTTAAACCCCCCTCCTGCCCAGACCAATTTTCAGCTTTCAGCGCTGACGCGCTTTGAATGACGATTGTGTGGTCATACAACACTGTACCCAAATGAAATTTTTATCATTTTTTTCCCACAAATAGAGCTTTCTTTTGGTGGTATTTAATCACAGCTGGGATTTTTATTTTTTGCTAAACAAACAAAAAAAGATGGAAAATTTTGAAAAAAAAAAACATGTTTCATAGTTTGTTATAAAATTTTGCAAACAGGTAATTTTTCTCCTTCATTGATCTCCTGCGCTGATGAGGCAGCACTGGTGGGCACTGATAGGCTGCACTGATGGGCACGGATAGGCACATTTAAGGTGGCACTGATAGGCACAGTTAAGGCGGCGCTGATAGGCACAGATAAGGCGGCACTGATGGGGACAGAAGGGGCAGCACTGATGGGCACAGATAAGGCGGCACTGATGGCCACTGATGGGCCCTGATGGGTGGCACTAATGGGTGGCATGGATGGATGGCACTGATGGGCACTGATAGGTACCACTGATGGGCGGCACTGATGGGCACTAGTAGATGACACTGATGGGCACTGATAGGTGGCACTGATGTGGAGCACTGTTGTTGAGGCACCGATTGTGGGCACTGATAGATGGCACTGTGGGCACTGATGGGTGGCACTGATGGGTGGCACTATGGGCACTGATGGGTGGCACTGTGGGCACTAATGGGTGGCGCTGGTGGGCACTGGTAGGCAGCACTGCTGCCTGTTGCTAGGTGGCACAGGTGGGCACTGATGATCTGGTGGGGCTTGCCGTGAGAGGGACTGATGTCCCTCTCACGGCCGCCGGTGATTGTCTTTTTTTTCCTCACGCTGTCAGCGCAAGGAGAAAAAATAGCCGATTACCGGCTCTGTTGATGTCACATGATCTGCTGCCATTGGCTGACAGATGATCATGTGGTAAGGGGTCGGGATACTCCGATCTGTGATCAGGCAAGTCTCATGCAGGGCGCGCGCAGGCCGCTCGTGCACGGGACGACATCAATGGACGTAGTCCCGGCAAAGCAGGTCCGCGCTGTAGCCGTCATTCGGCTATAGCGCGGATCTCTAGAGGTTAAACAAGAAAACATGTTTATAATCAGGAGTCAGTTGTCACTGATGGTATGACTAAGAAATGTCTAGTGTATGCACCCTATTATATGCTGCATTTTTATTTTTTGATACATTGCAGGTTTTAAAACATTCAGATGTCCCTCTTTTGCTGCGTTGACAGCAGCTATTTTCATTCTTTGGATGTATTTGTAACACAATTTAATTGGCACACCCAACTTGACTACCAACAAAACTGGTTCATATTATTCAGGTAGGCTCACATTTTTAAAAAAGACCTTAGAAGTGGAGAATTAGCTTTAGCAAGTAACATCATTTTAATTATCATCATAACACAGGCTGGTAAAAGTTGTTTCTTTGTGAAATAGGGGAAATGAGTTTACCCTTGCTTAGAATAGACTTTAAAGATTTTTAATCAAGATAACAAAACTTCTGAACATGACATCAAGTTTTAAAGAGACCAACCTAAGGAGGAATTGAAGGTTAATGTTTACTTCTTTAACTTCCATTTCATTAGGTAACACATGCTTTTTGAACTTGAAAACTGTTTTCTAAAGAAACATTTAAGCGAGATGTTTCTCTTCATACCTTATGATAAAGTGAATATAAAGGCAATTGTTTTAGCTTTGAATTGAGTAGTAAAGGATTAGAACCTCTGTCAAGTTAATATTGCAGTTTGTGTCACTGTTGGGGAGATTCACAATCTGTTTGTTCCTGTGATCATTGTCACTGGGACAGAAGGTGATGGAAAACTGAAAATGTTAGTGCTGTCCTACAATCAGGACAAATGTTCTGGTAATAATTGTCTAAGATCGAAATATTGCTCACTTTGGGGATTTTTTCTTTTACTTCCTTCTGCATCTCTATGACAGGAAGTGAAGGAAAATCTCCCTAGCAGTTATTACCCTTCCCTATAATATTAAAGCTAAAAGAAAATGTTTAAATGTTTTGACTATATATGCACTTTAAGTTGGTAAAGTATGTATGTTGTATCCAGGAAGCTCTTGTGTATTTTCCAGGGTCATGTAATGTCAGCATGGGTGGGCACTGATTTTCAGGTCTTTAAAGTGACTCTGTCACAAAAAAAAATTTTGGACTGCCATTGCATTCTCTCTTTTAAAAATATTATTTGCTTGATGAATCACAGGCTTATGCCCTGTACACACGATCGGAATTTCCGGCAGAAAAAACTTTGATGGTTTTTCCGATGGAATTCCGCTAAAGCTTGCCTTGCATACACACGGTCACACAAAATTTCTCTGAACTTTCAACCGTCAAGAACGTGGTGACGTACAACACTACGACAAGCCGAGAAAATGGAAATCAATGCTTCCGAGCATCGGAATTGCATACAGACGATCGCATTTTCGGATAGGAACTTTTTCCGACCGAAAAAAAGAGAACCTGCTCTCAATCTTTTGCTGGCTGGAATTCCGCCAGCAAAAGGCCGATGGAGCATACACACGGTCGCATTTCCCGACCAAAAGCTCTCATCGGAGTTTTGCTGGCGGAATTTCTGATCGTGTGTAACAGGAACAGGCGTGCTGTAAATGTTTTTTTTTTTACAAAGGTGTCAGTGTTCCCTATATTTGAACTAGGTCAGAGACTTAGGAAGCATTGAAGCTAAAATATCAGCATGACAACCAGAGAAACAACATCCTGAAAGGAGAGGTCAGCAATGGCAAACCCCATACTTTTCCCATGACAGAGTCACTTTAAAACAGCAATCTGAAAGTGCATAAGCCTGAGTGTAGCCTATTTTAGCCTGTTCTTGGGCTTGGCTAAAGTGAATCATTAACCAAAGAGTTTCCAGAACTCTAGAGTGTGATTATGATGTCTGTAATCATGTTGCAGTTTAGGTAAACCCAGTAGAAATTCATCAACCACTATCAGAGATGCCAACTCATCCCTTTAATTAGTGACACATAAGAATTAAAGACATTCTGTGGCATATTAAGTTCAGGTAAAGCACTCACTGCATCTAATTAACCACTAAACCTATGTAACTTAGATGTGTCTGTAATTAAAGGAATGAGTTGGCAACCCTGGTTACTTTACTACTGACATTGTAATTAATTGCTTTTTCGTAAAAAGTTGCAAATTAAGCATTATTAACCACTATGTCGTGTGGTGGGCTGGTTTTGTTTTTACTAACTGGAAAAAAATTGAAACGACAATACTAATTAGACATTAGTGAAACATAAACCAAGAAGTCCTAAGCTTTTATACAGTAAAACCATTGAAAAATATGCATACTTTTTTGATGGTGCTGAAATACTATTCTACATCACCACAGTGTTAGTTTCATAGCATAGTTTATAGATTCATACTATTGCATAATAAAGATAGATCGTTAGATAATCAGTCATTTGGTGATTTTATACAAAATGTGCAATTCGTGTTGCTGAGTACCCTTACTATTTTTAAAGTGGTTAATTTCTGTAAATAAACAGGTTATCTTTTTAATTGGATATGTGTATACATCTGTATATGTATATAGTCACATTCCTCAGTAATGTGGCTACGCAGACTATAAATTAAACACAACTAAAATAAAACCACATGCTGTAAAATATGGCACTGCTGAATGGAGTCCAATTCCATTCATTTCAATTTCAATTAAGAGTAAATTATCATGTACGAAAGAAAATAAAAAAATGTTAGGAAACATTCCCATATTTTACAGGACCACATGTGTAATAGAACTATTATGAGTCAGTTTCTCAAATATTCCTTTTGTGAATGTATAATATAAGTTTAGGATTAGGTTGTGAAGTGTTTGATAGTAGAAGTGCAAAGCTAAAAAGATCAGGACTGTATATCTCATTTCTTCTAGAATTGTTTGAGTCTTATCATAGTGTTTGTTACAGTTACACAGTTGGTCCCATTCAGAAATATAAGTTAATATACCATATGATTAATAAACAGCCCAATTCAGCTTATGTTTTTGGGAAGACAAACATAAAGTGATGATGAATAACATGCTTAGTAAGGTAAGTTCACATTTAATTGGAACTAATGATAGTTGCTGTCAAGCCATTGGATGGTTGGTGTAACAAATATGGAAACTAAAGTACCATACCACTGCTAAGAGGTCCAGATAAAACTTTATTCCGATAACAGTCAAGGAGGCAATTTAAAAATTAGCCAATACATTTTTAGGTGTCCAAAAGCGCCTCCTCCATCAGGCATTGATTGACTACAATATGAATAGACTAGAAGCAAACTGGATGTGTAATTCTTTAATTAATCATTTTTTTAGTGTGATTGCATGCGCCTTTTCAGGAGCTAGTTTAGTAGTCAAATTGGACTGTCCCCCTGACTTTTATTAGAATAAAGTTGTATCTGGACCTCTTAGCAGTGGTGGGGCACTTCAGTTTCCATTTTTGTTACATCACTCTACAAACCAAGGAGAACTTGGATATCCTCTATGATGTAAAAACTGTTTGCCAGGGAACCAGATCATTTACATCAACATAATTGCTTTAAAATAGAATTACCTGTGCAATAACCCCTACGGGTCCAGGGCTATTTTTCTACTTCCCTCAAATAATCAAATGGTTGGTGTCATAACTGATTACATGTGCACCACCTTGGCAACTATAGACTAAGATGGTTAAGATAAAAGCTTTCTTGGCTGTAAAGGATAGGAGAGGTGTGTGACAGTATGATATTAATTTCTGGTAGTAAATGTAAAGAATTTTCTGTGGGCATGCCCTCTACCCAGCTTCTGACCAGTGGGCTCACCTTGATTTTATACAACTGATCAACTTGAAAAGAGCTCCTAAGCTACAGTCGCTTGCTTTTCTGGTCTTAGAAAACATTTTGCTTTCAGTGGGTTTCTAAGGCTTGTCTGGCTGTGTTAGGAAAGGTAGATTAGGCCCAATCATGGGTCTTGTTTTGCCTACAGGCACCATCTGATGTTGCCCTTTTGTAATAATTATATATTTATCAACTGTAAACAAGGAGTCGTGGGGATACTGCTTCATACCTTATGTAAAAAGGGGTATCTCCACAGTGTATACATGTCCGTAAAAATGACTTCCTGTCCACAAATGTCTTATCTTCCATTCTTTTAAATATTTACTAATACCTTAATATGGACTTTATAATAGGAGAACTGTATATTACCAGTAGATGGATAATTGTCAAAAAGTATTTTGCCAATTCTTTCTATAAAAATGTTTAAGCAAAGTCCACAATGGATGTTCAAGGTATCACGTGGCCCATGTTTCATGGAACCTTACCTACTCACAAATACTTGAAATTGCTTTGCTCCATCAGTATCCCTAATGTCCTGCATATGGTCATCATGGGTAGAACGAGAACTACTAAATGCCAAGCAGCAGTCGCAATACACTCATGTGGCTGCATCCTAGTTTTGACCTACTTTGCCAGTCATCTTCGGGCTGCACAAAAAATGTATGATTTTGCAGTCATTTGCAGTCAAATATATCTATGCCGTACCTAAAAAAGTTTGAAATTATTATGTGCATGATCGGGCAGTAGTATAACTTCACATGGTAGTTTTGCAAAAATAAAACTTTTCTTTTTTACATATTTGTTTAATCTGTACTTTTAAATCCACTTTTATCACATAATGACTTTTGTGCATAACAATAGTTTGCAAACTGTAACATCTTATCATATACTGTTTGAATATGAAATACTTAACATTTTGGTGGAAAAACAAGATGGATCTCCATACTGTAGAGCTTGTGTTTTTGTGACATTATTTTTATGCCCCTATTGATCATTTTACCTTAACTTTGTCTTAAGAAATGACCCTGCTTGGTTCTCCTGGCAAATATAACATAGTAAGTCTGGATAACAGCCAGCTTTATAGCTGGTTCCAACAGGAAATGAAAAGTACAAAAACTGTAGCAAAAGTAGCTCTGTAGCTCTGTAGAGCAGATTCTGTTTGAAGCTGTTAGATGGAAATCTCTTATGACAATAATACAATGTCAGGAATGGAAGGTGAAATCTCTGTCTTGCTTGGAAGGTGTCTAAAATAGTAATGAGAAGGTGAAAATTGTTAAATCTAAGCCATAAACATAGGGTGGCTTTTGATACACTGCAAACAGCAGTACTGTTCCCTACCCCATAGTAGCCAATTATATTTTAGCTAAACATAATCAGATATTTAATCCTTTCATAACAAGAGGTTATTAAATTCTAGTTACCCAGACTCCATTTAGCAGCATTTATTTGCACTGATTAACTCAATAATAACTTAAGATATTTTTTAATGCATGTTTTAGATGTATTTTCCATGAAACAGATTTCCAAACAAATTAACATTTTAACTTTTTCTTTTACATAATGTAATGGAAGGTGACAGCTGCAGCTGACAGATTTGTTTGCAAACCATTACCATGATTGGCTGCCATGAGGTCACATGATTGAGAACCATGTTGACTGATTTCCAATCATTATTGTAAGACCTGCAGCTGTCAATGACACAAGATCATAGAATTGGGAGTATGCAATGGTGAGTACTACTAGTATTTAGATGGATCACAGTTTAATGTTTCTTTGGCACAGAGTAGGTATACACTGAATTCAAATTATGGCATGGCTAATTAACTATTTTGTCGTCCTCCAGATCCAAGCTCACCATCACTGCTACTGCCATCTTTTTTAGCACTTCTTCTGAAGTTCTTCTACCTTTAGCCACTGGATGACCATTGATGATGTAACATCAGTACGCCTGGAGCTGAAACTTTTTCTCAGCATCTTACAAATGCTAAGAGTGAACAGAGCAAACCCCTTTTACTTTTTTTCTCTTACAGCTTTATCAGGGCATTGTTCTATCATCCCTCTGTCTTGCTCCAAAACATCCCAAGGAGGTTTCCTTCTATTGCTAGGATATGTTATACACTATTCAAGTCTATCTCTTGGCTGCAGCTTCCTTGCAACAGTCTGAATCCCTCTGTTTTATTCCTGAAGGTTCCCATAGGGGACAACCAGCTTTCAGTTACACCCTCACAAGGTGAATTCAGCAACTTATAATTTAAGCCTATGGCCTCCCTTTCCTGTCAAAGTGCGCCCTACTAGATCAGTTAGTGCTTTTTGGGGTTTTCCGTATCAAGTTTCTGTTTTGCAGATTTGCGAGACTGACACTGGTCTTCTGTTCACACTTTCATTAAGTTTTACCGGGTGGATGTTCAGGCCCCAGCTGATGCCAGCTTTGGTTTTAAGGCTCTTCAGGTGACTCTGTAAACTGTTGAGTCCCCTCTGTTAACCTGTTAGTTCATGTAGTCATGTTAGCCTTTGATTGCTGTGTTGCCCACCCCTGATTTGGACTGTTTATTGGACATCCCTATGAAACTGAAAATTTCTCCTGTGTCCTGTAATGCACAATTAAGGAAATAGGATTTTTGACTTACTGTAAAATCCTTTTCTTGGAGTGCATTATGGGTCCCTCCCCTCTCATATGATCCACTCTTACTATTGCTTGCCACAAATGTGAGGCATGCTGAGAGTGAGAGGAATTATACTGGGCTGTCCATACAGCTTTTGTTTGCCAGTGTCCAATCTTTTGAAGGTGGCAACATAGCTCTATGTACCTGAATAATTCACTTGTGTCCTGTAATGTAACAGCAGCTGAAAAACATCCTTTTTTCAGCTTTAGCTTTGTCTCTTACTCTGATTTTCTAAAACTAAAATACCGCCCCTCCTTTTTAGATTGTAAGCACTCAAGAGGTGGTCCAACGAGACACTAGCTAATACCTTGTTTTTCCAGAAAAGTCTACTGGTACTTTGCTATGCAGGCCTTGACTCCTCCTATATGCAGTTTGAGGCCCTGTTCACTGGCTGGCCTCCAATAACAGCACCTTATTGGCCAGCGAGGCACTCTCATTTATATGGCTGCATGGAGCTTACATCTACAAGTCATAAAGTGGATGCCTCCAAAGCAAAGTGAAAGTAAATTCAGATCCCAGACATAGAGGAAACTTTTCTGAGCAAGAAAAGCAATAATATCTTGTGGAGCTTTCGCTTAGAAAGTATTTTTGTTTGTTTTAGGTAGAGAACATATTGAACAAAGGCCACTATATTAGCTTGTAGCTTTATAGACAAATGAATACCCTAAATATAAAGGTTGCATTTATCAAAGAACAGGATGTCGATTTTCTGAAATTACCTTATGGTTTTATGTCATTTTGGTAGTTTAGATGCAGTGAGTGTGTAATGGCATTCTCCTTCAAAGAAAATGTTTGTTGTAGTAGGATAGAGGAGGTATGCAGAAGTGGGGTTAAGTGTAATAGTAATAGGACTTGCCTGTTTTGGATGGGGTTTGAAGTGGACCAGAACCCAAATGTAAAGATTTGCTATCTTGTAGGGAATAGCTAGAAATGTTAATTGTGCCTAAGCAGCACTCTGAAAAATCTACCCTTTGTCTTGAATTCTTCCTGAAAAATAGCAGTGCACTTCCTGGCTTGTAAGTGAACCTAATCACTTCTGTGCCTGTGGCCTCATAGCTGTATACCTACAGTGGGAGAGAACTGCTGTTCTCAGGAGATTTGGAGTGAGATTTGTTGATGTCGCTACTGTCTTGATAAGGCTCCATGCACACTGGCTTAAAAATCACTGCTTCTACAGGAATTTTGTGTTCTGCCTGTAGAAACAGCTCAATGTTATCCTATGTGTCCATGCACATTAGGACAATTACAGGCATATTCTGAGCTCAGTGTTTAGGCAGGAGAAAAAACCTACTGGTTTGCGTTTCTGATTGTTGCTTTCTGGCAGAAAAAACACAAAACTCTCTTAATCTTGTCTATAAACTTTGTACGAAAACGGTCTATATGTGCGTTTTCTTCTGCCAAGGAAACTGGCTCTTTTTTAAGCCCAGTGTGTATGGAGCCTAATGCCGTGCACACATGAGCAGACTTTCGACGGACTGAACTCCGAAGGACTTTTCGACGGACTTTCGACGGAGTTGATGTTGATGTTCATGTTCTATTTCTAAAGTCCGTCTGATTTTTCGACAGCAAAGGTCCGATGAAGCCCACACACAATCGAATTGTCCGACAGATTCGTACCGTCGGACCTTTGCTGTCGAAAAGTCCGGTCGTGTGTACACGGCATAACTGTTCTCCCTGCAGGGCAAGGATTTATTTGTTCCTGTGTAATTTATTCTGTGGATCTCTATTTTCTCCACCTGTCCTGCTGCTGCTTGTTTATTACTGAATTATGGCCATGAGATCTGGGGATTTGTGCCCGTGACTGCTAGTCTCACATAATTTGGAGTGATGTCAGAGACATCAGAGAGACTTCTTTAATATCTCCCCATTAGTCAGTAAATCACCTGTTATCATGGGGTTGACATGAGGCAGAAAAAGCCCTGCTCATCCACCAAGATGGCCTCTTCCATGCAGGAGGTAAGGAATGAGCAAAAATCAACTATAGGGAGCCCATAGACAATACTGGTGAGTAGTTCTTTGCCCTCTGCTTGCCTTTTTGGGAACAGCTTCAACAGTTAAGGTCCTCTTTAATCAGTATAGAGGGCAAGACACAACTTGCCTTTAAAGCCATAATAACTGATAAAAACATAGACAGTACTTACCTTCCATACCCACTTTGCATGCTTATGATTTTTTCCCACTATGCAAGGTGTTTTCAAAGCAAAGCTGTTTGCCCATATAGGGCAAAGCAACAGAATGTCCATTCTCAGCAGTAAATACCTTTCTTTCCCTCCATCACTACTCTGTTCAGCCATTGGGATCAAAATAAATACCTGGTACTGGCTGCTACTAAGCAATGATGCTTGTTTCTTTGCTGCCGCATGAGGATGGAGAGATCAGCTCAATGCATGCTCTGATGGAGCTTACACAGGTCTCCATTTCCTCTGGTGACTAAACGAAGTGGGGACAAGCAAAATCACATTTTATTTACTTTAGTTATTTCTGCTCCAAGTTCCTCATTGTAAATGTATAAAGAAAGTATAGTTTTATATCAGTGATCTGTGAATGAATCATTTTTTTTTCTAATGTAGTTGACCTGGTCACACAGTTTTGCTGGTGAAGATTAGTATTCGAGATAGGAAAGCTTTATCTTGAGATGGTATGTTATTCAGGAAGTTTCTCCACTAAACATGTTTAAAATAACAAGTTGTGAGCTATTCTTTTGCAGATGTTTTTGTTGTAACGTTGGTTGGACCTCATAGCTTTTCAATGTTGATATTTCCAGATGCAGTTATAATAAACACCGTCATATTTGGCTGAGTTGTAGTTTAATTTTTAACAGGATATTATTTATAACTGTAAAATAGCTTATTTTGTTTTGTAAGAATTCCTTACAAAAAACAGGTCATCGGTTTTTTAGGATGCTGTTGCAAATTACGCACACACTAAAAATATATGTACACTTTTACATCTATGAATTACTTTGGTGAGCACATGGTGAGCCTTTGCTTCCCTAGACTGAACTTAATACACCATGTGGATTTTTACATCTAAGAGATCGGTTGGACTTAAATAATCCTTCTAATGTGTATTTATATCTGAAAAACCTTGTTCCTTTGTATAATTTGGACTTACATTTGTTTATAGGGACAGCTATATTTACTCATTTTATATGCAGGCTATGCTTCCTAATTTTCAATGATACACAATAGCTACACTTTACTGCTTTTTCTCACAATGCAACCTATAAGTTGGGTGACTCATTGGAAGCAATAAACCTCCAGTGGCTGATTTGTTATGTCAACAGTCATCAGGTAGATTGACTAAATGAGGTGTAATAAAATGCAGAGCTCTCTCTAGTGGCTAATTTTCAGATCTCTGTATTTCATTCAAAATATGGAAGTGAAAGTATATAAAAAAAAACAAGAAAGTTATAAAAGAAAAGTACATTGAATTACAGCTTTACTCAATCACTAAAATCTAATGTAACATTTAACATCGTAAAGTATTTTAAAAAGGCTCTTTATGCTGCTTTCATTAAAGTGATTGTAAAGGCACATGCATATGCATGAAGGTAAAAAACCTTCTGTGTTCTGCAGCGCCTTCAGAGCCCCTCACGATTCATTGATGTCCACAAGAACCTTGGCTCTCTGGGGACTCACACTCCTGATTGGCTTTTGGCAGCCAATGGCTCCTGCTGTTGAGCAAATCAGGAGATAGAGGGGGCGGGGCCAAGCCATGGCTCCGTGTGTAAATGGGCACACAAAGCCACAGCTCGGGACCTCGGTAAGAGGGAGGGGCCAGGAGTGCCGGCGTGGGACCCAAGAAGAGGAGAATCCAGGTTGCCTTGTGCAAAACCACTGCACAGAGCAGATAAGTATAACATGTTTGTTATTTTAATATAAAAAAAAACATGGGTTTAGTAACACTTTAAAATTATACCTGGTGATTTAACCACGAGGGTGATTGCTCACATACTGTCTCCTAATTGTGCTACTGCATTGTCACCTTATCACATGCACCACTAAGCTGTGACTAGAAGCAGCTATGCCAGCACACATTGAACAGGCATAGTCCACTGTTTTCACTATCAAAAAAGCTGGTCCACAGCAACAATATACACCTGACGCTGGATTGAATACCATTTTTTATTATTATTTTTACTATTATACAGGGTTTATATAGTGGCAATCATTTGTGCAGAACTTTACAAAATAAAGGGAGGCAGTACAGTTACCAAACAATTCAAGACGAGGGTTTTGTGGGCCCTGCTCATGATAGCTTAAAAATTAAAAGGGAGGGACAGGTGATACAAAAGGCAATAGCTGTGAGCGGATTACCTCTATTCTTGTTTTGGCATGATATATCAATATACAGATATATCATATTTTCTTGCTTAGACTTCTATCGTTTTACTGTTGGTTCATATTCCAAGTTGGGTACCTTGAGGATTTTCCACTGCCTATGTCCTTACTAGGGATGAGCCGAACACCCCCCTGTTCGGTTCGCACCAGAAATTGCGAACAGGCAAACAATTCGTTTGAACACGCGAACACCGTTAAAGCCTATGGGACACGAACTTGAATAATCAAAAGTGCTAATTTTAAAGGCTTATATGCAAGTTATTGTCATAAAAAGTGTTTCGTGACCTGGGTCCTGCCCCAGGGGACATGGATCAATGCAAAAAAAAGTTTTAAAAACAGACTTTTTTTGGGAGCAGTGATTTTAATAATGCAATATCTAGTGTAATATCCCTTTAAATTTCGTACCTGGGGGGTGTCTATAGTATGCCTGTAAAGGGGCGCATGTTTCCCGTGTTTAGAACAGTCTGACAGCAAAATGACATTTCAAAGGAAAAAAGTCATTTAAAACTACTCGTGGCTATTAATGAATTGCCGGTCCAACAATACACATAAAAGTTCATTGATAAAAACGGCATGGGAATTCAAAAAAATGACGTGGGGGTCCCCCTAAATTCCATACCAGGCCCTTTAGGTCTGGTATGGATATTAAGGGGAACCCCGGCCAAAATTTAAAAAAAAAATGGCGTGGGGTCCCCCTCAAAATCTATACCAGACCCTTTAGGTCTGGTATGGATTTTAAGGGGAACCCCACACCAAAATTAAAAAAAAAAAACGGAGTGTGGTCCCCCCCAAATTCCATACCAGACCCTTCCATACCAGATGCCGGACGAGAACACCAGAGGAAGAACCAGAAGAACATGGAGAAAGAAACCGAAGGAAGATAGAAGATAGAAGAAGGAAGATAGAAGAAAGAAGAAGCATTTAAATAAAGGAATTGTCAAAAACTGTCTCTTGTCATTTTTAACATTTTTGACAGTTTTTTTGTGAAATGGTAGTGGTACTTTTGTACCCCCTTAACATTTCACACAGGGGGAGGGCCGGGATCTGGGGGTCCCCTTGTTAAAGGGGGCTTCCAGATTACGATAAGCCCCCTGCCCGCAGACCCCCACAACCACCGGGCAAGGGTTGTGGGGATGAGGCCCTTGTCCCCATCAACATGGGGACAAGGTGTTTTGGGGGGCTACCCCAAAGCACCCTCCCAATGTTGAGAGCATGTGGCCTGGTACGATTTAGGAGGGGGGGCGCTCTCTTGTCCCCCCTCTTTTCCTGCGGCCTGCCAGGTTGCGTGCTCGGATAAGGGTCTGGTATGGATTTTTGTGGGGACCCCACGCTTTTTTTTTATTTTGGCCCGGGGTTCCCCTTAAAATCCATACCAGACCTGTACGGTCTGGTATAGATTTTGAGGGGAACCCTACACCATTTTTTTTTTTTAATTTTGGCCGGGGTTCCCCTTAATATCCATACCAGATCTGAAGGGCCTGGTATGGAATTTAGGGGGACCCCCACGTCATTTTTTTTTAAATTCTGGTTCGGGGTTCCCCTGTGGGGAATTCCCATGCCGTTTTTATCAATGAACTTTTATGTGTATTGTTGGACCGGCAATTCATTAATAGCCGCGAGTAGTTTTAAATGACTTTTTTTCCTTTGAAATGTCATTTTGCTGTCAGACTGTTCTAAACACGGGAAACATGCGCCTCTTTACAGGCATACTATAGACACCCCCCAGGTACAAAATTTAAAGGGATATTACACTTTTATTCTTTCACTTTAAGCATTATTAAAATCACTGCTCCCTAAGAAACGGCCGTTTTTAAAACTTTTTGATCCATGTCCCCTGGGACAGGACCCGGGTCCCCAAACACTTTTTATGACAATATCATGAATATAAGCCTTTAAAATTAGCACTTTTGATTTCTCCCATAGACTTTTAAAGACTTTCAAAGGGTGTTCCGCGGCATTCGAATTTGCCGCGAACACCCCAAATTGTTCGCTGTTCGGCGAACTGGCGAAGCTCATCCCTAGTCCTTACTATCTGCTTGTGTTCCTTAATGGCTATATTGAGGCCTTTTGGACTGGGTTTATAGTTTTCATCAATAAGTGTTTGTTATTTATATTATTATGATAGGTCCTTACATTGTGCAATATGCCTATGTTTGTATTATAATTATATGTTATACTCCCATGTTTCTTGTTTCTCATACAAGTGTGAGTTTTGCCTTTCTTATTTTTATTTACTTTTTTCATTTTTGGTGTCTTAATAATTCTGGCCCTAATTTTTGCTCGCTCTCAGCTGTTTGGTGTGTCGCAGTGAACATTGTCAGTATTTATTTGACAATATTTTTTTTTTTAAGTTTTTTTTCCCCTTCTAGTAACTCTTTGCTTGCTTGTGGTTGTAATTATTAATTTGCTTAAGCAGCAGGCCATTGCTATTGATTTGCCAATGCCTCCTTTGGCCCACTATGTTATGGTGTGTGGCTGCTTAGATACAGCAACCCGTTTGTGGCTCGGATCTCAATTCCAGGGGAAGTGGGAGTGGCTGAAAATTGGATGCAGGAGGGTTACTATCTTCTTGTTACTACTCTTCAAGTCAATACAAAAGCACAAATGGTGCCAGTTTGCATACATTTTTTATAGTGGTGATCGCAATTAATTTCTGTATGATCTATTTGATTCAAGTGATACATACTTACATCTCTGAAAAGAATGTGCGGTTTGTGTTTATTTTATAACTATTGGAGCCCTGCTTTGCTCTTGGGTGTATTCCAGAATCACATTTACCATCATATAATGCAGGAATCTGCTACATATTTGCCCTTCCTTAACCTCTTGGCGTCCGCGCTATAGCCGAATGACGGCCACAGCGCGGACCTGAATTTCCGGGAGGCCATCATATGATGTCCTCCCCTTTGCACGCTCCCTGTGCGTGCCCTGTGATCACCGAGTCACTGAGACTCGGGTGATCACAGATCCGAGTAAGGGGCCGATCCCGGATCCTTACCACGTGATCAGCTGTCAGCCAATGACAGCTGATCACATGATGTAAACAAAAGTTCGGTAATCTTTTTTTTTTTCTCTTCATGCTGACAGTGTGATGAGAAAAAAAAGCTGATCACCGGCTTATGTGCAAGGGACATCAGTCCCGAAGAGGAAGAGGCAATTCTGCTTCATCTGTGCCACCAGTACCCCCTGCCAGTGCCACCTGCCATTGCCACTTGCCAGTGCCCACAGTGCCACCTATCAATGCCCATGAGTGCCACCCATCAATGCCCACAAGTGCCACCTACCAATGCCCACCAGTGGTGCCAATCAGTGCCACCTAGCAGTGCTGCCTATCAGTGTAACCAACCAGTGCCGATCAGTGCCCATTATTGCCACCCATCAGTGCCCATCACTGCCACCTATCGGTGCCCATCAGTGCCGCCTCTTCAGCGTACATCAATGAAGGAGAAAAATTACCTGTTTGCAAAATTTTATAACAATATATAATTAAATATAAATAAATAAAAAATTGGTCTTTTTAAATTATTTTAACAAAAAAACAAAAACCACAGAGGTGATCAAATACCACCAAAAGAAATCTCTATTTGTGGGAAAATAATGATACAAATTTCATTTGGGTACAGTGTTGTATGACCGCGCAATTGTCATTCAAAGTGCATCAACGCTGAAAGCTGAAAATTGGTCTGGACAGGAGGGGGGTTTAAGTGCCCAGTAAGCAAGTGGTTAAAAGGAGTGATTTGTGGTGTTGTATATGTTTTCTTTTTTTCTTTTTTTAGAGAGGTAAATATTACATACCTAATAAAAATATTTGATGTTTACTATCTCCATCCAGCAAGTAAGGCTTCATTCTCCTTTTCACATTTTTGGTAAGAAATGGACTTAGGGAAACATGGAGACTGCCATTGATGTCATTCGAAAAATGCCAAATTGTCAACCTCATCCTCAGATTTCATTGCCCACTGCGCCACTCAAAATGAGGAGTAGGCATCACTCTGGCTTTTTTATGTATACAGTACTTGTTCCAGGTCAGTGACTTGGAGGGTATCACAGTCAGAAGATCAATGTGACAGCAAAGTAACCAGCAATGTCAAAAGAAGGTTAGAAACAATACATACTATATTGTAGCACAAGTTTGTTTTAATTGCTCTGCTGAAAAAATGTGTTTATAGAGCTTATTAGTAGAGATGGCCTCAGGCGTGTTTGGGATTTTAGTCCCAAATGCTGAGCTGCACAGACTGCGAAATGTCTCACTGCCTGTGATTATCGGTGTGCAGTGTCAGCTTCCTGGCGGTATCGGGCAGGTGGTTTGGTACTAGGATCCCAAACACACCTGACCCCATCACTACTTATTAGCTAAAGAACAAATTCAACACACAACGGCTTTCAAGGAGTGCCTGTATGCAGGGAGACAACAGTTGGAGAGACTTTGCCATGTCTTTAGAAAATCCAGGGATTTTCTGCAAAATCTGTTTGTGAGCACCTTGTGTGTATTTGTAAGATAAAAACAAATCACTTTATATTTGTTTTCAATAAAATAGATCCTATGTGACTATATTTGATAATGTATTAAACTATGAAGCCTTACTGTAAATATGTTTGTCACCCACTGACTTTGACTATATATGTTTTGGAGGAGCCTCTAATTGAATTAGTGAACTAACACCTAGTACCGACAGAAGAGAATTGCAGCAAAAAGAACAGATTTCGCAAAGCTGATTTTTACAGTGGGGTCCTTGTAAGTACTTAACTTAGCATATCAGATAACTTATTCATAGTATACACAACTAAAGCAATAGTGTCAGGTACAGTTGTTCAGTAATGGCAAGATCATTCATATAAATGATAATTTAATCAATGCGATAGGGGGGATTTATTAAAACTGGTGCACACAGAATCTAGTGCAGCTGTGCATTTTAACCAATCAGATTCTAGGTTTGAGCCCCCGTTCACATTGGCCTGATTTGACATGCAATTTGACAGGTCAAATTGCATGTCAAATTGGAGCCTATTGCCGACAATAGGAGCGTCTCAATTGGTGCGAAGCCGACTTTTTCCAAAAGTTGTTCCTGCACTGCTTTTGGCTACTTCGGGGGCGATTTCAATAGACATCTATGCATGAACCCACATAGAAGTCTTTCAAGTCGCCTCCGAAGTCGGACTGAAATGCGGCTTTGAAATCGTGCTACTTCAGATGAACTCGCACAATTTCAAAACCGTGTTCAGTGTGAACGAGGGCTTATTGTGAAACGTTAATTGAATGAGCTGAAGTTAGAATCTGATTGGTTACTATGCACAGTTGCACCAGATTCCGCGTGCTCCAGTTTTGGGTTGGGTTCACTTATACACAGGGGCAGTTTCTGTGCAGAGTCCGGTGCGGTTTGCATTCAGCGGTCCAGGTGCAAATTTGACACCTAAATTGCACCTGAACCGGACTGAAAAACGCACAGAACACTTTTTTATTTTGCACCACAAGAGGCCAACATGCTTTATATGTGAACCTGCTCAATTGAAAACTGATCTCTAACATTTCACATGTTATGCAAATCGGGTGCGGTTCAAAATACATTCGATTAGCATATATGTGAACTGAGCCTTAGTAAATCTCCCCCATTGTGCTATTTTCATTATTGAAAAGATGTAACAAATTTAGTAACATTTATTAAGTATAAATGTTTTAATAAATTTCTTTGATATTTTACATTAAAGTGTTACTAAACCCAGGACCCTGCATTCACAATACCTGGTCAACTGCAGTACACAGAACATGGAAATGCAATTATTTTAGTAAATATAAACTGCTAAATACCTTTTCTCATCAGCAGTTAGAGCAGTCTTGTGACTTCTATCAGTGTCCAGCCAATCACTGGTTAAAGCTTGTAGGAGAAGTTTTCTGACTGTGCTATCAGACTGCAAGAATCCTGACCCTCTGCATGGACAGTGCTGATTGGCCCTGCGCTGATCACATGCATCCTCCCAAGAAAAAAGAAAACCTCTCTAGCAAAACATGCCAAACTGAGCATGTGCAGCCTGACTCCGTAGACTCTGTGTTATCAGGAAATTGTTAGGAGTCAGTGGAAGGAAGGGAGGATCAGAGAGGACAGGATCAAGCAGCCTTTTTACACAGTGCAGAGGATTAACCCCTTAGGTTTCACAGTGAGTTTAACAAGCATGAGTTACTGCATATACAGACAGATTTTACTGTTGCGGGTTTAGTAACACTTTAGGTTAAGAAACTGATGTTTTATTTTTTTCAATTATTTATATAAATGTTTATTTAACAAATAAGCTATGCTTTCTGGCAGAATCTGCAATTTTTTGTCTATTTATGAAGTTGATGGAAAGGGGGTGTAAATAAAGGAAAGGGGAAGGAGTGCTGACTCAGCATCAAAAGGCTGTGTAATATGAAATGTTTGCTCCATTCTCAAAAGAAGTATAGAAGACAGATTTGCTATAATTAAAGAATTGTGAAATTAAAGTGGATGTAAACCCACTCTCATCCTTTCTAAACTACTGCCATAGTGGTTATTTATAAGGATATACATGCCTCCAGCATGTATCCTTACCTATCAAATGTCTTACCTCTGTCTGTTATGAGATGCGAAAAACTGCAGATTCTGTGGGTGGGTCTGTTGTCCAGAGCTCGGTGGATGGAGTTGTGATGTCAGTAGAATTCCCGCCCACCTCTACACTCCCCTTGTCAACATGCATTTTCTCCTGTGTATTTCTTTCCCTGAACTTCTGCTATGATCACTAACATCCAGTCAAAACCCAGAAAAGTCACCACATGACCTCAGCATTCCCAATCATGCTGAGGTGTGGAGCAGCCAAACTGGGAGAGCTGGAGAAGAAAGGAGGAGGGGTTCTGAAGTACACAGAATGCCTCTCTCAGGCTCGTGCATGAGATATGTAAATCACCTGTCACTCACAGCAAGGGGGAAGAACTGACTCCTATTTCTATGTGTGTCAGTTTTTATCTCACTGAAAAAAGATAAGAGGACTACTCAGAGCTGGATTAACTCTTCGTGGCAAGACTGGGCACAGATGACATGAAATCTTATACTGTACAAGGTGAAAGCCTTAATTAAAAACCTTTTTTTTTTTTGGTGTACATCCACTTTAATCCTTATCACTAATGCAGTAGAAAAGGAATTAATATAGAAAAAAATCTATCCTGCTTCCCCCTATCAATTGTACTTTTATTTTCTCCATCAGCTCATCCCCACAGTTATTACCTTTTGTAACACATGACCCTCTCTTTTAGATTGTAAGCTCAAATGAGCAAGGCCCTCTGATTCCTCCTGTATTGAATTGTGTTGTACTGTCTGCGCACATGTTGTAAAGAGCTGCGCAAACAATTGGGGTTATATAAATCCTGCATAATAATAATATTGATAACTAAAATGAATCATGTAAAAGCAGTTCCTTATGCCTGTCTATAACTTGTTAAATTTTACCTATGGAGATATTGGGGGGAATTCAACTGTCTTTTATTTAAACTTACTTGCAAGTTATTGGGTAGTTTCAGATCCTAATAATTGGTGATTTTCAGCTAAAGCAGCAATATGGCAGTTCTGCAGTCTTGGAAATACCACACATCTTGAGAGGAGCATTAAATCTGTTCATAAATAAAGCTGTGCTGAGTGCTGGGTCACGTATCAAGTGACATAAAGCAGCATTCTGTCACTTTTCTCTCCATTGCCTTCCTATTGAAAGCCCATTTGTTGATACCGTTTTAGGTCACAGCTTGTGTATGAATCTGTTAAATATCATGCTCATATAACCCTCTAAACTGGCTCCCAAAGGAGGAAACACTTGTGGATTATTTCAGTCAACAGGAACTGTTCAATCATACCAAGTTAGCATGGAGGTCACTCTTCACTGACACTGCTAGACATATTTTTCTTAATGCTTTTCTAAACTTGCACTGAAGTTCAGTATATTATTTGTTTCTTTTAGACATCCGTTATTTTGGACAAATGGGAATCTAAAATTCCACTAAAAAGTTTGCATGTCAAACAAATGGTGGATCTCACCCAGCTATGATTCTCTGCAGGCATTACTTTACAAGGTGCCAAGTAATGGTATTATGAAAGCTACCAGGCGTGAATTTCAGTTGTGTATTTTTTTATCATTTTAAGAGCATTCACAGTTGGAAACTCTTGTAGAAATGCAATATATATACTAATATATGTTTACAGATACGTGTAGTGATCATATATTGATGTATTATTAAGGGTTTAAAGGAAAAAGTGGAAGACACTTTGATTTTCAGCAATGAAAAATAATGCTTTATCAAACACACTGACTCATTACAGATAGTCAGATCTAGAGCTTCTGTAGAGATCAACTCCAAATTTGTTTTGTTAAAATGTCTTTGTAACTGACTTTACAACTTCATTTTGTTTTGGATTACTGTAAATGTGGTGATATCAAATAATAATAACACCATATTTTTGTCTTCCTCCAATTACCTGTAATTCACGAGGGGTGTCCATACACTGACAACAACCTTCCAGGTGTGCCTACTGCCAATATCCCAGTAGGCCGTAGCCTGCTCACTGCTCCATCTGTGCCCCTCCCACATGAACAGCAGATTACCCAACCCACTTCTCTCACTCTTTCTAGGCCTCCTTGGACATAACCCAGAAGTTCCCAGTACTGAGCAGCCAGATCCAGCTGCCTGCATCCCAAATTACCTGGACCTTGCTGCTGCACATGTGGCCTAGAATCCTCTGCACTCTTGATCATCCAATATTAGCCTCCTTCCCCTTCTAAAGTATTTAGACTTTTATACTTTTACAGTTTGTATGGCCATTCCCGATTTCTATATTTAAACTGCTCTCATGATCAGGGTTTGCAACTGAATTACTCTGTCCAAGGGCCTCCTATTCTGCACAGAGGACAAGCGAATCTCCCTCTTCACGTTAGCTCCATCAAGGCATGCTTGATAACCCCTGGAGTGAGCATAGCCAATGTTGCCACACTCTGGCGGGGGAACCCAGAAACCAACTATATAGTAACTTTATTTTTGCCAGTTTCCTGGAGAGACCCCAACATGACCTCTCACTCTTCAGATCTCTGCTGAACTGCTTACATCACTCCCAATGACATGCGTTGACAAAAAAAAAAATAGCTTTTTGACAGGGTGAGATTTGCTTTTTTGCTCAAAAGATCTAAAAAGTACTTTCATGTGTTTTCCCCAGTTTCTTTTAGACTTTTTTTGTCCTATGACTGGTAAGTGAGGTGTGCAAAAGAGATTTTCCACTTTTAACAAAAGAAGGGGCCCTTTTACAATTATTGCAATTTAATTGGCAAAGAAAGTTGCATATCAGAAGAACCCAGGGTGGGAAAATAAACAATGAGGTGAATTGCTTTTTCACATTTTAGATTGATATTCAGTTAGATAGTTGATTTTGGCTGTAGGGCGTACTTTGTGTTTTATAAATTCTTGCCTTAAGGTAAACCTGTCTTTGCAAAACTATAACAACCGACTTTACTGCACATTTAGTCTTGGTAAGTAAAGCACCAACACATTAATAACCCTTGAGGTTTATTGCAAATACTGAAATTAGTTGTTTGGTTGGCATTTAAATATGTCACTTTTCTACATTAACTAGCATATATACGGTTTTCTAATAGAGGAATACGCAGTGCTACAATGCTGCTAAAGGTTATATTGATGTTGTACATGGGAATGTGTGCGCAAATTGATAGGGCATATTTAGGTTAAGGAGTTCCATATTCACAGCATACACGTTTCTTTTGATAACATCAGCATTGTAATTGCAATATAAATGATACTTATATTTGACAATCTAAGTTCAGCTTACTTAAAAAATCTCTTTTCATATTTTGTTTGCTGCCTGTCTGTTGGCCATCTCTTTCCACCATGTCCTGGATTTCCTGCATGCTTTACAGCTTCACCTTTGCTCATTCTTTTGGGTTACTTTATATTTATAAGGACTAGATATCCCAGTGTACCTTGCCACCTCAAGCGGTGATTCATGTACTGATTCTGCCTTATTAACCACTTGCCGACTAGCCATCGCATCTATACTGCGGCAGGTTGGCTCGGCTGCGTGAATCGCAGTGGGTGTACGCCAGCGGGGGAGCCAATTAGCGGAATATAAAAATAAAATCAATAAAATCAAACTTGGGACCCACTTTCCAGATATTGGAAGTGCAATATGTATTAAATACCACCAATTCGTCCAATGGATGGGATACCTCCAGAGCTATGGGGGATCAATGTAAGAGCAACAGTGATGAGACAAAGGAATGTCTCCAAAAAGATAGCAAATATGAGGATCAACCATGGTGTATCAGAAAATTAAAAACCTTTATTCATATATCAGCAAAAGGGTTAAAACACTAGGGGTGAAGATTACACCTAACTAGTGCAAACAACCCCCCAGTGCATTTAGAAACACATACAAAAATTGACAAAATTGTCACAATATGACACCAAACAAAAACCACACACACATGAGTAATCAGCATGGAAAAACTGGGACTGCTTGAGTTAAAATACTTGACCGTCTACACCTAGCATGTCCATAATTAGGGCTTGTGCAATAATGGTATAAATAGATTTGGTTAGACGGGTATATGAGTCACTCCTTATGGCACAAAAATAGGGAATCCTGGACCGGTTATGCTGGTTTAATATATTAGCGTGTAGCATATGGGCTGTGATATGAATTTGCCAATGTCCGTGCAAAAGATGAGAAGGTGGCTATTGGTATAAAAATACTATAAATGCCTTGTTGATCTTCACAGTTCAAAAAATAAATGGTATTGCATATCTCAAAGAGCTCTGTTGAAGAGTATGTCAAGGACAAGATAAATAGATTTTGCCCAAAGGCTCTCACCACTCCATGGAAATGAATTGAAATGACGAAGATATGTAATCCGTCTTACTTCATGGATGCTGCAGTCAGTGTTTTTAGGTGAGTCCTTGAGATATACTTGTGGTGTTATGTCGGCTCGATGCCCGGTAACAGCTAGATGCTAGGCATCCGGTCAGACATAGATACATCGGGTCAGGAGATCCGTAGGTTGGTGTGCCATGAGTTCATCCAGTTGATCCATGTGAAAGGGGCGGCTCAAGGTTGCGTGCAACTGTTGAAACGCATGGTGGAGCGCAGGGTAGAGGTGGTGCTGCCTACGCCAACGCGTTTCGCAGACACATGACCGCTTCGTCAGGACGTATGATGTTCGGTAACCACATCTTTTTAAAGGGCAATTACCCAATTATCTTCAGTTACATCAGGACTTCATTATAGGGTCATCTTGTGGTGACAAATCATATTGTAATATTAAAAATACAGGAGGGATGAGGTGAGATTGCATATGCATAACAGACTCAGTCTTCCTATATATAAATCACTATAAGTCACGTATATGCACAGGGTAAGGTTGTGAATATGATGTTCCAGGGAGAGTACAGTGCAATCACTTTCTGGGAAGAATTATTATTACTTGAACTTAGTACACCAAATTTGAGAAGCAGTTTAGGGCTCAAGGAAGATTTTATGGCTCAACTCATTATTAAGTCTTTTAGGCTGCAGACTATCTAACCTAAATATCCAAGATTTTTTTCTTTCCTAAGTAACACCATGTCAGAGTCCCCTCTACGGTCTGTTACATTTAGGGCAAAGAAGCCCTTAACCTTCAGACCAGTGGATTGCCCACCATGACATTCCAAGAAATGTTGTGCTATGGGGGTTTCTTCTTTCTGCTTAAAGCTTTTTAGGTGTTCACTGAATCTGACATGAAGTTGACGTTTGGTTTTTCCCTACGTCTTTTGAACAGGCACTCTACAATATAGTGGACCCGCGTTGTAGGACGGTTAATTAACTGATCTCATATTCACAACATTTGTCAGAGACGGTGAAGACCTTTGAGCGTTCAATACACATCCCACAGTGCTCACAGGGGTACATACCAGTCAACCTAGGAAGGTCCATGAGCCAACTTCTATTGGGTGGGCTAATGTACTTTAATTGAACAAGTGCATCATCAAGATTCCTAGAATGCTTTGCCACCATTGTTGGCCCCACATGGAGCCAACAATGGCCTCCATGCCCTTTGAACGTGCTAGTATGTGCCAGTGGTTCTGTAAGATCCTACTTATCTGGTCCCGCTGTACACCATACTTTGTAATTAGTCTCACCGGCCCTCTGGTGTATCAGTGTTTTTTCCTTGGGTACTTAAAAGATCTACTCTGGTTTTCTGCCCAGCAATTCGTTTAGCCCTTCTGAGAGCACGATGAAAAAAATCCTCTTTTCCTGAAGCTTCTGTAAAGTTGGTCAGCCTCACATCTATAATCGTCCTCAGTGGAACAATTCCTCCGCATCCCGAGGACCTGTCCCACTGGGATCCCCCAAATCAGTAGTTTTGGATGGTGGCTGTCCACGGAGAGGAGGTTACCTTTCTATAGGTTTTGGTTATCTATTTACCCATCCAATCTAATGGAGAGGTCAAGGAATGAGATATTATGGGGGTCCACTGTGTAGGTCAGGTGTATATTATGGGTGTTGTGGTCAAGTTCTTCCATGAATTGGGTCAAATCTGTCCTAGATTCCTCCTATATTATAAGTACATTGTTGATGTACCTTAGCCAGGTGCAAGCATGGCCAAGGTACATCGACAAGGCGTACACCACCTCTTCCTCCCACCAATCCAAATGGAGGCATGCATAGGCTGGCGCCCAGGTGGCACCCATCGAGGTGCCTTGTATTCGTTGATAGTTAAGGCCCATAAACTGAAAGAAACTGTTTTTCAAGGCCATATCGAGGAGTTCAATGATAAACTCATTTTGCGCCCCCATAGTGGGGAACTTTTTATAGAGAAAGTGATATACTGCAGAGATACCCCACTCATGTGGTATAGATGTGTATAATGACTCAACATCAATACCAACTAGAAGGACTTCACCGGCGAAGGTTTGATCCTTAATCTTGTTGAGAACCAGTATCTCTCACATATGAGGGTATTGTGCATACTAGACCCTTTATAAGGGAATTAATGTATTTACTGGTTCGTTCTAATGGGCCTGATATCCACGATAATTTCCCGCAGTGACAGAACAGGGATCTGGCATAGTAAACAAGGCAGATCTCCGTTCTGTCAGGGGATGACACACATGTCCTGTCTTTCTGTTATGCAGGAAGATGGATCTGTGTGTTGTTCCAGGCAGCCCATCCCCCCACACAGTTAGAAACACACTGAGGGAACACATTTAACCCCTTATTAGCCCCTTCCCTGCCAGTGCTATTAGTACAAAGTCAATGCATATTTTTAGCACCGATCACTGTAATGTCACTGGTTCCCAAAAAAGTGTAAAAAATGTCAATTAGGTGTCCAATCTGTCCCCACAATGATCTCCGCCAAATCACTGATCTCCGCCATTACTAGTAAAAAAAAAAAAAGTCTAAAAATGCCATAAATCTAACCCCCTATTTTGTAGGCAAACCAATCAATATATGCTTATTGGAGGTTTTTTTACCAAAAATATGTAGCAGAATACAAATTGGCCTAAATTGATGAAGAAATTTGATTTTTTATTGGGTGTGTTTTATGGCAGAAAATAAAAAATGTATATTTTTTTCAAAATTGTCAGTATTTTTTTTGTTTATAGCGCAAAAAATAAAACCGCAGGAGGTGATCAAATACCACCAAAAGAAAGCTCTATTTGTGGGAAGGACATCAAAGGACATCAATTCTATTTGGGTACATTATTGCATGACCGTGCAATTGACAGCTAAATTAACGCAGTGGCGTATCTCAAAAAAAGGCCTGGTCATTAAGGGAAAAAATCCTTCCAGGGCTGATTTAGTTAAAGTCCTCCTCTCCGCTCCTGTGTAGTTCAGAAGGCAGATTCTGTCAAATGTGTGACACAGCAGCGTATAATTACTGGGCATAATGAATATGTGTCATAGAATTTGAGGAAATAAATGTGTGGGATTCAGAATAATAGGAGTAAGCTAGAAATAGTTGAAATTTGTAGACTGTCAAAATTATTATATGTTTTTACATTTTTGTATAATACATATCTATCTGCAGTCAGGAATGGACAGGGGCCGGAGAGGTAAAGCACTCTGGCAGTTGTCCATTCCTGCGTGAATACAGCCTAGTAGTTTTTTGTAATATGCTTCATTTGAATTGTCCAGGCTTGGGGCAAGTTTACTTTAAGAAAGTAATGAAATACAATGATATTACCCATGAGTAATCCTCTGCATGTTCCAGTTTTATTTTTTTTACATGGAAACATGTAATAGAGATATTAAAAATAAGTCCTGTGACGTTGAGTTGATTATAGGTTAATCTGCAGATTTTTAGGAAAGGACCAGATACTACTGTAGGTACATCTAGTACCTAAAATATTTCACATACAATTAGATCTTGGAGAACTACGGATTGAGCATATCTCGAGTTTCTGACCTTCTCTTGTACAATGAGTTTTGACTTTACTAAGAGCACCAAATGAAAGGTATGAGAATCAAAATAATTGTATTATTGATATTGGTTAATGAAAAACAACATAGAATAGCTTAAACTTTGCAGACACACAAAGACCTCCTCTTTTTATGGGGCTACAAGACAGCTACAAAAAACATATATGAATTCTTATATTCGTTCTGTTAATACTGGGGTATAATAACTCATATATTATAACTCATATATAAACATAAACTCATGACCGGTATTATATAGAAAAAAAAGCAGATTCTTTACACACATTGTTATAACAGAAAGGGAAAACATGGAAAGGGGAAAATGCAGCAGTCAAAATATAGAAAAACATTGTTAAATAGGTAAAGAACAGGGTTTTGGATACAAAAAAGAAAATATATACTTTATATTTATAAATAATTATGTATTGTGAAGTGAAATGGAAAAGGTTCCTGTTCTTCGCACAGGCAGTCATTCTGTGGAATGTAAATGACTGGAGTGGGATAATGTATGTTCAGGGAGGTGATTCATAAAAAGTCATGCTGTGTGTAGATTTTTTTGTTGTTTTTATCCCGTGGACTACACAGGTGAGGAATGTGTTTTGTGGTCAGCAGCTGAGAGGCGTGAATAGATATGGATTTTCAGACTTGAAATCTCATTCTGGTTTTGTGATCCTGCCACTGGTTGGCAGTGGTTGTTTTTTTTTCGAGGAGAGATCCAGTCCATAGTTAAAAGGAACAACTGCTACACAGAACTGAGGAAAATTTCCACAGTATGTCAATGGGTCACTTGGTATCAGCTGGAAATTGCCTTACTCTGGCCACTCTAGACAATACACAGTAAGCCAAGACAGAACAGTGACAACATAATTATTTTGCACTGCAGAAGTCTTGAGCTAAAAAGAAGGCAGCTTACAACCAGTTTCTCAAAATCCTTTAACAACAATGATATTGTGGGCTTCTTCCAGCATTTTGAGAACCAAAGCCATTTGGTCCTGAAAAAGATTAATGGAATAGCTATTGAGGCTTTTCAGACTATAAATCCTAAAGACTTGGACCATGAAAAGGTATGTGAAATAATACTGTCATGTTTTGCAGTCACTTCATAGTCCTCTTGCACCCAATTGAGAGACATGCGATACAATGAGAGCTGGTCATTTAAAAGGTGTGCCCACAAGATTACCCTAGCCTGGAGGGAGGGCATGCTTTTACTGTTGATGATATACTCCACACTTTTCTGGAACCATTTTATAGTAAATGCCTTGTCTATTAAACCTCCTTTAAAAAAAAGTATGGACAATCCCCCTCATACTTGAGAGGGGATATGATTTCAATTTACAAATACTGTACTGGTGACCCCACAATAGGGATAAAACTTTTTTGCAGAAGAGAGTTTAATAAGACTCGTGGCCACTCATTACAATTAGAAGAAAAGAGGTTTAACCTTAAACTACGTAGAGGGTTCTTTACTGTAAGAGCGGCAAGGATGTGGAATTCCCTTCCACAGGTGGTGGTCTCAGCGGGGAGCATTGATAGCTTCAAGAAACTATTAGATAATCACCTGAATGACCGCAACATACAAGGATATGTAATGAAATACTGACACATAATCACACACATAGGTTGGACTTGATGGACTTGTGTCTTTTTTCAACCTCACCTACTATGTAACTAAAACTAAATGTCCCCTGCTCCTCTATCTCTACAATCACAAAGGGAAGTGTCGTTCTGTTACAGCTCTATCAAGATGTTGGTTGTTTTCAGCTCTTTTATGCCGCATATACACGATCGGAAATTCCGCCAGCAAAACTCCGATGAGAGCTTTTTGACGGAAAATGTGACCGTGTATATGCTCCATCGGTCTTTTGCTGGCAGAATTCCAGCCAGCAAAAGATTGAGAGCATGTTCTCTATTTTTTGTTCGGGAAAAGTTCCTATCCGAAAATGCGATCGTCTGTACAAATTTCGCTAAATTCCTACGCATGTTCAGAAACAATTTGACGCATGCTCAGAAGCATTGAACTTAATTTTCTCGGCTCATTGTAGTGTTGTACGTCACCGCGTTCTTGACAGTCGAATGTTCAGAGAACTTTTGTGTGACCGTGTGTATGCAAGTTAAGCTTGAGCGGAATTCCCTCGGAAAAACCTTCAAGTTTTTTCTGACAGAAAATCCGCTCATGTGTACGGGGCATTAGGCGTGGCCCTTTTCCAGCTCTGTTCACTCACTGCTCGTTCCAGCTCATTCCAGCCTCGTTCCATCTCTTCCTGCCCTGCTATAGCACAGGATTTCCGTTTGACTCTCGGTAGTTCAGCCCTGGTTTTCCAACATGCTCAGCACATTCTAACAATGTTGGGAGTGACCTGGGGGGTATTTACCCACCTTCGAACAGAGCTACAGTATAGTACTGAAGCATGTTTCTTGTTGGTCCTGATCTGAATTGCCTGACCCTTCTCTCATCTGCTGCCTTGTCTTCTGCTTTCTTCATTGCCAATATGGACTTTTTTCCTATTCTCTGTTTTTTATCTGCCAAGATCCTTTGGTTCATCCAGACTATGCTTTGGTCCCCTATCTCCTGCACCATAGCATCCTTGTCCCTACTCTCCCTTTAGTGGGGCACTCCAGAGGATCACCATCAGGTACCAGCAAAACCCATCTCCACCATCAGGAGCTTTGGTGAAAAGCGTCTGGTGGTTAGACTCCACACCTCAGGTAAGCCGCATTCCCTGACAGGGGGTGTAGTTATATTACTTTCAATCTCAGGGTGCACAACATGGTCTTCATATGTGTGGTAAAGCCTCAAAGACTGTACCTAACAAATGATGCTAGGTGGGCCAAGTTAAAAATTTACAATCCAGCATATAAAGGCATTTGCTTACAGATGACAGACTTTTGCTCATCATACTGCCTAGACATCGTGTAAAGCACAACTCAGCATGCATTCCTTCTGGGATTTATATGGAAAAAGAAATACAGCGCTGCGTATGGTGTAGGTAAAACAGCAGCCAACACAGCTATAGACCCAAGCAATAAGTGTAAATGTGAAAGTGTAGAACTATAAAACCTAAACAGACTGATAAATGAAAAAAAAATTAGTGTCTTAAACCTGAATTGAAAAAATAATAAAAAATAAAAGTGAAATATATAAAAATATAATAAAATGGAAATCTCAGTGAGAAAATTCACAGTATAGGAATTCCTATAGATATGTGATCTTATCTTGTGCAAAATATATTGTGCAAATTATACAATACATTAAATATGTGTAGAACTGGTGAGACAATGTTGATTAAGAAGAGAAATCACCAAAGTGAATAAAATATCAAACAAAATATAAATATATAAGCAGCAGTCCAAACACAAATCGGTAAAAACCGATATAAATTAAAGTCCAAAAACACACATATAGGTAAAGCCACGGAAATCTATATAGATGTTAGAGACCACCAACATTGCAGAGAAGGTTGGAATGGTGAAGAGTCTGCCACCAAGGGTCTTAGGGGGCTTACCAGATGTTGTTGACTTGGGGAGACTTATGCCACCCAAGTCACAAAGGCTTTGAGACCAACTGGTCAAAAGGGTACATCTCCTTAAACAGCCACAATGGATCCCGGGTCAGGGCGGCAGCTTGGCACCCACGGTCACCAGCGACGGAACAAGAATAGTATTCCAATAGGGGGCCACAAACCGGTGTTCACATACCATGCAAGAAATGAATGGAAAACTCACATAGCGTAATAACGTAAACACTAATTTATTGAAAATATAGGAAACAGACTCACATATTTGTAGATCATCAAGGGCATGTAAAAGCAAGTAGCGGTAATTGTAATGGGTCCACCTGACGCATTTCTGCTAAAAAGCCATCACTCTATAGAGTTTGTGCACTCATCAATCAAAACTAAGTTAGCAGTAGTATTGGGTAGCCAGTACACAGAACATAAAGAGCTTCTTACTTGATCATATGGAATTTACCTGGGCCCAATCTAGCATTGAAACCTTCTGGAGCATATGAACTACACCCTATAGTACCTGAACACTCTAATTTTAGAAAAGTAGTTGTGACAAGTGAGGATTACAGTGGTAGGTTTCAATGACAGTGAAGCCCTTCCAAAGTTGTGGACCCCCATGTTGTTAGACTTGATGCCATTTAGAGAAGCCCAGAAATTACAATGGAATTTGCTGGTGGGACACAAAAGTGTATAATTATTGCAAAAGACTATGGACATGGGGAAAAATTGGCTGGGTGGGGGTGCTGGGAGGTTAACAAGCAGATGTTCTGGGAAATGATGTAGGTAACTTACAGTGTAATTTGATGTGATTTCTTTTAATATTTCCTATGAAAATCCATTAACCAAATTGATACCTATTATAAAGTACATCAGAATTGAATTAAAATACAACAAATAATTGCAAATAAATGGAAACTACAAAATAATTAAAACTGCATAGTATAATTACAGACAGACAAATAGTAACACAGTGTACTAAATGATATCCTACAAGGCTGGCTGAACCATAAAGCAATAACAAATGATAAAACATAAATGGCACTTTAGAATAATAGACAATGGAAGTTTATAAGTAACTGAATCAAACTGATAAATATCATGGATACATGCTGCTTGCATTGAGTACTGTGGAATAACTTTGGATCTCTATTGCAACAATGTATAATGAAAATAGATAAACTAAAAATACTGAGGGGAACTATTCAGAATATATCTGAGCAACAAAGTTACTCAAAGGAGGTGTATGATAAACATATGGGCAATTATTAGGAGTTTAGGCTGACACAACCACAGGAAGTTATTCTAAATGGAGAACAAAGAAATAAAATATAATTATATTAGGACCAAAGTAATGCAAGATGTGCAGAAAAAGTTCAGAAATAAAGAATAGCTTACTTCTTGCTGTGTAAAAATTATAACAAGGATTAGAGGATCAGCAAAACATCTCGTTTTGCTGAGTATATGGGCACCAGAATGAGGATGGAGTAGGACTGGGACTTAAACTGAGGGTCTGGGAGGGAGGGGATAGTAATGAGTCACAGGAGGATGATACCAGAATAGTGGAAAGGAGAGGGCCTAGAACCAAAAGTGCTGGGAGGAGATTGAGTGTTTGAAAAATAACAGAACACTGAATGGGGAGATGAGATCATGTGACCATAGGAAAGTATGAAGATAAATTGAGCTGGACACTGGCAGAACAAAGTGAAATAAGTGCTATGTGTGGAAAATAATAGTGGAGGAGTAAAAAAAGTAGAAAAAGTTAAAAAGTAAGGGAAAATGGAAAGAGCAAGGGAAGGTACAGGAATAGATGGACGGAGGAAGAAGTGTACAGAAGAGGCCCATGGTAACTCTGGACAACTATTAGTCGAGCTCTCCACAAATCTGGCCTTTATGGAAGAGTGGCAAGAAGAAAGCCATAAGAAGTCCCATTTGCAGTTTGCGAGAAGCCATGTGGGGGACACAGCAAACATGTGGAAGAAGGTGCTCTGGTCAGATTAGAAATTTAACTTTTTTGCCTAAAAGAAAAACGCTATGTGTGGCAGAAAACTAACACTGCACACCATCTCCACCGTAAAAGATGATGGTGGCAGCATCATGTTGTGGGCATGCTTTTCCTCAGCAGGGATGGGGAAGGTGATCAGAGTTGGTGGGAAGGTGGATGGAGCCAAATACAGGGCAATCTTAGAAGAAAACCTGTTAGAGTCTGCAAAAGACTTGAGACTGGGGCAGAAGTTCACCTTCCAGCAGGACAACGACCCTAACTAATACAGCCAAAGGTACAATGCAATGGTTTAGATCAAAACATATTCATGTGTTAGAATGGCCCAGTCAAAGTCCAGACCTAAATTCAATTGAGAATCTGTCTGAAAATTGCTGTTCACAGATGCTCTCAATCCAATCTGACAGAGCTTGAGCTATTTTGCAGAGAAGAATGGGCAAAAATTTCACTCTTTAGATGTGCAAAGCTGGTAGAAACATACCCAAAAAGACTTGCAGCTGTAATTGCAGCGAAAGGTGGTTCTACAAAGTATTGACTCAGGGGGGCTGAATACAAATCCAAGCCACACTTTTCAGATATTTATTTGTAAAAAATTTGAAAACCATTTATCATTTTCCTTCTACTTCACAATTATGTCCCACTTTGTGTTGGTCTATCACAAAAAAATCCCTACAAAATATATTTACGTTTTTGGTTGTAACATGATAAAATGTGGAAAATTTCAAGGGGTGTGAATACTTTTTCAAGGCACTGTAACAAGTAGGGGGAAAGAAAATATGTTATGAACTAGGAATCCTTTATTTAAAAAAAAAAAATTGGGAGCAAAAAATACAGCTTAAGCCGGTCATAGACCATTCAAATCTCAGCCGATTCAGCAGGGACCGACTGGGATTTGACTCACGTGTGGGCAGGTTGATTGTACCCAATTTGGGGTACAACCAGGCTTTCGGATTTTTCATGTGATTATTATGCCGGGAGAACCCAGTCAGTGTTGATGGGGGAATCAAACGATTTTCTTTCCTGCAACCAAAGAAAATCCCTCCATCTCTGGCTGGCTTTAGTGTCACTTCAACTCCTAGTAATGTGTTTATTCATGACAATATGATACTACCCCTATGTGTGCTGTTCTATCACCATAGAAAATTTAAGGTAACTATTTACCAAACTGCTGCATGATCAGAGCAATTTTATGCACTTGTGTGGACAGTCTATAGCACGGATCTTCAAACTACGGCCCTCCAGCTGTTGCGGAACTACACGTCCCAAACTCTTACATTCATAGACATGACTAGGCATGATCGGAACTGTAGTTCCGGAACAACTGGAGGGCCATAGTTTGGAGACCCCTGCTCTATAGAAACAAAAGCATTAGAGTTATGCTTTCAGAATGTAATTTTGTTTCGTAAATAATCAGTTTTTGTTTGCTCATTTTGCAAAGATAAGTTTGTACCTCTCTTCACATTGTATAATGAGTTTGCCTAATGAGAGTCCCCCATCTGTTTGATACCCCATCATCCAAAGGGTCTCATATGTCCTAATGGAGTCATCAGAGATCTTCATTTGTGGACCCTTTTATTTTAGCAAGTCATTGATAACAATATTTGGATATAGAAGCTCTTTCCACTTACAAAACCAGTTCATGGAATGGAACCCCTGGCGTCTGGATGTTGGATCCACTTGGACAAAAATGTCTTTGATTTGCATTGTTTAGAATATAAACTACATTATCCTGAATATTAAAAATGTCAGTATGTCATATTTTATACATACCTAGATTTAGGGTTTATTAGATTTTCCATTGCCAGTACTTTCTCTATTTTCCAGATCTCAAATCTTTATTGCTAAAACAATTTTTCCACGGCAACACAATTCCAGCAATACACCAGCATTCATTATTAATCTGTCACTTGCATGTGCCTGGCTCTGACAGCATTGATTTTTTTTTTTCTATGGTGCCTCCACTGTTCATGACACTGTAGACATATATACAAGTCTGGAGAGATTCCTGTGCTTCAGGTAGCAAGTTTATGGTCAGATGTTTAAACTAGCTACCATCATCCATTTACTTGGACCAAACAGGGAAGAAAAATTGGGAGTGTTACAGCTGAGCTTCCCAGCAAAAGTAGCATGTTTATCTTCTCACTGCTCTTATAAACGCTTGTCTGACCTTTGCACATTCATGATGAATGTAGAAAGTTGTTATGTATTAGGAACTAATTTGATCACGCACATTTATCATCCACCAAGTTATGGTATAAATATATACATTAGTATTATACTTATATTTATATCCTGTGACCGAGTCATTTGGGGAGGTAAATCAGTGCTAAATTTGTGGGCTGTATTAGCTGGATAAAGTCCAGTTAGCAGATTTTATTTGACAAAAACAAAGTCTTTTCATTTTTTATAATTTGTTTTACAGAAAAAAGAAAGAACAACAAGTATAGAACAAAATAAAGTGACATTACAATACATTACAGATGAAATGTGGTCTATGACCAATTTGTTAAACACATTTCATATGAAAACTGCCAACATAGCCATGAAGCACAGCAAAGTTATATTCAGTGTAAATACTTGTGATGAATGTTATATATATGAATGAGAGATGCATACAATAAAAGATTGTAATTTTAATACGTAGTCTGATTGTGTTACCAATCATGCATAGCAGTAGCAAGAAATAGTGGATATTATGTGGTGCAGTTTATATATCTACCCTGAGAACTATAATCTCCAGAGAGCCTGTGCATGACTAAAGCCTCATACACAGTACTAGCCGCTGGGTTGAATGAAAAAAAAAAACCTGACAGCTCAGGTCGGAGCCGCTGTGCTAACAATCCAATGTTAGTACAGCAATCTCTCCTGCTGTGCTATTCAGTTCTGACAGGGGGACAGCCCCCCGCCCCCCGCCAGAACACTCTGGTCAGCAATCTCGGCCATTGGTCAGCAGACCTTTTTCGGTCATGACCCTTCGACAGAAGCTGGCCAAACGGCTGGCTTCTGTCGGACCGGTTGGCATACACATGGGCTGAATGCCGGCTGGGTTTCTATTTTACCGGCTGATGCTGCCCGACATTCAGCCCGTGTGTACTAGACTTAAGTCATGGGGTGAAAGAGTAGGGTCATTAAAGTGGACGTCTAGGCTAGAGCTAACTAAGCTTACAACTGCACTCACTCCCTTTCTAACAACTATACTAACTAACTGTAAAAGGAAAATGCATATACCCACCTATTATTGGGGTGCTCTGGTCTGGTCAAATGTTCTCCCTGGTGGTTGGCGTCAGGGGAGAAGAGAGCTCTGACATCGGATGGAATGCTTGGCAGTGATGTCCCCCATAGGCTAAATTTAGGGCATATGTTGTCGGTGCTCCCTTCTCTCCTCTAAGCCGCTGCCAGCTGAAAGAGAAGAGCTGATCACGTCACCGGACCAAAATGTCCTGAGAATAGGTAAGTATAATCATATTCCTTCTTCAGCATTGCTAGTATAGGTGTTATAAGGGAATGGGAGCAGTTGTAAGCTTAATTAGTTAGCCTGAAACTCCACTTTAGCCATCTATACCACATTATCTCAAATGTTTGGGAACTACATTTGAGGATACAAGCTGAACTTTCTAAGCATTTTAGTCGGATTGAGTTTACCTTGTTTATCCAAAGATTTTAATAGTCATTTTAGGTTTACAATTGCAGAATGCGTTGCCTGATTTTTTAACAATAAAAAAGAAAGTTCAGAATATCTGATGCATTTAACTTGTTTTCACGTTCTTTAATAATTCATAATGCACTACTTTGTATGCTAATACATTTTTAAAGTAGAACAAGGACACATAGATAGTGGAACTTTCTGATTTCCTGCAACAGTGATAGTCTGGGGACTTTGTACATGGATTTGTTTAAGAAAACCATTCTTGGGCAATGGCAAATTTACTGATGGAATATAAAAATCTGAAGCTGTAGGTTTCTGTGTATCACATAGATCAGAAGATGGAATCAGAAGTTTCTACATATTCAAAAGCGCTTTGACTGAAATGTATCAAATACCTTTCTAGGTGCCTCCCATGGTTTTACCATGTTTAAAGGGTAAATCCACTTTCATGGGGGAAAAAAATAGCAAATAAAGAAAAAATAATATAGCTAATTTAATTACGACACTATTCATATTGTAATTGAATGTTATTAAAAGGGACATTTCCTTTTCAATCTGCAGCCACTGTAATTTTATGAGAATGCATTGCAATATGGCTACCTGGAGTTGTTCTGTACACAGAGTGTGTGCTGACCACCCCCCCAGAAACATAATTTCCTACAGCTGCACACCTGACAGTTAATTATGAAACCACTCCCATTAGACCCATTTAGAACAGAGGCACAGAGAAACACAGAGGGATTTCTTCAGAATAACAAAAGGTAGGAATCTGCAACAAAGTTTGTTATAATCCTTGCAATGTACATAGATCACCCAGAGGGGAATGTTTTTTTCTTGCCAAAAGTGGAGTTATGCTTTAATCTCTGAAACAGTTTAGCTCCATGAAATTAGATCTTTAGTAGGAATCTGTTTGAAGGGAAGGGCTTTGTTCCCCTTCCAACCAATCTGCATCTCTTTTTGATTTTGTCCTACTTCATGAGAAACATACAAGCAAGAATTTAATTCAGTGATTTGAAAAAGAAAGAACACTTCTTTATTAAAGTGAGTGAATACTGTTAGATGTTTTTGTGCAATAAACCCAATATCTGGTATGAAAAATAGCTTGAGAACTTTTTCTTTTGCATATGATATTTTAACATACTGTATATACAGTATATACAGTGGGTAAAATAAGTATTGAACAATGTGACAGACTCACCCGGGACAGAGGCTTTTGGAGGGGACTAAATGCTAGCCTCTTGCCTACCAACTATGGGCCCTGGCATTTGACGGAGCTACAAGCATTTAGGAAGATATTCTGTTATGTAGTGCAAAAGGACATTATTAAGAAGGCCATGATGTTCTCTGGCAGCTTGGGACTCCGTGGACAGATGTATGTGAAAGGAATGCTGATTAATGAGATCTGGAAAGCCCCGGCCTTTCACCCAATAGTTTATTGTGCTCATTAACACACCTTTGTCTCCTAGCAAACTATTGGGGGATGTGTTTATACTTATGTGTATTGTAAGTTGAGTGAGGAGACGGCAAGTCTACCCTGAAAGGTCATATCTCTGAGTCACCAAGTCTCGGTAAATGATTAGATAGCTAGCTCATGTTAATTAGGTTTCTGGTTACAGGTGTATTGTTAGAGTAATATGAGCAGGAGGGGGGAACCTCCTCTTCAACTGTATATAAGACTGGTGTTGTCTGGTTCTTGGGGGTTACTATGGCCAGATCCATTGGTCTCATCTTCCAGGACTTAGGAAGCGATATACTGATGGAAGCACTCAAGCGGAGTGTGGGACGTTCCGTTACATTGGTGGCAGCAGTGGGATGCTTAAAGCATGTTGTTACCACCATGTGGTGAATATTTCATAACAATAGCACCTTTAGAATAATATTTACCTAGAAAAATGGTAACGTGTTCAATACTTATTTTACTCGCTGTGTATGTATATATATATATATATATATATATATATATATATATATATATATTGTCAGGGGTTCACTCCAAGTGTAGAATTTTAAGGACACCACCACTCGCTTTTCTCAGTTTCAGGGCTGGTTTTGCCCACTTTTATTTAAAAAGAAAGTTCAAAACAAAGACAGTAGATTTCCCTCGCTGGGGTATTTAGCATTTCAGTCCTGCCACCGAAATAAACGATATTCAGCCCTCCGCTTATAAACGCAGCTCTCCTGCTCAGGCCTTATGCTTTAGGCCTTGGCCTGTCTCCCACAGACTGGACACTCAGCACCTCCGTGCTTATCGCTAACAGCCTCATGCTGCACTGGCTCCCACCTCTCATCTAGGTGGAGCCCTCCTGACTCCTGTGCCCAGGCCTCCTGTCTGCAGGGTGGAGTCGTCCCCAACTAGGAGCCTAGAGCCTTGGTCTGTTCATTACTTAAAGCCCAGAACACAGCTGACCAATTAGTGTACTGGCTGTTCATTAGACCTGGACCCTGGCAGGGTACCGCCCTGCTACATTCCCCCCCTCCATTTCAACCCACACCAACCCATTCTCTTCCACTTGGCACCTCTGTGCCAGCTCTCACCCCCAAGAGCCAAACCCAATCTTATCAGGTGACTTTCCCTGTGCCCCCCTGCTACACTGCCTTGGGTACTACAAAGACACCCACGTGACTTTTTACGGGTGGGCTTCCAAAAGCGCCATCTGCCTGTTTTCCTTGGGGCCACCCTTTTAAATAGTATAGCAATAGACGTGGGTTCTTTTATTTGGGAAGCAAACCCTTTTACTGACACCTTATTAAGCTTTGGGTTATTTCACCCCTGAACCTGTAGGGGGCCTCTATCTACTGCACTGTCAACCTCTGCTGTGCCTGTCATATCATTACACATCTCATTATATTTATCAGGGTTATCAGCAACCATTTTAACTTGACCCTCTGGTCTACCAATATTTGCATTGTCACCCAAAGTAACATCAGCATTTACCAGTGCCTTGCATTTTTCCTCAATGTCAGAAATATCCACACATATTTCAGGACTAATTTCCCCAGTGTCCTGCAAGGCAGTGTCTGGTGGAGAATTGCACATATCACTTAAACTACACTGTGGCAATACATTTTCAACCACACCATGTTTCAGTACCCCACCCTCACCACCGAGAGCAGATGGAGCATCATTCCAGACATCAACCTTTACATTTTCATTGCCAAACTGCATAAACCCATTATCACCATGAACATTTTCACACACTTCAGTTTTGGCATTTAACTTCTCATCACAGATGAACTTACTTGATTGCAGGGATCTCAGATTGTCCCCAAAGCACTCCTCCACCAACTGTCAGGGGTTCACTCTAACTGTAGAACTTTGAGGACACCACAGCTCGCTTTTCTCCGTTTTCAGGGCTGGTTTTGCACACTTTTATTTAAAAAGAAAGTTCAAAACAAACACAGTCGATTTCCCTCGCTGGGGTATTAAAGCGGATCTCCACCCGATTTCACAACACTAGCTGCAGAGGATTGCCGCAATGTCCTAATGACAAAACGGCACTTTTTTTTTTTTTTATACTGTACCTTTGTTGTTGATTGTATCTGTGTCCTCCAGGATGTACAGGCTGCGGATAGGGGCGTGTTCTCTGCGGCTAAATCGTCACTTCCTCTTAGCCGCACTGGCTCCTGGGAGCTTGTGTCATTGTTCCCAGGAGTCAGTGCGGCGGCCTGTTGTGAGAGTTATCTCGGGAATTCAATCCTGGGAGTGACGTCATTGCCATCACAAAGGGGCGGGACTTCCTATGACGCCGCTCGTTGTGATGGCAACCGGAGCTGTTGATGGCGCTGCGATGTCAATCTACTGCGCATGCGTGAGATCGAGAACAGAACGGGCGGTGCATGCTGGTTGATCAGCAGCACCGTATCCCGGAAGAGGATGCCTGTGGGCTTCACATGCCCACAGGCAAGATGACAACCGCCTGGATCGTAATTTATAAGTTTCTTTATTAGGAGAAAACGGACAACACTCATCTTTAAAAACCAAACAAGTGAGTTCTATATTCATAGAGCATATTCATTGTCATTTTGCAAAAAAAAAAAAAAATCTCGGAGATAGTGGAACCCCGCTTTAAGCATACCCCTGTGTCTGTCTGCAGGGTGGAGTGGTCTCCAACTGGGAGCCTAGAGCCTTGGTCTGGTCATTACGTAAAGCCCAGAACACAGCTGACCAATCCGTGTACTGGCTTCTCACTAGACTTGGACCTTGGCAGGGTACCGCACTGCTACTATATATATATATATATATATATATATATATATATATATATATATATAGTCCTAGTAGTTAAACCATCATTAAACCAGTTGAGATTACAGTAGAGAATACTATTGATAAACTTGGAGAAAGCAAAGGTAGAATGTTTTTAATAGCTTTTGCATCTTCAAGTTCTTAAGGGCCTGCTGCAAGTATCTTTACTAATATTTCAGCAAACCAGAAAATGTCAGTTGCTCATCTCTAGTCCCAATTAGGATATATAAAACAAAATGGCTGTCACAATCACAAGAGAATGGGCTTGTAAAGTGAAGAAAACTTTCTCACAGGGGGAACCCAGACAACAATATAAACACAATAGAAGTTTTAACACCTAAAACACCTGTATGAAGAGAAATAATTATGCTACCATTACTAAAAATGCTAATTTACTGGCTGTCATGCAAAAAGTATTAATTGCTTTCAAGTCATTGACCAGGTTACCGTCAGACAACCATAACTTACTATATGCTTGTTCTGGCTCGGTGACTACAAAAATATTGAAGCCAGAGACAGCCACAGCTAGCATTTTCATAAGAAAGTAATATATATATATATATATATATATATATATATATATATATATGTATGTTTTTTTCTAATTTCTAAATCTTAATAAAATCTAATTTCTAATTTATTTTAATAATACAGTTAATAAGGAAAATGTTAATAGTTGTAGTATTTATCTTTACACAATGAGCTAATAATCATTTACAGGCATATTTTGTCACAGCAAAGACCACTAAATAGCTCGTAAGTAAACACGACAGTAACAAAGAACTATTGTTTGGTATGATTAAGTCTTCACACATTTTCCAGATATTAAAAATGGATGTGTTTTATCCGGAACCGTTGTCTGTTAAAGGAGTTGGCTAAATGTCACTGCTGCATTTTTATATTTATGTAATCTGTGCTCCTGCTGTGAGAAGTAGAACTTGCGTGGGTGTAAAACAATGTAACTGAACAGAGCCTTTTATCAATTAACAACAGTATTCTTAGTGGCTGCTTTCAGTTTTATGTTAAACATTTGTAATCACTGCCTTGGTTGGGTGACAGTAATAGCAAAACTAGGGCAAACGAATGTATATGCTCTGCCATTAACCCTTAAATACGGCCATTAACCCCAAAGTAAAAATTACATTTATGTAAAAATGTTGTACAACACTTGAGACATTTAGTACTGTATTTACTGTCAAATTAGACTGCTCATCTTCAGTTTTCCTTTTTAATTTTACAGATTAGTTACTGATCTTAAAGCCTAGGGCTGGTCATACATTATACAGTTTTCTTATTCAGTTTCTTTTAGATTTACCTTTAACTATAAAGTGCAAGTGCCTGCCTGATTACATACAAATTGAAAGTGTTTAGGTTTGACCTCATAATATATGGTTTTGGTAAATCTTAGCCCTGGTTCACGCTGAAGCAATTTGACATGTTAAATTGCATGTCAAATCGTCGGCAATTGCCGTCAATGGCACCGTCCTAATGCGGCGCTGCACCGATTTCAAAAAGTCGTTTCTATACTACTTTTTGCGATTTTGGGCTGCGATTTACATTGACATCTGTGCAGAAACCTGCCCAGATGTCTCTGAAATCGCAGCCGAAATCGGGACTGACATACAGGAGTGAAATCGTGCGAGTTCAGCTGAACTTGCATGGCTTCATTCCCGCAGCTCAGTGTGAACCAAGTTTAGCCAAACCTAAAAAAAAAAAAAAAATCAGCAAAAGGGAGTACTTACAATCAATGTGAGGTATTCCTTGTGCTGATGGTTGATGCTTTATTTGAAGACATCTCAACACCTTCTATTTCTGCAACAGTAATCTTCTATTTCTGTGGGGGTTAATAGAGCTATGGGGCCTGTGACAGACACTCATCAAGAGTGCCGATTATGCTCTCCCTTTCTTCCCCCCTCCCTTATTCAAAGAAACCATACTTCAGTTCCATGAAGGAAAAGCGCTCTATGAATGAAGGAGCTGGATTTTTCATTCATCACCTATCCTCCATTCATACAAAGCTTTTCATTCATTCAAGTGCTTCTCCCTTAAAGTTCAACCTAAATCACAACTTTTTTTTTAAAGTGAAGTGTTCGATTCCAAAATAACAAACATACATACTCACCTAGGTGAATGCAGCCCCTGTCCAGTGATTAATCTGTCCCCCGCTGCCTCTACACCAAGAACTAAGTGATCAAAGACTGCTAATTGCTCAGTTCTCAGTCTTCAGTGAATAGTGGAGCTGCCCCTAAGGTATCTGGTTGGACCCTCTTAAAAAAGTTGGAGTCCCTCCAGAGCCTGGACCGGCTGAGTAATGTCAGATAACATCAGACTTGTGGCATCAGACCCAATTTTCGCTGATTTGGGTCACCGGAGGGCAGAACCAAGTACACTCTTGTGACCTTCACTCCATTGTTTCTAATCACTAGATTACATTTATTAAAAACGAACCTAGAAGGCCTGATTTCCTACCTGAAGTTGTGGTCTCATGAGCGCCCAAATCTTCTTTCCTCTGGACTGCAGTGTGGGAGAGACCCTCTACCAGTTTCTACATCACTTTCTCATGTTATAAACATTGGCTGTCCATCACAGGGGTCTTCCTAGATTGGTGTTGGCATCATACCAGCATTACATGAGTGGCAGCAACAAGACCAGTCATTAGACCTGGATGCAACTTCCAATCATCTGTCTCAACATTTGTTGGGGTGCAGGGGATCTCACGTGATGGTGGGCCTGTTATAATAAAACGGTGACTTTATTGTTTATTTTTTTATTGTGAATCGGTAGCAGTAGATGGTTCAGGACAGATTGTGTTTTTTTTTTTTGCCTGGAGATGGGCTTTCAGTATTCCAAAGCATATAATCATCCACCAACATTGATTCTGCCATTACTGTGAATTCATTTTCCTGAGAAAATCAAAATTATTACTTTGAAAAATGACAACACATTTCAAATAAATTATAGCAAATCTTTTATACATTAAGTGGTATTTCATTTTCAAGATGTTTTTACTTTGCATAGTTCACCAAAATGTAAATTGACAACAAACCTCAAAAATTCAGTTAGTATAAAATCAGGTAGTCCCCTGCTCTACATTGTTCATGATAAATCTAAAGCTTTACACAGCAATTGGCTTATAGATTAAAGAGTTCACAGAGACTTCAGAAATAATTTTGTTTTGTCAAATAATTGCTGCATTTGACAACTCTTAATCTACTTTTTCGCACTTTTTCGCACTGTCATGCCCAAGGTGGATCTGGAGGAACTGTGCAAATGTTCAGCCAAATAAGCAGACAAAATGAGTGGTACTTTTGAAGATATATATCATATTGACTAGCAGTACATAAGAAAAAGACACAAATTGCTTAATAAAAATATTTTTGATAATTGATAATTTCTGTCCAATGATAGAATTGGGCAGTTGAGTAAAGAGTCACTTAGGTTCTCTGTGATAAATATGATATCAATAGGGACTTCCATTACATCTTCACTAGTTGAAAAGTTAGGAAGACCAAATAAATTTGGCTTGTTGAACAACATACATGCATTTACTTTTTATGAATTGACCTCCCCATCGTATTTACCCTAGGAAAACCGTGTCTAGAAAAAAGGAAAGGCTCCCGTATATTGCTTGCATCACTGACCAGAACATCTAAGGAGAGTAGTTTGTTTAAATGCCCACTCATTTATTGTAGTCCTATCACAAATAGTTCATGACTATTGAATCATGTGGGGCGTTGAATACCAAGTTTATTTTCCAGTAAAGTGACTCAAAGCAGCAGGTAAAAGCAAATGCTAGTATGTCATTCCCTTTATGGTGAAGATATGGTACTGGTGTTAGTAATTTCCTGATTCTGCAAATTCTCCTCTAATATCACATATTGAAGTCTGTGTGAACAAGGCTTAAGGTTACCCATTGACAGTGGTCTGAAGAAAGGTGTGTTTTCAAGATTAACATTCTTTCACCTAAGGGTCCATGCACACTGGCTTAAAAATTGATGCTTGTACAGGAGTTTTGTGTTCTGCCTGTAGAAGCAGCTCAATGTTACCCTATGTGTCCATGCACATTAAGACGATTAGAGGCATATTTTAAGCTCAGTGTTTATGGACAGGGGAAGAAAACCCTTCTGGTTTGCGCTTTTAATTGGAGTTTTCTGGCAGATAAAAAGCTAGATTCTCCTAAACTAGCCTAAAGCTGGAGTTATTAGTCCATTGTTTTGCATGTCTATTTTAGCATTTTATAGCAAACTTGTGCTATGCTTATGCAAGCTTTACTTTGCTCCCCTCGCTGTTTTGTTCAGTAACTGGTAGTAAGAAAGGAAAATCCTGTGTAAGCTATGAGTCACTCTAATTGGAGGGCTTCCCTGATGTGACAGTGCTGGGCCAATCACAAAGCACCAACAATGTCACATGAATGAAAGGGGATTAAGTCACTTTCTCCTCTACAGTGCTGGGCCAAAGGTAGGCAGAAGAAGTAGCTGCCTAGGGTGCTGCAGCAGGAGGGGGGCACAAAAAGGGCAGGACCAGCTACCTATGCTGCTGAAGTAGTTCACAGCTCATGGAGGGTGGGGAACGCACTTTGGCCTTATCCCAACATGGCTCCTCTATTCTAGGAGTTACTAGGCATTTTCTTCACTCCTGCCAGTGAGGTGGAGTAGTTAGGGAAAGGCAAGTACATAGTGCCGGGGAGTAGAGATGTTAAAACTAAAATGTGTTGCCTTGCCTTATATGGTTAAAACGCAAGTCTGCTTTAACCTCTTTATGACTGCCCCATAGCAGATTTACTGCTACAGGGTGGCCGCTCTGTTCAGAATCATGTGTATATATATATGTGATTCTGCATTTCCGGGTTTTGGGCACGAGTGCATGCCGGCGGCTCACTCCCACTGTGATTTTACACAGCAGGAGCTTATCAGCGGGTCCCGTGAACCGGTGGATTGTTTGGTACTCGGACAGAATGACAGCCTGCCTATGTAAACAAGACAGACTGTCATTCCATGAGTACAGAAGACATGGATCCTATGTTCCTGTGAAGCAGGAACACCGAACCCATGTCTTCAAGTAGTAAAATCACATCCCCCACAGTTAAACGCTCCCTAGGCACACAGTTACCACTTTGATCGCTCCTGATGTTAACCCCTTCCCTGCCAGTGTCATTAGTACAGTGACAGTGCATGTTTTTAGCACTGATCACTGTAATAATGTCACTGGTTCCCCAAAAAAGTGTCAGGTGTGCGATTTGTCTGCCGCAATATCGAAGTCCCGCTATAAGTTGCTGATCGCCGCCATTACTAGTAAAAAAAAATAAATAAATGTGTAGCAGAATACATATTGTCCAAAATTTATGAAGAAATTAGATTTTTTACAGTTTTTTATTGGATGTGTTTTAGAGCAGAAAGTAAAAAACTATTGTTTTTTTTTCAAAATTTTCGGTCGTTCTAGCGCAAAAAATAAAAACCACAGCGATGATCAAATACCACCAAAAGAATACTACATTTGTGGGGAAAAAGGACATCAATCTTATTTGGGTACAGTGTCGCATGACTGCGCAATTGTCAGTTAAAACAACGCAGTGCCGTATCGCAAAAAATGGCCTGGTCAGGAAGAGGGGTAAACCTTCCGGACCTGAAGTGGTTAATATAATTGAATGATCATATTAGCTATACATGTACATTTTAGGTACCTGAAAACAAGAGCATCATTTGTAGAAATACCGTATTTATTGGCGTATAACATGCAATTTTTACCACTTAAAATCAGGGGGAAATTGTGTGTGCGTATTATGCGCCGAATGGCTGCCTCGGAGGGGAAGGAGGGAACGAGCACTGCCGAAATAGACAGAGCCAAATCTCCTGTGTACTCGGCTCTGCTCTCAGTCATGCCGAGTCCCGCCTCCTAGCATTGACGTCTTGCCATTGGACTGGTGTTATATCCATCATAAAAGCCGGGCCAAGGGGCGGGACTGGGCGGGACTGCGAGCCGAGCCGAGTACACAGGAGATCCGGCTCTGTTTATTTCGGCAATAACAATGCTGCAGATGCGCACTGATCATGCTGCAAAGAGGGGCAAGACTGCAGATGGGCACTGATCATGCTGCAATGATGGGCAAGGCTGCAGATAGGCGCTGATGAGACTGCAATGATTCCCAAGGCTGCAGTTGGGCACTAATCATGCTGCAATGAGGGGCAAGGCTGCAGATGGGCACTAATCAGGCTGCAATGATGGGCAAGGCTGCAATGATGGGCAAGGCTGCAGATGAGCACTGATCATGTTGCAATGATGTACAAGGCTGCAGATGGGCACTGATCATGCTGCAATGATGGGCGCTGATCAGGCTGCAATGATGGGCAATGGCGAGGCTGCAGATGGGCACTGATAAGGCTGCATTGATGGGCACTGACCATTATTTTGCTTCAAAGTAGTTTATTTAAAAAGTTTTTTTCCTGAAACTTCACGCTTAAATTGAAGGTGCATGTTATACGCCGATAAATACAGTAATTGTCACAAGTCACTGCTTTAAATCCATGGCCAGTCTGAGGGCATTGCGAAGCTATCTGAAACACTATTAAATGAACAGTAGCTGATTGAGTCATAAATGAAAGGTGTTCTTAGTTCTAAACCGCAATATAAATTCTCTGAATGATATAGATTAGGAATAACCACAGGCTTAAATCAACTAACATCAGAGCAATATATCATTTTTAAAAGGAAACGTTTGTGTATATGTATATGTATATATAGCCCTGCATGCACCTGGCATCTGCATTTACATTTAGAAAAAAAAAATTAACATAGGAAAGAGCCTTAATTCCTTCCATAATCCGTGTAGAGCAACTTCTTGAAAATGCAAGGTTTTTTTTTTTTTTTTTCTACCAGTGTTAGCATTTTCTTTGCTTAAATAGGTGTATTTTTCTGTGTAGTTTAACTTACTCTGGAGTAAGATGGAGTGGAGAGCGTAAGAAAAAAAAGACTGTTCGGAAGGCAGCTTGTGATGCCATAGCGAGCACAGTAGGCGGTCACATATCAGAAATCATGCAGACGAGCCTTCCAATAATTGTACTTTAGGAAAAAAAGAGCCATAAAAATAGCTGAGATCATTCAGCAGTTATCAAGAAACAGATTCTGCAGTTTTATAACACTGTGCACTAAAAGTATATGCACTCTTAAAAGGCAATTAAAACGTATACTTAAAAACTATAAAACATTTTCTTTTCATCTGGAACATTGAGGGCAGATTACTACACATTAATAACGTTTTGTTTAGAGTTCAGTTTCTGATGGCTTCCAAATGCAGTCTGTGTAGATTAACCAGAAGGAGTCCAGTTCTCTTTTAAGAGAGCTTGTAAAGGAAAGCAGTGTGGTAAGATTGTTATGAAAAGCTAGTGTATTTAGGAAATAGCACTTAGCAGGGTCTCTCTGAATGTCTGCCAGGTCAGGAAGCTGAAGTGCAAGGCTTGGCCCTCATTCAGGCCCCCCAGTCCCGGCTCCTTGACCACACAGTACGTCAGGATCATGTCACAGACAAGCCAGGGGAGAGCTGCCACGCCTATGGACCAGCTTGGCACACACATTTTCACATAACCCAGTGATCCAGAAAAGAGGGAGTCAGGCACATCAGGGCCAAAGACATGTTACTTTTTAAAATAGAAAGTCATAAATAATATTAAAACAAAGTATGGGAACTGGGTTGTTTGCACTTAGTGCCACTTTTCCTTTGTAGCTCTGATGTACATTTTGGGACATTGAAGTCTTGCATATATTTTACAGAGTATCACTGGATTTGAAATGCTTTGTTATCAGTTTGGGGAATCATTGTTCTTTTTGAATGAAACGCTATGGTAGATTGCGCTAAACCACAAATAAATGTTTATGAGGCCCAGCAGTTGATCTTGCGTTAATTTTACTACACCCATCTGGGCTATACATGACTATCAGGCCAAAATCAGAGTTAGGTATAGCTGACCTAAGGTACTGCACTGCAATTGTGATTATTAAATTCAATGTTACCAGTGTCCACTGATAACAGCCAGCAGGCCATTTGCCAGTTCGAACACTTTTACCTTAAGGCCGGCCATACATGATTCGAATCTCGAACCGACTGAGATTTGAACCATCAATGGGCAGGCTGAATGTACCCAGTTGATGGATTGATCAACTTGGGTACAACCAGCCTGCCGCATTATCACAAGCAGCTGCTATAGCCTCTAGCGATAGTCACTGTCTTCTTCCACCTCCCCCCCCCCCGCCGGTAGCAGACAATAGCTCAGCAGGAGGGATTCCCTTGTCAGCGCTGTCTGTGTTGATGGGGGAATCGTGCAAATTTTGCACAGTGTATTGCCTGCCTAACTGCTTTCTAGAACTCAGATCTAGCTTTTCGTCTGCTTATTTCAACACAATAAATTATTTGTTTTCATTTTGGGCTTAAAAATGCCTACAAAAAAACTACTGAAACAGTTGCTGGAGGACCTATTGACATACTGTATCTGTGCCTTTCAAGTGTAATGTAAATATTTCCTTGTGTAATGCCTATCACTTTCTCCTCAAACTACAACAAGCAGCCACTCTGAAGGCCCCATTGCCAACAATAAACAGCAATTTAAAAATTGTGACACTCAAGAAAATGCTGATGTGAGAATGGGCATCACGTACCTGGTAGCAGAGCCTGATATGATGAGGAAGGCCTCTCTTACACCTTTGACTCTGGGCCCCTGATAGTGTAGACAGGAGACGCAGGAGTACATAGTGGCACAAGTGCCTGTATGTCTTTCTAGCAACAGGGCAGATGTCCACACTGGGCAGAAAAAGTGGTCAGACGGCTTCAGCAAGTAGGGGAGCAGGTGGGCAGCTGGTACTGGCAGAGTCAGGCAGGCCGAGACATACACAGACAGGATGGATCGGGCACAGGCAGTAGCATGATCAGTAAAACACAAGCCAATAAAGCAGGCAGAGGCGGAGGTCAGGAGACAAGCCAAGATCGATGCAGGCGGAGTTCAGAGAATGGGCAAGACAAGCCAGGTCAGCAACTGGAAGCAGTATACTGATTCAAAGGGTCACAGGTTACACAGGCTGAAGACAAAGCAGCACTGATCCTGAGCACTGGCCGAGTTTAAATAGCCCGTTTGACGCCAACATCTGTCACAGGTGCACGCAAGCATCGGCGCACTCAAGAATGCACGACAGTCCATCCGTGCGTGAGTATGCACATATGCATTAGCCAGTGCCCAATTCTTGTGAGCTTGAAAGGGAACATGTTTTAGCTTGTGCACAGAAGACCTTTCTGTACAATGTGTCTTTATGCTATAAAAAGATCTATAAAGGAAAGAAACCCACAGATGCTGCTTTGGACACATCAAGGTTTCACGTGTTCAGGTCTGGACTCTAGAGGGATCTTGGGCCCTTTTTCAATAGCTTGCAGTTTGTCAGTTAGGCTTCAGTTTAGATTCTTACATTTGGAAGAAAAGTTTTAACTTTGGTTCACATTTATACATTTAGACCTTGCAGCAAATATGCCTTTTGTTGGTAAGCTCAGACCCAGTTAGAATCTGAAACAGGTTTTCAGAATTCAGAAGTATACTAAGAAAAGAGATGTTTTTCAGGCTGCTTAGTATACAGGATCTATGGTTTGATTTCACCTCCTGTAGAAGCTTATTGCAATAAGCTATACTTTACCTTTAGACTGCTTTCACACCTAGGAACTTTACAGGCGCTACAGCGCTAAAAATAGCGCCTGCATCGTGCCTGTAAAGAGCCTCTCCTGTCTCTCGGGCTTTCACACTGGATCGGTGCGCTTGCAGGACGGTAAAAAAAGTTCTGTAAGCAGCATCTTTGCAGTGCTGCAGAAAATCAATGGTCAGCGCCGCTGCAGCGATGCTTTGCGGGTGGTTTTGACCCTTTTTCGGCCGCTAGTGAGGGTTAACAGTGGCCCGCTAGTGGCCAAATAGCGCCGCTAAAACGACGGTAAAGCGCCGCTAGAAATAGCGCTGCTTTACCACCAACGCCGCCGAAGCCTCAGTGTGAAAGCACCCTAATAGTTACAATAAAACATGAATGCTTTAGTTCCCACGCAAACAATTGCAAATTCACATTCAATGCACAATGCTTTTTGTGTTCTGTTACTTGCTTTTTGGTTTTGTTTATGTGAACCCAAAACTTTCTTTTTAAACTTGGCTGAAATGTGTAAGGGTTAGTACCTGGGAAAATTCACCCTCGTTATTAATCCTGGTGATTGTTGTACAGAAAGTATAACCAAATAGAGAGAATGATTGGTGGGTGTGGTTCAGATTGCACCTATGTCCAAAACAGAAATCATTTGGGGGCATAAGTGGACTTTTTTATGCTGCATTAAGGATATACCGTACCACAAATGATTACATTTTCTTTTTCTTTATTGATATTGATTAAAAATATATATAAATTATTAAAAAGGCTTATTTTGCAAACAGATTTTTTTTTTTATATTGTCCCCATTTCATTACAACATAACCCCATATGGGACCTCTCAAGCTTATAAGCATTTGATTACATAGATTACGTTGATTACATTGTACAATGCAAGACAAGATGACACTTCATAAAATAGTGCACATACTGTGTTTCCCGTACAGAAAGTGATGGAACATCCAAAATGTTTGAGCTGTCACAGGAACAGTGATTGGAAATCTTTGAAAGAAGGTACTTGTTCTGGTGACACTGTAATTGTGGATATCCCCACACTTTGGAGAGGACATCATAGCAATTTCTGCTGTGTTTCTGTCATTAAAGGTGAAGAGAAATCTCCCTGATGGTACACAGAACAAAATATAATGACAGGGGCCATGAACCTTCCATAATCTATCCCAAAAAAGTTTGGGTATTACATGCACTTTACTGACCTCTTCTGACTTACTTTATCTGCATAGTTGTTTTTGGTCTTAGAAGGTACTCAAGTCAACTAGCATTTTCAGATAGGGATGAGAAAATTGCAGCCTCCATTTTTTGTTTTCATGTCAGGGTTACTTTAAGAAATTTCCAAAATGTCTAAAGGCTAGGAGCTAAAGTGCTGTCTCGAGCTACTGACGCCTAGGAATTTTCTCAAGATGGCCTTCGCAGTCATGAATGTTCTTTAATAAATAATATACTCATTATTCTCAAGCTGTGTTCCAACATTCAGTTATTTTAATGATACCCTAAATCATGTCTGAAGATTTCCAGTCTTCAGCAGCCAGACCTCAATTGAGACAAACTGAGGTGTTTATCTTGATTCATATGCTCTTGTGTGTTGGATATTTGGTAAATTGTTTAATTATATCTGTCCAGTCATTTCCTTTTGCCACAGTATTCCATTCACAAAAAGTTTGTCTGATTTATGAACATGGTATTTTAGGTCTGTGCGGTACAATAATATGTTTACTTATTTTCTTACAGAATAAAAGAGGAATTTTAACAGCAATAATGATCAAGGGTTATTTCAGCCCTTTTATATTAAGCCAAGCTGTCATTAGGGATCATTTTGGTCACCAGTAAGGATACAGCATGTCTTATCCTAACTTGGCAAACAGCAGTGTACTTGGTTAAGGTTGGATACATTTAACAGACAGAATTTGGATTTCAAAAACCTCTGCTCTTAATAAATTTCTATAAAAATAAATTGCTGTAAACTGAGGAAAATGCATCTAAATTGTTTCTGATTAGAAATGATAGTTTTGACCAAAGTACAGTTGATTCCTTTCACAAAATGTTTTTAATAACATCTTTGTTAGTTTAAAATGCATCTTGTAATATAGTGAAGATTCTTCATCTTAAAGTTTTGTGTGGTTATTGCTCAAGATTCATGTAGATTCAGCCTGGCCCAATGAACAGGAACGGGAAGATTGTTTAATATGCATATTGCAGATCAAATCAAAACAATATTATATGCATATTGCCAGGTCAAATAAAAATACTAATATTTGTTACATGTAAGATAATATTACCTTTTATTACAAGGATCACATTATTTCAGAATTCTAAGCTAAAGCATTTGTGTAATCTTTTGGTAGCTGTTCACATCCAGACCTTTTTTTCCCTCTGCTCCCCCAACATACAGTATCTCCCAAAAGTGAGTACACCCCTCACATTTTTGTAAATATTTTATTCTATCTTTTCATGTGACAACACTGAAGAAATGACAGTATTGAGTGTACAGCTTGTATAAAAGTGTAAATTTGCTGTCCCCTCAAAATAACTCAACACACAGCCATTAATGTCTAAACCGCTGGCAACAAAAGTGAGTACAGCCCTAAGTGAAAATGTCCAAATTGGGCCCAATTAGCCATTTTCCCTCCCCGGTGTCATGTGACTCATTAGTGTTACAAGGTTTCAGGCGTGAATGGGGAGCAGGTGTGTTATATTTGGTGTTATCGCTCTCTCTCTCTCTGGTCAACATGGCACCTAATGGCAAAGAACTCTCTGAGGAGCTAAAAAAAAGAATTGTTGCTCTACATAAAGATATAGATATAAAGATATAGAATATGGATATATGAAAAGAACCCGCACTCTGGAATCCGTCCAAATTCTTTATTCGATAATCACCAAGTACAGAGTAACTGCTAACTGCAGTAAGGCTGGATTCACACCTATGTATTTTTTTTTTCATTTTTGCATTTTGCAGATTTGCACTAAAGAACATGTTCCATAGGAAACCATGTTAAATGGACTGAAGTGCAAATCTGCAAAATGCAAAAAGCACTAAAAATGCATAGGTGTGAATCCGGCTTAAGGCTCGATTCACACTAACACGTTTTTTGATGCATTTTGCATTTTGCAGAAATGCAGGGAATTTTCTTAACATGGGTTCCTATTGAACATGTTCACATCAATACATTTTTGTGCCTCTGCATTTTTGGAAAGGGTTGGGAACTTTTTTTCATGCAAAATGCAGCGTTTTGCATGTAATAGAATTCAATGGACCCGCATCCAAAACGCAAGTACCGTGTTTTGGGCAGGATTTGCGTTTTGCGTTTTTTTTTAATTGCTTTTTTTTACACTGTATATAGCTGGTTGCTAAGCAACCACAGTGTAAAAAAAAACCGCAAAACGCAAATCCCGGCAAAAACGCGCCAAATACGCATGGTCAAAAACGCGGCAAGCACCGCAAAAAGCACTGCAGAAACGCTCAAAAGCAACATGCATAGATGTGAATCGAGCCTTACTCTGTACTTGGTGATTATCGAATAAAGAATTTGGATGGATTCCAGAGTGCTTTCCATATATCCTCAGTCCATTTAACATGGTTTCCTATGGGTCACGTTCACATTTGTGCATTTTATGGAAAGGGCCAGGGACTTTTTTCTGGTTTTTGGTTCTATAGACTTTAATAGATCAAAAATGTGTATTGAAAAACACAAAATGCATCTGGAATATGCAAACTGCAACCTGCATAGGTGTGAACCAGGCCTAAAACCTAGTTGAAGTCAAATTATTACTGTCAAATAGACATGGTTCTGTAGCTTCTGTTTTAGTAGTCTTTCTTAGGCTGGATTCACACCTATGCATTTTTAGTGCTTTTTGCATTTTGCAGAATTGCACTACAGAACATCTTCCATAGGAAACCATGTTAAATGTTCTGTAGTGCCAATCTGCAAAATGCAAAAAGCACTAAAACTGCATAGATGTGAATCCAGCCTTACACTTTCTTGTTTAATGCCTGGTTCACACCTATGCATGTTTTAGTGTGTTTTCAGTTTTGCAGAAAAACACTACAGTCCATTTAACATGTTTTCCTTTGGGGCATGTTAAAATCTGTGCATTTTATGGAAAGGGCTAGGACCAGCAGGTTGTGTTTTTGGCTCCATAAACTTCAATGGATCAAAAACATGTATTGAAAAACGCAAAATGCATCTGGAATATGCATCAACTGCAACCTGCATAGGTGTGAACCAGGCCTAAGATTTGTGCAGGGGGTTCAATTATGGCTGGTAGTCCAATAGGCACCAGAGTTAGCGCTACTACACTCAATTATCAGCACTTAGCAACAGAGCTGGTCTGACATACCCTCTTTCTTTCTCTGCAATACAAGTCTTAAGCCCGGTACACGCCCAGGAGGCTGAACGGAAAAAAACAAAGGAGCTTGCAAGGAGCTCGCTGTATTAGCTATGCAATGTTAGTACAGTGATCTCCCTGCTGAGCTATTGTGTTCTGACCTGGGGACTGCCCCCACCCCGCCAGAACACACCGGTCAGCTCTCGCAGCCAATGGCTGTGAGCTCTGATCGGATGCTGATCGCCTGTTGTTTTCAACATGCCTCTGGTGAATCTTTTCCCTGAGACAGAGAGTGTAATTCAACATTGTTCAGTTTTCAGTGAGATGTCTCTGAAAAAAAAAATAAACCTGGCAGGGATAATAATAATTTCCTACTCTGTCCAAAACTAAAGCTAGTTTTTATATAGATCACAGAGAACAAACATAAGTGAGATCTCTCATTTATATCATTATATTGGATCTGTGTTGTCTATAGACTTCTCACATTGCTGACAAGTTTGCATTTAAATGTATTACCTTGACTGCCTTATTTCAGTCTACTTCATGATCCAATATACCATTGTTACTCAAGAAATAGTGAAACTTGCTACTAATGCTACTGCATTAAAAATTTTAAATGCAATTTAACTGATGTTATTTGCCTAAACATGGGCATATATAAAAATAAATGTCATGTTGCTGGATTATTTCTCAGTTAAAGAAAAAAGCTACAATGAGAAAATGTTATACTATACTCTGCCACTGTTGTTTCCCTTGGGATTTCCAATGGGAGACAAGCAGGCTGACAAGTCTCTTCCTGTTGTAGGTCAGAGCTTAAAGGAACTCAGTCATCTTCCCACCAACTCTCCTGAAACTCACGGTTAAAATTAGATGCTGGGTGAACTTTTGTAGCTCAATTTGGAACACTTCAGAAATAAAGTATAAGAAACAGATTTTTTTTTTTCTCACAGTATGCTTTCCCTTCAGTTCTGTGTGAGAAGAAAACTAAGCAGCTTGCTAGTAGGTTGAATTGCTTCTGTAGTGACCTTAAGTAATCTTGGAACACCATGTTGACTTTTATAACCACTATGCTCACTATGGTAAATTTCATGATTTATTGAATATGAAATGGCTTTCCAGTCAAGTCATTAACTAAAATTGCACTTATACTTTAGCAATTGTTTTGTAAAAAAAAACACGTCTTTTAATGCCCCCACACACTAAAGCTGGGTTCACACCTCTGACGGATGTGGCTCGCAGCAGGGGTCTGGTGCGCCCTGTTCTCCGCTTCGTCCCTGTTCTCCGTTTCAGGGATGAATCAGGGCCGAATGTTTGCCTGAATTCGGCCCTGAAACAGGGCCAAAGACGCACAGCGTTCCCGTACAAGCCGCTCCGCAGAGGCAACAGAGATATGTGAACCGGCTCCATAGAGAGCCGGTCACAATTTACTGTCATGCAAATTGGATGCGGAGAAACCCTCATCCAATTCGCATAGGTGTGAACCCAGCTTAATACCCCGCAGTGCTATCCCACAACCCTTTTGCTCCATCCTTTCAGGTACAGCATGTTACCTCCTCCCAGGATGCAGTGCTTCGACCTAAGCAGCTAACTGCCAGGCCTGAACACTGTCAGGTGAGGAAGAAGCTAATTGTGTATAAGCTCTAACATCATGTGGAGCTTACACAAGGTTAGGACTGCAGGTGCTGGGAAGGTGAATATCAGTGGGAAACCCAGCCAATACAAACTCTGTTCAATAAAATGTAATCCATTGTATTGAAATGTTGTACAAACTTTGCTTCAGCAGACCTAATTGCTTAAATTAATTGTAAAGCCAAGTTATGCTATAAACATTTCCCAATAGCTAAATGTGCACCTTTAAATAAAACATCTTGCTTACATCTTTTTTTGCATCCTGAAAGATGAAGGTCATGTGATCCCTTTTCCTAGCTCAGCGCATCCCAGACCTGCAGGTAGGTGTGTCCACACCTATGGGCATGTGCACCACTTCTGGAAGTGATGTTTGCTGCCAAGCATCAGCGTTTCCAAGGTAAGCAAATGCAAGCATGTGACGGCAAATATCACTTCCGCAAATTTTGTGCATGCCTATTGATGTGGACACACCCACCTATGGTAAGAAAAAAAGCTGCGCTGTGTAATGTTAGTGATCAAAAATTGAAATGACTGTAAAAAAATTAGATCTCATCTAAGCGAATAGAGATAAAAAACTCAATAAAACACACTGTCACATGAACATTTAAATACAATCACCAGTGAAATGTGCAAAGAATAATGAAAAAATATATAAAACAAGATAAATTATCAACAGAGTCAAGTCCACTCCGATAGGCTATTGGAAAGAAGCCCACTAGTAGAGTAATCTTCCAAATGATGATTTTTCAATCCTCAAGATAGTGATGACGTGCGACTCCAACACCATGGAAGATGTGATGTGGTGCAACAAAGAGGTACCTCCACCCACAAAAATACTGCCGCTTACCAGATCATTAGAGCTCTTATTTAAGGAGATCATGCGTGCCTGTGACTTTTAAACCCAGCCTTGGGTCTTTCAAACATAGATGGCTCCTCAGACTCGCCGCACGGGGTTTCCTCTGTATGGCAGATGTGCACTCATTCCCCATAGAAGGACATAAAAACTTCCATAGCGTGATATGTTTAAAAGCATTTATTTAAAATAAACAGTAATGCACTCACAGTTATGCTGAAGATATATAGCGTTGAAATAAAAACACGAGCCGGCCGGCTCTCGAATGCTGCCCGTAGCTTCCGGGACTAGCGCGGTATGTGGTGACGTCAGCACGCCACTCCTCCCTATGCCGTTTTGTCACAGATGACGTCTTCCAGAGTGCCCCTGGAAGACTGCCGCTGGTAAGCGGCAGTATTTTCGTGGGTGGAGGTACCTCTTTGTTGCACCCCATCACATTACCCATGGTGTTGCAGTTGCACGTCATCACTATCTTGAGGATTGCAAAATCATCATTTGGAAGATCACTCTACTAGTGGGCTTCTTTCCAATAGCCTATCGGAGTGGACTTGACTCTGTTGATAATTTATCTTGTTTTATATATTTTTTCATTATTCTTTGCACATTTCACTAGTGATTGTATTTAAATGTTCATGTGACAGTGTGTTGTATGGAGTTTTTTTATCTCTATTCGCTTAGATGAGATCTAATTTTTTTTACAGTCATTTCAATTTTTGATCACTAACATTACACAGCGCAGCTTTTTTTCTTATGGTATATGTAGTGTGTGTGTCTCACATTATAGTTGCAGCCTTTTTTCACTGTATATATGGTTTATTATTTTATATACGATTCATTGGGATAGCGCAGTAAAATATTTTTTCTAGTTTGTACACCCACCTACGGGTCTGTGATGCACTGAGCTAGGAAAAGCGATCACATGATCTGCAAGGCTGGGAAAGCCGCTGTCAATTAAAAGAGGAAGGATGGGAGGGGGCGTGGCTACACACTGACCACAGAAGATACAGACAGGCTGTGTGCTTGCACAGCCTGCCTGTATCTAAGAACGGTGTGACATGAGACGCAAACTGACCACGCTAGGATGGATTGACTTCCATGCTTAGCGTGGTCAGTTTTTAGGCATTAAGTGGGGAACTGGCAGGATCATCCAGGTAATATAGAAAGAATACCAGCACATATAAAAGTACAGCCATGTGTCAAGCTTCAAATCTAAGAAATAAGTGTATGCTTAGACAAATAAATTCAGGGGGTTTTACCATGGCTTTTCTTATCTGTCGGTCCTTTGTCAGGTTTCTATTGTCTTTTTTTTTCATTTTGGGAGGTATCCTCTCCTTTTCTGTCCAAAGAAGAAGTGATGGGAATACTATCCTGCAAATATACAGGCTGAGAAAGCAAAAAGCCATGTTTAGTAGCATGAAAAGGGTTGCTCTGGACAGTGTGATTATTGCTGTACATGCCTTCATGTCCCAGTGACATTAATTACAGGAAGTGGAGGAAAATCTCCCCAGTGGAGTTACAGACAGAAATACAAACCTGAATCATGTTCATCATATCTCACGTGGTGAACACATACACATCTTGGTAACATCTAAGTAATACAGGCATTGCTTACCCTAATCTATTTGTCACTTTTGGCATCACTCAAAGCTGATACATTAAAATGCATGTTCAGCCAAAACTTTTTGTTAGGTTTTGTGGGAAGGATTAGAACCCCTGTCAGGTTTTTTACTGTTACAAGACATTTTCCATGACTTAGCTGTCACCAGGACAATGGTTTTACCAGACGGGAAATAATTCCCCTTAACCATTGTCATGGTGACAACTAAGTCATGGAATTTTTTTTAACCTTCAACAACAACACAGACAAAATTAGAATAAAGCAGTTAAAACCTTTCTATAACTTCCTATCTGGTAAAACTGTTATCGACGGGACAGAAAGTAAGATAAAATCTTTAACGGAGTCACAGATGGCAGTAAAAAACAGACAGGGGTTCTAATCCGTCCCCACTCTATCCAAAAATCAAAGTACTGTATTCACTAGACATACCATTTAAATCGTAACTCTAGCCAATATGTTGCTGCCTAATTAGTGCTTTACTGATCATTTTTGTTCAATCTCCAGGTGATGCTATTTGCACTCATTGCTGGGTTTGTAATTATTATTCTTAAAAATGTGAAGTTTCTTCCTAGATAGTAGCAACGTTCATCAGAAACAAGACAAGTAGTTACGGCATTAGGTCTAAAGTCAGTTATTAAGGGATTTAAACTGATATTGTAACATATTGCAGAGTACCTTCATACCCTACATATGTTTGAATATTAAGTATATTATAGCAGGACTTGCATTTATTCAGCAGCCGCCCTTTGTTAGGATCAAATAAGTAAATGAAATATAATAGGCCTGTGCTGTGCCCAGAGAAAAGTCAAACGGCACATAAAGTCTAGGGGTTAACTAGGGAAATTCACTCATTCAACTTTATGTGACGTGAATTATTAACTGTCATTTCTAAAATTAGCTAGGGCCTGCTTTGGTAGAGGCATGCCAACACAGGACACCCGAGACCCCATGTACAGTAAAGGTGGAGGGGTGTTCTGCTTAGTTTCTCATGCAAGATGAAGTCCCCCCCTTCACCATTTATATGTCAGTTCTACTTGATTACACTTCTGATTCTAGACTCCCAACAGCTTGTAAATGTTTTTATCATTTCTACCCAGAGTGCATAGTGGTGTGTAATGTCAGTACTTGCTTTCCTCTGACCACATCTGTTTCCCGGCCTTGTTACTTTTATGTTATAATGGTCATAAAATCTACAGTATATATGTGTGGTTGGCTGTATGCAGCCCTACATACACATGTATATTTATGAAACCAATGTGCACACAGAAGGCTCGGCTGTGCTGGTAAAATGAATTACTTTTATTGAAATGTTTTCTTAACTGTACCTATTCAGAATTTCTGTAAAACTGATAACAATAATTTGATTTCAGATTCAGAATACTTTATTAATCCCATAGGGAAATTATGTGCACTGTTTGCATGTACATCATAAATGACCAATACTTTACATATACCCAGGCATATAGGATTAAGCATATTTATAAGTTAATCCTATGTTTTTGAATAGTTAAAACATATCTGTTTTGTTGCTTTGGATAGCATAAGCAAGGGACAAAACCCATCAGATTTTATTGCTGTATCTGTCGCTCTTTATTAGTCCTGTTAATTATTAGTTCAGCGATCTCCCCCCCCCCCCCGCTGAGCTGTTGTGCTCTGACAGGGAGATGACCTGCCCCCTGCCAGAGTACTCCCATCAGCGCTCTCTGCCATTGGCTGAGAGCGCTGATCAGGAGTCGGTCTTATGCTGGTTTTCCAGCATGCACGTCCGACAGACCGACACACACACAGGCCGACTGTCGGATATTTTTTTTTTGAACTGGCCGTTGTATCCCGACAAAAGCAATCCTCATTAAGGTAGGGCTCAATCATACTAGTGGTTAGGGTTTTTAGCACCCCCCAACTGCTAATGTGAACAAACCCAAAATGGGCATCCCAAAATGTTAGTTGTCACCAGAACAAGAATAGAGGGGAAATCCTGCAAAGGAGAATCTTGTTACAATAACTGCTGTCTAAAAGGGGATTCCCCCTCACTTGGGAGAGAGATTCTATTACTTCCTGCTGTATCTTTGGGACAGAAAGTAAAAGAGAATCTTCCTAACTGAATACTGGCAGAAAAATAAATACATACATAAATAAAAAGAAAATGGGATTACCCCATCCCTACACTATCCAAAGCTAAAAAAGAAAAAGTTTTAACTTTAATTATACTTTAAAGGGTGTGTATCCTTTTAAAGGAAACATGGATTGAGGGATCATGTGGACTGCTATTATTGATCAGAACATTTTGGGTCATTGACTAAGAACAAGTATTCAAATAAGGGTTCTTGTTTCAGGTTTGTGATTCAAAATGCTGAAACCATAAACAAATAGGCAACTAGCATTTTGAGAGGAAGGACAGCAGTTGCAGCCCACATGTTTCTCTTAGTATAAGTGTAGTTAAAGTGGCCCCACTGGATTGCCTCTTTCCTAAGGCCGGCCATAGACGGTTCGATTCTTGGCCGGTTCAGCAGGAACTGGTTGAGATTCGAACCGTGTGTGGGCAGGCTGATTGATCAATCAACTTGGGTACAACCAGCCTGCTTGATCCACCTGCGATTAGCAGCTGCTATAGCCAGTAGCAATAATCACTGTCCTCTCCCGGCGGGGGCAGCTTCCACTGCCTGCCCCTGCCCTCCCGCCAGGAGCAGAGAATTGCTCGGCAGGAGGGATTCAGTACTGTCTATGTTTATGGGGAAAATCGTTGCTGGAAAGAAATTTGCACCATCTATGGCCTGCCTTAATACTGCAGCCAATTTCTAAGTGGACAAACTCTCCACTAATTAGGAGAAAGCACAGTTTTACTGCCTAGCCTCTCCAGCAGTAGGATGGAAACCCTGTGCACGTGTTGAGCCTAGCCACACAGAATAACAGTTGTTTCTGTAGAAGCATTATACCATGATGTTAGTGAGTAACAATATTATATTCTGCCTGCTGGTAACATGCAATGACATTGTTCATGGAATAATGTAAAATTAGCATTTCTTCTTCTAGGGGAGCAGTCCAGAGAATGTAGATAAGCGAGAGAATCCTCCTAAGAGGAAAATCCACCAGAAATAGAAATTTGTAAGGGGTAAGACCTCTTAGGGAGGGTTGAGAGGTAATGATTAGGTCAGGCATTGAAGTGAATTCACTAATAGCAGGCCAAGAAAGAAGCTTTTAGCATGTACTTTAGTTTGCTATTAATACATTTTATATATATATATATATATATATATATATATATATATATATATATATATATATATACACAGTATCTCTCACAGTACACCCCTCACATTTTTGTAATATTTTATTATAAATATATATACATGTAATTTGTAAACATTTGCTCAACTTCTGTTGTATTATTATGTGTGAAAAATTCAATATAGAAAATTAGTTGTACAGTATATTCTCTAAATTATCAAATAAACGTTTTAAATCTTTCCAAAATTAATTTTTATCTGTAGCCAGCCAAATAAGTCAATAAAAGCTGTCATAGTGGTGTTAGAAGCCATAATCCAGACAAAATGGTGCTTATTCATATTATCAAATGTTAAGAATAGAATACTAGTCAAAATGTACAGAAGGCAGGACTTTTGAGGCACCACAGACACTATTGCATACTTTTTCATAAAATAACATCACTTTATTTGTGCAAAGGTAAAACATGATCAATGTAAAACAATCCCAAGCCAAGACCAGAGCAAATTAAGACCCCAAAATATTTTTATCGCCCACTGGACTGGAGCACTAATGTACGAAATATAAGGAAAAGGGGGAAAAATGACACCCCCCGATAGCCAACACTTATACGCTTCTATAGCGGTTGTGACAGACATTGTCAACTTAACGCGTTTCCTGGATTCTGAACATTCCGCTTCATCAGGAGGGTCACCTTGCCCTACAATAAAAATTTACACATTTAATAAATATAACAATGGTTTATATAAAACATATAATACACACTTTTTGCTGTGCAATGCCCCAACACCCCCTCACCTAAAACGATACAACCAAAGGTTATCAGTCCTCTCCGGAGGTGTAGAAAGAGGTAAATGCAAAAAAGGGGAGGGAAAAACGCCATTCCAACGTTCAGCACGTTACATGGATGGCTTCCGAGAGTTTTCTGAAGTTATTTAATCCTTTCTTAACAAGAGTATTTTTAGCATTCTAAAGGATAATAGAAAATACATCAAGTAAATGCCAACAATTGCAGTAACTACTAAAATATTATCAAATATATGTTTATATAAGAAATTTACCTTATTGTATTAGACACATTGAAGCCCTTTCTCCCTTTAGGATGATTTAAATTGAGCAAACATTCCATGTTATATGTGTTTAGTCAGAGAACTTAAGCCATGTCAACCCAATCCTCAGCAATTAATGGTTCATGCTGATTAAAAGAGAAAGGAAAATAAATATATGGTCTATAATCAATTCCCTTTAATATAATATGGGGGCCATGAAAAAATATTGTAAGGGTATAAAATAGTATACCTGTCTGGGTGAAATATATGGCACATGTCCATATTGAGCTCCGGTGGTAGCCTCCTGGTGCGCCAAGAGTGGGAAGAGGAATCTTACTTCTCCCCCCATGAATAAATACCCCCCAAAGTAGCCGCACCTGGCCCATACTGCCTCAATGCTGGCGACAGGATAACAAAGCGGCGGTTATGCGGGATGTGGGATTCCTCTTCCCACTCACCACCCTGGCTCAGCACGCACATGTGGCATATATTTTACCCAGAGAGGATTACTATTTTCTACACTTATGATATTTTTTCATGGCCCTAAATTATTGGATTTCTGAAGGGAATTGTTTACAGCCCATGGCGAGAAGTATTATATGTTTTATATAAACTGTTGTTATATTTATTAAATGTGTACATTTCTATTGTAGAAGAAAATGACCCTCTAAGCTTTTGATGAAGCAGAATGTTCAGAATTCGAGAAATGCTGACAATATCTGTCACAACCACTATAGGAGTGTATGGCTATCAAGGGGTATTATCCCCCCCCCCTTTCCTATATATTTAGTACATTAGTGCTCCAGTCCAGTGGATGATAGAAATATGTGCATTTTGGGTTCCTAATTTGCTCTTGTCCTGTCTTATGCCCCATACACACGATCAGAAATTCCGTCAGAAAAAACTTGAATGGTTTTTCCAACGGAATTCCGCTCAAGCTTGCCTTGCATACACACGGTCACAAAAAAGTTCTCTGAACCTTTGACCGTTAAGAATACGGTGACGTACAACACTACGACGAGCCGAGAAAATGAAGTTCAATAGTTAAAAGAATAGTTGCTGTGTTGTCTCCAGCAGCAAGCCAAATGGCAGACATCATTTTACCTGGATGTGTGAACATCTTATCTACCCTCTTATTGGTTGCTACATCCTTTTTTTTTATTCAGATTTTTTTTATTATATATATTATCCTATTGTGTTTAGCTCTCAAACTCAGTTCTTGTCTTATTTCTTCTCAATATGAAGCTATTATGGCATGTCTTTCAACCATCTGGTTACAATCCATGAACAGTGCCAGAATTTCTAGAAATGTTATATATGCAAAGGAAACAGCCGGAAAGAGAGTTGGGTGGTGCTTCTTGACATTTTATTCTTTTGAAGAAGACAGAAAACTGTCTCTTAATTAGACCTGACGAATATGTGGTTCAGCCTGGCACCATTTTGAAATTGATGTAATGGAATTAGAGGTGAATTTAGATGTGGAATGATGTTGCCTCTAGTCATTGAGTGGAATGTGATTATTTTACACATTCCATGTATTTAAAGCTTTAAAGACATGCTTATCCCATTCTGTGCTTTGGGTTCTACAGTTTGCAATGATATATAGGTACTTACAGATAGTAACTATCTAATTTAGTAGTAGTAATTGCATATCTTCCTATAGGTAGTTAAGTCCTCATAGTTAGGAAGATTAATACTAAACAGACTTAAACATACCTTTGAAAATAATTATGAAAATGTCAACTATTACTGAATATCATAAAAGTACTCAGACCTGTACAAGGGTTAAAGTAGATCTCCTGCCCAAATATTTTTTTAGTTTTGGTTGACTAGAGATGTTTCAGATTTCCCTCCCTTTTTGTCCCAGTAACGATGGTCACTGAGACAGTAGACTCCAATAAAAAAAAGTTATGTTCATTGAGTGGGAAAGGGTTAAAACATCTGTCATGCTTTTTTCTTTTTTTTTGCTCTCTGTAATTATGCTGGGGAGATCACCTTCATTTCTTTGCTTGTAGCTATTCCAGCACTGGTTTCAGGGCTCAATGCATAGCAAGTGTTTGGCAAGAAAGATCTGAGAGTAGCATGATTGGTCTATCATTAAAATAGATGTTGTCTTGTGATTTAGCAGCAGCCATAATAGCTTCCATTACTTTAAAGAAATGCTGCAGTATAGGCCATCTAGTGGTCAGTTTGTAGGATCTGGGGGTTGTAGGTGGGATGGGCTTTGTCCAATTTCAGTGGGAGAGTCCTTCGACTTTTAGAGTAATTGAAAATGTAAATGAGAGCCGAGGATAAATCTTTTGAAAGTACTAACTCAGGGAGTCCCCAGATATTATTTCTCCTGTTCAGATTTTCCAGGTGGTTTAGGTTAGTGGTTCTCAACCTCAGTCCTCAAGTACCCCCAACAGGCCATGGTTGCAGGTTTTCGTGCACAGGTGCTTTAATTCAGAGTCAATGGCTTGGTATTTTGGACAGCTATTTTATCTAAGAGAAATTCCCAAAACATGGCCTGTTGGGGGTACTTGAGGACTGAGGTTGAGAACCACTGGTTTGGTGATAGATGAGGTTTTGATTCTGCACGGTGTGATCATGAAGCTCAACTTTTTTTGATTTTGACTGAATGGTGGAGGAAATTTCTTTAACCTTTGAGTCCACTTGGGTTTTATTGAGACTGAAATCCTTTTTGTAGGTAGTATCTAGTCTGGGGACATAGTGCTCTATGTCTGACCTAATAGGCAGGGATCTAATGTAAGTTTTTAGGTCCCAGTCACCCCCAATGTCCGAGGCCATGGTGGGAGCTCTCAGGTTACCCTGAGAGCTAAGTGCAGGGCTCCTTACTGGCAGTGTGGTCGATATTGGGGGCGACTGTGCTGGGGGTTCCTGGGAGAGGGATATAGTGGCCGAGGGGTGGATCAGAAAAATTGCATATAAGCCCCACAGAGTCACATACCATATCCTCAGGTCCCAGAGAAGGAGCACAGGGAGAGAATGCTGCTAAAGGAGAGGAGAAAGACAGTTCCCCAGTCACATGCTGTAATTCTGAAAGGTCTACATAAGCCTGTGAGGAGGCTGCTATGGTATTAGGAGCCAAGGCAATGGAGCAAGGCAGTTGTAGTGAAGCAAAGTCCTCGTCCTCCATTGGTGTAGGCACTGAGGGAGCCTTAGTGTGGAGCTGGTCTCCTAGGTGGTAGACAATGGGCTGGGATGCAGACCGCATGGCTACCACCATGTCTGCCCAGTCAGCTGAGACAGAGAGGTGGCTCCTGGATGAAGGGGGAGCTGATCCCACCTAAATTCTGTTAGGAGAGGGTGCCAAGAGGCTTCAGCTGCTTTCTTTCTCCCCATTTCACCCACCAGGAAATTGCTGTATGCCCTATACCAGGGGTCTCAGACTGGCGGCCCTCCAGCTGTTTGCGAAACTACCCTGTCCCATGAGGCATTGCAAAGCTGACAGTTACAAGCACGACTCCCACAGGCAGAGGGATGATGGGACTTGTAGTTTTGCGACAGCTGGAGGGCCACCAGTCTGAGACCCCTGCCCTATATGGTGTGTGGAGAGCTGGCGCAGGGATAGAGCAGTGATCCACACTTCCTAAACCATCATCGGCAAACCATGCCCCCCCTCCTTTATTACTTAGTTTAGTTACAATGGTCACTTGGTTAGGGTAAACCTCCCCAAAAGAGGTTCAGACTGGAAAAAAAAATCCAACAGAAAAGATCTGTTTAGAATATACTGTAAAATCTTACAAAACAAACTGCCCCATAGATGGCTAGTCTTAAGTTGCCTATAGACTTACATGGGAGGTTGTATTTGCATGAAACTTGATCTTTGATTGGTTACTGTGGGTTACTTCACACAGTTTTCCTTTTACTCTCTATATATATTGTTTATTTGATTTCTATGTTGCTTTAAATCCCTCTGAAATTCGATTTTAGAAGTAAATTAAGGTTTTTTTCCCTCTCCAGTGGTAGTTCTACAAGAGGTTAGGGAGTCTGCATAACGCTCCATCATTATTATTTACTTGGAAAAATATGCAGAGAATTGGAACAGATAACTGCTGACATTGTACAGGATCCTAAGCTTAATTAGGATATATGAAACTTTGAGTAAATAATTTAGGAGACTTAATCGACTTTGATTAAGTGCAAAATAAAATCACACTTGTATTGAAATGGTTGATTTACATTCCAAGGTGTTGTCAGCTAAGTGTGTAGAACCTGATAAGGTATGTTTACCGTAGACCTGTGAACTGTGAAAAGGATTCTTTGAGTCTGCATAGCATCTCAGTGTCATGTTTTGGAGATGAAGACTACAGACATTTTAGTGCCCTTTTTGGAATTAAAATATCAAAATATCATTTTTTTGTCATTTTGCAAGAAAAAAAAAGAATAAAAGAACAAAAAACTAAAAGCATCAACATGGATGTCACATCCAAAAGAGCCTTGATTCTTTTGATTGCGACTGTTGGCAGATGAATTTCAACTGTATTTTTGCTGCCATAAGTGATCAAGTTGCTTGATTTGATTTCTTTACACGAATTGCAATGTACATTCACGCACACATGAACAGCACTTTTCTCATCTTGTAGACTCCCTGACGGTAATCCCGAGTGTGGCTCGGGGTTAAATTTCAGTCCCATTAGCGGTAACCCCGAGCCACACTTGGGATTACATTGCAGGATCCTGGTGCGGCTTTACTTACCTTGTCCCCAGGATCCTGCGATGTCCCCCGCAGTGTCTGTGGGCTGTGTCTCCTCCGAAGCCTCTCCGTGCCAGGCTCCGTTCCCTGCGAGCGGCGCGACGCACGGGGGCGGAGCCTGGCGGCAAATTAAAAAAATGTAAAAACCATAACACATACAGTACTGTAATCTTACAGATTACAGTACTGTATGAAATTATTTCACATCCCTTTTGTCCCCAGTGCTTTGGCCCATGCCCTGCATGCAGTTTTATATGATATATACTGTTCTTTCTACCTGGAAACTGGAGATTGTCCATAGCAACCAGAAAGTGTCCCTTTATGTCAAAAGTGGCTTTAGATCAGCTAGAAAACAGCGATAGTAAATTAGAACACTTGCAGAATTGAGCGATATTGAATCATGGGGAAATTTATTTTATTATTATTATTATTATTATTTTTTAATTATTTATATTTATTTATTATATTATAATTTATGTTTTTGTGTTTCAAACTTCACCATACCCAGAATATCTACTAGACTCTTGTTTGGACAGATTTAAGTGTGTTATTGTTAAGAATTACAGGCCTACAATATAAAACACCAAATTTCCATGCAAAATAATTGTACCGCTTTCAGCACCTAAAATCCAAATTAATCATACCGCCAGGGAGGTTAAAATTGTAAAAAAAATTTTTACTATGTCTGTCTTCTCTGAAACTTGTTAAGCCCTATAGGAAGCTGTTACGCCATGTCCTTATGGCAGTGTGCTGTCTTATAGCTCTTAACTGGACAAAGAAATCTTCTCCCTCTTCAGCTGCACTGTAAGCTAGAATTAAGGATGTGGAACTGATGGAGAAGATGACCGCTAAGATCTTTGATAGGTTCCTTCTCTCCACTCTCTTGGAGTACTCCTCCTTATGTGATTATGCATATTTCAGATATTTCCTACTTTTGTCACTATGGCACCTCAGCAATTAGATAATCGTGACTGAAGATTTGCTAATTTAGCTAATTTTGAGACTTCTGATACATATTTGTGTTGCAGATTCTATTGTTTTTGTCCTCTGTTCATAGTCTCTCTTTTTTTCTGTGCTAAGAGTGCTATTTGCTAGCTATACACAGGGTGAACGTTTCCTTGATCTTTATTTTCTTTTGTTTAAAAAAACAAAAAATCAATAAAAACTGTTTTTTAAAAAAAAAAAATGTTTGGTATGCTACTCACTGGAGCTACAGTTCATCCCAAGAAAAATACAATGTACCTACACTTGATGCACAAATACACAAAAGCATGTACTGAATCCCCAACAATATCATGTGTCATATGTAGTTTAACATGAGTACAAAACAGGTATTATTTTTAATACAACCACACTTATTATACTTATTATAAAATATATACCATTTTGCTATGACAGCCATTTCTGCTAGTGCTGATATTTTGAGCATCCATTACTCGTTTCATATTGGCTTATCTTGGCTATGAAGGTAGATTTATCATCCTGCTATTATACTTGCTGTATCATGTATGTCTCTGCAGAGAAAATAATAGGCAGTGATCTGAAAATTTCTACTCCTTGAAACAAAATAAGCAGTCAAATTATTTCCTTTCCTACCTCCCAAAATAATGGCAATCACATAAAGTGAAATCTGTGTCCCAGGGTACTTTAGAGTACACAGAAATTCAGGTTAATCAACAGACCTTGTCTTATCATTGTTTATTAGATTAGCATTGATTTATTAAGTCAGAAAGAGTTATCAGTGTCTTGCTCTCATCTCCAGTGGTGTGAAGATACCTGATAAACTTCAAACATAGCACTTCACTGAGTTATCTATTTTTCTTTAATCCATAGGCAGTTTGAGGTTTAAGTTTAAGGTCAACTTCTTCTGTTCTTTAAATAGAATATTTTAAGAGCAACTCTTTGGTCTTACAATTGTTGCAACTATGCTAAGACATTGCCTTTCCCATTATATTGTGCAAATGCCAGGGATTTTTTTCCCCCCCATATGTTATCTCTTAACACTGGTAACATCTGAAGTTGTATTACTTTCCACAATTAAACCATTTTTTTGCTTACTGTGTTTCCTCTAATCTCTGAAAATTAATGTAAGTTGGATTTTTAAGGAGTACCACTCAGCAACAAACTGGTTAAAGGTTTTAGCGTGCAGACTGGCCAGCAGGAGTTGGCGGTGTATAGCAAGGGGGACGCCAGCCTGTCTCCAAACTTTTTAGCCCTCCCCAAGAGCAGAGATGAAGGAAGAACCCACTATAAATCACTGGAGATTAGAGACCCTGTTCTTGCCGACTCTGCAGGGTTGCACTGCTTAATGTCAAAGCCTCACGTATTACTTTAGCAGCTCTCCTTTTCTTTATTAAATCTACTTTGAAATAAAAAATGATGATCTTTCCAGTAAGGGGGAGAATGCCTAAAAGGATTTGCAAACTATCTGTTATGTTACATTTACAGAGACTAATAACTGGCGAGGGAGCCCACTAAAATTTTTGTATCACTCAGTAAACAAGGAAGGCAGGATGTGTAAGGTTTCCCCAGTTGTGGCTCTGTTTTTTAATAGATGACATTCAATAATGCTATTTTGGGAGGATACACTATGCAGTCAGAATAAATTATACACGTGCATATGTATACAGTATTTGTATTTATGGCCAAAATATTCACAATTATTTTTATTTAGGGAATATTGTTCTTTATATTAAATTATTATTGTTCTTTAAAAAAACAAAAAAAAAACAAATACAGTATATTTCTATGAGTTAATGACGAGATATTATTTTTAATAGCTTTTTTATTACCTCCCCACCTCTTGGTGCTTCTGAAAATTGGCACTTTTGAGGTTGAGTTACTAAAGGCAAATAGGCTGTTCACTTAGCAAGGGAATTTTCCCCAATTTGGTGAAATTCACTAAGTTCTGGGGAAATTCACTTTGCAAAGCGCAACTTCCCTTTGCAAAGTGAAGAGCATATTTACCTTTAGTAAATCAGCCCCTTTGTGTTTTGCACTGGCATGTTGGAGTCAGATACAATGTTAACCGCTTGCCGTCCAGCGCACAACGATATACATTGGCACAATGGCATGGCTGCAAATGGGCGTACCTGTAGTCCCTTTTAAATCACAGTCTAGTGGGTGCGCGCCTGCCGTGCATTGCGCCAACGTGCCCGTGGGTACGATGTACTCGATGTCTGCCGGTGGCCCGCGATCGTGGCACGGAGAGGCAGAATGGGGAGATGCCTATGTAAACAAGGCATTTCCCTGTTAGCAACATGACAGGGATCTACTGCTCCCTGTCATCGGGAGCAGTGATCTCTGTCATGTTCTAGTGAGCCCATAACCCCTACAGTTAGAACACACTGAGGGAACACATTTGACCCCTTGACCACCCCCTAGTGTTTAACCCCTTCCCTGCCAGTGACATTTACACAGTAATCAGTGCATTTTTATAGCACCGATCGCTGTTTAAATTTCACTGGTCCCAAAATAGTGTCAAATGCAAAAAAGGTATGTGTGAAAAAGATATGTTTAACCACTTCATCCCAGGAAGGATTTACCTTTTTCCTGACCAGAGCATTTTTTGCAATATGGCACTGCGTCGCTTTAACTGACAGTTGCGCGGTCGTGAGACGCTGTACCCAAACAAAATTGCCATCCTTTTTTTCCCACAAATAGCTGTCTTTTGGTGGTATTTGACAAACCCTGCGGTTTTTATTTTTTGCACTATAAACAAAAGAGTGAAAATTTTGAAAAAAACACAATATTGTGTACTTTTTGCTATAATGAATATCCCCAATTTTTTTTTTAAAAAAAGCTTTTTTTTTTCCCTCAGTTTAGGCCAATATGTATTCTTCTACATATTTTTGGTAATAAAAATCGCAATAAGCGTATGGTTTGTGCAAAAGTTATTGCGTCTACAAAACAGGGGATAGATTTATGACATTTTTATTATTATTATTTTTTTTTACTAGTAATGGCGGCGATCTGTAATTTTTATCAGGACTGCAACATTATGGCTGACACTTTTGACACATTTTTGAAACCATTGACAATTATAGAGTGATCAGTGCTCTAAAAATGCACTGATTACTGTGTAAATGTCTCTGGCAGGGAAGGGGTTAACACTAAGGGGCGATCAAGGAGTTAACTGTGTTCCCTGACTTTGTGTTCTAACTGTAGGGGGAGGGGACTGACTATAGGAGATGACAGATCGTGGTTCCTAGCTATTAGGAACTCACGATCTGCCTCTCCTCACAGAACATGGATATGTGTGTTTACACACACATGTCCCTGTTCTGCCTCACATGCCCGCGACCGCCGGCCATTAGCATCGGCACCCCCGCAATGCAGCTCGCGCGTGCGCCTGCTATCCCATTTAAAGGAGCTGATGTACAGCTACGATGGTTCACTGAATCATGCCGACCTTCCGCAGTATAATGACGATGGCTGGTCAGCAAGTGGTTAATATGAAAAATAGTCAAGGTTTAAACCTCTCTCTTCAACAGGAACAGGTTCCTCTCTCTCTCTCTCTCTCTCTCTCTGAATGTATGGTCATTTGGACCTGTCTACTCCTTCTGACCTTGCCATCAGGGAGCATTCAGAGAGCCTAAAAATTTTTTTTAAAACGGCTGCCAGCTGACCTGGGTGCTGGGCTTTAGGATTCCCGGTTCATGCTTGCAGGGCCACCCATGATTCAAATGGGTCTAGTAGGGACCCTAACCCTTGTAGGCCTTCCCTGAGGGATCTCTTCCAGTGATAGAAAGAACTTGTTTTTTCAAAACAAAGAGGTTTTCTAATTTGTTGACAAATTCTTGTATGGTGGGGCTAATTCATCCATTTTGTAACTGAGAAATAGGAAGACCCTTTTGAACCTATGCATACACTGCTTCTGTTGTTGCACTTCTGCTGTTCAGTGCATGTTAGGCTTCTTGCCCATATCCCCTCATTGAGAGTAACATGTAACCTTGTCGGACTATGTCACCAGACTAGAGGCTAGTGCAGCAACCACAATCTGTGAATGGTACGCCCAAAAAATATAATGTTAATGCAGTAGCAAAGAGAGGTGTTTTTTTTGTCTAGTTTGGTACTAAGCAAAAAGCCATCACTAATTATATTGGTCGGCTGTGCAATTATTTCATAGCCCATTATGGCCTGTTGCATAATTTTCATGGTCTATTGTGGTGGTGTATTTGTTGATCTTGTTTTCCATTTTTTGTTGAAGCTTTGTGGAAGATATTGATGCTACATACATTAACAGTTACACTAATGCTACTGTGTCCTCAATTGGTGTCATTTTAAATGCACACCATAATGTATTATTCTATCATTTATTCTGTACGTAATATATATAAAACAGTGCATCATACTTTATGTATCTTATATCCAAGCTAAATCAGTTCTCAGTTACTGTATGTTTGGTAACTAATAGGTGTCTTTTTAAAACATCTCTTCCTCTATTTGCCCATAAAGGCTTTTGATCACACTGTGATTTAGTTATTTGTGAACTGCGCCATTACTGTGAATATTTAATTGTAATATAATTAAAAGGAGACAAGCGATTTAAATCAAATCCAAACATAAAATATAGCAGCAGCTCTTCCCACAAATATACTTCTCGTTTGTTAAATTAGCATTACACAGGAGTGAATGGTGAATAAATATATGTGACTTATCCATCCATGGCTATATTTGTGAATTAAGCCAGACATAATTTGCAAGCTCCAATCATTTTTAAGACACCAATCACTTTAGTCACCAATGATGGCAAAAAAAAAAATCTTTCATCAGCTTAGATTCTTTTCTAAACGTTGTGCATATGATCTGCATAGGATGACTTCTTTCTGGTAAATTATCATATTTCTTGGTTTGCGTGTAAACCTTGATATGAATGTTTAATCATAAATTTAAATAGCATGCTGATGTTAGTGTCCATTTATTATCTTCTAGTAAAAAGTGTTTCCTTTTTTTTTAATAGAACATGTTCATTTAGACATGTAACTATTTATTCTGTTGTAAAGGCACAGTGTGTATAAAATTTACTTTAAACAATCATAATTGTTACTGATGTGCCCCAGCACACTGTGTAGAAGTTCTATAAAACTTTTCTTTTTATTGGAAGTAATGCATTACCTGCATTGTGTGGCATCTGTTTCCCAGTAAGTTTGAGACATTTTGGCCTAAACCTTTTGTTCTGGATTTATCTCTCTCTCAGTCGCATTCATGTTTAAACAATTTTATCTCTGTCAAATTATGGAGCCCTTATGCTGCTTGATGTTACAGACACGAATAAAACAGTTTCTGGTACTAAATATTAATTCAGAATGTTGACTTTAGCTCTTTCTGGTTTCTTATTCCATATTATTTCAGTAACTAGTTCAAATGAGCTATAATAACATTGTCATATGCAATCAAAACAAAATGGCTCATCCCACAATTCCCTACAGCCCCAAAGAGTAAGGCAAAAAAAGCTTTCTACTGATCAGTAGACATAAATAAATATGTGGTGGAATCTGTAATGTATGATTTGCAGATCTGTATTTATATAGTGGTGACATGGGCTATTTGCACACGTGTCCCTAATAGATGGGGAAGACCGTGTAATGTATCTAGGAGATAACTGCTAATGTGTTTGAATTATCTTCGTGCTATATCTTGCAAATGGTAAACACTACTATAAAATAAGCATATTTTAGCACATATTTCCTTTATAAATGCTAGTAAACATCTTCTCTTACTGCTTCTCTGTCTAAAGTTTCAGCTATTGGTTTCATCTGCTGTGATAGAAGACTTCCAGCATTTTTTGGTCCAATTAAATTAGATAAGAGCAAACATCTGGAAAGTCTGATCAGTTGTAGTGTGGCCAAAGATATTTAAAGTATTTGAGCCTTCAAAATTTAGAATTTTTGAGCCATGCTCCAAGAAATTGGGCATTACAGAGCAGCTAATGATGCATAATTGTGCAGAGTGGTCTTGGAAGCTCCTAGAAGACCTGCATTGAGGCCAAAACCCAGCCTAAGCCGCTCTATTTAAAAATTATACCAACGATAATAAGATAGAAGGGTGGACCTTGGTAGCACTGGCAGCCTATATAAGTGTGCCTAGGCTACAGCTGAAGCACAAGAAATAGCCTTTGGTCTTTTTCTCTTAAAAGCCTTTTGAGAATCCGAACCTCCAAAAATAATTTAATTAAATTCAGTCCAAATCTCATGTCATCTGAAATTTTGGATCAAATCTCCTGAACTTGTCATCCAGTTCTATAAGATTCTAATCTGTGGTTTTAGATTGAAATGAACCAGAAGCTATACTACTACTTTATTATTGCGGTGTCAAAGATTTCTTTATCACCATAGATCTCAATAATCCTATGGGGGCATGAAGAGACAGCAGTGACATAATCAGCGACGCTTGTTTTAGAATTAAGATGCTCCAGGCACATCAAAATGTGCTTTGTATGAGAGTTGAGCAAATGAAAGTATTTTTTTAAGTAAAAACCTTTTTATTTAGTTTTGAGTAGGGTAGGGAAGTGTTAAATATCTGTCCGATTTTTATCAATATTTGTGCAATTACTGGAGAGATTCAGTGGTGACCATCGTCTTCGGTACGGAAGGTGATGGAAAATCAAAACAGCAGAGTTGTTGTAGGAACAACAGGTGAATGAAAAAATCTAATGGGGACTCTTGTTCCAGTGACTGTCTGATCCCCCGTACATACGATAGTGTTTTCCGACGGAAAATGTTTGATAGGAGCTTGTTGTCGGAAATTCCGACCGCGTGTAGGCTCCATCGGACATTTTCCATCTGGATTTCCGTCACAAAATTTGAGAGCTGGTTCTCAAATTTTCCGACAACAAATTCCGTTGTCGGAAATTCCGATCATGTGTACACAATTCCGATGCACAAAGTTCCACACTTGCTCAGAATCAAGCAGAAGACCAGCGCTGGCTATTGAACTTAATTTTTCTAGGCTCGTCGTGCCTGTATTGTATGTCACCGCGTTCTTGATGTTCGGAATTTCCGACCAACTTTGTGTGACCGTGTGTATGCAAGACAAGTTTGAGCCAACATCCATCGGAAAAAAAACATGGATTTTGTTGTCGGAAAATCCTATTGTGTGTGCAGGGCATTGGAGGCAAATCTTTCTTGCTTTGAAGAGATTTCTTTCTTAAGTCCTGTTATGTCTGGAGTATAGGAAGGGAAATCTTCCTGATAGAATATAGACAACATGAAAAAACTGACAGGGGTTCCTACCCATCCCTACTCTGTGTGAAGCTAAAAATAAGTTCAGGCTTTGCATACGCTTTAGGATATATAGAGATATATAAATTAAACTCTTTTAAGCAATAAACTGAATTATTTGCGTAATTGTTGGAGTTTCAGAGTAACAGAAAGAATTATAAAATATAAGGAAATATAAGGACTGATACTTCTGTTACTAAAAATAGAATGTATTAAAAAAAAAACCTTTATCTGTTTAGAAAAAAAAGACATTTATAGAATATATTGTATCTAATTATAAAACAGTATTCCTCACAAAGTGTTTTGCTTGAGAAAGGAAGAGGGAGAAAACATGCATTTAATAATATAGATGCTAATGTAAGGAGTCTTTTTCACTCTAATAAATTTTCAATCCAAATACGCTTTAAATATGCAGTTTGCATAAGTGTCCACCCCCTGGGATTTTCCACATTTTGTTGTGTTTCACCCTGGAAATTAAAATTATTTTAATTTGTCATAAATAACACTTTAAAGCTAGAGAAAAAAAAAATGTCGCTTTTTTTTTGTGTATAGCGCAAAAAATAAAAAACGCAGAGGTCATCAAATACCACCAAAAGAAAGCTCTATTTGTGGGAAAAAATGACGTCAGTTTTGTTTGGGTACAGCGTCGCTCGACCGTGCAATTGTTGGTTAAAGCGTTTCCGTACCGTATGGCAAAAAATGGCCTGGTCATTAAGAGGTAAAATCTTCCGGTCTGTAAGTGGTTAAAAAAAAGCCTATGAACCTGACTGGATATGTGGAGAGATCGTAAGCCACTGTGTTGTCAGTTACTGCACTGGTTGCCACCACATGCCACTGACCACAAATGCTGTGGGGTAATTATTTCAGGCTAAATTTGCTATTGACCACCAATGCAGGGGGTTCTTATTACAGCCTTTTTCTGTCAATGTTCCCCAATACTAAGGGAGAATTCTTATTACAGCCTAAATGTGTCACTGACTACCAATTCTGTGGGAAAGGAGGTTTCTTATTACAACCTAATCCTGCCCTTAACACCAATGCTGGGGGAGTGACTTATTACAGCCTAATGCTCAACAAAAATAGCGCCAAACACCTATACTGCTGGCAATAAGGTGATATATATAACCTTTGTGGAACGATTGTGTATAAAATTGCAGCGCTAAAAAATGAAATAAAAAAGTTCATAAAAGTGCAAACAATCTTCAAATTCTTCCAAAATAGCTGAATGTCTCACTCACCAGAAATCCTGGCTGCTCACTTAAGTGCAGCAATAACGCACCTATCCATAACCTCCAGGGTAGCTAGAACCCTTTTTATGGTCTTTAGGACTCCGAATATGGCATAGGAAGAAAAAAAGACTATATAGTGTAGTACTGTATGAAATTACCATATGTAACAAAACCGTGCATGCAGTGTCACTCACAAAACAGCGTGAGACACGTAAACACCAGTGAGAGCCATCACCACACCAACCGCCACCCATATGTAGTGCACACTAACCCCCACATATGCTGCCCAAACGTTAGGCAGCAATAAGGCTACTGTGAATTAACCATGCATGTGTCACTATTACTACTATTTATTACTACTATAGATTACTGAAAATAATTTTGGTGTATTGGGGGGGGGTGTTAAAAAATGATTCACCATGGGTGCCAGGTATACTAGGTACAGTATGCCACTAGTTAGTTAAATATATAAAAATATGTGGTGATCATCTTTTGGTCATGTCGAAAGTTAGTAGATTTCTGGTCTAAAGTACGAGATACTGTAAGACAATTAACAGAGTATGACCCGGGGTCCGACCCAGCAAGATATCTTCTTCATCTTTCGGATCTCTCAAAGTGTACATATCGGAATTCTCTGGTGGCCCATCTTTTGAATGCGGCAAAGGCCTGTATCCCGGCCGTTTGGAAGCAAGAATCGCCCCCCTCGATCTCACTATGGTTAAAAAAGTAGCAGATATATACGCCATGGAAAAAGGCATTGCGATTACACAGGGTAAGGTGGAGAAATTTAATAAAAAATGGAATTCATGGTCTCTTCTGGTCTGCACCAGGGAGTACGGATATGCGCTCGGAGAGCAGGATGGGTCATTATGGGGGGGGGGAAGAGCGAGAGAACCTAAATAATGCCATAGGGAGATTTTTGTATTTGGGTTTTTTTTTTTTTTCTCTTTCTTTTTCTTTTTCTGTCTTGTTTGATTATTATTATTATTATTATTATTCAGGATTTATATAGCGCCAACAGTTTACGCAGCGCTTTACAATATAAAAGGGAGACAATACAGTTATAATACAATAAAATACAAGAGGATTAAGAGGGCCCTGCTCAGAAGAGCTTACAATCTAATAGGGTATAATAAGTCATATGTGTCTACTAAAAACTGAATCACAATGTGCTAAGTTATACTCTGCAAATTGGAAGCAGCAATAACGATATTTGTTTTATATGTATATACCGTATTTATCGGCGTATAACACGCACTTTTTTCCCCTTAAAATCAGGGGAAAGTCGCAGGTGCGTGTTATACGCCGATACCCTGCGATCCTGAGCTGTCAAAATTTCAAAATCGCCGACCGCGATTTGAAAATGGCGCCGCCAGCGCTGAAATACACAGAGCCGGTCCTCGGCTCTTTCCGGCGGCTCTCGTTTACTTTCGGCTCCACTCGTAGTCCCAAGCGGAGCTATCCGAACCTACTCGGATAGCTCCGCTCGGGACTACGAGTGGAGCCGAAAGTAAACGAGAGCCGCCGGAGAGAGCCGAGGACCGGCTCTGTGTATTTCGGCGCCGGCGGCGCCATTTTCAAATCGCGGTCGGCGATTTTGAAGCACAGGGAGCAGGGACCGTTGATCGAAGGCTGCACTGGGGCAAGGCTGCACTGGGGAAGGCTGCACTGACAAGGCTGCACTGGGGAAGGCTGCACTGGGGAAGGCGGAACTGACAAGGCTGCACTGGGGAAGGCTGCACTGACAAGGCTGCACTGGGGAAGGCTGCACTGACAAGGCTGCACTGACAAGGCTGCACTGACAAGGCTGCACTGACATGGCTGCACTGGGGCAAGGCTGCACTGACAAGGCTGCACTGGGGAAGGCTGCACTGACATGGCTGCACTGACAAGGCTGCACTGACAAGGCTGCACTGACATGGCTGCACTGGGGCAAGGCTGCACTGAGAAGGCTGCAATGATGGGCATTTAAATGTAAGTTTTTTTCCCTTCAACTTCCCTCCTAAAAGTTTTTCTTTCCTTAAAATTCCCTCCTAAATTGGGGTGCGTGTTATACGCCGATAAATACGGTATATATATATATATATATATATATATGTGAAAATGTATTTTTTTTCTTTTTCTGTGTTTGAAAAAATAAAATATAGAATTGAAAAAAAATAAATAAATATGTGGTGGTAATAGCAGCGGACTCATTAGGGTTGATTTGCTAAAAGGCATATAGGCTGTTCAATTAGCAAAGTGAATTTTCAGTATGTAAGAGAATTTTCCAATAGCTTTGTGAATGAGGTGAAGCTCTGCTGAATTATATCATCCAACCATGTGCAAGCAAAAATATTTTTTTTATTTTTATTTTCATTGCACATAATTGGGTATTCTTTGCAAAGTGAATTGCCACCTCATTTACTAAGCAAATTGAAAATTCACTTTGCAAAGTGAACATGCTCTACTGCTTTAGTAAATCAACCCCATTGCGGCAGTGTCTTCACCAGGGTTCTGTTACAGTGGTTAGGTTAACCAGGCAGGCATTAGCATACCATACAACTGGTCAAGTTTGATAGGTAGATGTTCCCTTTTATTCATTCTATGAGTTCTATATAACATCCATAGCTTACTGTCATGGTTATGTCATGGTTATGCAGATGAAAGTGTGATTCTTTGGGTCAGAGATACTAACAGTCCATTATTGATGTTCCCGTATCCAATGCAAAAGTATTTGTATGGTTTACTCTGGATAGTAGATGTACTCTACATGATCCTATGCTGTTTCACCTCATATAATAATTAGTGCAGTGCTTAGTATGTTCCATTATTTGTGGTTGTGCCATTTGTACCAGTTGTATAGTGACACTATTGTTGTCCTGGGGATTGTTGATTTGCTACTTAGTCTTCAACCATATAAATTTTCCCATGCCCATCCACCCATTTCCAAAGGCCACTTTCCACATATTTTAAAGTGGAGGCGGCTGTTCCAGTACACCTATAAGATCGCCTATTTTAGAAAATGAAGCAACTTTCTGGTTTTAGTGATCCTTCACCCTGGCACTAATGGTCGTGTCTTTTTTACAACTTTTTTTAAGTCATATTTTAAGCCCATTCTCAATAATATCTTCATATACAAAAAAGTATAGAAACTCAGTTGCTTTTGCATAGTTCTAGAGCTGTACAGATATAGTTCAGCATATGGCAAGGGTGGGCTCACTTCTCCTGCATTGGCAGGGCTTCTACTTTCATTTCCACTGAATGCATTACTTAAAATGATACTAAAGTCTCAGTTTTATCTTTAAAAATAACAAACATGTTATACTTACCTGTTCTGTGAAGGGGTTTTGTACAGATCAGCCAAGCTCCTCCTCTTCTTGGGTCCCTCGTCTGTGTCTCTGGCCCCTCCCCCCTGTCAAGTGCCCCCACAGCAAGCAGCTTGCTATGGGGGCACCCAAGCTAAGCCGCTGTTCTGTGTGTTCATTCAGACATGGAGCTGTGGTTCGGCCTTGCCCCCTCTCTCTCCTCATTGGCTCACTGAATTTGATTGACAGCAGCGGGAGCCAATGGCGCCATGCTGCCATCTCAGCCAATGAGTAGGGAGAGTCCCGGCAGCCGAGACACTTCTGCAACATCACTGGATCGAGATGGGCTCAGGTCAGTATTAGGGGGCTGAGGGGGGCTGCTGCTTACCAAAGGTTTTTTAAAAAACCTTCTGACTTTACAACCACTTTAATGCATTACATTTGAGTTAATAAATGAAAAATAACACACAGTTAAAGTGAATTTGACATATAAGGAAAAAATGTAATGTGTTCAACCTTTTCTCTCCTAGAGCAGTTTTCAGTTTTTTTATTTTTTTTGTTAAAATGCATGTTTTGGGCCTAAAGATTACTTAAACCCCACACATTATATGTTTTCATAAAATAGTGGTAGTTCCATTTTTTTATGTTACATGATATTAGGCTGGACATAGGTGAAGCATTTTTTTTTTCCTGCACCCACAGCTTGCAGGAAAGAAAATCACTCAATTCCCCCATCAGTATTTGATGGGGGAATACCTCCTGCGTAGCCATTGTGTTCTCCTAATCAATCAACTTGGGTACATTCAGCCTGCACATACATGGTTCAAATCTAAGCCGGTCCCTACTGAACCGACTGAGATTCAGACCGTATACGGCCAGTTTTAGTGCAACTGTTTATCAAACATATTTTCATTAGGAAATACACAAAGTACATTTTAGTGCCCACACCATATATTGCCCAATGATTTCTTAAAATATAAAACATGAGATTGCGTCCCATAAATAGATAACAAACGTGGCAAGCCTTAAAATATGCACCTGTGAAATGGCAACAAACTTCAGTACCCAAAGTTGTCCATGGGTGACACTTTAAAAGTCTTTGTTTAGAGTTAACGGTGAGTGATGGCCCTTGAATTATTGTTTTCACTCTGGGATGCACCAGACCTAATATATGTAACACAAATTACATTTAAGTAAACATGTGCATTTACGTGGCGGTTGGGGGTGTTAAACTTTTTTGTTGTTGCATTTGAATTAATTCTGTTACTTTCATGATTTAAAACTTTTTTTTTTACTTAAATTTATTGCTTTAACATAGAAGGTCAATAGCCCCCAGTAGCATAGTGTCTTTATGGGAAATTATGGGTATATTAGACCCCTAATGTCACCTATGAACCCTAATGAAAATGATTAAGCTCCATTCCCAGCCATAGCAGCCAGGGAATGACAGTACTGAACCTGGAAGTTACATGATACAGAGATGTTTGCTGATCTCCCTTTGTTTTACTCAGCAACATCTCCCTGCCCCGGGCCCACAGTTTGAATAGCAGAGCCTGTGAAACATGGTGGGGGGTTGCATGGGAGGAGTTGTGCGCTATCTTCAGGATAGAAAGTGATTGGGCGACTCATGTTCACCAAAAAGCCAACAGTCACCTTTCCAGATGTAAACAAAGTCCCAGCCATTATAGCACAAGGGAGTGTGTTTAAAAGCCTGTTCTGCCACCCACATAAACCTTATGTCGGTGGCAGCAAAATGGTTTATGGAAAATACACTACCGACTTGGGCTCATTGGGCACACCCTAATCACTGCGTGTGGTGCCAATTACCTCTATTGCTGGTGCTTCTCCCCATGCTGCACCCCCCCAAGCAGTGCTGCTGGCTTCCCTCCTCTCCCCCGGGCTCCTGCAGAGCATGTTTCAGAATGGAAAATGGGGGAAGGGCTGGTAAATATGTTATTTACCAGCCCCTTCCATTTCTAAATGAATACAGTAAACACACTCACTCGCTGTGTTCATTCATAACTGAAGCATAGTCAACTGTGAATGAAAGTTTGTGAATGAACAGGAAGCCACTCAGCACAGAGCCCTATCCTGTTCATTCACTGTCTCGTGCAGCTAAGGCTGCAGAAAAAGGCATGTGTGTTTGAGCTTTGGGGTGTACACCCTAATGCAATAGGCTGCGCACACCTATGCTCGGTCACCTTGAACAATTATTAGCCATACTAGGGCAAAGAGCAGCTTTCATAGTTTTTAGTGCTATGCTTCTGTCTGCAACAGGTTCTGTGATTTGAAAATAAAGGCAAGAAAACTACTGTTTTTCCACTGCAGGTTACTCTGCAGTATTGGCTTAAAGAGTGAAAGTGATATCCACAATGTTTCAGCCTGTTCTACGACTTTACAAGCGAGAAATTTGCATTATTGGTCAGAGCTAAGAATTTAGCTCATCTTGGGGTTTTCTGTTCTGTAGAAACATTTCCAAAGTTCAATATCATACTGGAGGAGAAGACTGAAATATTATATATTTTTTTCTCATATAAGTGGGCCTGCATTTTATAATCACCATTTAATTGTTTTTCAAAAACACACATTATTGAGTCATTGACTTGATTTACTACAGAACCCATGTGAGTTGTCACTGCATTTAAACAAAGCGTCACTCATTTTAGTCACAGAATCCTTCCAGCTGTCAGCTCCAGCCCTGCCTATGAAGCCGAATGTTCACAAGTCAATCCTAGGGTTCTGCATCTTTGGTGGAGACTTGGAAAGTCTTAACACAAGACAAGAGCAAATCTTCAAAGAAACTCTCAACATATGTGTAACCTTGTACAAAGAGGAAATAATTTATGATGCTGTCTAAGAAAACCAGAGTAAAGTGATGCTCCTTTTTCGCTGTGTAGAGCCTTGTCAGTTGTTAAATACACTCATTCCTACTCCACTATATATCTCAATTAACATATCAACGTATTCATTTAAACGTTTGGGGTCATTTAGCTGCAAACAGTAGGCTCTAATTGTTGTACTGTTTTTATGTTTGGAGAAGACTGTTTCCACAGAGGAACATTTATTTGGAAACCTTCAAATTACTAAAGATTGGACTCGGAAATGTTCAAATTTGTTTAAAGAATGTCACTTGACTGCTAACCTGTCTGTTGTGGTATCACGACTAGATCGGATCTGCAACTTTTTCATAGACTGTTAGGAAAGGGCTAACTAAAAAGAAATATAAATACACGTTGTATATTAAAATATGCTATGAAGGGACGTATGGGACAACAAATAGGAGATAGAAGAAACTGAAAATAAAAGAAACCAAATTCGTACAAAAACAAATGTAAGATGAACTAACTGATGATAATTAACTGAAAAATACATTTAAAACATGCGTTCAAGAATACATTTTATAAACCGCTATAAATATTTAAGATTATACATATTTTTCTGCAAAATAATTAAACTAAAATTTACAGCAAAATAATTAAAAAATGAGGTACAAAATAAACAAGGACAATGTAATATTAAAAAAATTTGTTTGTCTACATTTCATTTTGTAGGATGTTTTATCTACAAGTTATTACTTTAAAAAAATGTTAGTTAATCAAATGCATGGTCTCTGTGGTTATTCTATGTATTATCAGAGTTAATAATATATCAGAAATGATATTTCATTTTTTTTTTAATTTATTGAAAAACAAAGACTGCATAAATGTAACGCTAGCTTTATGTTCAGTTGCAGTAACAGTAAAATACAGTGTTAATAAGAACTTGCCTAGGAAGCCGACATGAAACATCTGTTTTATTTTGCATGCGGATTTCAGCTGCCTGTGGTCACTGTATACCAATGTTCTGGGTAAAAGACACAAACGTAGCTGAAAATGGCTTTGAAGTTGGGAAAGTGGCCACTCCTTGCGGAGTGACTCATTTGCATACTGGAGGAAGAAGTGGGGCAGAGGTGTAAGGGTTTTTGCTAGCCAGTACTTAGTTTGTGTGTGGTCCTAAATTATCTTAAAAACGGCCTGACAGTTTCAGTCTAGACCTATATTTAGCACTGTTGGTAGAACTGTAAGCACATGAAAGACGTACCAGATGCTGGCTAATAAACACATTTTTGTTTGCTTCTTCTTAACAAATTACAATAAAGATGCAAAAAGATTGTGTATATCAGGCCCTTCAATTGTTCTTTTAAAGGAATACTACACAGAAAAACATATGTAGGCTGTCATTTCAGATTTGCTTCTGAAAATGCTAGTTGCTCAGATGACCCTCTGACCTTAAATAAAAGTCACTGACCTAAAATATGCAGATCATAACTTGCTGCATGCTTAGCTTTGATCAGTGATTCAGAAAGTATTGAAGTAAAGCCAGCCAGGTAACTGGCATCTTCAGAAGCAGATCAGCAATGGCAATCTGCAAATATCTCTAACCTTAGTGAGTTATAATATGATTTAACTGTCCAGGTGCTTACCATCAATTAGTGTTTGTACAGAAATCCCAGAGAAAAGAGCTGTATACAGGCAGTCCCCGGAATTACAAACAAGATTTCTGTAGGTAGGTGTAGGTTTCTGTAGGTTTGTTCCTAATCTAGGCCATACATGGGTCGAATTGCGAACAAATTATCTTTGGAAAAACAGAAATTTTGGGAGTTTTGTGATCCGATGATGCCACCACTGATTTTGAAATTCGACCAACCAAGCCGTCAATTTCACTTCATGTTGTTACAGAAAATTATTTTGGTGGCCGGGAATCTTCTTTTCTTTCCAGGTCACAGCTCATGCGCATTTCTTTTTCGATTATATTTCTCACACAATTCTCCCTTCATCGATTAGAAATTTGTTGGTTTTTCCAAAATTTTCCAACATGCCCAATCCCTCAAATCAATGGCCGCATGAAAATCCGCCATTGCTGCGCCCCACTAATGGTGCGAAATTCAAATAACAATTTTTTGTTTCGATTTTCAAAAGAAAATTCTTTTGGAAGTCGACCCATGTATGGCCAGCCTAAGTTGAATTTGTATGTAAATTGGAATAGGTACATTTTTTATGTCCAGCCAAAAAATAAATTTTTACATTTTTTGGATAGCGTAGGGAAAGGCTAACACCCCTGTAATGTTGGTTTTGCTGTATGTGCCCCTGTCCAGAAGATTTAACCTCACTTTCTGTCCCTGTGACAATTAAATTTGGAAAATTTTGGGTTGTTGTGGAAACAAGGATTGGTAATAAAGCTTCAGTGGAGACACCTTTTTCCCATGATAACTCTTTTGGGAGTGAATTTATCTTCCTAGGGGTAGATTTCCTCTCCCTTCCTATTCTCTCCTTCCATATGAGTCGCATGTAGGTCAGATGTTTGTATCTTGGGAACTGCCTGTAAGTGCAGAATAAATTAGAATCCATGTTGCTGATGTTGCACCAGTTCAAGGTGAATTCTCTTTTACTCATTATGTGAACATAAAAGTATATGATAATACACAGTAGGGTTGATTTACTAAAGGCAAAACAACTGTGCGCTTTGCAAGTGCAGTTGCTCAAGAGCTTAATAAATTATATGAAGCTTTGCTTCACTTCACAATGAATACCCAACAACATGCAAGGAAAAGTAATAAAACAGCATTTTTGCTTGCACATGATTGGATGATGGAATTCAGCAGGGCCCCTCTTCATTTACTAAGCTCTGGAGCAACTGCACATGCAGAGTGCAACTGCATTTAGTAAATCTACCCTCAAAGTGAAATAATTCCTAGCATCTAATCATTGTGGGTATACAATAAGAATTGGTTTTGAAATCTTGGCCCAACAATTTCCCCAAAATCAGGCAGCAGCAAGGTTTTTTGGAGACCTAAAATAGGAAAACGGCACCAGCGTTGACATAATGCCTTAATATTGTCAAACCTGGCCCCAAAACAATTGCCATGCATGCACTGGTCATGCTGATGTGTTATTCTGAGATCTGTGGACTTCTGTGATTTTCAGTCCTTCAACAGCAGACATGATCAAAGTGGGGCATCAGTGAGTCTTCAAAATGCTGTGCACATAAAGACTGTACAGTTGCACTCTGCAATGGCATTTGCTCCAGACCTTAGTAAATGAGGTGACGCTTCACTTTGAGAAGAATAACCAATCACATGCAAGGAAAAAAAATGTGATCGCACATGATTGGGTGATAGAAGTCAGCAGAGCTTCCCCTTATTTGTTAAGTTCTGGAGCAAATGCCCTTTCAGAGTGCAACTGCACTTGCCCCGTCTTTTGCTTTGGTAAATCAACCCTTTTGTGTCCCTGGGGCTAACAAGGTTTAAAGTGAAACTTAGTTTCTAATGTTCTAAGCAAACTCACCCATCCATATCTCTGTGCTTTATTTTGAGGAGAAATCACTTTGCAACCCCCCCCCCACCATTTCTAGCTGTGGCCATCTTGAGTAAGGGCAGATAATTCATGTAGCATTTCCTTCCAGGAATCTATTTGTCCTTAGCTCAGGCATGGAGTCAGGAGGGGGTGCTTAGCTGAGAAAACCCTTACTCACCTCCTCCAGATGAAAGAAAAAATGCCCATGAAAACTCTTGGGATGTATGACATAATTTTTTCCTAGGCCAGAAACGATGAGGGAACTGAAGAAATATAAAGTTTAAAACAAACAAATATAATACACTTTCCTATTTACTAGGGATAGAGAGTTTAGTTCTGCTTTATTTGGTTGTTTTGTCTAAATAGGTTTTAGGCTGAGGAATACATACCTTATTCCGAGCTCCCCCAGGCTTCCACCCAACCATAAGACTAGTCCCACAGAGCTTCTCTTCTTCGCCAGTCTTGTGGTTGTAGCCTATCTGACATCTTGCATTGTATGTGAGACTGTTGAGGGCCCATCCACATTCTGTGAGTAGGGAATAGTGCCAGATGCCAGGGGAGCAAAATAATAAGGTATTCCTGCTTATTCCTTGCCCCCTAGAAAAAAAAAGCCATTAAGCCATACTATCTGGGGGCTTTAATAGGTCCATCAACCAAAACTGCTATATTACTTTAATGGTAAAGCCTAAGTTTAGTAAAATCACCCCCTACGCCTGGTGCAGCGAGGGTTATTAGAGACAAGGGAGGTGTAATTTGCAGTCATCAAGTGTGCCAATTATGACTGGCTATTTGTTATTTCTTTTCATGTGACAACACCGAAGAAATGACACTTTGCTACAATGTAAAGTAGTGAGTGTACAGCTTGTATAACAGTGTAAATTCGTTGTCCCCACAAAATAACTCAACACACAGCCATTAATGTCTAAACCGCTGGCAACAAAAGTGAGTACACCTCTAAATGAAAATGTCTAAATTGGACCCAAAGTGTCAATATTTTATGTGGCCACCATTATTTTCCAGCACAGCCTTAACCCTCTTGGGCATGGAGTTCACCAGAGCTTCACAGGTTGCCACTGGAGTCCTCTTCCACTCCTCCATGACGACATCATGGAGCTGGTGGATGTTAGAGATCTTGCGCTCCTCCACCTTTCATTTGAGGATACCCAACAGATGCTCAATAGGATTTAGGTCTAGAGACATGCTTGGCCAGTCCATCACCTTTACCCTCAGCTTCTTTAGCAAGGCAGTGGTCATCATGGAGGTGTGTTTGAGGTCGTTATCATGTTGGAATACTGCCCTGTGGCCCAGTCTCTGAAGGGAGGGGATCATGCTCTGCTTCAGTTTGTCGCGGTACATGTTGGCATTCATGGTTCCCTCAGTGAACTGTAGCTCCACAGTCGACAGCACTGATGCAGACCGTGACACTCCCACCACCATGCTTGACTGTAGGCAAGACACACTTGTCTTTGTACTCCTCACCTGGTTGCCGCCACACACACTTGACACCATCTGAACCAAATAAGTTTATCTTGGTCTCATCAGACCACAGGGCATGGTTCCAGTAATCCATGTCCTTAGTCTGCTTGTCTTCAGCAAACTGCAGGCTTTCTTGTGCATCATCTTTAGAAGAGGCTTCCTTCTGGGACGACAGACATGCAGACCAATTTGATGCAGTGTGCAGCGTATGGTCTGAGTACTGACAGGCTGACCCCCCCACCTCTTCAACCTTTGCAGGAATGCTGACAGCAATCATACATCTATTTCCCAAAGATAACCTCTGGATATGAGGCTGAGCACGTGCATTCAACTTCTTTGATCGACCACGGCGAGGCCTGTTCTGAGTGGAACCTGTCCTTTTAAAACGCTGTATGGTCTTGGCCACCGTGCTGCAGCTCAGTTTTAGGGTCTTGGCAATCTTAAAGCCTAAGCCATCTTTATGTACAGCAATTCTTCTTTTTTCAAATCCTCAGAGAGTTCTTTGCCATTAGGTGCCATGTTGAACTTCCAGTGACCAGTATGAGAGAGTGAGAGCGATAACACCAAATTTAACACACCTGCTCTCCATTCACACCTGAGACCTTGTAACACTGATGAGTCACATGACACCGGGGAGGGAAAATGGCTAATTGGGCCCAATTTGGACATTTTCACTTAGAGGTGTACTCACTTTTATTGCCAGCACTTTAGACATTAATGGCTGTACACTTACTACTTTACATTGAAGCAAAGTGTAATTTCTCCAGTGTTGTCACATGAAAAGATGTAAGAAAATATTTACAAAAATGTGATGGGTGTACTCACTTTTGTGAGATACTGTATATATCGTACATTCACATCAGTCCCTGCCCTCAAGGAGTTTACAATCTAAGGTCTCTAACTTACATTCATACATAAACATATTAGAATTAATTTAGACAGCAGCCAAATAACCTACCAATATGTCTTTGGAGTGTGGGAAGAAACAGGAGTACCCATAGGAAACCCACACAGGCACAGGGAGAACATGCAAACTCTGTGCAGGTAGTGCCATGGTTGGGAGTCAAACCGACAACCCTAGTGCTACTAGGCAGAAGCGCTAACCACTTAGCCACTGTGCTGCCCTAATGTAACACAAGATGATCAGTAGGAACATACAGATCCCCCAGATGGACATGAAGAAAGTTGGAATTATCGCAGAGGGTTCTTTCTGTTGATGTATCAAAAAGTTATATAAGAAGGCAAGGGCTGAGACAGCTCAGCAGGTGCCACCTATAAATGAATTTTACTTTTAGGTAGACTTCTCTTTACAATGGTTTGCACTAGAAAGTAGCAACGTAGACACATGTATGTCAGTGTGATGTTTTTGTGCCCTCCTACTTTGCATTATTTTGAAGTTTATTGAATAGTTCATGAATCATCAGGGTTTGAAACATGCAGTCATTTAATATGTAGTATCGTTTACTAACTTTGTTGCTAACATTGTTTTTAACTGGCTCAATGTAGATGATCCTTTGTAAGGCCTTCCCAAGTTGACCTAGTCAATTCAGCTTTCATTTTCACTTGGGTCTGGCATTCTTGTTAAAAATCTGAGAAAAGTAAAAGTACACATGGAGCAGATGGGAAATAAAAGTATCATGTAGTGATACTCTTAAGTCTAGTCAACTGGAATTCATGAGCATACCTTGAAAACGCAAAGCCAGTAATGTATGGTAAAGTTAATTTTCCCAATGATTTTACAAGCTGGAGATCCCACCATAAAGTCATTTTATTTTCAGCTTTTGATTGGCTCTTGAGAAGTTGTTGGTGAACCCTGTACAATTCTCCACCCTGATACGATTGTATCTGCTGCTCCTTTTATAACGTTGTTCTCTGCTAGTAAAACTTTGACTCCTGCTCTTAGCGTTATTCAAACTGACATTCTACACTGTTACAATCTTGTAAGAGGCTGAAACAGTTTTTATATTTTTGTTACTTGAAAACTGTGATGTTGGCAATTTTTATATTAGTATTTTAGGAACTGTAAATTATTGTGTAGGCTAGATGTTTCGCTTAGTTTACAGAATCTTTAGATTCCAACCACTAGCTATTTTAGAAGTCATGAATTTTCAAACGAAGCAATATTTCTGACCACACCAAAGAAGACCGAACTTATAAATGGAAATGCACAGTTCACTGTGTCACAGCAATAAAGGTGGTCCCGTCCAGCTGTTTGTGAATGCATAGTGTTGCTAATTATTTTTTCTGGGGAAAGCACTTATGCAGAACAAAGACAAAGTAGTAAAAGTATTTTCCCCAACCTTAAACGGGATAAGTACAATTATTATTCTGTTTATTCATCTGCAACCAATACAGTACAGCAACACAGTTGTGTAAACTACAACATACCATTTGGTATATATTCGTATTTGGTATATTTTACTTTACTTGCCTTTCAACAGCTACTTTATATAGTTCTATACCCCATAGTTTCAGCTTGATATAAGAAAAAATTGCTGGGGCCCACTCTAGCTCTGTGACGCTTCTCTTGGTTAATCAGGAACCCTCTCTTAGGCCTCATACACACATATGTTTGCAGGCATTATATAGAAATTCTTACCATTTTCCCCACACCCAAGGTTCTACAGGTGGGGTATACAGCTGTCCAAAGAGGTGAATGGTTGTACACCCCTATAGTTGTGTAAACAATGCTTCTGTGCATGGACCTGTGCATGTGCATACAACTTATTTTCAGAAAGCAAAGCAATACTTTATTCAAATAGTTAACAATCTTCACATATTTTATGTTTGTTGAGGTTCTGTTGTCCCCACATAACTGTGTTGAGGTTTCACTGCTGACCAAAATGTTTATGTAATTGGCACTAACCATGGATTTAATAAAAACATGCAAGCCGCAATCAATATGCTCATGTATGTGAGCCAGGACAAGGTCCTTTGACACCCAAGGCAAGATGCCCAAGGTCTTCCCCTCCCTGATCTTAGGCAGATGGTGCTTGCACATCCATTTGTATAGTCACTGGCCCTAAGCTTACCACCCCTTTTGGTTCATGGAAAATCAAATAAGATAGCAAGAGGTGTTTTAATCATGATGAGTATAGGAAAACAAAGGAGGGGGAGGGTATTTACATTACGGTAACTAAAATCTGTTCTTCCATCTGGGACCTAAATTAAAGTACACATTTTATTTTGCAACATATCTCTTTTATAAAGGCATTAAAATGATATTTCTGATGCCAAGCCTTTTTTTGTAATGCAGCATTACATAAGATGATTGAACACAAACCAATTGCTAAATTTTTGTTTAAAAATATTTTTTTCTTTACAATTTACATGGAGCACTAATTTATGAATAAAGACTTCAACCTACATAAATGAATAGAGAGCAAGACTCTGCTGTCACTTTGAATGCCAGCTTGCTGCACCCTGTGTCAGGAGTGCTGTCAGCACTCCTGATACGGAGTGGGGCTAGCTGAAGCCCTGGAGAGAGCTGTTCTTCCAGCGTATCACCTTGAAACAACCCACACTCACACACACAATATACATGCTCAGGTTGGCAGGTATTAACAATAACTGGAAAATGGATCTGAACAACATACACAAGACTCATTTCGGTTTCTAGTGAGAAAAAGGACTGAGTATGAAAAATTAATTTTTTTAGGTTTTTGCTATTCCATAAAAGCTGATATCTAATGTAAATGCATCTAAAAACAGGTGCTTGTATGTATGAGACGTTATCATTCAGAGATTATTCAACATATTAGAGATGTCCATATATAATAAACACCACTTCTGAAGTTCACAAGTGCTTGTAAAGTATTAAGGAATTGAAATAGAAAGTAGTATAAGACAATATTGTTTTAACACACAGGAAATGCCAAAAGGGTGTTCTTATTGTGAGTCCCTGCCATGTGCAAAGAACTCCCTTCTGCCTGGTGTGCTACTGGTGTTTTAGAGTGAATGTCTCAAAATTTTCTCTGTGCTTTAGGACAACAGATATAAGTCTCTAAAGAGGCTGTTGTAATTAATATTTTTAGGGCTTGACTTTGTAAATTTGTTTAATACAAGCTCAGCATGTTTGGTAGTCTATAGACTAATTGGTTGTAACCCATTCAGGGCAAAGTAACAGGTTCACATGATAGTCATCCCTCTGTTGTACATACTCTCCCCTTTACCCATTTGCACAGCTAGTACCCAATGAAATTACTAAGACTTCCAGGTATAGATCATCTTCTATTTGACGACCTCCCACTAATTCCACTATGAATTGCTCAGTGCCCGAGCAGCCAATCATTATGCCCATGTACTGTCACATTGGTAGTGTAGAGAAGTCCTTAGTTCTATATAAGCTCTGACACTAAGGCTAGCCATACAGGGAGCAAATTTCTTTCCAGCAAAAGAAATTTGCAGGATTACCCCATCAACACAGACAGTGTTGATGGGGGATTCCCTACTGCGGAGCTAATATCTTCTCTCAGCAGGGGGCGGGGAAAGCCATCCCCATCGGGAGAAGACAGTGATTATTGCTATTGGCTATAGCTGCCTCTTGCAATAATTGTAAGCGAATCCTGCAGGCTGGTTGATCGATCAATCAACTTGGTACTTTCAGCCTGCCTATTAATGGTTACAATCTCGGTGGGTTCCTGCTGAACTGGCCGAGATTTGAACCATGTATGGCCTGCCTTACTCACTGCTCTGGTAAGGGTTGGGGCAGTGGGGGAGCTTGAGGAAAGTCTACAGCAGAGGAGGTGGAATATTAACAGAAACTGTTATTTATTCTTGAATGGACAAGGTGGATATTCTTCAAATTTTTTTTGTCAACAGTCATAGTTATGACATCGAATGTATCAAATCTCATATTTAGAAATAAAGAAAAGTATCTAGATTATTCCCCTTATTTAATATAAAATGACAACTGTTAAAGATAAATGATGTTTTGTAACTTTTTCCTTTTAATAAACTGTAGCAGCACGTGTGTATGCATTCCAAAACGTTTTCTATATGGTACCCAGTAGTTGGGTAGAAATATTTACTATAGCAGTCCATTAATGGCCACTGATGTATGAAGGTTGATTTTAGTGAAGTCAGTTAGTGGATGATGTTTGTAGATGATCCTGGTTCGCGGTCATTCAGTGACAAACCCATAAGTAGCTGTCTGAATCAGTAGCTTTTTAAAATGAACTCGTTTTAAGTAGGTCAGAGATTAGTGACCATAACAACAGTGTCCATCTTGTTGAAATCAGTAGCATTGTCCCTGCTGGTATTTCCAGCCGCTGTTGCCTTTTGCATTATGCATTAAGACGGTTGCACCCTTGTCTGTGTTTACATATCTTAAATGGTATTTGAAACGATGCTTACACACAGACTCTGTTCAGATTTCATGAACGGTAATATGTATTCAGGACAGTTTACAATTTCTGTAAGTGAAGTGAAGCTCTTGAAGTGCTGGCATTTAGACTGCCATTATTTATCTAGGATGCTGCTTTCTTAACTCACATTCAGGCTTATTTAATACGATGACGCACAATGATAAAAGCAGTAACCCGCAATGACCACTTCAGGCAAAACTTTTCATTTTACTGACTGCTATAAATGTCTAAATGTTGAGTTCTGATTGAGTGCTAAGGGTTACTGTGTTTGGCATTGATCCATAACAGTTCTAAAAGTTCTGTAACCCATACTAACCAATCAGCAATCATCTTTCAGTCATCTGACCACTGGAAAAATATAACAGTTTTGGTTGCTATGGGTTACTGTGCTTTGTGTATTATAGATACTATGCACTGGCCTGTTAGATAAGTTTGATTTAAGTGTCGAAAACCCAGTGAGGTAGGATCATTACATTTGCTAATTAATTTCAGTCCATTAAGCACAGCAGTGCTAAAATGCTGGTTGGATTGTAGTCAATTCTTGCATTTTATTTTTCATTGCGAATTATATTAAATTCTGAAAGATTTATGCACCCTAAGTTTTTAATCTTTGCCCAACATTGCGCATTCCTTGTTCATACAGTTGCATGGAGCTTTAAAGTGAATTCTATCTTAGTGAATAAGATTAAACAAAGTGAATGTTCAGTTTGCAAGGAATACCCAATTATGTACAAGGAAAGTTAAAAAAAAAAAGTTTTACTTGAATGTGATTGGTTGATTGAAGGCAGTACAACTTAGCTAAGCTAAATGAATTAGCTCTTTGCTAAGCAATTTTCACTTAGCTTAGTGAATATGGTGAAACTGTGCTCACTTCAATCATACAATTATGTGTAAAATGAAAATCTTGTTTTTACATTTCCCTTTTAAAAAAATGATTGGGTATTCTTTGCAAACTGAATTTTCACTTTGGTAGGTAAAAGTTTACCTGTTTAAAAAAATAATTGAAGATTCTCCTTGAATGTAAAAATTCCTCTCCCTTTATAAACTAAGGGAAATACATTATTCTTGCAACAAGAATGCTACAAAAGATTGCATCTGCTGCATCACTTGTGCTGTGAAAATCACAAAATGCAACATTAGTAATCCTGTAAGCTTTTTGTGGCAATGCTTGACTGTTATAACATTAAGTTGATTCACCTTTTGCTGAAAATGTAATTGGTTCCATTAAATGTTATTATTCACAAAGAAGTCTTTTGTCCTTTGTTACAAATAATTGCATATGTGTCTGTTCTCTTAATCATCGCAGATCACTAAGTGCCACATGATATTTAAACATGATTTAGGTGATTTTTAAAATTAAACATCTGAAGCTTTTTCTGTTTATGGCATTTTAGGGTAAATATAAAAAGTGTGTAATATACAAAAACATCTTATATCACAGTATATTCATGGGTGATGTATCCTGCTTGAAAATCATTGCTGTGTCACAGAGCAAAGGTGGTGGCACCGTGTAGTGACCTTGCCACCAGTTTAGGGGCTACAGATTCACACAAACATTTGGGGAAGCGTTGGGGGCATGTTACCTTGTACTAAAATCTACATGGGACATTTAAAGCTAAATCTCCTAATGCCCTGTACACACGAGCGAACTTTTCAACCCGACTGGTCTGACGGACTGAATCCAGGGGACAATCTGACCGTGTGTGGGCTTCATCGGACCTTCAGCGGACTGTTTCTGTCGAAAATCTGACGGATTTTAGATTTGGAACATGTATCAAATCTTTATGTCGGAACTCCACCAGACCCAGTTCCTATTGAGAAATCCACTCATCTGCATGCTAGTCCGCCGGACGAAAACCGACGCTAGGGCAGCTATTGGCTACTGGCTATCAACTTCCTTATTTTAGTCCGGTCGTACGTCGAAAGTCCGTCGGAAAGACTGTTGGACTTTTGTTGCAGAAAAGTCTGCCCGTGTGTACAGGGCATTAGTGTACATGATAAAAAACGAGAGAGTGGTCTTCTGTCCTGGACTACACAGTGTAGTTGATTTACTAAAACTGGAGAGTGCAAAATCTGGTGCATATAAACCAGTGGTGGTGAACCTTGGCACCCCAGATGTTTTGGAACTACCTTTCCCATGATGCTCCACTACACTGCAGAGTGCATGAGCATCATGGGAAATGTAGTTCCAAAACATCTGGGGTGCCAAGGTTCGCCATCACTGATATAAACCAATCAGGTTTCAGGTATTTTAGTCATAGCTTAAACAAGTTGAAGTTGAAAGCTGATTGGCTACCATGCACAGCTGCACCAGATTTTGCACGCTTCAGTTTTAGTAAATTACCCCACTAAAACAGGATTATTGAAGGCAAAATCTAGATCAGTGTTTCTCAACCTTTTTTTCAGTCAAGTTATCCTTTAAAATTCTAGACAATCCCAAGGCACCCTTAAAAATTATGGACAGTCTCGAGGCACTCCACTCTAGATAGTAAAAAAAACTATTCTAATAGCTTTACAAAATGCAGCGACATCCACACTTAGGACACCCTATAATAGAGGTGATTTTTTCTTACAAAGCAAATACATATTTGCACACTGGTACTGACTAGTATTCCAATGTTTCTCTTCTCCCTCAATTTCTCTCCATCAGTCAGCTAAGGTCACCCCAGTGCTGAGGGAAAGGGGCACAGGAGGGTCAAGCAAGGATGCTGTGGAGGCAACAGACATCCTCCTAATTAACTGATGACATCTTTGGTTGTTAGGATGCCAGTGTCTAAAAAGTCATAATGGTGGGAAAGGGGTGGGCGGCCAATACGAGGTGGTAGGGCATGCCCAAGGGATATTTGCAATACCAGTGGACACAGTTGTACATTGTGAGTATTCTATAAATATGCCATGGTATATTTCCTTGCATCTGTGATATACACTTATTGAATAAACGTCGAACACTACAAGAACTTGTTTGTACCATTGTGCGTCTAGATTATTGCACCCTGCTCTGTTCTCCCATGAAGAAGGAATTTTGTATATTCTGAAACATGTTGGGATCTCTCATGTGACAACTATTCATGGCTAGGTCATATACCCTACATCAGTATAATGTACTATTGTCATTTTGATTTTAAAACGTACTTAATGTAATTGCAAATCTTTGGATTACGTTTTTACTGTCTGTGAATAATGTTTTCTGATTTTACTCTATTGCACATCTATACTGTCTCTATATCTGCCTTCAAAGTCCCAACGAGGTTATACATTTTTGTATATTTTTTTGTTTTTTCATTGACATAGAATTATGTGGCAGGAATTATACAGACTTGTACAGCACTAGGCTAGCATTTCACAATATTGCATTACATTGTAACATTGATGCTTTGTAAAAATGTGGTACATTAATTAGTGAACAGCTGCAAGTGTAATGGCCCATACACACGATACGAATATCGTACGAAAACTCTCATCCGAGGAAGAATCGTACGATTTTTGGATCGTGTATACACTACTTTCAAGAGCCGATCACCACAGTTCATCTGATATTATTAGATCGAACAAGCACAAAAATTTTCCTCGTATGGTATCAGATTGTACGATTTTCATTTAGTCAGTACAATTGTTGTCCGATAATACAATACAAATACATTACATTACAACACATGACATCACTTCCGATTTTTTTTTCTGTCGTACGAGAATTTTCGTGACTTTAGTTACCTATTCAATTTCTACTTGTGACTATTAAGCGAAAGAATTTGTACGATCTGTCATACGATATTCGGATCGTGTGTACGGGCCATTAGTGCTCTTTTTTTAGTGATCAGTTATATGTAAGGCAAGAACCAATGTGGTTGTATCTTCACCATGACACTATTGCATCTATGCCTATTATTAAGATATTCACAGTCAGAAACTGACGTCATTTACATATGCTGTGTAATCGCAGTTTGTTCTTGTTTGTTTTGTAATCTTGTGATCTTTCAACATATTTAGTATTTCGACTACTGAACCATCACTGGGCAAAAGATCTTCTCATCTGGTGGGATGTGATTCTTCATAATACACACGAGTGGAATGTCCGACAGAAAAAGTCCGACGGGAGCTTTTCATTTTATATTCCGATCGTGTGTATGCCTCATCGGACTTTTTACGTTGAAAATTCTGACGGACCTAGAAAGAGAACATGTTCTAAATATTTCTGACGGAACCATTTCCTATCGCTCGTCTGTATGCTGTAACGACGTACCAAAAATGACGCATGCTCTGAAGGAAGTACAAGATGGAAGCTATTGGCTACTGGCTATTGAACTTCCTTTTTCTAGTAAGTGTTGTACGTCACCGCGTTCTGGACGGTCGGACTTTGGTGTGATTGTGTGTACGCAAGACAGTTTCAGCGGAATTCCGTCGGAACTCCGTCGGAAAAACCTTCAGAATTTATTCCGACGGGAAAACCGGTCGTGTGTACAGGGCATAAGCCTTTTAGCCTAATTTTCTTTAGCTTTGCCTTTCAGATATTTTTTTTTTCAGTGTGCTTGTTCATTATTTTAAATTATAATATTTTCCTACAAGACCACTAACCATAAAACATAATAGTAATAACTACTTATGTTTACAACTATGTGTAATACCCACAAGTGCACAGAAACTGAGATAGTTGACAACTGTGTAACTATACTTTCCAACATTTGCTCTATGCGAGCATTTTTTTTCCAACGACATATAGGAAGCTAACTGTGTATTTAAAAATACCTTATTACCTAATGATTTTGTGTAAATATTCTTGAATGTAGTAAAACACACGTTTACATAATGCAGTTTATAAAGCCGTATAATTAATGGTCAGGTGCCCTTTACGATATGTTTCTCCTTTTTTTTTGTGCTGTGAAATGTTGATAACTACGCTAGTATGAAATACAATGAAATGGTATAGTGAAAGAGCACAGACAGATTCTCCTATATAAGCCTTTTCCACTTGATCTCTGACAATGCTCAGTAGTGATAGGTCTGCTGATCCTGAATAAGGAGCATTGTCCATGTGTCTGTGTCCATAATGGGACTAATGACAACTTTGTGAGAGCAGTGAAATGCATCTGACATTGATAGGTATAATAATAGTGATAGTTTTGATAAACAAGGGGATAATGCTCTTGGAATATCTATTTTAAGTTATCAAGGAACACAAGAATCACTGTGAAGATGCTTTCAGTTCTTGTGATCGGGGTCCGTGAACTCTGCCCTTAGATATGACCTGGGTTATCTGAAAAATTCTTTAGTTCTCTGGGTCTGTGCAATGTACAATCATGTGTCTTTCTTCCCACCGAATGGGATTACCTTTACCTTCAGGTAGTTAAAAAAAAAAAATTATGTTGCTGCAATTTGCATTTGCAAAATAGATTACGGGATACATATTAATACATTATCTCTTACAGAGAATGATTGCTCTCTTTGTCAGGTCATGTTAGAATAACAGAATCAGTTTTTGTTTAGGTTATAGCAGAGTTGTTGGGGAAATTACTGGTGTATAATAGCTTACCTAAGTAATTATTAAAGTGGGGCACAGAGTCCTAATGATAGTGACACACATTGAACTTTGTGTATAATGGGCTTTCTGTTTAAATGAATATATCTTAGCTGCTGCAGATCTGTCCTTGTTTTAAGATCGCGTCTTTCCATAACCAATTATGAAAACATTGGGACCTATTTTTTGTTTACACTTCTGGATCAACTCAAGCCCAGCCATTTTTATGCATTGGACCCCGATACTAATAACATACTTGCTTTTTTCTTTTTATTTGTGTTGCAATACCAGGTTTCACCAGCAGAAGGTGCTGCATGTGAATTTTTTTGCTTACAACTTCCAATTCTGGTAAAACCTTGGGTGATCCGTCTGTGTTAAAGGAAATACAGTGGTACCTTGGATTACAAGCATAATTTGTTCCAGCAGAATGCTTGTAATCCAAAGCACTCGTATATCAAAGCGAGTTTCCCCATAGGAGTCAATAGAAACTCAGATAATTAATTCCACAGTGACTGCTATTGTATGCAGTACCGCATGTGGCCAGAGGTGGGGGCGCTGGAGACACTCGGAAATACGCAGAGACCGCTCGGATGCACTTGAAGACACTTGGAGTGACTCAGGGACACTCGGCAACGGAGTGTTTCCACGTGTCTCCGATGGGCTCCGAGTGCATCCGAGCAAGCTCCAAGTGTCACTGGCACCCCTGCACCTCTGGCAAAATGCGGTACTGAACACCCCATTGGCTTGAATCCTGCTTGTCTTGCGAGACAACACTCTCAAACCGAGTCAGGATTTAAAATAAATAATGGCTCGTATTGCAAAATGCTCATAAACTGCGTTACTCTCAATCTGAGGTATTACTGTACACTATATTGTGAAAAGTATTGGGACGCCTGCATTTACACGCACATGGGCTTTAATGGCATCCCAGTCTTAGTCTGAAGGTTCAATATTGAGCTGGCCCACCCTTTGCAGCTAAAACAGCTTCAACTCTTCTGGGAAGGCTCTCCACAAGGTTTAGGAGTGTGTCTATGGGAATTTTTGGCCATTCTTCCAGAAGCATATTTGTGAGGTGAGGCACTGATGTTGTCTCCATTCTAATTCATCCCAAAAGTGTTCTATCAGGTTGAGGTCAGGACTCTGTGCAGGCCAGTCAAGTTCCTCCACCCCAAAACTCGCTCATCCATGTCTTTATGAACCTTGCATAGTGCACTGGTGTGCAGTCATGTTGGAAGAGGAAGGGGCCATCCCCAAACTGTTCCCAAAAAAAAATTGGGAGCATGAAACAGTCCAAAATGTCTTGGTATGCTGACGCCTTAAGAGTTCCCTTCGCTGGAACTAAGGGGCTAAGCCCAACCCCTGAAAAACAACCCCACATCATAATCCCCCCTCCACCAAATGATTTGGACCAGTGCACAAAGCAAGGTCCATAAAGACATGGATGAGCGAGTTTGGGGTGGAGGAACTTGACTGGCCTGCACAGAGTCCTGACCTCAACAAGATAGAACATCTTTGGGATGGATAAGAGCGGAGTCTGCGAGCTAGACCTTCTCGTCCAACATCAGTGCCTGACCTCACAAATGTGCTTTTGGAAGAATGGTCAAACATTCCCATAGACACACTCCTAAACCTTGTGGACAGCCTTCCCAGAAGAGTTGAAGCTGTTATAGCTGTAAAGGGTGGGCCAACTCAATATTGAACCCCACAGACTAAGACTGGGATGCCAGTAAAGTTCATGTGTGTGTAAAGGCACGTGTCCCAATACTTTTGACATTATAGTGTATGTTCATAGAGTATATGGAGCCTGCTATTGCTAAACATGCCTATCATGCTTTTCCAGTGGCCTTGATACTTTCTGAGACACTGACCGGATGTATTCTGAATTTTTACTAACTTTCTAATCTGCTAACTTGTTCCAGGCCAATAACAGTACCAAACTCAGAGACAGCCAGGGAACTAGCATTCTTAAACTAGCCATACGCCTAGCTCTGTCGTCAACCTCCTGCCAGGCATCCCTTGATTGAAAAAATTGAAGGAGCCAGGTGTAAAGTTCCCCAATCAGATGTAGACACTGATTGGTTATTTTGACAGCTAGCAGGCTAGTTATCAAAATACAATAAAGGGTAACTCCACTTTTGTGTGGAAAAAAAAGCAAATAAAGAAAAAATAATATAGTGCATATGATTGCGACACTAATCATTTTGTACTTGGATGTTATTAAAAGTTACCTTTCCTTTTCAATCTGCAGCCAATGTAATGTTCTGAGAATACACTGCAATATGGCTACCTGGAGTTGTTCTGTACACAGAGTGTGTACTGGCCACCCCCCAGAAACATTTTCTGCTTGTGTGATTGGCTCACCAATTTTCCCAGAAGTCTGCCTAAGATACAAGTCAGATTTCAGGCATCCCCTGCAACAAAAATGTCATTTTTAGAGAGATACTTTCACTAGGAACACGTCTAAGGGATGCAGGCCCAGCAGATTTCCTCATTAGTGCTCTGCAGCTGCCACACCTGACAGATAATTATGAAACCACTCCCATTAGACTCACTGAGCACAGAGGCACAGAGAAATACACATACATTTCTTCAGAATAACAAAAGGTAGGAATCTGCAACAAAGGTTGTTATAATCCTTGCAATATACATAGATCATCCAGAGGGGAATGTTTTTTGCTCAACAAAAGTGGAGTTACGTGTTAAAGATTAGGTTGAAAATTGATTATTTGAAAAAAAACAGCTTAAACTTCTTTTTTTTTTTCTGAAAAAACCCCTCCTGGCCACTTGCATACTAAATCTATTGTGGGCTTACCAATCGTTAAATGTGGTGGCTGCATTCGTTTTCTTTTTTCAGTCTCTTTCCCTCAGTTTTCACCTGTTATCTCGCCAGTAACATACCTCCTGTATTAGAGTGCCTCCACTCTGGATGAAAGAGCACAGCTGCATTGTTAATTGGGGGGGTAGTGTTAAGCCTCGTACACACGATCAGATTATCTGACGAATTTTCATCCGATTTTTGTTGCATGCCACTCTCATATTGAACGTGAAAGTGAACATATGAAAATTCTCGTACGACTTCAGAAGTGATGTAATGTGTTGACTAGTTTTGTATGTGTTCTTTCATTTCTGAGCATGCGTAGTCTTGCTCTTACGATTTTTTTCGGACAAAAACTGTACTAATTAACCTCCCTGGCTGTTTTCCCGAGTGTGGCTCGGGTTAAATTTCAGCACCATTAGCGGTAACCCCGAGCCACACTCAGGATTACATCTCAGGATCCTGGTGCGGTATACTTACCTTTTCCCCCCAGGATCCTGCGATGTCCCCCCGCTGTGTCTGCGGGCTCTGTCCTCCTCCCGAAGCCCCTGTGTGCCGGGCTCTGTTCCCTGTGAGCGTCGCGATGCATGGGGGGTGGAGCCCGGTGGCAAATTCCAAAAAGTGAAAAATCATAACACATACAGTACACTGTTATCTTACAGATTACATTACTGTATGAAATCATTTCATATACCTTTTGTCCCCAGTGCTTTGTCCAGTGCCCTGCATGCAGTTTTATATTATATAAACTGTTCTTTCTGCCTGGAAACTGGAGATTGTCCATAGCAACCAAAAAGTGTCCCTTTACGTCAAAAGTGGTTTTAGACCAGCTAGAAAACAGCGATAGTAAATTAGAATCACTCGCAGAATTGAGCGATAGTGAATCGTGGGGAAATTCATTTTATTATTATTATATTATTATTTTTTATAATTATTTATATTTATTTATTATATTATAATTTATGTTTTTGTGTTTCAAACTTTATCATACCCGGGATATCTACTAGACTCTTGGTGGACAGATTTAAGTATGTTATTGCTAAGAATTACAGGCCTATAATATAAGATGCCAAATTTCTATGCAAAATAATTGTACCGCTTTGAGACGCATAAATCTGACATAAAATCATACCGCCAGGGAGGTTACATGAAAATCGGATGTTGTGTTCACCTACAACAAACATTTTATAGCCCGCACATCCAGTTTTTGTCGTCCGATAATTCGGAATTGGCTGTTGAAAGCACCATACTATGAGCAGAAAATTGGCAGATCGTTTGTCAGGCGAAATTTGACTTCAGATTTTCGTATCGCGTGTACGGGCCTTTACATGTGTATTAGCAAATTTCGATAAAGCCAATCTCCAGCTAACACTTTTGAAGCATTATTTTTAAACCAATGCAGTCACCACATCTGAGAATCGGTAAGCTGCAATATAATAAATGTTTGCATTGTTTTGGTTTAATACCACTTTTAAGGCTTTTAGAAAATGCAAGTGCACATTCCTAGATGCTGCTTCTTGTATTGAAGCTTACACATGGATTACAAGCACATCCTGTTACCTGTAGACACTGCCTGCTAAGTAGGAGGGACTTTACTGCTATTGTCACACGATCTTACATTGAAACAGCGATTAATCCGATCTGATTCAAATTGCATGCATAGACATAAGGCCACTTCCATCACTTAAAGTTAAATTAAAATCACATACACTTATGTTAAATGTATTTTTTAATAAATGAGTATAATTTTTACTTTATTCCCTATTCCATTGCAACAGTGACTGTTGGAGCTTACAGCTACACGAATGTTAATCGGCTGCCTACATACGTGGACCTGTAATTATAAATATTTTCTTCATCTGCTCTCCAGATGATCCACTTGCCTCTGACAGTTTTGACAAATCAGATTATTAAATCCGTAATTATACCTCAGGAGTCACAGAGCAATGTGTTCTCTTTTTGTCTTTACATTTTATGTAGTCATTTCATTATTAGAGGTAAATACTGCATGTACTTAGAAGCGTAACAGCTGGTCTTATGTGAGAAGACAATCCACAGATTAACTTGCCAAATGTATTACCAGTTCATTTCTCTAGAATGAGAACCTAAGGGTATTTTAATAGAGATTTGACCTTGATCACGCATGGGGAAAAATGCCCTCGTTTTTTTTTTTTTTAAGTGTAACCTGCGAATTAAAGCACGCCAGGTCATGTGCTAAGCACACACAGATTGCAGCTTGGCTATTTGTTACTCTGTTGTAATAATGGTGCAGCTTCAAGCAAAATAACTAAACATATATAGACACTTGCCTTTTTTTTTTTTTTTTTTACAATTAAGGTTTCCTAATAATTTGTTATAGTTATTAATGCCAGCTGTAACGCTGGAGGCATCTTATCTTATTTGTGTGCAGTGATATATTACTTATCTACAACTGCCACTACTTTTTATTTCTACCAGTTTACACAGGATTTCTTTTCTGCTTTCTTCAGCTTTTATAGTTTAGCCCTGTTCCTCAAAGGTAAAGAGATTTTTTTTTTGTGTTTTGTTAGTGTGCTTGGTATGCATGCAATACATTGTATTTAAGAGCGCTCAAGAAGAAGCACTAAAATTGCCACTTTTAGGCTACTTTCACACTGAGGCGCTTTACAGGCGCTATAACGCTAAAAATAGCGCCTGCAAAGCACCTGTAAAGAGCCTCTCCTCTCACTCAAATGTGTGAGCCAGAGTGCTTTCACACAGGGGCGGTGTACTGGCAGGACAGTAAAAAAAGTCCTTCAAGCCGCATCATTGCAGTGCTGTCGGAGCAGTGTATACACACCTCCTAAAGCCCCCTGTCCACTGAAATCAATGGGCAGCGCCGGCGGTTTTAACCCGTTTGGCCGCTAGCGGGGGTTAAAAGTGTCCCGCTAGCGGCCAAAAACCTCCGCAAGAACGACGGTAAAGCGCCGCTACAAATAGTGCTGCTTTACCCCCAACTGCCCAGTGTGAAAGTAGCCTTAGAGCCCTTTCACACTGAGGCAGTTTTCAGGGGTTTTAGCACTAGAAATAGTGCCTGTAAAGCGCCTGAAAACTGCCTCCCATACCGTCCGAATGTGAAAGCCAGAGTGCGAGTAGAGTGAGAGCAATAATTCTAGCCCTAGACCTCCTCTGTAACACAAAACATGCAACCTGTAGAATTTTTTAAACATCACCTATGGAGATTTTTAAGGGTAAAAGTTTGTCGCCATTCCACAAGCGGGCGCAATTTTGAAGCGTGACATGTTGGGTATCAATTTACTCAGTGTAACATTATCTTTCACAATATAAAAAAATTGGGCTAACTTTACTGTTGTCTTATTTTTTAATTCAAAAAAGTGTATTTTTTCTAAAAAAAAAAAGTGTGCTTGTAAGACCGCTGTGCAAATACGATGTGACAGAAAGTATTGCAACGACCGCCATTTTATTCTCTGGGGTGTTAGAAAAAAAAAAGTGTAATGTTTGGGGGTTCTAAGTAATTTTCTAGCAAAAAAAAACAGTTTTTAACTTGTAAACAACAAATCTCAAAAAAGAGACTCGGTCCTTAAATGGTTAAACAGCGGTAAAACGCCGCTAAAATGAGAGGCGCCTTACCGCTAATGCATGGGCGGCCCCAGTGTGAAAGGTGTCCTAAGCCAGCCATAGACGGTGCGCTTTTCTTTCCTGCAACCACACTGCCTGTGTTGATGGGGTAATCCCTCCGATGAAGCTATTGTGTTCTCCTGGCGTGGAATGGGGGGGATAGCCTCACCGGCCAGGAGAACACACAGTGATTATTGCTGGAAAAATCCAACAGGCTGGTTGTACCCAAGTTGATCAATCAATCAACTTGGGTACAACCAGCCTGTCCATACCTGATTCGAATGATAGTCGGTTTCTGCTGAACCTACCAAGATTCAAACCCTCTATGACTGGCTTTACTGTAGAAAAAGGGGTTCTAGCTCCCTCAAATGCCAATCATGGGACTGAATGCCAGATCATTGGTCATGTGATCATACTTGAAGTTAGGGAACTGCTTAGGAAAGTGGTGCTGAAGTGTAGCCAGTCAGTTGTAAGCTGACTGACTGCTGCGATAGAAAGAAGCTTCTCAACCACTTTCCGAATTTCTGTTGTCCAAGTAAAAAAAAATATCAAGCTAAACCTAACCTAACTGGTTAGTGAGTTTAGAAGAGTTTAACAGTGTTTGGAGTTTGGGAGTTTATTTCATTGGCCATAATTTTATAATAAAGAAATAAACACTGAAGCGCTAAACGTGCCAAGAGTTTGAGAGTTTAACAACGTTTAGCGTTTTTTGTGGTCAGAATTCTCACTCCTGAACATGATTCTAGGGCAGTGTTTCTCAATTCCAGTCCTCAAGGCGCACCAACAGGTCATGTTTTCAGGATTTCCCTTAGATGAAACGGCTGTGGTAATTACTAAGGCAGTGAAACTGATCAAATTACCTGTGCAAAATAATGAAAAGCCTGAAAACATGACCTGTTGGGGCGCCTTGAGGACTGGAATTGAGAAACACTGTTCTAGGACGTATAGCCTATAAACTCCCCTGCTGATAAACTGCTAAAAGAGGGAAGTTTAAGGGCAGAAAAAATGTGCGTTTAAGGCCTCATGCACACTGGACGTTATAAAAACGTCAGTAGCCTCAGCTGTAGAAAGCTGTAAGTGCAGAATGAGTTTTGCAGTGTTTTTGCAGTAGCGTTTTTTAGCTGTTGCGTTTCTTAGCTTTTTTTAACAAAACTATCATCCCACAAAAGCTTATGGCTCAAAAACGCTGATAAACATCAAATAGCCATGTTTTTTTCAGCGTTTTTAAGCTTTTATCAGAGTTAGTGCGTTTTTACATCTGAGAATCTCTTAAAACCCACTGGTTCTGGGGTTTTTTCCAGCCAGAAAACCACCTGCCAAAAAACGCAGATAATGGCCTATGTGTGCATGGACACATATGATAACATGCTGGGGAGTTACTGGCTGACAAAAAAAATACCTGAAGCCAAAACAGCAGCTGTAAAAATGTTCAGGGTGTATGATGCCTTCTCCTCATTACCCAAGCTTTTCTATTCCTACAATGAACTTGGAAACAACATAAACTTTTTAAGGAATAACTGTCAAGTAGCTTGCATTTGCTTGTTTACACATATGTAGTAAAATCAAATGACATACCAGGACCAGCAAACCAATGTTATCATTCACTATGCAAATCACCCACTTTTGTATGCATGGGGAATCTGAAAGTAAATTAATCTGCTTATAAAGCATGAATAGCTTTAAATGTTTAATGTGCAAAAAGTGATGGCAGAAAAAGACTTAATTGTAGTCAAGGTCGAGAAGGCATATATAATGTTTGTTACAAATCTAAATGATAGCATTTGATTGAGAGTTTCTTATTTATTGATGTTTTTGTTAGCTAAAGCCTCATACTCACGCTTTGATTTTCGGACGACAGTACGTCGAATTTTTGTGGCATGCTAGTCTCATGTCGAAAGTGAAGAGGTTACTATCAATACAGAGTACAACGTCAGAAGTGACGTAACGTGTTGAATAGTTTTGTTTGTACTCTTTCGTTTCTGAGCATGCATAGTCTTGCTCTCACGATTTTTTTCGTATGAAAACCATACTGATGAAACGAAAATCAGATGTTGAGTTCAAATCCGACAAAAATGTTATAGTCTGCACAGCCAGCTTTTGTCTGACGAAAAAGTGAAATCGGCTGTCGAAAGCACCGTGCTAACGGTTAGATTTGCGGACAATCGTTCGTCGTAACACAATTTACGTCTGAAAATCAAAGCATGTGTACGGACCTTTGATCTATATAATGATGATTTTGCTAGCTACCTCTATAAAACGCCTTTTTATAGCAAACTCCATAACTATTATTGGTTAATAGTAGGTATGCTTTTAAAATAATGTGTACTATCCACTGACACAGAGTTTGAGGAAGTTTCAGGTTTATTTGTAGTAATTTGGCTTGGTATGTATTTATCCAACCTGTTCATATCTATTTTAGGTTCTCCTTTTTTGTCTTCTGGTTTGTTTGTTTTTTAGTAGCTTTCCACTTTTCACTAAATCTTCTTATTGTTGTTCTTCTGTTCTTCTTTATCTCTTCCTTTTTTTTACCTTTTCCTTCCAATCCCCATGTTGCCTTTTGTGTTAGTTTATCACTCTATTCCATTTTATATAACTATACTTATTTTTGAACTTTGTTTTTCTAAAATTCCTCCTGCTCTCTAGCTCCTTTGTCACCTTTTGCCATGCTCACCTCTGGAGCTTTTCCAGAGCCTCTCTCGTCCTATGGAACTCCCTATCGCAATCTTTCAGATTATCTCCTACTCTGTTTTTAGACGATCCCTGAAAACCCTCCTTTTCAAAGAAGCCTATCCTGCCCTCACCTAACAGCTGTACTTTTATTTTCTGCATTAGCTCATCCAGTTTTGTACCGTTTTGTATCACTTGACCCTCCCTCCTAGATTGTAAGTTCTAACGAACAGGGCCCTCTGATTCCTCCTGTATTGAATTGTATTGTAAGTGTACTGTCTGCCTTCATGTTGTAAAGCACTGCACAAACTGTTGGCGCTAGATAAATCCTGTATAATAATAATAATAATATTAAATAATATGAAAAGAGCTAACTGTTAGTTTATTCTGAGCAGCGGCTTGGGTTTATTTAAATATTGACAGCATTAAAATGGGACAGCAGTCAGCAAAATTTAAACAATAAAAAAGGAAAACGCCACACACCTTTTTTGTTGGATAAAAGATTGGCCGCGGCTTTTATTATTATTGGCTTTAACAATAAATGAATAAATAAATAAATAAATAAATAAATGTAAATTTATTTTAAAAGACCCGCCATCAGCTCAGCCACTACGGCTCGAGCTGGAATATTTAAAAAACATCAAACATTCTTCATCCAGAAATCACTCAGATAATAGAAAACTTTAAGAGACCTAGTCATTAAAAAAACCTAGGCACATAAACTGTCCCCCTTAACAAAGGTGACACTGCCACATAATAATTAGCCGTGATGGATAGGGAGGGAGGGAGGAAACACCACAGCTTGTGCTTACTGGAGCCACTGAACCTCAAGGGCTCGGGAACCCCCTTTTTATTTCAAATTCTTCTCGCTCTTTTTCCAAACTGCCTGGATACTAGGTGACCTGACCTATCCAGGGAAAGGTGACCAATAGAACACCTTCCCGCATTTTTAGTTAAGGGGATACGTAAAACTCCGCTGCCGCAGTCCCATGATGGAAGGGGGGATTCAAAACAGTTTTCCCCCTTTTCCCTTCATACTAACTCCAATGCAGAGAGCCATTTCTAATGTCCATAAAATACACTATTGCATTATTGTAAAAAGAAATAAGGGAAGTATCAGTACATCTTATTATTTGGTGTAATTTGGGATAGCAAGCTTCAAGCTTTCATCCTCCCCACTAACGTTCTATCATTCCATTCCTCTCCCTCTCTCCTCTTACAAATCAGGATTTAAAAAAAAAAAATATTTATTTATATAGACATTACTACACTTCCTGTTTTCTCAACAAGGTGAGAATGACGTATGCAGTACCAGTAGTCTTCTGGGATACATAAGTCATGCAGCTCAGAAGACCGCAGAGTATTCTTCTGTGCATTCCCCACCGCATCATCTGGGGGGCAGCTGCAAGAACCTTGAAAAGACAGCCAGCCTCCTGATGATGTCACAGAGGATGATGACAGTACCAGGCCTGGTCATCCTGGTAACCAGAAAAGTATTTTTTATTGTATGACATGTTAAAAGTATTATGCTGTATAAACATGATTACTGTCATCTTGGAGTAAGCAAAACAAAAATGATCATTGATCGTGAATAAAAAAAAAAAAAATTATGGCTGTGACTGACTATTTATATCAACAAGATACATTGATTAGGATGTGGATGTAATGTGTATTTTTGAACAAAATTTGTACTCTGTGGGTTTCCTGATGGTGGCAACAGTGCACCATGCCTTTGTACTACACTATATTACCAAAAGTATTGGGACACCTGCCTTTACACAAACATGAACTTTAATGGCACCCCAGTCTTAGTCCGTAGGGTTCAATGTTGAGTTGGCCCACCCTTTGCAGCTATAACAGCTTCAACTCTTCTGGGAAGGCTGTCCACAAGATTTAGAAGTATGTCTATGACCATTCTTCCAGAAGTGCATTTGTGAGGCCAGGCACTGATATGGGCTTTATGTCTTTATGGACCTTGTTTGTGCAGTCATGTTGGAACAGGAAGGGGCCATCCCCAAACTGGGAGCATGAAATATCTTGGTATGCTGACACCTTCAGACACCTTCACTGGAACTAATGGGCCAAGCCCAACCCCCTGAAAAGCAACCCCCCACCATCCCCTTCCACCAAATGATTTGGACCAGTGCACAAAGCAAGGTCCATAAAGACATGGATGAGCGAGTTTGGGGTGGAGGAACTTGACTTGCCTGCACCTCCTGACCTCAACACAATAGAACACCTTTGGGATGAATTAGAACAGAGACTGCAAGCCAGGCCTTCTCGTTCACATCAGTGCCTGACCTCACAAATGCACTTCTGGAAGAATGGTTAAATATTCCCATAGACACACTCCTAAACCTTGTAGACAGCCTTCCCAGAAAAGTTGAAGCTGTTAGCGCTGCAAAGGGTGTGCCAACTCAATATTGAACCCTACGGACTAAGACTGAGATGCCATTAAAAATTCATGTGTGTGTAAAGGTAGATGTCCAAATACTTTTGATAATATAGTGTATGTTGTAACAGGTGCTTGTAACCTCTATTGGAAGCCTGTATGACAGGGTGACAATGCAGAAGGACAAATGGGATTCAGGATCAGAACATTTTTACATTATAACAGGAGGTGTCTGAACAAGGACATTCATAGCAGGATCACAAGGTATTATTTTAATGAAAGCTGCAGATTTAAACATTTTTAAAATTACTTTTGAAATTACATTAACATGTTATGGTGTGTATGCAATTTTATTGATTGGATTTACCTATACTGTACTTCTTTCAAGTATACCGACCTTTTTCTGTAATTAGGAATATAGTTTAACTGACCAAAAGTCTCATAAGATTGTGTAGTTTAGTTGTTAATATTATTAATATTGTGTGCAAAAGTGGGGCAACTGCTGCTCAAGGGAGCTTTGGTGAGCAAACGTGCAGTGATAAAGGGGACTCTCATCTCTCTGACACATCATCAGTTGCCAGTGTTTGCTTATGACCTGAGTGCCTGTCACTACAAGAAGAGATGTACAGCTACTGGATCTGTATTTCCAGTCTCTGTAAGAGCTGCTTTTAGTCAGAGCTTTGTTAGCGATACCCAGAGTTAAGTATAGTGGAGACTGCCATTTCATGGAATGTTCCTTAAAAGATTTGACCACTTAAAAGAACACTTTCAAAAGACCAAGTTAATTTAACACACACGCCAGCATATCTAGACCATAGCTTCTCTCAGATTGATAGTGTGAACAAAGGCATGTCCATTGAATCATAGGCTAATTTTGTGAAGGATGATTTTGCCACAAGTATCACACTTAAGCTGCTGTTAGAAAAAAAAGTAAGTGATCGGAGGTCCTGTCAAGCTTGTGGTATTGCTCTCATATTTTAACATGGATCTTGGAAAAACAAAAATCCTGAAAATGTAAAGATTACCTATAGCCAAATTTTTGAAGTATAGAGTTGGGAAGGGTTGGAGCCCCTGGGTTTTTTTTGGTTTCTGTGTCTCCACTGGGGGATTTACAGTTTATATTTACCCTAGTGTCCATTGTCATAAGGTTTGAAAGTAATGGAAATCCATAATCTTATGCTTGTGGCTGGAGCAGGAAGTGATGGAATATTTTTCAGTGGGGATATTTCCAATGCCAACTGAGAGAGAGATTTTGTCTCACTTCTTTCATACATGAAGTAAAAGGAAATTTCCTCAATTTGACCCAGAGAGCTGAAAAAAAAATCTTACAGGTTTTAAACTTTCCCCACTTTATCCAAAAACTAAACAGACAGTTGTAGCTTTAAATATATTTTAATAACCCCAAAATTGATAATATACAAATGTATCCTGCCGTTGTAGAATAAAAAAAATATGTTTATTATAGTGTATAGTTTTATACTTTAGTATAATGACAAGTAAAAAAAAAAAAAGAAACTAAAAGGCGTCACATACTAAAACTTGATCTCAGATACAATTTCAGACATTTCTTTTTCATTAAAGAGGGGTGTTATTACATTTTTCCTGTTGATGTGGAGATCTTCCAAAATATTATACTGTACAGAGACACATTCCAAAAATGCACACATTTGGGAGAAAAGGAAAGAAGTCAAATCAAAGCCTTTACACATGCTTTGAATGCTTAACTAATACCATGTATGGTTTTAATTATTGAAGTGACTGGAAAGAGACTTCCCAAGCATATTATGTTAAATTAAGTCTATCTGTTTTACTGTAGCATTTGACATTTCTCACCTATTAATGCAGGATTGTGGATGGATCATGCATTAATAAAACCTCTTTGATACTAATTGTGCTCATTTAGGATGGCCTTTCTTGCCTACTTTTTCCATTTTGGAATTATTTCTCTGTGAAGCTGACTCTTTCTGATGACATCATGGATCTACAGTACAATGAAAGTGATTCTAATCATGCCTTTGTTTCGTACATTGACAATCCACATTAATTAAGCCGCTGGGAATGTTGGAATCTGAAATATGCTCCCTGCTGAGTTGAAATTGGCTTCTTCCTTCTATATACTGCAGAAAGAACTTGATGGTTCCAAAGAAGGAAAAGGTGTTTGTTGATGTTCTAATTCAGTGACAATCCAGGAAAGGTTCCAAATATCACTTTCTGGAGAACAGACAAGAACATCTGTAGGAAATCAGTTCAGAGTTAAATAAGGTTTTCACCATGCTTTCCATGCAGAAAAACAAAATAGTTCAAAAAAATTGTGTCACCTTTTTTAAGGTTAAGTGAACACCAGAATCATCACAGACACGTGTGGATTATCAAAGAATACACACATTAAATAGTTCCCATACTTTAAAGTATGCATCCCAAAAGTTACCATATGGATGATAAAGGGGCTGATTTTACGTACTACTGGAGCATTACAATGAAGATGCTCTGTGATGAACTTTTCCCTTATATTTCCTCATTGCCTGTGCTGGATCAATCCTTGACTGTGAAACAGTTATGGCATGGTGGCAGGACAGAAAGCATAGACAAAGAGATTGATTTCATGCAGTGGAATTTCTCAGTAGGCAGTCAGGAATTGCAGTGTTAATGGTGTAATTACTAGTTATCCAAATCTATTAATTTATTCTTTATTTTTACTGTTTTTGTTTTTTTTGGGGATATAGACTTTTATGAGGAAAAAAAAAACAATATGTGGAGATGGAGAATGGTTGCAATCATTGTTTAAAACACTGTATTACAAACTTTATTGACTACAGGAGTGCCATCAGCATTAGAAAAAAAGACTGAATATAAGGGTGGGAAAACTCATCAAAATGGGACAACAACAAAAAGGCAACAGGGAAGGGGAATGGTGAAAAAGGGTTTATATTGACTGTGCAAACATACAGTGGCATACTTAGCATATCTGGCACCCTGGGTGATCATTTTTTAAACCTCCTCCCCACCACCAACAACAAAAAATGTATTTAGATTAGGCGCTGTGTGCCATGCCAAATTGTGGGTGTTGTCAGATTTCTAACTAACAGATATGTACAAATCTCAGAACAATATATTTTTTAAATGAAACATTTTCATTATATATGCTTTCCTGCACACGGCCTACTTTAAAAAGAATTGCAAGAGTGTATATTGTACTTATAGGGCAGTGGTCAGGAATATGTTATATAAAACCAAGGAAGTATGTTATATAAAACCCAGTATACAGAGTGGTCAGCAGTATAAAACGTACAACATAGTATCTGTACTGCAGGGCTCAGGAGTGAGTACAGGGTGCAGGGCTCAGGAGTGAGTACAGGGTAAAGGGCTCAGGAATGGGTAACACACATAGAATGGACACGTGGGTTAGGAGTGCATAATTCAGAGGATGCAGGGAACAGGAGCATGCAATGGTGAGTATGTAGGGGTCAGAAGTGTATAACACAGAGTACAGAGGTCAGGAGTTTGTAACACAGAAAATGCAGGCCTCTGGAGTGCATAATGCAGAGAATGCAGGGCTCAGGACTGCCTAATACAGGGAATGCAAGGCACAAGAATACATAATGCAGAAAATGCATGGTTCAGGAATGTGTAGGGCTCAGGGCAGGGCTCAGGTGTGTGACGCAGAAAATGTGGGGAACGCAGAGAGTACAGAGATCAGGAGTGGGTATCACGCAGATAGCAGAGGTTAGGGTGGGTAACGCACAAACCACTTTACAGAATACAACCAAAAATTGCACAATCCTTTTATTACAAATCAACCCCACCCACCAAGCTCATATCTCCGACAGTTCTAAGTCACCTTCCCAGCCTTCTGTTCCTGCCTAACCCCCAATACAGACCCCTCTCCCCAATGAAGAACCCCGTCTTGCAGCCTTGCCCACAGTACAGTCCACCAGTACAGATCTTCCCCCAGTACAGAACCTCCCTCCCTACCTAACTCACAGTACAGACCTTTCTCCCAGCCTAACCCCCAGTATAGACTCTTCTCCCCAGTACAGCCACTCCTCTCAGCCTCAACCCAAAAACAGATCTCGCCCCACAGCACAGACCTTCTCCGTCAGATTACTTAAAGCAGCGGCATTTTGGAGTGAGGGAAATTCTCACCTTGGTAATGTCATGTAATTAGAGCCAAGGAGGAGCCTCCCTTTGCTCTGGACAGTAGCTGGGGGAAAATGGTGCTGTAGTGCTACTACCTTTGGTACTGCAGCACCACATAAAAAAATGTTGGACAGCACCTGCCTTAGTACATCACTGCTAATATGCTGGATGAGCAATTATCAAGCCACAGCAGACTTCCAAATAAAAAAACATAGAGAATGATCTGACAAATTGGATCAGAATGTTAGCTGCAGTGGAAAGTTGTCCCAAACAACCACCCTTTAATTTTTCGTTAGGTTTGGAGGATATATTATTTTGACAAGGTAGCCTAGCAGAATGGGGTATCAAAATGTTTTGCTCCAAAGGGAGAATAATTCAAAAATCTAAAATCAGGCTGTAGACCACAAATGTGCAGGTCCTCTTGAGCTTGGTCTCAGGGGATTGGAAAAACACCCTTATGCTGGTGTACAAAGTAGTGGGGAGCACCTAAAGGTTTGGAAGTGGTCTGTCAACTGGTCTTGAATTCTGTGTATTTGAAGACTTAACTGTTGATTATAGGGTTACTTATAAAGTCGATTGATTTTTATTTATAATGCATGGTTATAATATGTACGGTTGGAGTTTGCTAGTGGATGGAAACATAACCAGTAAAAATCCATTCATGCAGTGTTCATTTTTATTTCTTAATGGGAGGTCAAGAAATATCAACAAATCCCATAGTCAAGATCTCCTAGTGAGACATTAACATTAGGTCCCATACACACGTGCATAAAATGGGGCACCTGGACAATGTGCTAGAGCTGAGAAACCATACTGAGCTGGAATCAAAACTATGTTCTATGTTATATGTGAACCAATGAAGGTAATAATGTGACAATACTGTTTGTTTTGACTGGCTTCCCTGCACAAGTCCTACCATTCAAAAGAGCTCTGAAGGGGAATCTGGCAAAACAGATATCAGTGGATGAGTGCAGGGTGCACTGTGCACCTGCCACTTGTCTGGCAGACAATAGACCTCCGGCCCATGATAACGTGTGCTGTCTAATGCAGTCCAATTTAAAATAAACTTCATACATCCAACTTGTTTCATACCTTTTTAAAAACAACTAAACCAATGTGTTTTCATATGACTTTAAATTATTATTTTTTGTGTGTGTTTTTGGCAAGGTATGTAGCAATAATATATTTTATTGTTTTATTACATTTAATTGTTGAAGTACTTGATGAAGCCTTCAGTAGCAAGTTGCATATTTCAAAGTATTGTTTCTTGGCTTTTAGCGCAGGAAAGAACATTTCAAACAGGTTGATCAATAGCACATAGAACAGTCTGTTTTCTATCAGCGATTCCTCATGAGCTTATTTCACAGATTTATACAATGAAAGATTCTAATCACAAAACCATTCATCTCCTTTATTACTTGGCATTAGATATGTCTGTTGTTTATATTTCAGCTACCATTTTCGTACAGTATATTGAAGTTTTAGGATCGAACTCTTTCAACATTGATAGAAAAAATATTTATTCAGTGGCATTAAGCAGTTTGTTAAAATTTTTTGGGGTTCCTGCTATTGTATCAATAGCATATTACTTATATGATTGGACTTATTGCAGTTGGTCAACAGTGTGTTGTACATAACGTTGCAGGCAATTTGGGCATGTAAAGGCTTCAGCTGTATGCTGGCATCTAGTTTTGATATGGCTTTGTTAGTCTTCCATGTCTCTGACACGTGGAAATGCTTATGAGCAGATTTTTGTTCTGATTAATTATTTTCACTTAGCACCCATTGTATTATATGCATTCAGGTTGAACAGTTTAGGAGCTTTGCATACCGAATGGAAACATAGTTACCCTGACGCTGATGAATGGTGCTAGCAACTCATAGATTAGTTTTACAGGTATACCAGTAAATAGATCACAGACCTTCTCTAATCATCACAATGTATTACTTTCAACATTGGAAACTATTTGCAGCTGGTTGAAGCGTGTGCATATTTCTGAATCAGTGACTTGACATTATGATGCATACTTTAAAAATGACTTAAAAAAATATTCTCTGTGGAAATTACCTTTACTCTGTGCTCATTATTATAGCCATGGATTCAGGTTTTCTGCTGTGGAATCCATAGAAGCCTTACGTAGTGATTCTACCTACTAGCCTTTTGCCTGAGTATTACAGAACATTGCCTACCTTACCCAACGTCTTAGCAGTGTAGAGGAGAATTTATGAACTATGCTTAGCCCTATTTACATTTAAATGGACCTCATAGTTCCAATGCAACTGTGTGTATATACAGTTTGTTTATATGTGGCTACATAATCCTGCAAGGTAAGCAGTTGCCTTGAACAAGTCTTATACCTATAAGTTTCTAGCCCTTTTTAAGGAGCTTACTTTCATTTAATTCTCCTATATACAGTACATCCCCAACATGGGTGCTGCTATTGATTGGAGTGGGGGCCACACTGCACACTTGCATTTTTTATGTTGCCTGCTGTCTTATGCAAATGTATGCTGAGAGTTAATAACCGAGAACCCTTATTTTGAAAGGCTTCCAGTGTTGGTCACCTTATGTGTATCATTTTTAATATATAATGTATTATAATATACAATGTGTGTGTATATGTGTATGTATATACAGTTGTGCTCATGAGTTTACATACCCTGGCAGAATTTATGATGTCTTGGTCATTTTTCAGAGAATATGAATGATAACACAAAAACTTTTTTTTTCACTCATGGTTAGTGTTTGGCTGGAGCCATTTATTATCAATCAACTGTGTTTAATTTTTTTAAATCATAATGAGAACAGAAACTACCCAAATTACCCTGATCAAAAGTTTACATACCCTGGTGATTTTGGCCTGATAACATGCACACAAATTGACACAAAGGGGTTTGAATGGCTATTAAAGGTAACCATTCTCACCCACGATCTGTTTGCTTGTTATTAGTGTGTGTATAAAACGTCAATGAATTTCTGGATTCCTGACAGACCTTGCAGCTTTCATCCAGTGCTGCACTGACGTTTCTGGATTCTGAGTCATGGGGAAAGCAAAAGAATTGTCAAAGGATCTGCGGGAAAAGGTCGTTGAACTGTATAAAACAGGATAGGGATATAAAAAGATCAAGGAATTGAAAATGCCAATCAGCAGTGTTCAAACTCTAATCAAGAAGTAGAAAATGAGGGGTTCTGTTGAAACCAAACCACAGTCAGGTAGACCAACTAAAATTTTAGCCACAACTGCCAGATAAATTGTTTGGGATGCAAAGAAAAACCCACAAATAACTTCAGGTGAAATACAGGACTCTCTGAAAACATGTGGTGTGGCTGTTTCAAGATGCACAATAAAGAGGCACTTGAAGAAAGATTAGCTGCATGATCGAGTCGCCAGAAGAAAGCCATTACTACGCAAATGCCACAAAGTATCCCACCTACAATATGTCAAATAGCACAGAGACAAGTCTCAAACCTTCTGGCACAAAGTTATTTGGAGTGATGAGAGCAAAATTGAGCTTTTTGGCCACAACCATAAATGCTTCATTTGGAGAGGAGTCCACAAGACCTATAATGAAAGGTACACCATTCCTACTGTGATGTTTTGGGGATGTGTGAGCTACAAAGGCACAGGTAATTTGATCAAAATTTATGCAAGGTGAATGCAGTATGTTATCAAAAAATACTGGAAGAACATTTGCAGTCATCAGCCAGGAAGCTGCGCATGGGACGTACTTGGACATTCCAACATAACAATGATCCAAAACACAAGGCCAAGTCGACCTGCCATTGGCTGCAGCAGAATAAAGTGAAGGTTCTGGAGTGGCCATCTCAGTCTCCTGACTTCAATATCATTGAGCCACTCTGAGGAGATCTCAAACGTGCAGTTCATGCAAGACAGCCCAGGAATTTACAGGAACTGGAGGCTTTTTGCCAGGAGGAATGGGCAGCTTTAACATTTGAGAAGATAAAGAGCCTCATCCACAAATACCACAAAAGACTTCAAGCTGTCATTGATAAATTGTTAAAGGGGGCAATACATGGTATTAAAAACTGGGGTATGTAAACTTTTGATTAGGGTCATTTGGGTAGTTTCTGTTGTGATTATGATTTAAAAAGAGTAAACACAGTTGATTGATAATAAATGGTTTTAACCAAACACTAACCATGAGTGAAAGAAACGTTTTTGTGTGATCATTCATATTCTCTGAAAAATGGCCAAGAAATCATAAATTCTGCCAGGGTATGTAAACGTATGAGCACAACTGTATACTGTGTGTGTGTATATATATATATATATATATATACATATATATATATATATATACTAGCATTATATCCAGGCCGTGGTCTTGAGGTACATACCATTGATGCCAGGACTCATGTGGATTGTTTTTAATTTGAGTTGATTTTTTAAATAGGTTACATCACTTAAAAAGGAGTATGCTGGTATTTCCTTTGAGGCCACTTCCTGCTTCTTCCTTCTCCATTGTTTGGTGTGTGCATTAATGTGGAGAATCTTCAGATCCTCGTTTATGTGCATAGTTGTGCAACAAAAAAAATGCATGCTGCCATACTTTTTGAAAGCACTGGAAATGAACTCAGTTGTATGAACTAAAATGATTGAAAAACATTGATTTTACTGTGCATGCATTCAGGATGCATTTAAAATGCAACTAATAGCATCTGGTGTGAACAAGTCCTTAGACCAGGAAAAAAACACTTTAGCATGATGAAGTAGGGTTTTTCAGTGATTTAGCTGTGCTGTCAACAGCATTGCATGGGAAAATTGGTAATGTTATTAGTAATTTTAGTAGCTCCCCGTGTTAAGCATATTTTAGTTTCTAATTAGACTGGCCTTTTCCTTTTATTTGGAATCTATTCTAAAAAAAAAAAAAAAATCTATGCAATCTTATAGTATTACCAGTGAAAAATGACTCAGTACTGCTTTATAGTCATGGGAATATCAAATACAGTTTGTGGGTTTTTATTGCATAGACCATTTCCAAATACATTTCCTAAACAATTTACTTTGGACACTTACACGTCCTTCCCCAGCATGACATAAGACTGAAAGATCCTGACACTGGAGTTTCCCTTTTACAATACTTGTTCTGTGGCTATAGAAGAAAAACAGGTCAATGTGACTTCAGGCAAATATATAGTAATGTTTGGAAATTTCTAAGCGCTGAGCAGTATCAGATGTTTTGCTGGATATTCTTTGCTGTGTTCTCATTTAGTACGCTAAAAGCCCCAAACGCTCTTTAGATGATGATGAATTAGAAACATGCAATTAAGAAATGCTAGAATAACAAATAAAGAGGTCATGAATGGAAATGTTGGCAGTAGATTCTAAGGACTTGCAGGAGTTTACTTGTTTGAAGAACAATACTACAAATATGAAATCAAGCAGTAAAAGAATAATTTCAGTCCACAGCATTGATTGTAAAAATGCCCAGCTGAAAAGCTGGATTTAAATTTAGGCTTGAGAATGACTCACAATGGTGCAGGAAGATTAAAGGCCTACTTTACTCTGATTGAATTAAATATATTTAGAGTGTGCCATAACTCAGAAAAAAATCTAGTGGCTATGTTCAATGGGAAGGTAAGGAAAGGAAAGGTTCCTGTAATGTGGTTAGAGTACTTAGTCCTCTCCGGAGACACAATGAACATTGATTCTTGCATAAATTTGGTGACAACAACACATAATCCTTGAGTCACATTGAGTCAAATTATGTATACAGTTTGATGAACTATGCTTTTCTTTAAAGCTAAACTTTGGTCAGAAATATTAAAGCACCTTTGTAACTGTCTTCTTTTACCTTTCATTGATATTCTTTCTATTTGTATGTAGTCAAGCAGCCAGTACTTCATCTGTAAAGATCCCATTGCCAGGGCTCACTGCCCTAATACCCAGTTTATACGACTGGGGCTTCTCTGCTCTCTTCTTAAGCAGGGACATTAGTTGTGTATTAACTGCCCCTGTGTAGCTTGTTCCTGTTTGTGGCTATATAGTTACGCAGTTACGTCACTGTCTGTAGTGGGCAGTTCTGGGCTACTCAAACTCCCGGTCTCTCCTGCCCAACCATGCTGCATTAGTTGACAGACAGCTCATTACACTTCCTGTCTGTTCTACTCATCCACACTTGTAAATGACTACCTGACACAAATGTCATTTCCTGCCCACAGTCTCACCTGCCACCATCACTAATGTCTCAAAATATTATGAGATTTCAAAGTCCACAGCAGTACCTAGAATGATATCAGGCACCTCAATAATACATTGTTCCAGCAGACATATTTTTTCATTGTGTTAACAGCAATGATGACTTCATGGGATTTAAAAAACTGATTTCAACAATTGAGTGAAAAAAAAATAGTTTTTCTTGTGCTAGGGGAAGTGAATTTTAGAAGAGATTTGAAAGTAATCTTGTAATTCAACATTAAAGTGAAACTAAGAAGGAAATATTGTCCATAAGAGTCTTCTGATAGATCATGTAAGCCACCAGTTTATCAAGAGATTATAACTTTTTTCTTGCAATCCACTGAGCACAGAATAATGTTGCATTGATTGTAGCGAAAATGCCACAGTACTATTATAATTTGCATATTCAGATATCGAAGAGTGTATCCATCAGAATAGGTGGTGTTGACTCGAGGTTTGCTATAAAGGAGGAACAAATTTATTTTTTCTCCCTTAGCTTAGTGAATGTGGTGAAAATTCACTTTACAAAGAAAGCCTGATCACATGCAGGGAATATTAAAAAAAAGTATTTTTGCATACACATAATTGGATGATGGAAGATAAAATTTCCTTGCAAAGTAAATAGTCTGTTTGCCTTTTGAAAATCAACCCATATAACTTCAGATAGAGGATAAGTTCTATCTCAACATGTTAGCTATGCATTTTCCCATCTCGTGCCTTTGCTTTGCTGCATTCTGCCTACTTCTTTTGCCAGCTTTAATGCTTGTCATGGGTGATCTGTGCACTCATGGAGCTCCTTTGTTTATAAAACTAAACAGCTTATAGAATGACCCTAACCCAACAGCCAGCTCTGTACAGTGCCACACAGTGCAACTCTAACAAGCCTCTGCCTTAACACCAATGTATGTCCAAGCATTGCCCAAAGTTGCTCTCAAACCTTCTTCTCCTTCTCCAGATCATGTACCAGCATTATTTTTTTTCTTTTATTTTACCTGGTTTCTGTAGCAAGAAACTATTTTTAGTTTTTCCAGTGATGCCATCACCAGGCTTGTAAAATTCTTGCAAGGAGAGCTGCAAGGAGCTTAGTGATGTAGGCAGCCCCTAATACTACATCTTTCAAGAGGCCTTCTTCACAAATAGTGTATGGGTAGTCAAGGCAGCAATATTATGTTTCTAAGAAAAAAAAATCTAAGTAAATAAATAGTTGAAAGACATTTATGTGAACTGTTTTACCTGCAAAAGGATTTGTAATTTTTTTTCAGCAACTTGTGATCCAGATACCCCTCAGAGACAGTACAGGTCCTTACTGTCCTCTGTAGTGACAGATGCTGTGCAGCAATTCATTCTCAAAATTCACAGCAATCCCACTGAAGTTTTTGAAGTCATTCTCTAAGCACCCCGGCTCAACCCCGCACACCAGCATCTCTAATCCGTAATGTAAATACAGAACAGGTTCTCTGGGAGAAAGAAGTAGAGTGAGCTGAGCTGCTTGGGGAACACCTCGAATGACCTCAGTGCTTTTACTTTGAATCTCGAGGACAAGTTATTTCTCAGTACCCACAGCTATAGAAGTCATTGGGAACTTGTATTAAAGCTAATTTGCTGCTTGTTAACAAGAAAACACTTGAATATCCATAGTGTTGCTACAGGTTAATTTAAGATAAGGCAGTTAGAGGTTTCTGCAAAGGTCGTAATATGACTTAGTGACATACTGTTCTTTCCTAATGTCCTGTATATTTGCTCCTAAGTAGCATTGCTGTATCATTTATCTTGTTGGAAAGCTTAAGAGAGCTCTGAAAGTAGTGTATAAAACAACATCCAAGTGTTACATTGGAGAGTGATTTTACTTTATTAGAATTCCAGTTCACTGACATCATTAAAGGTGTTATTTCCTGGAAGATGGCTTGTGCTAAATCATTTTTTTCTGCTTTATCATTTCCACAAAAGTGTGTGGTTTGGGAATGTAATAAGGAATAATACAAACTGGCAGAATGTGGACCTTGTGTTATTAGCTTTCCTTTTCTTGTGTGTTTGTAGTATGTTCATGTTGTCTCACTTACTAACATAATAAAATATCTTAATTAAGTCTTTTTGCTCTCTGTTTATATAGCCTTCTTTACCTAGTACTGTCTCTCAAATGTTAATCCTTCTTGCAGACCTCCTTTAGTAGAGTCTTCAGGAATGCTTAAATGCCTTAATAATGCCCAGTTAAATCCTGGACAATAATGTTGAACCTCACCAAAAGATTAAGATTCCTCACGTCCAGTTTTTGTTTTATTTAAGCTAAGGAGATTTGTTGGGCTGTGCCTTGGACAATACAAACAAGAGCTGTGCTAACTTTATTGAACACCTCTCAAGGCACGAGTAGGTTCTTCTAGTGAAAAGAAAAGCTTTGGGAGGCAGCTTGTAGAGGTTTGTCAATATAGTTCTTGTGTGCATTTAATTTTCTCTGAATTCTTGCTGTTTCTAGTAAACAGCAATCTCCAACCTATGTATATGCCATTATATTCTTAGTTTGTCTGATTCTATAGATAATATTTCATTGTTAATCTTTAAATCAATGGCAACTTAAAAGTGGAAAAAAATATTGCTACACCTTCAGCCCTTTAAAATTAGTAGCTTGGTCTGTAAAACTGTTTAAAGGCTAAAATCATATATTTCTAAGTATGTTGTTTTTTTCCCTAAATCTGCCTATATTCTACTTTGTAAACAAACTGTTTCACGGCAGAGGTTAATCAGGCTTTACCTTACATTTCCTTACATAATACTGCATATATAGGGCTGTTGTAGTGAATGTATAAAATGTGACAGTAAATGTAAAATCTTTGACTGATCTTTATGGTATGTGCTGATTCTGTTTATATATTAATCTGGATAACATTATATCTAGGAGTATTTCACTCCTAGTGCTGTGCCCCAGAGTAGTATTTCTCTCTCTATGTCCTTGCTGGACCTAGACACAGCAGCTGGAGCCATTGGCTCCTGCTGCTGTCAATCAAATCCAGTAAAGAGGGAGTGGGGGTCAGGGCCGAGCCACGCTATGTTTGTCTATAGATAAACAGATTGTGAGCGAGCCCACATATCTGCCCTCATAGCAAGCAGCCATTGCTAAAGGGTATACATTGCAGATGAGAAGCAGACAGCTTCTTTCCCTTCTCCAAGATAACAGACTAACCGGAGACTGCACTGCCCACTGTTAACTCTTCTGTGGCAGCACTGAGAGAGCAGGAGTCAGCAACATTGAAAACATTGCTGGGACAAGAATTTTAACAAATAGTTCACCGGGAATGTTTATTTTATTGTGTTTAATGTGTTACACTAAAAAATGCTCAGAGTTTTATACTACTTAAACTATGTATACGATACTCTGTTACCTGCCAACTATTTGAAATTCTATTCTATTGAAGTGCTCCTATTGATTCCTGCTGTGCAGTGAATTTCGTGAAGTTTTCTATAATTATTCATATCTAAGAGAGCCGTTTGTCTCTTTACAGCATATACTTACAGCAAAGCAAGGTGATGGAGTTGGGGAGTATGGGGCAATTACTGTGTTTCTGCTGATGATGGGTAAAAATTATGTAGCCTGATAACTGTACAAGGAAATTCAACCTCTTTGGCCATACACGGTGCAAATGTATTTCCTGCAACCACGAATTGCAGGAAAGGAAAGACTTGAACCATGTACGGCCTTCCTTAGCCTCCCATACTGTGTCCTATACTATATAATAAGTAAGTTTAGCTAAATATTTGTCACCACTGATCTCATTGTGGTCATTAAAGCAGAACTCCAGCCAGGATTGCATAAAATTCCTAAATGCACTACTAAACTGAGAGATCTTCAACAGTGTGTCTTCCTATTTCATAAACTATAGAAGACTTTATGGTGTTTATTCCCCTATGTGAAATGATACTACAGAATAATAACTCACCAACCTCCCCACACTTAAATACACATTTCTATATTTCCTTAGTATATATTTCCTTAGCATTTATTGTCCATGTAACTATGTCTTATGCCACAAGACACCGTTTTCAAAAGCTCTAAGTAAATTAGTCCCTCAAACGAAATAGAGTTAATGCTTAAAATACGTATGCCTCGTAGTAAAACGTATAGGAGTATGTCATAGGATAGGGTATTGAGGAAATTAGAAGAATGCTTTAAACTATTATGGAAACGGAAATTGGATATCCATTGCAGAGATCAGCCTGAAAAGTCACAGGATATTCCTTGTCCAGCTAGACTTAAATTACCTGCTTTCTACAGAGCCTCTTGCATGAAGTTATGTCTTCTGTTTCTGTTTGCCATTTAGCATTGTACAAAGCTTTGCTTCCAGAATCGCATATGTAGCTCGGTTCAGAAAGGAAAAAAAAAAGTATAGCATCAAAAAGTCTGTGTTAAACTTGTTTCCGCTGAGAACAAGAAAACCCCAGGGAGGAGACCCAGCAGAAAAATATCACAGGAAAAATTAGCCCTTATCCTGCAAGAGCATGGCTATGGCAAGATGGATTCTGTTATTCATGTGTTAAACATATGTAGGTAATCCCTTTACATCTAATTGCTGTGAACCAGGGTTCTTCTGTGCCTTTTAAAAACCATCTTAATGGCATAAAGTGGCGATTCTCTATATATGAGAAATATTTGCCTTGTTCACATGCTGCCAGATAGATAAATTGGCATGGCAGTATATTTCTGCAAAGTGAATATGCTTTTACAAAGGCACCAGTTTATTTTGACTGCTGCTCAGTATGTTATCTCAAGTATATGAAATTCCCTGTAATCTACTAAATAGGCTCCTCTAATTATATGTCTTGTTATGATAATGAAAGTAAGTTTTCTGGCCTTGAGTTCCAAGACACCAACCTCCACCACTACTTTAAAGTATAACTGTAGGCAAAACATATTTTTATGATGTGGATAGAATGGTGAGGGGTAAACCCCTGTCAGGTTTTTACTGCTGTCTGTATTTTCATTAGGGAGATTTCGTCTCTTCAATTGTCTTCATCACCAATGTTGCCACTAGAACAGGAATAGAGAGAGACTCTTCCATCGGCAATGCTGTTTCCCATGACAACTGTCTAACAGGGGATATCCCCAACATTGGAAAGATATCTTCTCACTTCCCAGTGAGGTTACACAACAGGAAGTAAAGGGAAATCTCCCTAATGAGACACAGTTGGAAAACAAACTGACAGCAGTTTTAACCCCCCCTACCATCTCCAAAATGCAAGCAAAAACTTCCGTAATTTTCCTTTCCTGACGCATCCGATGGCAGCACACACACTGGGTTGTGACTCTGCCCCCACAACCTGATAGGACTGGTTAGCTATAAGTGTTGAAGAGGAGTCCACCGCTGCATTCTCAGTATCTATTACCTTAGACGGGTGGGTATCTGTGTGCTGCCATGGGATGCATCAGGAAAGGAAAATTACGGAAAGGTGAGTATACAATTTTCCGTTTTCCTGACGCATCATGGCAGCACACACACTGGGAAATAACTCGCTACATGGGTGGGTGCTTTTCAAAAGATTTTTATTTTTATCCACAGGATATGGAAGAATTTGCTTTAATGATCGATCTTTCAAATTCAACCAACAGTTAACCGAGCCGGGTCTATTCTGTAATGAGACATGAGCGTGGTTCTAGAAGACCAAGTTGCTGCCTTGCACATCGTTTCCGGTGACACTACAATATGCTGCCAAAGATGTCGCCACTGCCCTGGTGGAATGAGCCTTCAGGTCATTGGTTATTGGAAGAAGCTGGATTGCATACGCCCTCTTAATGATCTTTATTAGCCAAGAGGCTATTGTCCTGGACGAAGCTGCCTGACCTTTCTTAGTGCCGTGCGGTATAATTAGCAAGTTTTCTGCTTTTCTGAATGGGTTAGTAACCTCCACATATGAAGAAATAATTGATTTGATATCCAATGGATATGGATCCCCTTAGCTAGTGAGGAACGCTGGTAAATTGATCTCTGGATTGAAGTGGAAAGCAGATGCCACCTTAGGTATGAATTGCTCAGACGGTCTTAGAACGACTCTATCAGGATAGAAAACTAAATGAGGTTCTTTCATTGATAGTGCTTGCAGCTTGGACACTCTCTTTGCGGAGGTTATTGCAACTAAAAAGGCTAATTTGAGCGTTAAGTCCCATAAGAATATCGACTCCAAAGGAAAAAAGGGTTCTTTTGATAAGGCCTCTAGAACTATTGATAAGTCCCATGTTGGGAAGGTCAGCTTTCTAGGTGGTCTTATTTTCAAACTTGCTTTTTGAAATTTAATTATGAGGGGATTAAAGGCCCATTTGATTCCTCCATAATAATATAATAATAATAAAATAAATTTCCACACGATTCACTATCACTCAATTCTGCAAGTGTTCTAATTTACTATCACTGTTTTCTAGCTGGTCTAAAGCCACTTTTGCTATGGACAATCTATGGACAATCTCAAGTTTCCAGGCAGAAAGAACAGTATTTATAATACTGCATGCAGAGCACTGGACAAAGCACTGGGGACAAAAGGGATGTGAAATAATTTCATACAGTATTGTAATCTGTAAGATTACAGTACTGTATGTGTTATGATTTTTACTTTCCTTTTAATTTGCCGCCAGGCTCCGCCCCCGTGCGTCGCGACGCTCACAGGGAACGGAGCCTGGCACAGAGAGGCTTCAGAGGAGGACACAGCCCGCAGACACAGCGGGGGACATCGCAGGATCCTGGGGACAAGGTAAGTAACACCGCTCCAGGATCTCGCAATGTAATCCCGAGTGTGGCTTGGGGTTACCGCTAATGGTGCTGAAATTTAACCCCGAGCAACACTCGGGAAAACCGTCAGGGAGGCTACAGAGAAATCGAAACCGACCGACACTGGAGAATCTTCTTCACTTGATGATTCGTCTAATCCTTGCGGAGCGCAAGAGATTGTCGCTGATGTGCTTTGAGCTGGTCTAATTGGTTCTGTGGCTGAAACCTGCAGAATTGACTCCTTTACAGATTCTCTAATTATATTTGATACTTCTAATGCATCTGTCTCTTTTTCCCTGGTTGCTTCCTCAGAGCATGTCTGGCAAGCTAATTTATTAGGGAGGGCTTGTGCACCGCACACTCAGCAGGCATTAGCCGCAGGTCGGGTACGGTGACTATCCTGCGCTCGGTGAGAGGATGATGATTTACTGTGATGATGGAAGGAGGTTCTTGACCGGCTTCTTCTGGAGTGTGAGTGCCTTGAAGGAGAACGTTCCCTGCGTTTGGAGTGAGATGATCTTGATGACCTGCCAGGGCTATCAGGATAAAGTGATATTAGTGGAATGGCTGTCTTTTTCTCCTCTTCACTACTTACCAAAACATGATGCCTCTTACCTCACTGGCTGTGGATGGTCTGCTGGGGCAGCGGCCTCCATGAGCAACAGATAGAGTGTATCTGGAAAGAGAAGGGTTAATCCTTGTGAAGCTCAGTAGTACTAGTGGCAACAGTAAGCAGATGCAGAAATGCAGAGTACAAGCGTGGGTAACCATCTGTAAGGCTGTACGGCATAAGGAGCCATTTTTAAATAGACCACCATCGCGGTGGAAATGACGTAGGTGCCGCGCATGCGTCGCATCACTTCCAGTCGTGCCGCCGAGCCGATCACGGTCGCCATGTTGGAAAGGGCAAGAAGCCCGGAGGACTAGAAGGCTCAGCAGGATGGGGAAAAAAAAGAGAAGATGATGAAAGAAAAACGGAGAGTGGCCTAAGAGAAGGCAGGTAAGAGGTAAATTGGAGGAAAAGATGGAGGCCGTTGCAGATTGGTCTAAGCCTGTTTAAGGTTCGTGAAACAGATAATACAACTCCCCTGAGACCATCAGAGTGGGGTCCCCGCATATAGCTCGTTTAGAGACTGTACAGTCAGGGCTTCCAACTAGGAGAGGCTCAACCTTGCTGGGGCGAAGCGGTAAGAGGCCCGTGCTTTATCCCGTCAGTCCTAACAGGTAAGGAAAAAAAAGGAGAATGCAGTGGTGGACTCCTCTTCAACACTTATAGCTAACCAGTCCTATCATTTTGTGGGGGGGGAGTCGCATCCCAGTGTGTGTGCTGCCATGATGCGTCAGAAAATAACATTTTTAGATGCTATAAATGTTAGTATTGTTAATAACCAAACTGTCTTCTTTATATCAGTGGACAGTATTTTTGAATGTAGATGTTTACTTAAGGCTTTCACCTGTAGCAGTACTTGACCTTAAAATGTCCATTCTGTCTGTATAAAAGCCATAATTGTGTTGCTAACAATAAGAGATAAACATTATGCACAACACCATTCATCTGAAATGCATCTTGTTCACAGGCCATTTGATTTGTAAGCCTTCATCTTATAAATGTAAAGCAGAAGGACACAGCATGCAAATGAGATAAATGCAGTAAATGCTTATTCAGGAGTAGCTTTGCTTATACATCATGAGTCTGATGACAAAATAATGCACATTTTAAAAGTCCATCTTTATTTTTCTCTTAACACATCGCAAGACTTTTATGGGCTGCTTTGGGGAATGCAGGAGGCTATAAAGACTACTAAAGCAAAGCTAAAATATCATAATTTCTCTTCGTGTTATTTGTGTTTTATTGGCAGTGTTGTATTTCTATAATTGAAGCCTGTACCTACCCATCTGATGAAATCTATTATACAGGACATTTTTTTTCCTGGCCTAGAATACTGTGACAATCTGTATATAAGCTGATGTAATTTGACTGTTTTTCTGCTGATAATACTGTATATAAATGTCAATATACTATATATATATATATATATATATATATATATATATATATATACACTATATTACCAAAAGTATTGTGACACCTGTCTTTACACACACATGAACTTTAATAGCACCTCAGTCTTAGTCCGTAGGGTTCAATATTGAGTTAGCCCACCCTTTGCAGCTATAACAGCTTCTTCTTTTCTGGGAAGGCTGTCCACAAGGTTTAGGAGTGTGTCTATGGGAATGTTTGACCATTATTCCAGAAGTGCATTTATGAGGTCAGGCACTGATGTTCGACAAGTAGGCCTGGCTCGCAGTCTCTGCTCTAATTCATCCCAAAGGTGTTCTGTCTGGTTGAGGTCAGGACTCTTTGCAGGCCAGTCAATTTCCTGCACCCCAAACTCGCTTATCCATGTCTTTATGGACCTTGCTTTGTGCACTGGTGCGCAGTCATGTTAGAACAGGAAGGGCCAACCCCAAACTGTTCCCACAAAGTGTTGAGCATGAAATTGTCCAAAATGTCTTGGTACTCCTTAAGATTTCCCTTCACCAAGCCCAAGGGGCCAAGCCCAACCCCTGAAAAACAACCTCACACTATAATGATTTGGACCAGTGCACAAAGTAAGCATAACAATAGCTGCAAAGGTGGGCCAACTCTATATTGAACCCTACGGACTAAGACTGGGATGCCATTAAAGTTCATGTGCGTGTAAAGGCAGGCGTCCCAATACTTTTGGTAATATGGTGTGTATATATTTTTTTTCCACAATGGAGAAACATAACAATCCATCTACAACCCATCTACATAAGGCAGCACTAAAGATCAATAAATATATATATATTCGAAAAAGCTGCCTTTTTTCCAATGTCACCTATAGGCACAAATCTACTGTGCCCATTGGTCTCTCCAGCCTTGCTTAAAAGACTTTCCTTAGACACTGCATGAATATTTATTGATCTTTAGTGCTGCCTTATGTAGATTGATTATGTTTCTCCATTGTGGAAAAAAATCAGCTTACAGAACAGATTGTTCACACAATGGAGCTTAATAAGGTGGTGTGGGAATGGTACACCATAGTATATGAAATAAGGCATTATGGAATAGAGAACCTACATCATGGTATATGGAATAGGGTGGGCAGAATAGGGAACAGACAGCATGGCTTATGAAAAGAGGGGTGCAGAATAGAGAATGTACAGCATGGCATATAGAATAAGATGGTGCAGAATAGGGTATGTATAGCATGGCATACAGAAAAGGCAGTGTGTAATCAGAAACATACAGCACACCTTATGGAAAAGAGTAGTGTGGAATCAAGAATATATAGCAGGGTGAGGTAGTGAGGATTATTTATAAAGAACTTAAAAAATTGCTTACTGTTGCTCAGGCTGGCCCAATCCAGACCTCCATTAGTGTGGGACCCACAGTGTCATCTCACCAACTTGCTGCTGCGACTTATAAACACAAAAGCCAGCAGAGGAAATCTGTCACTACTCGCTTCCTCTCCTGAGCTCTGCATTAGATCACATCATCTGCGGGAGCTGCAGAGGAAGTGAATGGTAGAAGACCTCTTCTGCTGACTTCTCTGTTTACAAATGGCAGTAACAAGTTGGTGAGCTGACGCACCACGGTGGGTCCTACACTGATGAAGGTGTGGGTGGAGCCAGGTGAGCAGTTTAACTGCTTTTTGGCAGAACAGGCAGATAGACTGCCACTTTTTTCCTGGGGTCTTATTTCCTTTCCCGGTGCCCATAGAACCCGTATGGGTTAGTGTGGCAGTAGTTCTGCATGTGCATACTGGGATAATCAGGCTGTAGAATAAAGGGATGCCGCTTGATAAGTCACTCCCACTTTTGGAGAAATGGACATCTAAAATTACAAGGGATTCCTACAGAATGCGCAAGGCTTAAGTTATCTACAAAAAGTGTGCTTCAGGCTTTTAGAATGTTCTGGCAACAGAATATACTGTTATTAAAGATATAGTACAACATGCAGGGGAAGCATTATGTAAATATAATATTTTATAAAGGTGGACTTCTATAACTGGATTTACATTCCTGGGAAAGGTCTAACTAAGTATACCAGGCGAACCCCTAGTTACAAACAACCGACTTACAAACGACTACTACTTACAAACAGAGGGAGACAGCAGGAAGTGAGAGGAAATCTACCCCTAGGAAGGGAAATTCACTCCTGTAAGAGTTATTATGGGAAAAAGGTACCTCCACTGGTGCTTTATCACCAAGGTTTGTTTCCACAACAACCCAAAATTTCAAAATCCAATTGTCAGTGGGACAGAAAGTGAGGTGAAATCTTCTGAACAGGGGCACAGACAGTGAAACAAATGTTACAGGGGTGTTAACCCTTCCCTTTGCTATCAAAAAAGCTAAAAAATTGTTTTTTTTTTTTTTTGGCTGGAGCTATACTTAAAAAATGTACCTGTTCCGACTTACAAACAGATTCAACTTAAGAACAAACCTACAGACCCTATCTTTTTTGTAACCCGGGGGCCGCCTATACAAATTAAAGTATGGAGGAATAATGCAACTTTTTTTATGGTTTTTGTTAGGTTGTTGGCTATTGATGACCTCATTGAAAACGTTCTAAGGCCTTTCTGGAATGGTATGGATACATTAGGAGTTGAGGAAAATACAGGTTAAATATGAAATTGAGTCTGAATTTCTTGGCCCCAGGAAGTTGCATTTTCTTTTTAAACTTGTTTTTCTACTTTGATTTGTAGACCATTTGTCTCCTTTGCTTTGCAATAAATAGATAGCGACACTCTATATTTTTATGCACCTCAAGCATTACATGTTTGTTAAATTATATGTTTTAGATCACTAGAAAGGTTTCACATCCAATTAGATGCAAAGCATAATGCCAGCAGAGGAACCTATTACTGGTAATGAAATGTAATGTATATGCTTGTAAACAGATAAACACTCAGTCTCCGAGCCTGGCAATTTTCTGTACTTAAAAGGTTTATCCAATTAACCATTTAAACTTTCATTATATTTTGCCATTTGGCTGTAGATTGCTATGCATTGCCCTAAATGATGAACATCAACTGTTTTCTGAACCTAACCTGCCGAAAAGATAAGACAAATGAAAAGGCTGTATTTTTATTCTCAGTGATGTTTAAAGCTGACCTACAGGCAAATATAAAACACACCAGTTTGTGTAGTTGTGTATTTAAATGCAACTGGTTTGAATATCTAAATTTGAATTGTTATATTGCAATTTTTTGTAGTGAGTCCTGATAGATAGATATATCACCCTTTTTCATCTAAAAGTAATTCCAAGGTGTAATTTTCCAATGTAGGGGTATGTCAAGCATAATAAAATGTTTAGCCACCTGAACTCATACTCTCATACTCCTACAGGTACTCACTCAGGTTTTACCTGGCCCCTAACTTGCAGCTATCGTAGACTTCCCCTGGAGCTGACAATGACACCTTTGTCCATATATTAGAGTGCACTGGCTACAAATATGTTAAAGATTTCTGGAGAACAGAGTGCAGACAGTACCATATATAAGTTGGGAAAATGCAGTCACAGTTTAAAATCAGTTTCTACCAAGTGTGCGATGTTGTGGTATTATGATTTGTTTGATTTAGGTTTGACTAATGTGTATTGTTGTGACGTAGCGGGATTTTATTTTATTCTGAGGACATGAGCACTAGGTTACACACAATTATATGCCACTGTTCTGACTTTTTTGGGGACTTTACTAATGCTTTGACCTCAGATATGATGGGCTTATTGTTAGATGAGCATATTTTCTAAAGAATGTTTTTATAGTTGGACAGCTTAGGTAGATTTAAGATTAGAGGACAAGTTTGTCAATATTTTGAATATTTAAAGCCTAGTAAGTATGTGAAACTATTTTATCATTAGAAAATTATGTGATTTTGGTGTTTCCTTGATTAATCTTAGGGGCTCTTGCCAGTAGTTCTGTAGAAGACAAACATAGGTCACAGTGACAGCCATGTTTTAGGGTACCATTTGATCTACCTTGTAACCTCTGTATGTCACCATAATGGGCTTGTTTTCACAATGTTCAGCAGCTACAAATATGTCTCTGATCATAAATATTCATAGCACTTTGACAACTCAGTGATTACAGAGGTTTCTAAGAACTTGTAAGGTCACAAACTTGCCAGTTTTGGTAATTTGGAGAGACATGTTGTAAGATAAAAAGGGCTAGGCACCTGTCACTGGACCCATTTTAATGCCTACTGCCCTGTTCTCTGTTAAAAAATATTGCAACACTCTTTAGCTTTTGAAGGCATGTTAACGTAAAATTATAACCAGTGAAACACATATTCAAATGTATTTATCTTGACTATAAAAAGTAAATACAATTGTTCTCATACGGTCATGATAAAGTAACGATAATAGTAACACTGTAGTTAGTAAAAGAAAGAGTTTAATTTAAATATGTATACTAAACCTTATTTGGAATTGGCCTGTAGCACTTAGCACTGCACAATGGTTTGTACACTAGAGCGATGTTAAAATGGAATAAACATTTGCATTTTACCTATACCTACAAAATGCCTATCAATGATATGCATCTGTTTGGAGGTGCTTTACTGAGGAAGATAGCTAAAAGAACATCTCTAGGTAGTATATAGACCTATGTGCACTATACCCACACTAAAGGATACTGCTTCCTTCCCACTCAGTACTACTTAACAGTGATTTAGTCAAGTAGACAGATTAATTTTTGCAATTGGAAAAAAAAATCAAGTTGTCCAGATTGTAGGGTATTTTTGTGTATTTATTTATAGTTTGGAAAATTTCTGCACAGATTGCCAAACACCCTTATTGTCATGGTTTTATTGAGGTACTGTAGGTAGAAAGGTTAATGCTGATAATTAGGGAGAAATATAATCTAAAATTGCCAAAACCATTTATTAGCATCCCTTGATAATTGCTGACCTGGGCAAGTGCTTGTGTATTCTTGCATCACATCCCTTAACAAATGTGTGTACAAAGTTCTCAGGCTACATTTCACTTTCACTTGCTTTGTTACACTGTATCCAATTTCTTACTTACGTATCAGCAGTATCAACCTGAGAGATAGGTTTGCTTCTGTCTGACGTGATACATGGCTGGTCATGTTATGGTGCCATACCGTCTTGACCTAGCAAAGATATGGATGAAGTATGCTGTTTTCTCTGTTCCTCCACCAGCTGTTGCAGTAATTACCAGAAAAGTTTCTTAAGTATTTGGGCAGGTGCGGGAAGGTTCAGGTAGCCTTTTTGCATGCTGATGGACAAAATACTTTAAAATGGTCAAATATATTGGCCCCTTTTAAATACAGAAAGAGAATGCATACCTAAGCAGCATATGTCATTTAACCTTAAGACCTTATATTGCCTTAGCCTTTTTAAATACTTAGAACTTAATCCAGCCACAGTTGTTAAAGAAACATCATCTTAACAAGAATCAGTCATGGCTGTCTTCTCTTTTCCTTCATTCAAGGCAAGTTCCAGACGTTCTATAGTGAGTGACCCCCCTCCTTTTGTTATACCTTAGGCTTATTCCTTCCATGTTTGCTTACTGGCTAGCAGGTGAATTGTGGTAAGGCAACCCTTTAGTGCTTCTAAATCTTAGCAAACATTTTCCTTAAGTGTTTACTCAGTAAATGAATTTGCACTTGGAGTTTTTACTTTGTTTGCTGTAAGCAGAAATCTAACTAGTTTAACAAAATCAAATAGACGTAGCAGAAAAATATTTCAGAAAACATAGTAAATGTGATAAATGTAAGTAATATCAAACAATAACCAGAAAAAGAGTATTTATGGTAAAATAAAATATGTATATATGTAAACAAAGTTTTGCGTCTAATCACTTGCATACATTACTTAAAAAGGTGTTATCCATGTTTTTTCAGGCAAAATAAACTTACCGTGAAGTGCTATGTGCTGTAAAGTATCATAAGAAGCCCATTTTTATACTCATCCTAATGGCACATTTTTCAATTGTAGACTAAAATGGAAGTCACGGAAATCGATACACAGTAAGATAGACTGTGTACTAAGAACCTCTATTTTCCTAGTCTTATCTTGACTTTTTTGGCCACAACAGCTGGACAGGAAGTCTAACTATGGCCATGTAGTTCAGTAGGCACCAGAGTATGGCCCACAGTACTCTATAATGTAACACACCTGTTTAGACACACCCACCCCCTTACCTGTAATACAAGACTGTGTGACTATAACTTAGCTCTGCCGCCTTGGAGCCCTGCAGATTAACTGAGAGAAAAAGGTATTTAGGGCACATCCTAGCAAAACATGTGGGAGGCATATGACTATAAAGAGATACAAAAAGTGTGATACTTGAATTGGTCTTTAATCTGTCTATTATTACAATTTGTGTATATATATATATATATATATATATATATATATATATATATATATATATATATATATATATATGTATGAATAAGTCCCCCTGGTGGAACCTTCACTGTAAGGTCTTTCTCTCATGGGCGTTAAGTGGAAATAAATGTTTTTTCGATTGTACTAATGGCCATTGCTGATGGCAGTTTTCATTTTTTTTAATATACGTTGGAGCCTATAGAAGCTCAGCTGACTCCGAAGTTATCAGAAATGCTCATATGGAAAAAAGGCTAGGGAAAGGTTATTTTAACATTCCAAGTGCTAGGATTTAAATGAAAGTGGTGATCTCTTTCCTTATGTGATAGAGGCCAATGAGGCAATTGCCATGTTGACATCCAGAATTAAGTATTTTCCCAGACAAGCCTACATGGAAAAGGAAGATTTTCAGTTGCCCTCTGACATTAGCGCAGCGATTTGTGGATTGCACTTTTGGTGTACTAGCCAATAAATAGAGAACTTTTAGAGGCGCTATTGTCAGAAAGCATGAACCAGACCGAGACAGAATTACAGTAAAATCACATTTGTTTATTAATAAAAATAAAAAGGTAAATAGAGTAAGCGTAGTCAAAGCATAGCCAGAGTCCAGTAACCGTATCGGGTAGTCAGCCAAGCCAGAGTTCAGTAACCAGATCGGGTAATCAGCCAAGCCAGAGTTCAGTAACCAGATCAGATAATCAGCCAGGCCAGAAGTCAGGGATACAAGTAGAGGAACAGCAAGCAGGATAAGGAGCCAGAAGGGATGTCAGCAAAGCCAGTCTTTAAACAGGAACGCAGGAGGTTTCTTGTGATGTGACCAAGGCGAAGGCAGTAATGAAGTGAGCTGGAGATCTTTAAGTAGGCGGGACTGACGAGCAGATCCACAACAGCTGGTTAACTGTGGAAACAGATGAGAGCTGGTAATAAGCCGACAGCTGAGCGGCCAGCTCAGAAAAGGAAGGGCTGAGCCAGCCCTGACAGCTATTCAAATGGATCAAAGTAATATCAACATTTCCGTCATTGTGGAGTGCTTGCCGCAATTTTGTGCACTAACGAGAGGGATACAATTTTGAAAACTCCCTTGTCCATGGTCTAGAGGATGTTTCCTGACACTCTGTACAAAGCCCAGATAAAGCTTGCAATGTTAGAGAGAAGTTTGCCAATTACTTTCTGTCACCTGAAGGAAAGCTTGCATGGATATGTTCATATGTTTTGTCATATGGGAACTTATGGTTGCCACCAGCCACATGTAAAAGTGACCGTCTTTATCGGAATTAGCAGACAGTCCAGAAAAAAACAAACTGGCTTACTTCAGCAAACAAACACAAAAGAGACAGCTGGATACACAAGAGTGAGCAGGTGAACTAAGCTTGGGATTGAGCCATGGTTCAATGGAAAAATGTGGTAATGGCTCATTGCCACTCTGCTGATCAAACATGGGGTTTATGGGGTTATCCCATCTGCTTCAGGGGTTCTAAAGAGAAGGTTTTCACAGTTCACCAACCATGGCTTAACCCCAAGCTTAGTTAACCCTGTTCACTCAGGTGTGTCCAGATCTCTCTCTCTCTCAGCTACGTGCCAACTGTTTCCTCCTTCTTTTTTGGACTTTGATGCGCACAGATTAACCACTTGCTGACCTGCCACAGTACATATACTGCAGCAGGGTGGCACGTGCAGGCACAATCATGTAAGTCATTGTGCCTGCTCTGGTTTAGGAGTTGACTGCACCCCCCTCCCCATGGCCACAGTGGAATGCGGATCCTGGTACCCGATTATCTTCAGCAGCCAGGGGATCATGTGAATGGCATGCAATTGCATGATCACAATGTAAACAAAGCTGTTATGAATTCATTCATAACAGCTCTGCTTTCTGTACCAGTGAACTGTGATTGGCCCACAGCTATCACATGGTACCTGGGCCAATCGCAGCACTCTGCACCATGTGATTAGCTGTAGGCAATCACAGATCACTAGTAACCACAGCTGTCAGGAATGTAACCCATTCATGACAGTTGAAAGCATTGCTGTTACAGTGATCTTCATTGTAACAACAATCAAAGTGTAACAAAGAAAATACCTTACCGAAGTAGTACAGTGTTACTATGGTCACACTGAACTAATCTGATGAATGTATGTAAGAAAAAAAATAGTAAAAAAGTAAAGAAAAATGTATAATTTTTTTTTCTCAACAGTGCAAATATCCTTTGTATTTTTTTTAATCTTCACAATGATGCAATGATGCAATGAATACAATTAACGAAACGAAATAAGCTATGTTTGCTTTGAATACTTAATTGTATTTGAGGAAAAAGCTGGTGGTAAAGTTAAACTAAAGTGCAATAGCCTCAAAAAAGAGAACTAATGGAGACACTATCTTATGTCACTTAAATTGTGTAATCATGTACAAGTAAATATGTTGTTTGTTATATTTCTTTGGTACATAATTGCAAATTCAAAACAAACACATACACCAATTACATGTATTTATTCAGCTTGTCATACAAAATTGTTGAAGAAAGAAATAACGTAACACAGCAAAATTGTCAAAAAAGATTTTATTTCAAGAATATGCAACCCTAATGAAATTGTCTTATATGCTTCCTTTTTGGTTGAACATTTTTACAGCAGATATACAAGTATTTTTTAAAGTAGATAAAACATGCATGTATGCAGACCCACTCTAACATAACCCATAACCATTCTACCAGAACTCATGATTTACTTAAATGCAGAAACATATAAGTAATGGCTTACCCATTCTACCATAACCAGACTCATAAGATATTGCCCCGGATCCACTTGGCACACTTAATAGTACGTTTTAAGATATGGTAGATATGTCATGGTCATAAGTCACTTCATTGCAGTAGGTTATGAATTATGGTAGAGGGTGAGGTGGTTGGAGTGGCAAGGAATGAAAGAACTTCTCTATGTTGAATCACCTGCTCTGGACTATGAGGCTTGAGGTATGTTAGTAGAATATGGTGAATATGAAGAGGCAGTTCCTTGTGTTGGAGTGCTCTGTCCGTGGCCATGGTAGGAGTGTAAGTGTGTGTAGGATGTTGTAGGTATGGTGACAGTGGATATGATATTGAGGAGTAATTACTGTATATGTTTGTGCGATGATGAGTTAGTAGAGGCGTTATGCAAAGGCAGCATTGGACCAACTGTATCAGGTCAAATGTAGGGGAAACCGTTTTCTCTTGTTGGACTTTTCTTTTGTCGTGTATAAAATCCAGTGATGCTGCTCTCTCATCCTTGTTTTTTCTCTGTGATGAGACTCACAGAGATTCTTTCTTATCTCTCCCATTAGAGATTACTACTTACATCTGCTGTGTTTGGGTTTTTTTTTACCAGCTTTTTGATTTTGAATATTTCTGAGCCCTTTTCTTCCTGGGTCATCCACCGGTGCTTGTGGAGCTTGACGGGTACAATGATAACTGATCAGAGGTGATGGTCTCTGCTTCTTCCCTGTTCGCGCCTAATTACTCCTCTCCATTGGACACATGTATACTGTATTATCTTTACTATCTTCAGGGTTTATTGATGTTGTAAACTTTATAAACTGCATATCTTCATGTATTGTCATATACGCCTGATGGAGACATTTTCGATCATTTTGATCACTTCTTGTCCTGACAGGATGTTGAGGGAAAACTTCCCAACAGCAAATAGCAATAGAACCCAACAGATGCTAAAATGAAATGGGAAAAAACTCATAGTCTAATTTCCATGACACTTGCAAATTCTCAAAGTAGATGTGTGTTTGCACTTTCTGTACCCCATATCCACTCGGTACATTTAGATCCATTTCAAATCAGACTTCCATCTGGTTTTCACTTTGTTTACTGAACAAAAATGTAACGATTTTAATTATATTTATATTTAAATGTTTTCATGAAACTTAATAAAAAGATAATAGGATCTTAGAAAATAAAAATTAAAAAATATCTATGTCGAAATCTTTGATATTTCTATATCTATAAATCTTTTGATAAATAGCTTGTAGTTACTAAATTTTTAAAGTATAATTATAGGTATACAGGTATACACTTAAATAGGTTTTGTAGTTGATATAGATTAATTATTGGTATAAAATTTGTTGAAATATATATTTTTTAATATAGATATATTTATTGCGCATATTTCAATATACATATCAATACATATAACAGAAAAAAGTTTCCAATCAGGAAAATTCGAATAACATAGTATCATACATCATAACATAACTTTAGTCAAAGACATAAATTAGGAGGTTAGTTCCAATCAAGTAGTGCTATGCAACACTTCTGATATAGAGGGTAAGCTATATATTTTTCATATAGATATCAAATGTAAATAAATGATTAGGCTTTATTTACGCAAGAACAAGATTTTTTGGAAAAGTAGATTAAAGAAAAAGTAAAAACAGAAACTGGCCTTAGTAATTAAATGGCTAGCCAGGGGCATTGTAGTTCAGAGTAGACATTTAAAAATGTTCTTGCTGCATAGCATGTGCTTGCACCAGACACGTGCACAATGCCTGATTTTAATGCTGTCAATGGACAATGCAGATCACAAGCAAAATGCACAGAGACCATCAAAGTGGCTCTGTGCCTTGTGATCCCTGTGATGACTGATCACAGTGGCCAAAAATATAATCAACCCTAGTGCTTACATCTGAGGGTCCTCCCCTTCCTCTTACAGTTGAAGAAAGGGGGGGAGGGGGGAAGAGAATTTAATAAATGAAAGCATTCTAGAGAGGAATACAGCAGCAGGTTCAGGGTAGGGATGGTATAATACAAATTGTTTTTTAACTATTTCACCATTTCTCTTCCACACCCATTCCCCTATATATCTCATCTTCATTCTGTCTCTGTAGTGCCTGTATACTAAGGCCTTCACCTCCCTAATCCTGTGTATTAACTCCTTCATGTCCATCCTCCCACTGGATTTGACCTGTACATTCACCCCTTCACCTCCTCCTCCCTCTCTGCATATGACCATGACATTAATTATGGGTTCTGTCTAGTCTAGCATCATTAGTAAGCCGTATGTTTAAAAAAAAAAGCTGAAAAAAATATGCTGTGTAGTATTGTTGACTACCTAAAAATGCTAATTTTCTGGTTGTATATCAATTTATTTCTTTGTTACTCTGATCCAAACAAGCATGGCAGTTTAAGAGAGTGAAGTTACATCCAAAGCTGTGCCCTGGATCAGTGATTGAGATGCTAATGAAGCCTCTTGATAAGCATGGCAGCCAGTAAGCTAGTATTATCAGAAGTACAGTTCAGCATTGGAAGCCTCCATAGCTCCTAGCTTTGTAACACATTGTAGCATTTGTTGTATTTCCATTTTGACAACTTCAGTTTAACCACCTCAGTACCAGCATGCTTTTTCATTTCCAAAAATCTGATCACCTTGGGGTCGCTACTTTCCAAAAATAAGGCATTTTAGGGGGTGTCCGCACTGTCCTTAAATGTGTATTTGATAGATTTATAACAGAAAATAGGGAAAACTGTTTTTTTTTGTTTTTTTTTTTAAATATTTGATCTCTAGGCCTGGATCACACTATTGCAGGTTTGTGGCCCGCGTTTTGCGCATGCTCGGCAGCCCATTTATTTGAATGGTCTGCCATGCCTGTGTTTCCTGTAGATCGCAAACAATTGAGCTGCAAGTTTGAAAATGACTTGCTAAGCTATTGCTAGACTTGCCAGGCTTTACAAGTTTGTTGCACAATTGCAGCAAGTCCACATTGCATGACTCCAGATCAACTTTCTTTGCAAACGTTCTGCATTTCTGCTGCAAGTTCTGGTTCAGTCATGTTGTGCAATAGTCATCCCACCACAGGGGGTCACTGTGATTTGCGCATGCTCTTGCTGTAGACTCACCACTGCAAGTTTGCTCTTGCTAAAGACTTGCCACATAAATTTGCTACAAATTTGAAAAATGTCAACTAGAACTCGTGCTTCAAGTGCTCTGCAATTGTACAATTTGCCAGTGAAAATGTGCAGTAAGTTAACAAGATTTACAATTCAACACAGCCCCAAATTTATGGCAAGTTATCCTTGCTATCTGGGGTGTTTCATGACCCAGTAACTTCCAGTCAAACAATCACAGTGCTGAAAACTGAAAATGGTCTGAAAGGGAAGGGTGTGTAACATGATGGTATTGGGTTGGTTAAGTTTTTAGAACGCTAGAGACAGAGGGATCATAGAGCACAGTCTGCTGCTCTACTACATGAAAAAGTGCAGTCGCATTAATTGCACCCATGGTGTACTGCAGCCATATAACCAGTAAATAACTGCTGTGACTCCTCTATCACCTGCTCTAACATTTCCCAGTCATTGCTGGGATAAAGAGTCTGTCCCCAATGCTCCTCAAACAGGTTCAAAATGCATGATAAATGCTAGGTGTTTACAGTGCACTTCTACTGATATGAATTACTGTATGGTGTATGGAAAGTGTTGCGAGTTACCACCCTCTGCAAAACATTGCTGTCCAGATCAAAATCAATGCAATACAATGTGAAGTGACACAAATGTGATGAGATTTTTACATGTGTACTACCCAGTCTGCTGTCAATGTAAAACTCAGTCAAAGCGTTTATAGAGCTTCAGTAATGCAGATCAAATGCCTGTTCATTACCCTTGTGTAAATGAGGCTTTAAAGTTGGAAACACTTGTAGGACACTAAGGTTGGCTTTGTGTTCTGGGCTACGTTTATGAATAAATCACCCCTTCTGAGTAAAGTGATTTTTTAATACTAATTTCTATGAAATTATTGTTTATTATCAAGCATATCTTTGGCCTAGAGGCAGCCTTAGGTAGAGCTGTTATGCTTTTATTTTCTTAATTCACTTCAGAGGCAATGCTGATTCATATTTTTCACTTGTCCCACTTATGCACCCTCTTACATAAAGGAAATCATAGTTGCAATTCTATTTTGCCTTTACTCTGTTTGTTTTCCTAAGAATGTAAGTATAATTAATCCACAGTATGATCAGCATTTAGTATGGCATTTAGATAGATGACGAGCTAAGGGGACAGAGCAGGCTTTGACCATTTGAACTTGAAACCCCCCGAGAGCTTTTTATTCTAATAAAACAGCAAAATATTGGTTATGTGACACCCCTGCATCAAACTCTATCACATTAAGGAAACCTTAGAACTCGGGTCTGCAGTCTGGCCTGATACATTACAATTCATCTGGGAGGCTTAGGAGGAATAATTACATCTATGTATTTATTCTACTGTCAGAATGTTGACACTAGTTTCATAGTGTCTGTGTCATTGAGAGTCATAATTAAATAACATGTCAAATGTATTGATTATGTGTATAAGGATCTGTTTGATACATCTAGAAGGCCTTTTGTCTTGGCGAGCTAGCAAAGATTTAAATTGTAAAGTTTGCCAAATGCATCAGCTCTGTGTTTAGAATGTGTTGTTCTTACAAGAAAGGCCAATTTTCTCATCCCTTGCCAGTCTGACATTGAATAGAATATTATTTTGTTATTCCAAGACCATAATGTATCTATTTAAAAACGTGCATTTAGAGACACAGGCAGCCAAGTATGCATCAATCTAATTTTTTAAATAAATTTCAAAGAAGACCCTAGCCCTCCCACCTCCCAAGTCCCTCAGTTGGCCCTTTAACGTGATGGATGGCTCCATTGACAAAATGCTTGTACAGTGGTAGAAGGCATGGTCAAGTTTGTGATGGTTTCAACACAGTGTAGCTTTAGCCCATACATTTTTTCCATCATATTCTGGATCTATATCAGGAGTAGCCAAGTCTAAAACCAGCCTCCCCTTCTCCTGTGCCCTCTGGAATGCCCACTCTGTCTGTAACAAACTCACCGCCCTCCATGACCACTTTATCACAAATTTCTTTAACCTACTTGCCATTACTGAAACCTGGCTTCATCAATCTGACACTACTTCTCCTGCTTCCCTCTCCCATGGTGGCCTTCTCTGGACTCACTCCTCCAGACCAAAAGGACAGAAGGGAGGTGGAGTGGGAATTCTTCTAGCCCCATGCAGCACCTATCAGGTACTTCATCCACTCCCTCTCTGACACTCTGCTCTTTTGAGGCACATTGTATTCATCCATTTTCTGCTGTTTCTCTGCTGTCATCTACCAGCCCCCTGGACTGGTATCACCCTTCCTTGATGACTTCTCTGCCTCACAACCCTACTTTCTCTCTTCTGAAATCCCCACAATCATTCTCGGTGACTTCAACATCCCTGTTAATGCTAACACTACTACTACTTCTAAACTTCTCAGTCTAACCTCATCTCTTGACCTGAAGCAATGAATACAGGCTCCTACTCACTCCAACGGCCACACCCCTGACCTTGTCTTCTCTTATCTGTGAACTAAAAAACACAAGGGAGGGGAGGCGCCTCTAGGTGTAGTATGTAAGCCAATTTATTAAAAACACTGTACAAAAAACTCACAGTTTAGTAGAATAAAAGCCGGCCGCGGTGATGAGGTACTCCAAAGCGAGGCCTGGAACGCTAGTGGAAGGCAGGCGCGGAGCTGTGACGTCACTGGAATGCAATTAGCATCACCGCGGCCGGCTTGAGCGGTGTTCAGCATAGCCCTACGCACAGCAGGAAGCAGCGATACCTGTGATGGATACCTGTGATGGATCTGATGGACTCCCCTCCTTTTGGATTTTAACCACACTACATGCTGTATTTTATTCTACTAAAATGTGAGTTTTTTGTACAGTGTTTTTAATAAATTGGCTTACATACTACACTTAGAGGCGCCTCCCCTCCCTTGTGTTTTTTCTGCAGATTTTGGAGCTTGGTTTCAGCTCTTCCTGGAAAGCAGCCATCTGTGTGGATTTTCTAATATGAGTTTGCTTCTGTTTTTATGGACTATATCAGTTATAATTTCATTTTGTCACCAACATGATGGTAATATAGGGATTTCCGTTTTTTTGCGCCTTTACTTGCTTGCAGTCTTATCTGTGCACTAACTGCAACCTCTCTAACAATCCTCTCCCATTCTCTGATCACCACCTTTATTAGTTTCACTCTCTCCTGGTCTTCCACCTCCTCTCCCTCAAACCGCCTAACAGTTACCCGTAGAAACCTTCGCCACCTCAATCCTTCTCTTCTCTACTCTGCTATTGATCACCTATATGACAAAATATAACCCCTGTCCTGCCCCAACCTAGCCACTTTCGTCTACAACAGCTCACTGTCATCCTCGCTAGACAAGCTCGCCCCCCCACTACACGCAGAATCAGGCCCTGACCACTACAACCCTGGCAAACCCTGACGACACCAGAAGTCTCAGAAAATGTAGCTGCTCTCTTGAGCATCTGTGGCATAAGACTAAGTTCCAGGAAGACTTCAACTAATATAAATCTGCCCTCCTAAAATACTATTGCTGCCCCCACACTGCCAAACAGACCTATTTTATCGCTTATTAGCACATTATCATCCAGTTCCCGGCAACTCTTCTCGACCTTTAACACTCTACTCCTTCCTCCACTGCCTTCACCCTCTAACTTACTCACTGTCCAGGAGATGGCCAATCACTTCAAAAATAGGATTGATACAATTTATGAGGAGATCTCCAATGCGCAGAAACCTCCCCAACTTAACACCCAATGTCCACAGGTACAATCATTACTTCCCTCATTCAACCCTGCTAGTATTAACAAGGTTGCTAAACTTTTATCTAACACCCATCTAACCACCTGCCCCCTGGATCCTGCTCCCTCGCAAATGCTACGCTCACCCTCTGTATCAATTGTACACTTTTTCAATTTCTCCCTCTCTTCTGGCATCTTCCCAAACTCTCTAAATCATGCGCTAGTCACACCTATCCTTAAAAAGCCCTCACTGGACCCCACCAATCTTAACAATCTACACCCCATCTCCTTACACCTCTTCTCCTCTAAACGCCCTAAAAGATTGGTCTACAACCGACTGAGCGACCATCTGACCATGATCAAACTTCTTGATCCCCTTCAGTCTGGATTTCGCCCTCAACACTCCACAGAAACTGCTCATTTTAAATTCACAAATGACTTACTGATGGCTAAAACCAATGGACACTATTCTGTACTACTTTTCCTGGACCACCTGACCACCCCCTCCTCCAAAAAAAAAAAAAAAAAAATCCACTCCTTTGGTCTCCGTGACTGTACTTTTTGCTGGTTCTTATCCTACCTATCCCACCGCTCCTTTAGTGTCACTTACAACTCTACTTCCTCCTCTCCTCCTCCTTTCTCCGTCCGGGTCCCCCCAGATTCTGTTTTGGACCTCTCCTTTTCTCAATCTACACCACCTCCCTGGGTCAGCTGATTGCCTCCCATGGCTTTCAATAACATCTCTACGCCTATAACACCCAAATCTATCTCTCCACCCCCAGCTCTCTTCATCTGTCTCCTCATGCATCACCAACTTACTAACAGACATATCAGCCTGGATGTTACATCACTTCCTCAAGCTTAATGTATCCAAAACCAAGCTCATAATATTTCCTCCCCCACGTGCCACTTCCCCTGATTTCTCTGCCAAAATCACCAGCTCAACTATCAACCCATCCCCCCACGCCAAGGTCCTAGGTGTAATCCTGGACTCTGAACTATCATTTCGGCCCCACATCCAATCGCTATCCAAAGCTTGCCGCCTCAATCTCTGCAACATCTCCAAGATATGCCCCCTTCCTAACCAATGTCACCACAAAGCTTCTAATCCACTCCCCGGTCATCTCTCGCCTTGACTACTGCAACTCCCTCCTCATTGGCTTACCTCTAAATAGGCTATCCCCCCTTCATTCCATCATGAATGCTGCTGCTAGGCTCATCCACCTTACAAACTGCTCTGCGTCTGCTACACCACTCTGCCAATCCCTCCATTGGCTGCCACTTAACCAACAAATTCAATTCAAGATACTCACAATAACTTACAAAGCCATCCACAACCTGCCCCCCAGCTACATTACTAACCTGATCTCAAAATACCAACCAACTTGTTCTCCTCGCTCCTCCAAAGACCTCCTGCTCTCTAGCTCCCTTGTCACCTCATACAAGGCTCGCATCCAGGACTTCTCCAGAGCCTCTCCCATCCTCTGGAATGCTCTACCCCAATCTGACTTTCTCCTACTTTGTCTACTTTCAGACGATCCCTAAAAACTTATCTCTTCAGAGAAGCCTATCTGGCCCCCACCTAACAACTGTACATTTATTTTCTCCATCAGCTCATCCCCGTAGTTATTACCTCTTGTATTTTTTGACCCCCCTCTTAGATTTTAAGCTCTAACGAGCAGGGCTCTCTGATTCCTACGGTATAAAAATGTATATATATATATATATATATATATAAATCCTGTATAATAATGATAATAATAATAATAATAATCCTGTTTTTGAAAAATAATCCTTTATTAATCCTAATCTATAAAGTTGGATTGTTTTTCTGCCCCAGTCCACATGCCTGCAATGATGGTGTAATTATCTCACAGCTGGACCCCCTATCTTTGTGCATAGTGAAGAGGGGACATACAGTGGGTATAGAAAAAAATCACCCCCTTAAAAATAATCACATTTAGTTGCTTTGCAGCCTGAAATGAAGACAGACACAGTTTTTGTTTTATCCAGCTGTATTTCCTAGTGCAACTTATAACATCCAAGTGAATGATATAACACCAACATGTCAGATTTTTTTGTAAAAAAATTCAAAAACAGAATCACTGAGTTGGAAAAAGGATCCCCCCCCTCATGTCAGTATTTTGTTGAATCACATTTTTCTTTAATTACAGCCTTTAGTTTGTTGGGATACGTCTCTACTAACATTGCACATCTAGGCTTTGCAATATTTGCTCACTCTACTTTGCAGAACAGCAGAACCTGTATGCTTTACTGTAGGAATTATGTTATTTGGCTGGTGAGCTGTATTGGATTTCCGCCAGACATATTGTTTTGTGTTGAGACCAAATAATTTATATTTAGTCTCATCTGACCATAATACCTTTTTTCATGTGGCCTCAGAATCTTTAAGGTACATTTAAGTTGGTCACATGAGACTAAAGTTGAATTTTTTGGCTTCAACACCAAACAATATGTCTGGCGGAAATCCAATATAGCTCACCATCCAAATAACACCATTCCTACAGTAAAGCATGGGGGGTGGTAATATCCTGTTGTGGGGGTGTTTCTGTGCAGCAGGGACTGGAGCACTTGTCAGGATTGAAGAAAAATGGATGGGGCAAATTACCATCAAATTCTTGAGGAAAATCTGCTGCCCTCTGCCAGAAAGTTGTCAGTGAGAAGAAGGTTTACCTTCCAAGCACACAGCAAAAATGAATAACATGGAGGTTGAATGAGAAAAAGGAGAATGTCCTTGCATGGCCTAGTCAGAGCCCAGACTTAAACCCCATTGAAAATCTGTGCAATGACTTGAAGACTGCAGTCCACAAATGGTCACCATCAAATTTAACTGAACTTGAGCGGTTCTGCAAAAAAAGAGTGGGAAAATGTGCAAAGTTAGTAGAGGCATGTCCCAACAGACTAAATGCTGTAATTTAAGCAACATGTGGTCCAACAAAATACTGACATAAGGGGGTGATCCTTTTTCCAACTCAGTGCTTGTTGGTGTTATATCTTTCACTTGGATGTTATAAGTTGCACTGAGTAAATACAGCTGACTAAAACAAAAACTGTGTCTGTCTTAATTTCAGGCTGCAAAGCAACAAAAATGTGATTATTTTAAAGGGGGGGGGGAGTGATTCTGTTCTATACCCACTGTATGTGTATGTCTCTTTCTTAGAATCCTCAAGTAATATGAAGCCTGCAAGTGATTCAACTTAGTAGCAACCACAAAGTCCCTTTAAACAAAGCATCAAAAGTGAACAAGCCTTAAAATCCCTACTAATGGTAGCTACAAGACATCTTAGCCCATGCCCAGGGGAAGCCTTTCGTTTTTCCACTGGTGTCACTGTGTTAAGACTAATGACCCCCAGTGCAAATTAATCAAAATATAATCCAATAACATCAGCATTATGACTGTTCCACAATCATTCCATTTGCAGGCTGTCATTGCTGACCTAGTCTTGAAAATACTATTTGTCTGGCTGTCATTTGCCTTTTCAGTGACTTTCCTTATCTGCATACTTGTTTCAGGTCACTAACTTAGAAAGTATTGATGCAAGAGGGTCAGTACAACAGCCAGACAATGAATATGGGCAGCAATGACAGTCTTCTCTCGTTACAAGGTTACTTTAAGGCATACAAAACCTAGTTATTGAACACAACCCTTCAATCTGTCAAGACCTTGCGGAAACTGCATACTGTGTGTCCAACAGAATGTCTGGTTTTATATTTATATCTGTACTGTCCACAGAGCATACGGCAGCATCTGTACTGTGAGCTTAGAATAATTCTTTGTTTGGAACGTGTGCATTATATTATTGGTTGACTTAGTGAACAAGAAACCGAATTCTTGGGTGAATGGAAGTTATCATCCAGTGATTTTCTTTTTGCTATTTTATCCTCAGTCCCCACATAACTTCTTACATCAGGGTAAAAGCAGGGAATGTGATGAAACTGACAGGGCTGAAAAAATCAATAGCACATATGTCTAAATGATACCTTCTCTTCCAGATCAATTATAATGTGAAAAGAATCAGATTGCTCAGGATTCGACATGCACTACTTCCAAGCCTTAATGTAATGTAAAGAATGTTGCAGCTGAGGTAGAAACGTGCTCGTATATAGTACATCCTGTCACCCACTTGAGTGTGTTTTGTAAGAACATCAGCTACAAAGAAACTACTTAGCTTTTCTAGCCAAACATGTGATTGGTGACTAGCTAACCAAATGTACGCTGTTTGCCTTGTAAATGGGGCAAGAAGGTTTCTTCCCTGAGCCATAGTATGTCTTAGTATTAAAATCCAAAGTAACAGACTTCAATTTAATGAGCTTTGTAAATCTGACCTAAAAAGTGTCGCTGGGAGTCTTTGAAATGAGTTTCCTTCAACTTCCCCTGAGCTGATTGTGTGTTTTAGGAGAGGTTAAATGGGTTAAGATTCTTAGCTGTTCTAAAGCCATAGGAGTGATTCCTCATTAATCTTTTTCACCCCCTAAGACATCATCTCCAGATCAAGGCGGATTTACTGCATAAGATAACATACTCAGCAATGGGACACAGCTTCTGAAAGGACAAAAGGGTGACAGTGTAGGAAAGAATAAGATGTACTATAGTATGTGCATGTAAATATGTGTATATTTATCTCACTTTTATTATTTCTATGTCTATGCGTTCTTGTAGTTGGTGTGTCTTTCCAGTGTTTTCTGGACTTGCTTATGTAATGCATGTGTTGTGTGCAATAACTTTGATTACATTAACTTAATTAAAAAAAAAAAAAACTCTATTTATTATTTGGTTAATCTATCCAGTAGGCATATCTATTAACTAGTGTGGCTAGTGTGTGTTCATTAGGATTAACTGAAATATACATAATATGTATAAGACATAGCTGGGGAAAGCTGCCTATTGTAAATAATGAATTCATCTTTTAATTTTACTAGAACACAAATAATTACGCTGTTAGTCCAAACAGAAAACCACCTTCCCTTTTTAAAGTGTATCTGCACTATGCCTGGACTAGTCAAAGTAATAGATTTTCCTATATTTGTTAGCAGGAGTTAATACTTACCTTCCCCACATTCTCCATGCCCCATCTGCTGCTGAAGTGCCTGACAATTGCAGTGGTTCAGTCTGGTGATTGACCAATCAGGCACTGAGCACTGCACTGTGCAGTATGGAGGATCATTTGTTCCCCTTAAAGTGTATCTATCAGCAAAAAAAATGACATATGTAACAAAGAGCTCATGCAGTCACAATGTGCTCAACAAATTACAAGTGCAAGTGCTCTGTATAGAAAATCCTACCTGTGGACCCTGCCAGAAACCATAACTGGATGTCACTTCCTTTCACAGGGTGATAACCCTGTGATTGAAATTGCAGTTAGAGTTGTCTCCCCAGCACCTGCTATATGGTACTAAACGGGGAACCTTGGGGCAGTGTTCCCAACCAGGGGAACTTTTAGAGCCTGCATTTTAGCTTTAGGAAGCATATTAAGGAAAGGGAAACTCGCCATGTGGACTTCAATATAAGAGAGTAATCATCTACTTTAAGTGCAGTGTGGTATCACAGGTAAAGGTAACATACGCTCAAATAAGCTTGTTACTTTGCTTAGTGTGGGCAAAATACTGGTTCGCTTTAAAACTGCAGTATATACAGTGCCATAAAAAATATATTTAAATACTGTAGTTCTTCAGCAGAACAATGTTTTACCATTCAGTGGTATAGTACATAAAGTAGTATGTTTCATGAGTGTGTCACAGTGCAGGTTAAAGTTTTAGTCTAATATTAAATTCACTTTGGGATCGGAGTTTGAATAGCTGTCTCTAGTGTCTAGCATAAGACAGTGCCCAGAGCTGTGAACTGCATGCAGCTTTCTCCACAATCAGAAATTTAGAGAAAGTGCCAAAACTTTTCCATATAGGTTTCTTGCTAATGGCAGCATGATTTATAAAGTAAATATGCGCGTCATTTAAGCGCCTTTTTTTCTACATGGTGAGAATATTTTTGATGAAGAAACAGAATATATATATATATATATATATATATATATATATATATATATATATATATATATATATATAAATAAACATTAACATCTTATAGATGTATGATGTTCTACAGCTGCTACTATCTCCTGTAGCACAGAATTTGCCAAAGCTGTGTTAACATTTAGGATATCTTGTACAACTACGACTCTGTTCAGTGTAAATGGGGAGACTGTGAATAGAAGGCTTGGGTGATGGCAAGTGTCTTATCAGCGCAAGATGGAGAAGGTCAAAACAGATAATCGTGACAATTTGATCTCAGAACCTTTCTCTGGGAAGTCTAATTTTAGTTAGTGAAAGGCATCTTCAATGGAGACCCTGGAGCAATTCACACACAGACCACCCTGGTAACCTTAACCTAACCCTAGAGATAAAGGTTGGCTTATTGTGTTCTTGTTCATATCTTTGTTTTTTGCTTACCACGGGATGCTTGTTATAGTAAAACAGATAAAGGCTATGACGAAAAACACAACAAAAATGTGTTTTGGGGCCTCATCTTATGGGAAGACTTGTGATTTCAGAAAACCAAATCGTCAATTGCTCCTATTGTAAGTCTAAATTTCTAAATAAACAAGAGGTCATATTCCTATACAATATCACATTTTTTCATTTTTTTGAAAGAAGATGCCTGATATCTCCTGGCATCTACAATGACGTTTAAATTCTGTATTGCATTTAGGAAGATTCACATGCAAAGTGACCAAAAACTCAATAATTAAGCCCCGTGAATTTCTGAAAAAATGCATGCTGTTTAAGGGGTTTTCATGACTCTAACAACCATATATTTTGAAACACTTATCAAATGAATACCTAAATGTGGTCCCTCCCCTTTATCCTGTTGTTGGGGAGCAGGTCTAAAGTCTGAATCAGGGATTAAAAAAAAAAAAGTGTGCTTCTAAAATTGGTTAGCATTTCACAAACTGTACTTTCTGGTTTAATCATAATGATGGTCCCATGCATGAGTCACCAAGCGACTTCAAGAAGATCTTAATTGGTTATAAGTAAAGATTTAAACACCTTTTTCCTTCATTAAGTACACTATTAATCTGTAAAGATTATAGTTATCATTAACCCTTATAAAATGTAGTCTGTAGAGTTTGTGTTTCACATACACCTACAATATTTCTAATTCCAGGGTAAATATTTTTCTGATTGAAGGAACAGATTGCCCGCAAACATTATTAAAATAAAGTCACATTTGTATAGTCACTAAACTCATGAGGGACATTACAGTTAACAACTATTTTCAGCTGTGAATAGCTTTCATAAAAGCAATGAAAAGCACTATTTTATACTGTGTCCTACATTACTGATTAATATAACGTATTTATATACACTGAGCAAAATTATAAACACAACACTTTTGTGTTTGCACCTATTTATCATGAGCTGAATGCAAAGATCTACAACTTTTTCTATGTACACAAAAGGCCTATTTCTCTCAAATATTGTTCATTATTCACCGCTCCTAAACCGCTCCTGCTATAGCCGCGCTGTACGAGGGATTTTAACCCTTTTTCAGCGGCCAGCGGGGGTTAAAACCGCACCGCTAGCGGCCGAATACCGCTGCAAGAACGACGGTACAGCAGCGCTAAAAATAGCGCTGTTGTACCGCCGACGCCCCCACCGCCCCCACCGCCCCAGTGTGAAAGGGGCCTTAGGCTGGCCACAATAAAAGGACCTCCAAGATCGTCTGAGACCAGCCACCTGGACAGCTGCTCCAACAATCGGTTTGCATAACCAAAGAATTTCTGCACACACTGTCAGAAAGCGTCTCAGGGAAGCTCATATGCATGCTCATCATCTTCATCAGGGTTTCAACCTGACTGCAGTTCGTCGTCGTAACTGACTTGAGTGGGCAAATGCTCACATTCCATGGCATCTGGCACTTTGGAGAGGTGTTCTCTTCACGGATGAATCCTGGTTTTCACTGTACAGGGCAGATGACAGACAGTGTGTATGGCGTAGTGTGGGTGAGCAGTTTGCTAATGTCAACATTGTGGATCAAGTGGCCCATGGTGGCGGTGGAGTTATGGTATGGGCAGGTGTATTCTATCGACAACAAACACAGGTGCATTTTATTGATGGCATTTTGAATGCACAGAGATACCGTGACGAGATCCTAAGGCCCATTGTTGTGCCATTCATCCATGGCCATCACCTCATGTTGCATCATGATAATGCAAGGCCTCATGTTGCAAGGATCTGTACACAATTCCTGGAAGCTGAAAACATCCCAGCTTTTCCATGACCAGCATACTCACCGGACATGTCACCCATTGAGCATGTTTGGGATGCTCTGGATTGGCGTATACGACAGCGTGTTTCAGTTCCTGCCAATATCCAGCAATTTCGCACAGCCATTGAAGAGGAATGGACCAACATTCCACAGGCCACAATCAACAACCTGATCAACTCTATGCGAAGGAGATGTGCTGCACTGCGTGAGGAAATGGTGGTCACATCAGATACTGGCTAGTTTTATGACCCTCTGACCCACCCCAATAGAGTAAAACTGCACATTTTAGAGTGGCTTTTTATTGTGGCCAGCCTAAGACACACCTTAGCAATAATCATGCTGTCTAATCAGCGTCTTGATATGCCACACCTGTGAGGTGGATGGATTATCTTGGCAAAGGAGAAGTGCTCACTAATACAGATTTAGACAGATTTGTGAACAATATTTGAGAGAAATAGGCCTTTTGTGTACATAGAAAAAGTCATAGATCTTTGAATTCAGCTCATGATAAATAGGGGCAAACACAGAAGTGTTGCGTTTTATAATTTTGCTCAGTGTAGATAACTTATTGTTGACTGGTTTATCCTTAAGGGAGTCAATAAATGATTAATCTGACCTCAGTGTTAGCATGCATTGGGGTGACACCATGCACCCAGTTTATATGCAAATTATACTTCTTTAAAAGTCTAGTAAACCTAGCACAGGCTACTTTATATGAAACAGTAATACCATTCACACATACATTATGTATGCACATATTCTTCGACCCACATAAGATGAGATGTTTTATTGATGCTGTGTTGCCTACAGAATTATCAGTAACGTATGGTAAAACCTGTCCAATGTACATCCAAAAGGACCTTATCATTGCATAGAAAAATTTTGATCCCCACAACACCATCATTATGTTTTGTTCAGCTCCAGAAACTTTAGTTATCAGTGGTAACTCAGTTGTAATAAGCAGTAATGATGTGTAATGTCTTTGTCAAATGCTCCAAAATACTGCCAAGAGGTCACCTGTGTGCATTGAAATAATGCTGCTCACAGCACTAACTTTATCTTTAGTAAATTTAGCTATCCTTAGGTGTTAACTTATTAAGTTATATTAACTGCTCTTACATAAACATTTTACATATATATACTGTATATATACAGTATATACACACACTACACTTTAAATGCATTAGATTAAAAGTTTTACTTGTAGTAGGTCTACGGCAAGTTCTCTTTGGGATAAAGTCATTGTTTTTTTTTAACAAAAGCGAACCTGAGTGTGTAAGAATTTGTCTAGTACAGGTTTTTCCTTTTTTTAATTGTTTGTAATCTGGCTCTTTCTCTTGCTGAGGCATCTGCCTGGTTACCAATACTCTTAACTACTAATTTATGTTGCAATTGGCACCCGACCTCGAATGACACATGTAAGACTCTTATACAGATAATCCTCTCTTCATCTTGAGAATTATGTCGCTATAGAAGGGTCAGTGGTGTGAGATGGCACAGCTTGAGGTGCGAACTGCAGCAACAGCTAACACACTTTACCTAGCTGATACTGTGAATCCCTTAACTGGCTGATCGGGGGTTTTAAATAGAGTCCCTTCTGTTTTCACCCTAAGAAGGACTTCTTACCAACATGTCAGCTTGTGGTCATTTTTTTTTTAGCTGCCTTATCTACAAAAACTTATTTTTTTAATGCATTTAGTTACTCCAGAGTACTAAGAATTACCCAACCAATAGATAGTGGAATCATGAACATGCTTATTTTTATCTACTTGATTAACAGCATACCATGGCTAGCTACATATACCTGCTAACATGTTAAAGCGGGGGTCCACCTATCTATCGTTTTTTTTTTTTTTAGTTCATTCACAAACTTTTCTTCTCAGCATTACATACTCACATCTTGTGTGTAATATGTCCGCCTGTGTCAGATTTCATCGGAAAGAATAACTTTTATTATTCACTGCAGGCGGTTTCCATCTTCATTGTGGGCATTTGAAGACCACAAGCATTTATTTCCTGGATGTGGTGAATGCTGTGCTCCCAGCATTCACCGCTCGTTCCCGCACATGCTCAGTGGCATCCTGGGAAGCCTGAGACTAGCTCCCAGGAGTCTGGGAGAGGCTAGAAACACGCCTACTCCCACGGGAGGAGAACCAGGAAGTGCAAAGAAGAATAGAAAAATAAAAGGTAATTACGGCGATTTAAATTTTTTTAAACGGCATGTCAGCATCTAGGCAAGGAAGAGAATACATACAGATATTGTTCAAAATTTGGGTGGAACCCTGCTTCTATTTCTGTGTTAACAGCACAATTTAGTCCTAGTCTGCAATTTTAACAAATGTACTTCTTTTTATTTAATTAAAAAAAAATTAAATATGAACCTGCACCACAGTGGCTTAGTGGTTTGCACTTTTGCCTTGCAGCACTAGGATCATCAATTTCAATCCCAACCATGACACTACATGCATAGCGATTGCATGTTCTCCTTGTGCTTGCGTTGGCTTCTGTCTAAATTAGCCCCAGTATATTTTTTCATTAAACCCAGTGGGCCAAACTAAAAAAAAAAAAAAAGAGAGATCACTGTTCCAACACAAACTATGTTAGTGCGTCAATCTCCCCTGCTGTACTATTGTATGTGGAACAGACAGCTGTACACACGGGCCAAAAGTCATCCGGTTCCTGCTGAACCAACCAATTTCGGCTGATTTTCGGTGTGTGTACAGTTATTTAGACTGTAAGCTCCTTGAGGACAGGGGCTGATGTGAATGTACAATATATGTAAAGTGCTCCAAAAAAATAGTATATCACTGAAGGCAACTATAACCTGTTGAAAAAGTCATATTTTTTGTAATTATTTTGCCACTGATTTGCCCTGTTGCATATTTGCAATTGTTGTTACAACACAACTGATCATCCCTTTGCTTGAATTATCTAACTGCACAAAATGATATATAATAAAATAATACGGCCTGTTGCATATTTATAGTATTATACATTTGCACTTATTGCTCTAAAAACAAACATTTAGAGGTTAACGTTCATATTTTCAAATATTTTATTTAAATTTACCATGAACATAACATGTTCAGAAGAATCTGCATTTTTTTACATGCTCTTCAAAAAGGTATTTCAAAGACCTTTTTTTCTTTGCTTCTATAATATATACTGTTATTTTATTCATGGGGATAGGGTCACTATCCCAATGCCTAACCCATAGTCTAGAGAACCAGGGCTTTTGATTTTGGGGCTTATTTCCCTTAAAGTGGTTGCATACCTCAGACAAGTAATATGAACAAAGCATATCCCTTTATAGGGTGTATTTGTCTCAATCAAGAGCACTGAGTGTCATTTCTGTCTGCTGTCTCCTTCCTCTGCTATCAGCATGAGTAACTTCTAATGAGTTTTCCTGACACCAAGAGAAAGATGGTGACAGGGGAGGAAGCTCCAGCTGATTGGCAGCCTCAGCTCTGTTCCTGTGTTAAGGGGGGCTGCCCCTTCCCTCCAATTAGCCCTCAGAGCTCTCCTCACTGATGTAACTTTAGTTCTCCGCCCCCTTCTTTTCATAGCTGAGAGATCCTATGTAAGTTCTGCACTTTAAATGGATGTATGGGAAAGGCGGCTGCAGATAAACAGGTACAGCTTATGTAGGAGGATTTTTTCCATCTCTGTGTGTTACCTGAGGCCAGTCACTTCACTGGGTATATGTAAGGGTTTACAACCACTTTAAGTCAACCACTCCCACGAGACCTCATAGCATATCTACTTTTCCTGTGCTACGCTTTGATCTAGTTTTACCTTGGTACTGGGGCCTAACTTTCCTTGTTTTCATGGATAAGTTCCATCAGCTGCTATTTTACTGTCCAATGTGACTGTCTCATTAATCAATGAGGGCAAAGTATTGGCAATTGGTGGCTTTATAATTGGCTTCTTTTCAGTGTAAACAAGTTGGTTTCTGAAACTTCTGGGGTGGAGACGGTAGTGCCATCTCCATCTGGTCTCAGTACCCTCAAAATAGCAGTGTATTTTGAAGTGTATCTACAACCAAATTTATTGACAGGTTTGGATAGAGTGGAAAATAGCTCGAACTCCTGCCAGGTCTTTATTGCTTCCATTTATGACTGTTGCAGAGACCAACTCTCACTATTTGCTCTGTCGATTACTGTCATTGGGGCATAAAGTGATGGGAAACCAGAAGAGCAGTGGCGGAACTACCGCCATAGCGACCCATGCATGCGCTATGGGGCCCGCAGCCGTGTAGGGCCCGGCAGAGGCGGCTCTCTAATTCGGCAATTAGGCTAGTTAAAGAGCCGCCTCTGCTAAAAAACGTCACCACGGGCACGGCGCGATCAGCAGCGGGTTGCCTGTGAGCTCCAAGCACGACCAAGCAGTGGAGAGAGCGGTCGGAGCATAGCCGTCTTGGGGAGGAGGCGGGGCCAGCGCTGTGTTGTCTTCAGGAGGAGAGGGGGGAGGAGATTCCAGCAGCCTGAGCAGTGAGCACAATTCCCTCTGCTCGGGAGACACAGATCGCGCCCCCCCCTCAGCCGTCACCCCCCCCACCACTGGAGTGCTCAGCGGTGCGGCGGTTTCCACACACCCCGGAGGAGGCATCCGGCTGACGAGGAGAGGAAGAGGAAGGCACCCGGAGGAGGCATCTGGCTGACCAGGAGAGGAAGGCACCGCGGAGGAGGCCTCACGAGCACTTTATGAAGCCGATCCAACAGAAGGGAAGGTAGGAGAGGAGAAGTGTCTGGGCTGCCCCTCTCTGGGGCTGTCAATCAGTGGGGGGGTATCAGGGGCTCCAGCTGCAGGGAGAGGCAAAGTTACCACCATGCCACAATGTTTTCTGCAGCCAGCGACCAACAACATTTTTTTTTTATGAGAAAGACCCCCCATCCATGTTCCTGCAGCATCCCTCAGCCACAGCCAGAGACTGGTCTTTTTATCCACCTCTGCCCCCATCCCCCCCACTCCATTCTTCCTGATCATGTGTCACTAACAGTAAGGACAGCTCAGTCCTGTGCCAGTGTCCCAGTGTATCCACCTGTGATTGGCAGCCCCTGACCCCTCCCTCCACCCTGCCCTTACCCCTGCCTATGCAGGGCTCCACTGAGGGGGGAGTTGGGAGGGCCCAGTCCAGTGCTGATCCTCTGCCATGGTGGGCCGGGTGCTCCGCATCCTGAGCTGGCACTGCCTGCTGATTGGCTTCTCCACTGCTACCTCCCTCACTGACACCAGCACCGAGATAGAGAGCACCGACACCAGCACTGAGATAGGGAACACTGACACCAGCACTGAGATAATGAACACTGACACCAGCACCAAGATAGAGAGCACTGACACCAGCACCGAGATAGAGAGCACTGACACCAGCACCGAGATAGAGAGCACTGACACCAGCACCGAGATAGAGAGCACTGACACCAACACCGAGATAGAGAGCACTGACACCAGCACCAAGATAGAGAGCACTGACACCAGCACCGAGATAGAGAGCACTGACACCAGCACCGAGATAGAGAGCACTGACACCAGCACCAGGATAGAGAGCACTGACACCAGCACCAGGATAGAGAGCACTGACACCAGCACCGAGATAGAGAGCACTGACACCAGCACCAGGATAGAGAGCACTGACACCAGCACCAGGATAGAGAGCACTGACACCAGCACCAGGATAGAGAGCACTGACACCAGCACCAGGATAGAGAGCACTGACACCAGCACCAGGATAAAGAGCACTGACACCAGCACTGAGATAAGGGAACACTGACACCAGCACTGAGATAAGGAAGCACTGACACCAGCACTGAGATAAGAGCACTGACACCAGCACTGAGATAAGAGCACTGACACCAGCACTGAGATAAGAGCACTGACACCAGCACTGAGATAAGGGAACGCTGACACCACCACTGAGATAAGGGAGCACTGACACCAGCACTGAGATAAGGGAGCACTGACAGCAGCAATTTAAAGCTCTTATTATATGTGAGTGTGGTAATCTGTTTTTCAATGGCATTAGTTCATTTTTTTTTGAGGGGGGGGCCCATACAACATTTTGCTATGGGGCCCTGTGATTTCTAGTTACGCCCCTGCAGAAGAGTCCTCTGTTCTGGTGACAACTATCCAAGAAGGGGTATCCCCATGTCCTGGAAAGAGTTTTTTCTGAGATCCTGGTGTGTTTGCAGGAAAGCAAGTGAAGGGAAATCTCCCCAATGTGATACTAACAACAACAAAAAACTTGACATATGTTTGAACCTTTCCCTCCTATTTTAAAAACTGAAATAACGTTTTTTTTTTTCTATTGATACACGTTGAAGCAGTATTAAACCCAAAGCCAAACATGGATTATATTGCAGCTCACCAATCATTAGATGTGGTGGCTGCATCAGTTTTATTTTCTTTGGCTTTTTATCCCTCTGTTTTCACCTGGTGATCTGGCCAGTAACACACCTCCTGTAACACAACTCTAGAGGATTGAGAATAGGAGGCACAACAGAAAGCAGCATTGTTAGTCTGGGGGGGGGGGGGGGTAGGGTGTCATCTGTAGTAGCAGATTTAGGACCACTAACAAATTGAAGCCAAGCTTCAGCTCACACTTAGTATGCAGTTACAGGAAACAGTTTTTTTTTTCCTTTTGTGATAAAGGTTTTGCACAAATAAGTAAAAGGTGATCACTTTAATCACAAATGCCAGTGTATTTTGTCTCATCTACTTAAACTGATACATTCTGCTGGAGAGCTTGTGCTGTAAAAAAACAACATACTTGCTGGCTGGATTACCAGATGAAAATAGAAGATACAAAGGCTAAAAAAGAAAACAAATAAAGCCATCACACCTAAGAATTTATACGTTGCAGTATAATAATTGTTAGCTTTTGAATTTAAAACAGCTTTAAGGCAAATTTGATGAGCTTGTGATGTAGTATGTGCTGATTTTGGTAATATATTTTAGGCCCTTAAATTGTACAAGTAGAGTAATGCCGCGCACACACGGTCGGACTTTTCGTCTACAAAAGTCCAACGGACGCCGACGGACTAAAGCTGGCTGGTAATCCGATCGTGTGTGGGCTTCTCCGGACTTTCAGCAGACTTTTTCAGCCTCAAATCCGACGGACTTTAGATTTGAAACATGCTTCAAATCTTTACGTCGTAACTACGACGGACCCCGAAATCCGCTCGTCTGTGTGCTAGTCCGACGGACAAAAACCCATGCTAGGGCAGCTATTGGCTACTGGCTATGAACTTCCTTATTTTAGTCCGGTGTACGTCATCACGTACGAATCCGTCGGACTTTTGTGTGGTCGTGTGTAGGCAAGTCCGTTCGTTAGAAAGTCTGCTGCAAGTCCGCCGAAAGTCCGCAGGAAGTCTGTCGGACAGGCTGTCGGACTTTTGTAGACGAAAAGTCCGACCGTGTGTACGCGGCATTACTAGTAGATCATGAATTTGTGTTGTTTCTGTTTTGCTAATACACACACAAAAAAAATCTATTGATCTGCATTGGCCAACCTTGCATAGTGCCAGGTCGGGTCTTGTCTGATTGACTTTATAGCATTTGTGCTGTGGCCTGATACTGTCATTTTAAGGGTTTATAATTCTAGATATTTATTTTAGCCACCATGTTTTGTACGTTTCTTGCTCTTATTTGCTGCTGAGGCACAGTCTTTGTACGGTGCCCAGAATTTCATCCATAAGATTTTCCTCTACAGTGAATGAATGATGAGACAGCTATAGGGGCTGCTGATAGATAAGGAATGAGGCAAGAGTGGTATTTTGAGCTGAGGGTACAAAAGGCTTTCTTTTCTGCATACATATGAGTATCAGAGTTTTTATATATGAGTACAGCATATAACAGAGGAATGTAAACATCAGCATAAAATACATTTGTATAACATGGTTTCCATAAACATCTTATTGTAACGACATCAGAAACAGTAAACCAATGTACTCTTTGGCATAAAAATATATAGCATTACATTAGGAAGCACAAATATTAGGAATTAATGTGCAAAATAGCTTTATGTCACAGCCTGGTGTCATCTGGACTGACTCATTCTACATGGAAGATAAAATAGCTATACACATATTAATCCGCTGTGCACAAATACACTGATATCTTTCAAGCTTGAAGAAGCATCCATATCATAAATGAATCTCTGTGATGCTGTGGATGGAGATACATCATTTCTTTTACTCTTTGATAAATAAGCACCATGTGATAACAGTAAATTGTTAAAGATCCCTTTAATGGGTATTCTCTTTGTGATGATTGATAAATATAAATCTGGAGTTCTTCGTATCCTTCACCACCACATGGCATTGAAGTGCATTCATGGCGCTCATGACAGCACATAGTAAGGATTTAACTTTGCCAGCAAAGCCAGTGTCTTCTAAAGCTAACTTTCATAAACAGGCGATATAAGTTTCAGATAGTCTGCCAGTTGGTGTAAACACCACTAAATGTCTGCAGCCCTTCTTGCATGGATAGACATCTTGTTAATGATGAAGGAAGAAGTCGAGGTATGCTGAAAACAAAGAAAAACTCTTGAAAGAACTATGATTTTCATAGTAACAGACATGGCTAAGCCTTGTCATGCTAATATTTGCTTACAGATGCTTAAAGACTTTGAAGCAAAACAGAACATTCAGCCGGAAGAAGAGCAAAAAAAGAGGGAAATTAATTTCTTCTGTTTTATCAACTCTCTGTAGTATTTCCAAGTGTTAACAAACCTATTTTAGGCTCTGAGATCGTAATTTATAAGCTTTTTATTACAGTTCCAGAACTGATCTTTGCTTTGCCTATGTGGCTTGGCCATTGCTAGGTATATGCATGTGTGCCCCTTGTTATTTATACTTTTAGCCATGTATCCAGTGGCGATGCATCCATAAGGGCGCATGGGCACCACCCCCTCTCTCCTGCCACCCCCTCTATCACCAATAGATAGATTCATGCGTTTGGCACAGTGGCTGCGTTTGATGGGCAAAGTGGCAGCATTTGATGGCACAGTGGCAGTGTTTGATGGCACAGTGGCAGCATTTAATGGGCACAGTGGCAGCATTTGATGGCACAGTGGCAGTGTTTGATGGCACAGTGGCACTGTTTGGCACAGTGGTTGCCATTGATGGCACAGTGGCAGCATTTCAGGGCACAGTGGCAGCGTTTGATGGCACAGTGGCAGTGTTTGATGGCACAGTGGCAGCATTTAATGGGCACATTGGCAGCATTTGATGGCACAGTGGCAGCGTTTGGGCACAGTGGCAGCATTTGGCACAGTGGCAGCGTTTGATGGGCACAGTGGCACCGTTTGGCACAGTGACAGCATTTCAGGGCACAGTGGCAGCATTTAATGGCACAGTGGCAGTGTTTGATGGCACAGTGGCAGTGTTTGATGGCACAGGGGCAGCATTTAATGGGCACAGTGGTAGCATTTGATGGCACAGTGGCAGCGTTTGGGCACAGTGGCAGCATTTGGCACTGGCAGCGTTTGATGGGCACAGTGGCACCGTTTGGCACAGTGACAGCATTTCAGGGCACAGTGGCAGCATTTGATGGCACAGTGGCAGCATTTGGCACAGTGACAGCATTTGAGGGCACAGTGGCAGTGTTTGATGGCACAGTTGCAATTGATGATTTTTTTTTCAAAAAATTTTTGCGCCCCCCCAAATTTTTTGAGCACCACCTGGCACTGCATGTATCAGCAATTTCGCATCCTTAGTATGCCAGAATGTCACCTGCACCAAGTGCATGTATATGCAAGTGTACTCTTTCTAATCTATACGTTTAGCCATGTATTAGCACATCTGCATGCTTTGCATACCTACACCAAGTTCCTCTATAAATTGCGGTCTTTGATGAATAAGAAAAAGTGATAATCATTGAGAATGAAAGCAGGTGTTAAGAAGGCAAACAGTGCCCATCTGGCATTGTGAAGTATGTAAAGCTAAAGTGAAATCTTTCACTTTCTTTCAGATTCCATCAGGTCTCATATTCTCTAAGCTGCTAGAAAAAAGAAAACAAACCAATAAAAGCCAAATCTTTCTTGGGCTTTAAAAAGCTATTGTTAGGAGTTCTGTGAGGGTACTGTGTAAAAATGTGTGAGTTTAAGGATACCATGAGTGAAAGCAGACTTAAATCCTATATCACCTGGGACACTTAGAGACTTGCTTGCTCTGTATGGTTAACTCTTTCCTCTAAGTTAGAAGGTTGCAAGCTTTCCTGTGAAGTGACTGCAGTTAAAGATAATCTTTATTAGGCAATGAAAACAAACTAAGGCAAGGGACGAGATGTAATAACTTAAGATATATGTGCATATACTTTCCATTACACTCCTTCTCTCTACGTTCCCCTACCTCAGAGCACTTATGACTTTGGTGATGAATTGGTCAGCAGGGGATTGTAGGAAAGGTATGTGCAATTACCATATTGTCTACATAACTTTTACCTTGGCTTAGATTATTTTGGGTATTTGTATAGAGTCTCTATAATTTCTGCTCATTCTAGGTAACCTTGGAAATAATCAAATCTTAACAAAAAAAAAATACAGTGTTTATGTAGATCACTTGCTTTTTGTTCTGGGGCTATATACTGGGTCAGTCTGTGTTCCACTTCGCAGGTGTGTAAAAGAAGCGCAAAACATTTATAAGGTATAATAACACCAAATGTAAAGACAACATTTGTGGTAAAGTGCCAAAATACTTTTGCCAATATAGTGTATTTCAGTTAAAGTGATTTGTTGCCTAAATAAAAGTGTGAACAAAAGCTGTTTCTGGAAAGAAGATTGTAAAACCTTGCCTCTCCTGCTACCCACACCCCTGAATGCTGCTCAGTTGAAAAGAAATCCTTCTTTAAAGTCTACAGAAACCAGCATTTATGGTAGTGTCGATCTACTGTGTCCCCCGTTGTTCTCAGTGGCTTCTTCTGCCAACCGTTATGGCACTACTGTGTCCTGTACCGACATAGAGATCAGCAGGAATGTCCAAAGTGCATATAGACTTGACAGGAAGATTTTTCATTAATGGAGCAGTGTGATCAGTGGGAGAGGTAAGTATCTTCTTTCAATGCACAGCCTTTTATGAATCTCTAAAGTTCCTAATTGTTGTCTTCTCTAAATTTGTCTGCCATAAGTATTTTCAGAAAATGAATTGAAACTTAATGTAATGATATTTTTGTACCATGAGAAATCATATTTTCTTCTTCTACCATACTAGTTATGGATGCTGGATGTGATGCTAGTTTTGTGGCAATGTTCAGACAAGTAAAATCTGAGCATTTATCCATGTAGCCATGTTCATTTGTCCACAGAACGTTTGCTTTTTTCTTAGCTTGTAATTGTAGGGTGTTTTACCTCATCAAAACATAAGTTGTTTTGGTGTTGTCAGACTTTTACCTCATCATAAGTTGGCTAGTTGTTTTGGTGTTTTCAGACTTCAAAAGGATGTCATTCAGAAACATAGATTGTTAGGTTGTTCCATACACATACATAAATGGTATGAAATAGTGTTTCCTCCATACACATCTTAAAGTAAACCTGTCTGCACATTTCACTAGCAGAGCTTGACCCCCTGTGCACAGTGAAAGCCCTGCTAATCTGCAATGTAAGGGTAAACAAAATGTGTTGCTACAGCACTATTAGCGCAAGTATAATATATCAGTTTGGACTCTAGATTGAAGCCTTCAACTCCAATGCTGACCACAGGCTTTGCCCCCCTCCACCTTGCTAACCTTCGATGTACAGTCTCATGTGATCTGCTGTACTCGGAGTACATGGAGCCTTGACATCACATGGCAAAGTGGTAACTGCCGATACTAATAAAAACAAAGTTTGCTGCAGCATAGTGATTAAGAATTTTATTTTTTTTTAATACATTTTGTTTATAGTACAAAAAGAAAAGCATACATCTTACTCCTAAAACATACACAAGGACATGACGCTCGGGGAACGGCTGGGGGGGGAGACTAGGGTGTCCCAGCAAACCCCTTTCTCCTTCTTTAATCTGACCCTTGCTACTTGTTGTCCTTTTACTTTATAACCACTTTCTTCCACTCCATGCCCTATGACATCTTTGTCCCCCTTGCACTTTATCTAATGTTTTGGGTTTCTCTCCTATTCTCCACTGTCATTCCCTATTCTCCCCCACCCCTCTTTACTATCTAAAGGTCCAATTCCACGCCTCCTCTCTCAATCGTATACAGTGCTATATAAATAATCATTCTACATATATACAGTATATGTGTAATTGTTCCCAACAAGATATTTTTTCTTCTTTTGTGCATACACTCCAGATGCATATTGAACAAAAAAAAAACCTTTCTGGTGCAGTGGACAGGCTTGCTTTAAAATCTTACTGTGTAAAGAGAAAACTACTCATACTGATGTAATCATTGTTTTTTTATATGTCTACCTGGTGTTTGATTTTATAATGTCATTTACATATATCTTCTCTTACAGCATATAAATACATCCCAGAAAACAATAAATAGTGTTATTTTCAGAGAATTGTTTGCAATGATTGGGCCTGTGTTGAGATTAAAGTATAACTAAACCCACCAATTTAGCAGTTTCCCAAAACAGTTACATTCACAGCATGCCTTGAACAACAACTGTTACAGTTACTAGTGTGCTTTTGTTAGCTTTACAGTTACTAGTGTGCTTTTGTTAGCTACCAACCAAACTGTCAAGCCATCAAATGGTTGGTGTCATAGCTGATCACATGTGCAGTATCGTGGCAAATGCAGATAAAACAGAGGCTAAGATGTCAGCTTTCTTGGCTGTAAAGGATAGAAAAGTTCAGTTCTGTTTTAACAATGGAGCGCTTCTAAACACTGCAAGCACTTTCTATGCCTTACAGAAAATTTCCACCATGTAAATCTCTGTGTGAACATGCACTGATCGTTTCCTCACCCTATCTCCAGAGAAGGTACTGTATGTTGTCTGTCAGCATACATTTTTCCCCATTTGTCTGTGTCTCTATAAAAACCACTGGTCAGGGAGTACCTAGAAAAATATTGAACAAGTCTAAAGCCCCGTACACACAATCGGATTTTCCGACGGGAAATGTTGGATGTCAGGCTGTTGGAGGAAAATCCGACCGTGTGTATGCTCGTATCGGACAATTGTTGTCGGACTTTCCGCCAACAAATGTTGGCTAGCATGTCTTCAAATTTTCCACCAACAAATCTGTGTTGTCTGATTTTCCGATCGTGTGTACACAAGTCCGTCGGACAACAGTCCAAAGTACAAACACGCATGCTCGGAATCAGAAGCAGTCGGTCTGCTAAACTAGCGTTTGTAATAGAGAATTAACATTCATGACGTGGCACATTATGAAGTCTCCAAATGCAGCGCACATTCTCTTATTCTTTATTGGGATAATAATGAAGCTGCTCAGCTGGTGATACTGATTTTCAAAGGCTTTTTTTTTCTAGTGATATCAAGAATTATATTATTATGAGGGTTTTTTTGGGATTTTTTTATGTTGGCAAGTTACCGCAACACTATTATCCTGTAGTTTTTAGGAACAAAGATACAACTATGTTGGTGTCCCTTGTCAATTTTACATTGTATTTTTAAAATGTAACTGCCTACTCCCAAACTGTCATTTGAAGTAAAACACATAGCCAAGTATTATTCTTCACAATTTTTTTATTGTGCATTAAAAAAAATAAAAAAAAATAGACATGCTATCTGCCAATAGAACGTAAAAATATAGAAAATATACCAAATCAAATCATTATTCAACCAAAAAAATAATGTCAAAGCAATAACTCCAAGGCCAATAATAAATAACACGTTATCTCCACCGATTCTGCAACATGGCTGGTTGACGAACGGCCGTTCAGAAACGAACTGAAAAGTGATAAATGAAAAATGGGAAAAGAAAAGCACTAATCAACATTCACCAAACTTCTATTAACACAAAATTAGCAAAAGGAGCACAAAGGGTGGCGCTAAAGAGCTGAAAAACAACCTAGTACGTCACTACATTCGTAATTGTTGGCCAACATTTGTGTGACCATGTGTATGCAAGACAAGTTTGAGCCAACGCCCTTTGGACAAAATTCCACGGTTTTGTTGTTGGAAAGTCCAATCGTATATACGGGGCTTTAATGTAGAATAGAGAAGCCGTTTAAACAAAGTGTTTTGTCCCATTATTGAGCTATTTGGCTATCTGAAAGTAAAGGCGATGGACTTAATGTATAGCAGTAATATTGGCTTGAGAATTTGCTAGCAATAGACGTGTCAAAAATGTGATCTCATTACACATTGGACCAATTTACAGGTGTAAGCATAAATTGTTTTCACAGACAAGCGTAACTGAATAAATCTTGGTTTTCTTACATATTTAACTAAAGCCTCTTAAAATAGCATTGCAGCAAGTAAGTGGCTTTCAATCCTTTGTTTGGGTACTTGTCAGTTGATTGGCATGTGAAACTATTTGCTGCCGGGCTGAACTTTTTAGTTATCCTGTAATTGTAGAGAACATTCTTTATTGGCAATGAAATGATTAATTGTTGAGTCTTTATTACTAAGAAAAGCTGTGAGATTTTTTAATTTATATCTGAGTAGGGTTGTACAGTATCCATACACACTATTTACTGTACTGAATGCTATGGTTATATATTGTTTATACTGCTTGAAAATATTTAATCTTGCAGCCTATAAAACAAAAATCACATGTAAACTTCCCAGGGCTATTAAAAGGCTTGATTTAATAGATCTACTTAAAAACAAACTGGTTGCTTAGTTATCTTGATATTTGAGACTTTGCTTGTAAAATTACCACCATAAGAGCAATTTTGATATCCCAGTGTTGTCTTAGAAACACAGCTCATTTAAAACAGGCAGCAAAATAAATCTGAATATTTATTAAAATGCAGCTCCAGACACGTGATATGAGCCAGTGAACTGCCATAGCTTAGAGCAAGAATGAAAGTTAAAGGGTAACTCCAGTTTCTTGGAGAAAAAAATAGCAAATAAAGAAAAAATAATATAGCGTGTACAATTACGACACAAGTCATATTGTAATTGAATGTTATTAAAAATAATCTTTCCTTGTCAATCTGCAGCTCTGTAATTTTCTGTAAAATGCAATGCAATATGGCTATCTGGCGGTGTTCTGTACACAGAATGTGTACACAACGCCCCCCAGAAACATAATTTCCTGCTTGTGTGATTGGCTCACTAATTTCCCCAGAAGTCTGCATTAAGATACAAATCAGATTTCAGGCACCCCCTGCAACAAAAATTTAATTTTTGGTGGGATACTTCCAAGAGGAAATCACATCTAAAGGGATGCAGGTAATTGATAATTATGAAACCACTCCCCTTAGACTCACAGTGCACATGGGCACAGACAAACACACAGGGATTCAGAATAACGAAAGGTAGGAATCTGCAACAAAGTGTGATAAAATCTTTGCAATGTACATAGATCACCCAGAGGGGAATGTTTTTTTCTCAACAAAAGCAGAATTACGCTTTAAAGTTGAACTCTAGGTATAATAAAATTGAAAAGCGAGACTACACTCCATAGAGATCCCACTGGTATGTTTATTATGTGTAGCTGGCTTTTGATATAGTCCCTGTCCTTAGGCCAAACCCCATATTTCACCCATCCTAGGGCTTAATCATAGAGGTCATGTATAAAAGCCAGATATTAAGGGGAAAGAAATTGCTGCAACTCTGTATCCATTAATACATCACGAAATGTATTTTTTTAGATTTCAATCTGTTTATTACATTTTTAAGAGGGGAATTAATATAGTTCAAGACAGAACATATGATCATCATAACATTAGTAGGGTTTCCAGATAGAAGTAGTCAAGAAAATGTATGTACATTATGTACAATACCCATATAAACATTGACAGAGGTTGTCATGATTTGACCCAAATAAAGTAATAGTGACAGTGTAACTCCACATAAAACCAGTGTCATAAACATAGTGGCCTTGAATGCTATATATTTCCTATCAGAAATGTGTTTTTTAAAAGTGATTGTAAAGTCTATTTTGTTTTAATAATAAACATGTTATACTTACCTGCTCTGTGCAATAAAATTGCACAGAGCACCTCCGATCCTCCTATTCTGCTATCGCCCGCTGGTGCTCCTTGCTGCTCCTCCTCTTCTCAGGGTGCCACTATAGGAAGCCATGGCCTACTGTGGCACACCTGTGGGCCCAATCCCGAGCAGCACTGCCTGTGTTCATAGACACAGACAATGCGACTTGGCCTTCCCCTGTTCAAAGGAAATGACTGACAGCAAAGCCTGTGAGAGTGGACAGAGCCACTAAAGACAGGCATGGGCGAGTGAGGGCTCAGGTAAGAATAATAGAGGGGGGGCAATATTACTATCTAAACATTTTTTACCTTATACACCTGCATTAAATACTTTATACAGTATGAGGCAGAAATTGTTACTCTTAGCCTTTCCAAAAGAAGAGTGTGTTATACCTCATTAGGTGTAATTTTATCGATACAGCAAGCTTACATCTTCAGTTCTTTATAACTGGGCAATTAGGCTAAGCACTAGTGCTGAAGTTTGCAATCAATTCAGTTTCCCATTTTCTTCAAGTACTTGGTTAGAATAAAAGCAAACAGTCATATGTAACTGCACATCGCATTACCATTAAAATGTGGAATCTGTATTGTTCAGTATAAATAATGGTATTAATAATAATAATAGTAAAAAAAAACTTAGAGCTAAGATTAGGAGAAAATAAGGATCAGATGTAAAAGCAGCATTGCAAGACTGCATTTTGTATTTAGCACAATGCAGCATGCAGTCTTTCTGTCTTTGAAACCTAATGTGATAACACATAAAATGAAAAATAAAAATGCAAGGATCAAAGTACTATATAATTTGGTGTAGAAAGTAGAGTTGTTGAAATCTGGGAAGCACATGTGTGCATATTGAAATACATGTACAAAAAGCAGAAGCTTACAACATATTCACTGTTGTGACTCGGTGTTCGGTACAGTCCCTTTCCTTACGATCAATACTAACAGGCCATACTTACCATAAAGTGAAAATAGATATGACAGTTTTTTGATATACTGTAGGTTTTCTCTCTTCTTATTTTCCTTCTTTTTACTTACCTATCCATTTTTTCTGTATAATCAGGTTTTATCGAAGTGAAAACAATACAGAAATATTATGCTGGCAAAAAAAGGAGAGCATCGATACAATGAGAAAACACAGGCATTGTATAACATACCAGAAAAGCTCAAAAGAGCAAGAAATCCAAATGTAGAAAGACATCCAGCAAAGAGGGAAAACCCTTCATACAAAAAAGCGTGCCCACAAAACAGTGTATGATGTAAAGAGAATGCTAAATCAAATTGGGTCATGTACAATACCATTCACAATCCTAGGAATGTGTAACAGAACCAATGTTAACCTAAACCTAAATCTAAAGTCCTATTAGTCTAAATTCTGGGATGCGGATATTAAATTAAAAAAATAAATAAATAACCAGTCCAGGTGAGTAAAATGAGCAGGGTTGCTTCATGACATAGAACTAAATGTTTAAGCAATATTTCAGCAGAATAATACATCCAACCCATCCAAACATCCCTAAATTTGTCCTGTTGGTTTTTTACATGTGTGTCCAGCGTTCTGCTTCCATTATATTGTTCACCTTCTGTTTCCAATTGGTCAGTGAAGGATATCTAGTTTGTTTCCAAAATCTAGAGATTAAGGATTTTGCTGCAGTTAACAAATGGGGGGGGGGGGGTTGATACTTTTCTTATAGTATTTAAATGAGGATGGAACATTATGAAGCAGGAATTTTATGGGTCTGAGGGTCATTTTCTGGATCCACAGGGTGATTGCTTCCCAGAAGGGTACAGTCACATGACAGGACCACCATAAGTGAAGGAAAGTCCCTTGTTGGCCACAACTTAGCCAGCATTGATCATCTGCATGTGGAAACAACTGGGCCAGGTGGGAGGGGGTTTTATACCACCCCTTTAGAAATTAAGTCAGCTGTTAGAAGCGAGTACTAATGGAAGATGCGTGAGTCCGTTTAACTATTTTCTGGATTTGAGAGGGGGTAAATTCCAATCCAAGTTCCTTTTCCCATTCCCTAATGTATTACGGAGTAGAGGCTGAGTGTGTGCTAAGGACAAGCTTGTTCATATGGGAGAGGAGATTCCTGGAGTTTGGGAGTTGTACACACATAGACTTAAATGGGGGAAGAGTGTCCCGTGGTTCACAACTTAGATATCAGTTTAGTAAAGAAATCCAGCATTTTTCTGTATCTCCATTCTGCTAACGGAAAGTTCCCATAGGAAGACTGTAGTAAGGGGTAGAACCATGGGGGGCGAATTTAGCACAGGATGTGTCACCATCAAGTTCATAGCCAGTAGCCAATAGCTGCCCTTGCGTCCTTTTTTGTCCGTTGGACTAGCATACAGACAAACGGATTTTTCGATCGGACTCGAGTCCATCGGAAAGATTTGAAACATGTTCTATTGCTAAAGTCTGACAAAAACAAACAGGTGCAGAAAAATTGGTCTTTGGGTGTCTGTGGTGCCTTCCCACTGTAACCCTATAGAGGTACTCTTGATGAAAGCAAGAATTGGCCTTGCTGTAAAAAATTGCAATGATATGCACCTGTCAAACAGGTGCAGAAAAATTGGTCTTTGGGTATCTGTGGTGCCTTCCCACCGTAACCCTATAGAGGTACTCTTGATGAAAGCAAGAATTGGCCTTGCTGTAAAAAATTGCAATGATATGCACCTGTCAAACAGGTGCAGAAAAATTGGTCTTTGGGCGTCTATGGTGCCTTCCCACCATAAACCTATAGAGGTACTCTTGATGAAAGCAAGAATTGGCTTGTAAAAAAATGGTCTTTGGGTGTTAATTGTGCCCATAAAACCTATACCAAAAACATTCTTCCAGATGAAATGATTAAACACCCTCAAAGCTAGGCAGCTTCTGCAGAGATTCCACATCCCGAAAAGACTTAATCGGTGACATCGGCATCAGGGGCTTCATAGCTGGTAATCCAGGACCGATTCATTTTTATAAAAGTCAAACAGTCCACAGAGTCTGTGGACAGACGCGTTCTATGATCAGTAACGAAACCTTCTGCAGCACTGAATGCCCGTTCTGAAAGCATGCTGGATGCAGGGCAGCCCAACAACTCAAAAGCATACTGGGCAAGTTCTGGCCAGTGGTCTATTCTCATGACCCAGTAAGTCAGTGGATCGTCAGCTGGAAAGCTCTCTATCTCTGTTTTGGCTCCGGTAATCGTCCACCATGTGATGCAGACGCTGCCGATGGGATGTGGAAGCTGACTGCCCTGGGCGGCAAGGACTAAAAAAATTCCAAAACGCCTCACTGAGGCGTACACCTTCTCCAACGCTCCTCTTGACCAACAGAAGACTCAAAACGACGTTTTCCAGCACACTGTAACCTACTGGAGTCAATAAAATCCTCTTTAACGTGTCCTCAAGAGATTTTATCTTCTGCACTCTCTGTGGGGACGGGATGAGTTCTTCGACCTTCCCCTTATAATGGTGGTCAAGGAGGGTTGCCAACTAGTATTCATCCTTCTCCTTTATGCCACGTATTCTTGGGTCCTTTCAGAGGCTTTGAAGCATGAGGTTGCCCATGCGCCTCAAATTTGCAGAGCCTTGAGAAGCAGACTCCTCGGGGTCACTCAGGATGACAGCATTTGGAACTTCCTCCTCCCAGCCATGTACTACTCCCAAGTGTCCTAGGGTTGGAAAGCCATCGCTTACAGATTGACGCATGTCTTCCTCTTCTTCGAAGCCTATAAAAGTGCCAGAATCTTCATCCTCCTCCCCTCTCTCCTCTTGTGTATTCGGTGACATAGGAATGATGGTGTCTGGATAAAGTGGGCCTTAAGAGGAAAGGAAGTCCTCCTGCTGCTCTGCCTCCAGTGCCCTGTCCATAATGCCACGCAGAGTCTGCTCCAGCAGGAACATAACAGGGATTGTGTCACTGATGCATGCACTGTCACAGCTCACCATCCTTGTGGCCTCCTCAAATGGTGACAATACAGTGCATGCATCCTTAATGATCAGCCATTGGCGTGGGAAAAAAACAGAGGCAGCATCAGCCTGTCGTCGTGCACAGGTACTCGTTGACCGCCCTCTGCTGCATGTATAGCCGCTGCAGCATTCCCAAAGTTGAGTTCCACCTAGTGGGCATGTCAAAATCAGGTGGTTTACAGGCAGGTGGAGTTCCCGCTGAATTTCAGCCAACCGAGCACTGGCTGTGTATGACCGCCTGAAATGGCTACAGACTCTTTTGGCCTGTTTTAGTACATCCTGCAGCCTTGGGTATGTACTTAGGAAACGCTGCAGCACCATATTGAGGACATGTCACATGGCACATGTGTCAACTTTCCCTGTCTAAGGGCTGACAGGAGGTTTGAGCCATTATCGAACACCACCATTCCTGGCTCCAGCTGGCGTGGTGTGAACCACCTCTGGGCCTGTCCCTGCAGAGCTGCAAGAATCTCTGCTCCGGTGTGGTTCCTGTCACCTAAACACACCAGCTGAAACACTGCATGGCACCTTTTAGCCTGACTCTGGGAATAACCATTTGAACGCTTAGGGGTACCTGATGTTCATAGGACAATTCTGCAGAGGAGGGCATGAAGGTGGCGGAGGAGGAGGGGGAGGGGGTAGAGCTCACAGGTATGGCATCATCAACACCAGCTGTATGGAGACATGGGGACACAAAAAGCTGCAGCACAGAGCCCTGTCCTGCATCCTTTCAAGTTGCAAGCAGCATTACCCAGTGTGCTGTGAACGAAATACATTGTCCCTGCCCATGCTTGCTGGACCACGAGTCAGCAGTAAGGTGGATTTTATGGCTGACTGCCTTGCCCAATGATGCCAGAACATTCCCTTCCATGTGATGGTAGAGAGATGGAACGGCCTTACATGAAAAGTAGTGGTGACTGGGAACCTGCCATTGTGGTACAGCACATTGTGCAAATTCATGGAAGGGGGCAGAATCCACCAGGCTGAAAGGCAGAAGTTGGAGGGCCAACAGCTTTGACAAGTGGGTCACAGGGACCATATTTTTTTCCACTGCAGCAGGTAAATTTGCCAGCTACAGTCTACAGCTGGTGGTGTGCTGCTGGCAGATGTGCTGCTAGGACCTATATGGTGTTCAACTGGCAGTAACGCACGCAAAATGATATGGCATTAAACTGGCAGTAACGCACACAAAACTATATGGTGATAAACTGGCAGTAACGCACACATGAGTAAATGGCCTTAAACTGGCTGTAATGCACAAAACTATATGGTGTTACACTGGCAGTAATGCACACAGAACTATATGGTGTTAAACTGGCAGTAACACACGCAAATCGATATGGTGTTAAACTGACAGTAACGCACACAAAACAATATGGTGTTAAACTGGCAGTAACGCACACAAAACAATATGGTGTTAAACTGGCAATAACGCACACAGAAGTAAATTACGTTAAACTGGTAGTAACGCACACAAAACAATATGGCGTTAAACTGGCATTAAGGCACACAGAAGTAAATTACGTTAAACTGGCAGTAACGCAATCAAATAGTCAGTGTTCAACTACACTGACGCTATCTGAACTGTCCCTACTCTAGCTATACACTAATGTCAAGATTACTGACATGGTCTCACTACACTACACTGAAACTATATGAGCTGTCCCTACTCCACACTAATGTATTTGTGAATGACACAGTCTCACTACACTACAGTGAAACTATCATCATTATAACAAATTCAATAATGGAGTTTTAAAAATATTTGGATTTTGTTTTCTTTTACGACTAAATAGATAGCATGGTATAATTTTGATTCAGGCAGTCGGCCTTTTGAGGTCAGGAAGGATTTCTCTGCCCCCCTACTCTTTTGAGGAGTTTTGTTTTTCCTTCCTTTGGACCGAAACAACTTTTTTAACCTAAACATGTACTGTATGTAGCTAGTTACTTTAGTTATTTCAAAAAAATAATAATATCTGCCTGGAAATCTCCCTCACCTTTTTTTTATCTAAACTCCAGGGACATGCGGTGAGGTCAGTGGCTGGTGAGGGACTGGCTAGTATCAGAGCCAGATACACACAGGTTACATACGCCGCGATTGTTAGAGCGAGAGCAATAATTCTAGCACTAGACCTCCTCTCTAACTCTAATCATGTAACCTGTAATCATTTTAACAGCGTCGCCTATGGAGATTTTTAAGTACTGAAGTTTTGCGCCATTCCACAAGTGTGCACAGTTTTAAAGCGGGACGTGTTAGGTATCTATTTACCTGGCATAACATCATCTTTCACATTATACAAGAAAATCGGGTTAACTTTAGTGTTTGCAAGTTGCAACGACCACAATTTTATTCCCTAGGGTATCTGCTAAAACAATATATAGAATGTTTTGGGATTCTGAGTAATTTTCTAGCAAAAAAAATGATGATTTTTACATGTAGGAGAGAAGTGTCAAAATTGGCCTAGGTGGCAAGAGGTTAATTACCATAAGTAAGTAATATACTGTACAAATAATTATTATATATTGTTTTTAAGGTAATTTACTATATTTTCAAAAACTGTACTCAAGCAGGTGGCTTAACGGACAAATTACTGAAGTTTGAAGTTATAACTTCAAACCAGTAATTTCACAGTAAATAGATAAATAATACATGATTATGTTATAACATATAGCATAATAATATTTGATTTATCTTGATTAAAACAGTACCTTTTCAGCAGCAAATTCTCATTCTCCCTCTTAACTGTGTGAGAAAAACATAGGATTATGGGTAAATCGTATACCTAAACCCATGTTTTTTCCTTGTAGTTAGGAGGGCTGGGCTGGAAGGGAGCATTTGTCTTTTAGACACAAGCCCCCTTCTATGACACTGCAGTGAGAGGCATGCCTCCACTGCAGCATTTTTATTGGCCTCCTGGGCCAATGGTACTTTACCATTGATCCAAAACTTCAAGCTGTCCATTGAGCTCAGTGCCTCTAACAAGAAGTGAGGAGAGGCACTGTGAGCTCATCCTCTCAGTCTGCTGCAAACAGAGTGGGCCAGCTTGTATTTAAACTGGCCGCTCTATATGTAGCTTCTGTGATGTGGTGGGGTAGGACTTTGGCTACCTATCCTCCAAATTTGGGGTCTCTGTGACCCCAGGTCGCTGAGCTACGACCCTCGAAGCTCAATCCTTTTTTTTTTAATGTTCATGGCTCTGCCTCACCTGCCTCCCCTTACTGCACGTTCCCGCTAAACACATGCTAGAAGGCCTTGATAGATAGATTTTGGACACCATTTCCAGGTTGGAAAGATATAACATTCTTTAAAAAGGCACGTCTGATATGGATCCCAATATCCTTGTTTAGGAAAGTGAAGACTGTATTTTCTTTGTTTTGTCTGGAAATATAAACCAGCCAATGCCCAATTCCAGAATCTGAGGACAGCCTGACACGTCCATATACACTACCCATTGGCTTCCTCTTGGCCAACCATACTGATAAGGACCCCATTCACTTTCCCCTGGGTGTCTGAAGTATTCTTAAACTGTACCATTTTATATTCTCTCCTCTGGACCATACTTTATATGCTCACCCCCTGCCTTTATTCAAATTCTTCTGTGAGTGACAAGGCCCGATAAAGACACTTTCTTTCCATGCTCTATCCTTTGTTAGTGAACTTGGCCCAGAATTTATCTCATACCTTCATTCAGAAATGGGGGAAAGACTTGTAGAATAACTTCTTTCCTACTCAAATTGACAAACTGACTCACTTCTCCTACAAAGCCCCCATCAGTAATACTTACTAGGAGGCATGCTACACACTGCTCACTTGCTGGTATAGGGTTCCCACAACTCTACACTACACATTTCAATCAGTTTCCAACAACTGCTAGAGTTGCGGGCAAGCAGAGGATTCTATCCTTCATGTCTTTTGTAACTGTTCTAAGCTCCTGTCCTTTTGGCAAATAGTTATACTTATCACACAAAAGCTCAACAATTTCCATATTCCCGCTGACCCAGCATTCTTCCTTCTTCATCACAACACATTCTGAAAAAGACCTACTGTTTAAGAACTCTCTACTCATTCATTCAGTTAAGGCAGCCAGTGCATGTATTCCTTCTCTCTGGCGCTGATCAGAGTTTCCTACTATTGCACAGTGGTTCGCCAGGATGCATGACATCAAATTCATGGGGGACCTTACATCCACTATTAAGGGGAAGCCTGGCGATGATTCTACTAGTGTAAATTTCTCCATGCGCTGGAGTACACCTCCTGTCTGGTAGCATCTTGGAACTAGGATGCCACATTGACACGAGGTATGATTCAATTTCCATTGCACAGCTTGTATCCCCATTTCTATTCTTCTCCCCACCCTCTGTATCTTATTTCCTTCTCCCACTCCTACATTCACTGTGCTCCTCTTATGTTTTGAAGGTTTTGGGTTTTTTTGTTGTTTACTGTAAGTGATAAAAATGTGGGTACTCCAGTGAAGCTAATAAAGGAAAAATTTCCAGCGAAATTAAATTCAGAGCTTTATTTTTCTTTGAGTAACAGTAGACAATTAATTTGTCTTACAGAATATGTCATAACATTATAACAAAGCTGTCAATGTAATGATATGTAACTGCTGAACATTCTGCCTATTAATAAAGAATTTATTAAAGGAATTTTAGGATTTGATATGTTTTGTATAATATATGCACTACTTAGCCTATGCATTCTGTAAATTCCCAATACATGTATGTAAGGTATATGTTTATCCATTCATTAAAGTAGATCCAAACCTAATAGTTAAAATCCGATATAAGCTTAAACATATATGATATTTCATTATGAAATGACAGTATTTGTAAATCTGCAGCTTTCATTAAAAGGAACACCTGGTTATCCTGCTGTGAGGGTCCTTGTTCAAGCACTTCCTCCTATAGGGTGACAATTGTTGATGCCTTCAGTCTGTTTCATCCTGGCACATGCTTTTTCAGTGGAGACTAAAAGAAGCTGTACCATAGCACATTGCATGAGCATTTCCACTGAGAAATGACATGTAGCAGTTATTGGACTGCATATAAAAAACTAGAAGTGTCTGCTAAGAGATGGAAGGAGAACAGCAGCATTGAGATGCTACTAAAAATGAATACAAATTTTTAAAGTTATGTATAAAAACTAGCAATTGTCAGATACATATTGCTGTAGAAAATTAAATGTAATTCAACTAAGGTTTACATCTTCTTGCAACTGATAATACATTTATTTTTTCTACATCTATACATCAATAAATCACATTTAACCCTATCTTATTGGACATATTTCCATTTGCATTCAATGACATTGTAGATACCAACCCGGCAGTGAAATCCTTCTGGAATTGGTCTTTGCTAAACTCCCAATTCCTAGGTTTGCAAAGCAAACTTCAGCCTTGTACTATTTACCTTGGCAAGTGCTCGGCCAGATTGATGATCTGTAAAGTGGATTTGTTATTTGGCTGTTTGCTTTGGCAGCTCTTAAAAGAAGTTAACTGATTACAGTCCCAGATGTCATTGCATATATTACGGTTCACTATAACTTTTCTTTAAAGTTTTAATTTTCTCAAAAAATAATATAAACCTTTTTTCAAATTTTTTTTAAAGTTTTCATTTTAAATATCATTATTAGACATAGTTGACTCCGTAAGTTCTTATTTTAATCTTTTTGTCTTTGTCAGCTTTGATGGCTAAAAATGAACAGGACGAGTAACAGGATTTCCTTCACACATCATATCTGTGTGGTTACTCTTTTACTTTTTTTCTAGATTTACAATGCGTCGTATTGTTTTTTTAAGTTTTACTAGAGTTTGTATTTACTGTTTGTTTTATACAAGGTTTTTGGTTATAAACAATGATCTAGGTGTGCATTTGTGTATTTGGTCTATTATTACTAGATCTTCTGGCTTAACTCCTTTTTTTAGCATTGCATTGTCTTTGTAATGTTGCATACACACTAATACTATATAATGCATACTGTACATTTGTGATAGTAACTAGTATCTGGAAAATATGTCAAAGTTTCATGTCATGGTTTTGTTTAACAGCAACACAATTATGTTTTCTTTTTTCAAAAAGGGTTTTATTGAATTTTATGGTTGAACAAAAAGTGTAGAACATACATCTCAACAATCAAGGTTACAGACGAATAATATGCAGTCATATTGCAATGGTACAAGCTGTCCGCCCATGAAAGAAGTAGCGGTCACCTTAAGCGAGGTGGGGAAATGTAAAAAAATCATTAACATATATAAACGTGCAAGATTCCTAATTCATTTTCAGTGCAGGTGAGATGTCCAAGGGCCAGCATCTAGCCCATGGGAACTAGTTAGAAGCACAATGGAACCGTCCATTATCAGTCAATATCGTCGTTCTTTCCTGCAGAAATAAGAAGCGGACAGTGTTGAGATCGGGATAGGCCTGTGGGTTGCTTACACACCAATGAGTGATAATCCGAGTACCATTCACCCCTAAAGGGAACTTCGCTGTGAATGGACCGGGATGTTCGAGAGGTGGGTGGATGGAGCTAGAATTGGTGGTGTGGTTAGAGGTGTGCTTAGTTCCCGATAGGAACTCTGAATGACGGGATGGGAATGGCAACTGGAGTGTTCGTAACAGTACGAGCATGGGCCCTTACCTGTGGGGTAAACAGGAAAGGGGATGTTCTGGGGGTAGTACAGAACTTATCTAAATGTAAGACGGTGTTGGGGAAACACTGTAGGGGAGAGATAGGATGGGAGAAGGGGACGGGAGATGGCGGTTGTGTTATAAGGGGGTATCTAGAATGGAAGGCAGCAAATGGCCTTCATGATGATCGTGGAGGGGTTTGAGGCAAAGTGGTCCACGTTTGGGTTTGCCTGTAGTGTAGCCAACTTGCCCATGTGACGTAGAATTTGGTAGGGTTGTCATTGGATTGGCATATAAGATTTTCCATGTCAGCTATTCTGTCTACCCTACGGATCCAGTCTTGGACCGTGGGGGGAGCAGTGTTCCTCCAGAAGGCAGGGATGCATAGGTTGGCTGCATTGATGAGATGTAAAGTAAGAGATTTTTTGTAGGAACTAAGAGACACGGGAGTGTGGTGGAGCAAGTAGTGTGCTGGAGAAAGTGCTAGTTTGAAAGTGGTGATTTGTGAGATCAACTGGTTAATTTCAGTCCAAAATGGTTGTATCAGGTTGCATTCCCACCAAATGTGTAGTAGAGTGCCCCTGGATGCACCACATTTCCAGCAGGTTGGGGGAATGGTTGGGTGGAAGTGGTGAACCTTCTCAGGTGTCCTATACCATTTAGAGAATAATTTGTATCTGCATGAGGGTGCATGAGGGCGAATATTTGATCCCATTTATTGGATGAGAGATCTATGGACAAATCATTTTCCCATTGAAGTACCAGTTTGTCCCTTTTGACCCCATGTTGTGAGAAAAGGAGGGAGTAAAGCGTGGAGATTAGGTGGCTCTGGGGTTCTGTACTCGAGCAAAGAAGTTCAAACGGTGTGTGGTCTCTATGCCAATGGGAAGTGTGCTGGGAGGCCTGAAGAAAATGTCTCAGTTGTAGGTATTTATAGAAGGGTATATCGTGGTTGGGTAAGGTTGCAGAGAGTACCGGGTGAGGGAGGAGCGACCCGTTCTGAAAAAACTTGTGTGCCCTAGCCTGTGTGGTATGTGCTCCAAGAAGCCGATCTTTCAACGTCAGGCCTGGGGAAAAGTCTGGGTTGTTGTCGAGTGGCGTCATAGGGCCAGGTGAGGGTGTAGTATTGAGCAATTTACAGGCCATTTTGAAAATGGATAGTGTGGCACTAATGAGGGGGTGTGAGGAGAAATCTTTGGGAACGTGTCTGTGATTAATCCAGGGTGAGTTGGCAATAGGAAGGTTCGTCAAGGAATCCTCCAGGTTAATCCAGTCTTTGGAAAGGCGGTGTATGTGCCAGTCAACCACTCTGGTTAAGTGACAGGCCCAATGGTACTTTTGAAGGTCTGGGAGGCCTAAGCCTCCGAATTGTTTGGGAAGAACCAGCCTGTCCCAACTAAGTCGTGGGGCCTTAGTTGCCCATGTGAAGGTCCTACAGATATGCTTGTAGGAAAGGAAGAAAGAAGCCGGGAGCTTAATCGGTATAGATTGGAGGAGGTAAAGGAATCTGGGTAGGATATTCATTTTCAATATGGCGATCCTGCCCAGCCAAGAAAAGGAGCCCAGGTGCCACTTCTGGAGATCCGTTTGGATGGACAGGATCAATGGTAGAAAATTTTTGGCGTAAAGGTCAGATAGATTTGTTGTAAGTTTAATTCCGAAATAGGAAATGTCTGATTTTTCCCAACTGAACGGGAAGTTGTTTTTACATAGAGTTACAGTAGCTGTAGGTAGGGTGATATTGAGGGCCTTTGATTTCTCAAAATTAATTTGGAGGTTAGAGAGGTTTTTGAAGAGTGTAAAGTCTGCTAATAAGTTGGGGATAGTTGTAATGGGATCCGTCAAGAAAAGTAAGATGTCGTCAGCATAGGCTGCCATTTTATGCCGAACGTCCACACCCCGAATGACAGGGTTGTCTCTCAGTCTGCGGAGCATGGGTTCCATGGTTAATATGAATATTAGCGGCGACAGGGGGCAACCCTGGCGGGTTCCATTGGATACAGAGAAGGCGTCCGACAGTTCCCCGTTAACCCTGATTCTGGCCCTCGGGGAGGAGTATAGAGCTAAAACCATCTGCAGCACACGGGACGGTAAGCCCACGGCTCTTAAAGTGGCCTCCATTTAGTCCCAGGCGACTCTGTCGATCGCCTTCTCCGCATCCAAGGAAAGGAAAAAAACAGGTGTAGACGTTCTAGTGAGCCAGTGGTGAATGTTCAATGCTTTGGTGGTGTTGTCCCTGGCTTCACGGCCAGGGACAAAGCCCACTTGGTCCAGAGAAATCAGGGTAGGGATGAAGGGTAGAATACGATTAGCCAATGCTTTTGCATATAGTTTTAGATCTACATTTAAAAGGGAGATGGGGCAGTAATTGGTTACCAGTGTGGGATCTTTACCCTGTTTGGAAAGAAGTGTAATGTGGGCTTCGAGCAGGTCGTTATTTGCAGCCGAGTCAGGGGTAAGGTTGTTAAGAGCTTTGGTTAAATGTGGGAGGAGGATGGTAGCAAAGGACGTGTAATAGCTGACCGAAAGGCCATCTGGGCAAGGGCTTTTGCCTGTCTTCATTTGTTTTAAGGCCGTGTGTAATTCAGTCACCGAGAGAGGAAGGTCTAAAGATTGCGCATCCTCTAGAGAAAGAGGGGTTGAACCTCATTGCGCTAAAAAGTCTTTGATGGCTGTTAGTCGGTCTACTGAAGTGTCGGTGGCGGGGGGGGACGGAGGAAGGTTATATAATTTGGAGAAGTATTGGATAAATTGCGCTGATATGTCTTCATTGGTAACCAAAGCTTTCCCAGCAGGGCTGTTAATTTTGTGAATGGTATGCGAGGCCTTCCTTGCTTGGAGAGCCCTTGCCAGGAATTTACCAGCCTTGTTGCCAAATTCATAATATAGCTTTTGCGTCAGCGCGAATTTGCGTTTCAACGTAATGTTCATCGTTTCTAAAAGTTCCTCTCTTGCCTGAGTAAGTTCAGTTAGAGGAGTAGCCGCAAGGGAAGCTTTGTGTGTTTGTTCGAGTCTGCGTATACTTGTGGTTAGTTCATTAATGCGTGCGTGCCTAAGTTTGTTACGTTGCGCAGCTATAGACAGTAGTTCGCCACGAATGACACATTTATGTGCAGCCCACGTAATAGCGGGAGTGACATCATTTGAGGAGTTGTTTGTGAAAAAGTCAGAGAGGCAAGTGGATAGTCTGAGGACATTAACCTCGTCAGTCAGCAATGAGCTATCAAGGCGCCAAATACGTGTCTTCGTGCGTAATGCGGAGAATTGCAGAGTCATGGAGATAGGGCTATGGTCGGATATTAAGGACGGGTCAATGGTGGCTTTGGTGAGGTATGTCAGGTCCTTTTGGGATAGAAAGAAGTGATCTATTCTAGAGTACTTGTTGTGTGGCGATGAGAAGAAGGTGAAATCTTTTTCCTTAGGGTGTAATGTACGCCAAGTGTCATGGAGTAAAAGGTTGCTTAGTTGTAGTTTGATGGATCGTAGGGCCCGGTATGTGAGGGAAGAAGTCCCGTTTGAAGTGTCAACAGACGGGACGAGTGGGACATTGAAATCACCTACGACAATAAGGGTTCCGAAGTAGAAGCTGGAGAGCAGTTATAGAGTGTTACGAAAAAAGGTGACTTGGCCAGAATTGGGAGCATATATATTGGCGATTGTAAAGGGCATCTGGTGTATATTGCCTTTTATGAAAAGGAATCTGCAGAGCGGATCCCTTTGAACGTCAGTCACCTGGAAAGGGCAGTGTTTGGAAATGAGGATGGTTACACCTTTAGATTTTGCTTCGGAATTGGATGCATGAAAGACCATGGGAAAGTAACTATTGTGTAGTTTAGGGATGGAGTTCGTCCGAAAATGTGTTTCCTGTATCAGTGCGATTTGTGCTTTAGATTGTTTGAGTGAGTAAAGGAGTTTGGATCATTTTTCAGGAGTGTTCAGACCCCTAATATTGACAGAGTATAATATGAGGGAATGTAGTTGAGAATGTGGCATCCTTCCGTGTGTGTGGGTGTCTGAGGTATCCGCCATTGGGAGGGAGCAAGGAAAAGGATAAAGGATAAGTGGAGAGCGGTGGGATCTGCTTTGCAAGGTGTAAGCATGAGTAAAGCGTGTGTGTAACAAGGGGGGAACCGAAGAGGCGTGGAGTTATGCGTCCACAAGCCTCTAAAATAAGGGATTGGTGTGGTACAGAGCACGCCCGAGGCACAGTTCCCTGTAGGGAGTACTGAACCCCGGTACGGATCTGTATGGGGGTTGACCCAGATCAAGGCGATGGAGATAGTATGGAAATAAGGTTCAGATGGTGGGATATGATCCGCCGCCACAGGATAAAGTGAGGCATTGGTGGAGGTATAAAGCTTTCAATGCGCCCTTCCAGGACATGTAGTGAAAGCCTTGGTTAGTGTGTGGTGAGACTCAGTGAGCCCCAGGGGCAGAAAATACATTAGGACATTCGGGTTGCATAGTAATGTATGCTGAGCCGTGGGGCGGACCGCCTGCCTCGGCCTGTGGGAGAAGACAGTCTATAATCTATGCCATCTCCCCCAGGTCAGCCACGTCCATTGCTCTAAATGGGTTTGATGGCACAAGCAGGGGATAGGAGCCAGGGCCCGTGAACAAATTGCATTATAGAACGATAACTCAAAGTGAGAGGTATGGGCATCTACCTTGGTGTGCCTCCTGGTGAGGCTCTCAAGCTCCAGGACTGCCCTACGAAACCTAAGAAGCTAGAGAGTCCACAAGCAATAAACAGCAGTTGCGTTCTAAAATCAACATTACAGTATGATAATGATAGTCGTGTTGGAAGACTATGTAATACAGGAACATGGTGTTATAATCACATTACCAGGACAGTCCAGCAGTGTAGAGTGTGTGAGACGACCAGCGCGATGGTAACATCAGGTGCTGCACACATAAAGGCATCAAGTGTGAAGGTCTATGTGCAGAGTCGGAGGCGATGATGACGGGAACCCGACGACTCCGGAATGGCAGGAGGGAGGCAGTGGGAGAAGCGAAGAGGTGATAATCAGGAGCCGTTGTTGCCGGAAGATCTTCACGGGGAGTACACAGAAGAGCATCTCGGGGTTGACAGGAAGTCAGTTCGTATAGGCTAAGCCTTGTGTCTTATCTAGGCGGGGTTTACAACCGCTAAGCATTATGGTAGATGCAGTTCCGTGTCGATTAGATCGGTTGACTCCGGCCGCTTACTTGTGAAGTCTACTATTAGAGTAGAGTGGTATTGTTAGCAGAGCAGATGCTGGAAGTTCTGTCAGAGGGACAAGGTGTAGTCAGTCGAGCTTTGCTGAGTTATCAAGAGAGAGGCAGGGTGTATAAGAAGGAAGTACGGCAAACAGTGCTGGGTTCCTGTATGTATAAATTCCAAAACGAGTAAGAAGAACATAAAGTCTAAAACACAAAACTAGTTCAAAAAAGCAAAAATGACCATCAGAGAGTCTAACTGGGTAATCAGATATGAAAGGCAGTGCTTCTGCTAACCGCAGTTAATGATCCCTGCGAGCTCTCCTGGACCGCGGAGAGATAGTGGGGTTAGCCTCCTGTGTCCCAGAATGGTATATGATGTGGCTCCGTAGGGTAGAAGGAGAGCGTCGCCTGGGGTGTCTGGAATCTTGTGTTTCAATGGGTTCGTCCCGGAGCATGTCCCGTTGGGATGGTCTGGGGCGGAAAGCTGCGTACCAGAGAGGTACTGAGATTAGGGGCAAGCCGAGTGCGGAGCAGAAGTGTGGCAGGTCTTCAGGGACCTTGAGGACAGCTGAGGGGCCATTAAAGGAAGCCACAAGGCAAAATGGGAACTTCCATTTATATACTATGTTTTTCTCTCTAAGGGCATCCAGCAGGGGTTTTAGATCGCGCCTGTGCTGCAAGGTAATGCCCGAGAGGTCTTGGTATATTTGGACAGGGCAGCCCTCGTGAAGAATTTGCTGTATGCCCCTGGCTTGTTTGATGATTTCCTCTTTCACTTTAAAATCAACAATGCAGCATATAATGTCCCGTGGTGGATCAGTCTCCCTTCCCTTGGGGCGCAGAGCCCGGTGGATTCTCTCCATGGCAATGAGGGGGGCGATGAAGGAGGTTATTGAAGATGCTCACTACAGATTGAGAGATTTGCTCCCCTTCAGTTGACTCTGGAAGACATCTGATTCTCAAGTTATGCCTTCTACCTCGGTTGTCGAGGTCTTCCAGATGCCGTTGCATGTCTCGCATCTGTAGGGTATGCGAGTCAATGCATTCAGTGACAGAGTCTTATCTTGGCGTTCTGTTACACGTTCAACTACTTGCACCCTGTCATTGAGCTCACGCAGTTCAAGCCTTAGTTCAGAAATGGCCGCGGAGAGAGTCTCCTTAATATCATCAGTCCGAGCGGAGATCCTGTAAGGTAATGGGAGGATGGGGTCTGAGTTCGATTCCAGTTTCCCCGCCATGAGATTGCGGGGGTTGTTGAAGCGAGGAGGTCGAGTTAGTCGTCGGCGTCGATAGCTGTGAAGAGTGAGGGAGCCCGTGGCGGGAAGGCGCCATGTTACTTCTGCCGGCTCTGAACATCTCCGGGATATTCTGTCCTTGCGACCCTGTCAAATCTCTGGGGGATCGAGAGCGGGAGGCAGAAGAGGTCCGGGAAGCTGTCCCCATAGTTTAAAAGTATAGCGGAGATAAAATACCTCAGTATTTCAGAAGTTATCTCCTGTGGCGGGCAGAGCTCAGGGATTAGACGTCTTCCTCCATGCCAGGTCAGGCCACGCCCCCCCTCAATTATGTTTTCTACGTGTGTGTATATATATATATATATATATATAAATAACAAAATACTATGAACAAAATGTAAACAAAAATGTATTATATACACCACTACTTAAATGTGGTGTTTGCATTAGGCTTTTTTTCCCATTTATTTTGACCTAGTAAACCTGACATTTACACACCTGATTCTAGGGTGACAACGCTCACTTACCATAATGTATCTATGGAGGAACAGCATTGTCACAGTAGAACAGAACACCTCCTTTCCCTCTTCTCTATAACACAGGGTAAAGCCTGGTACACACTGGTAGTTTTATTTCGTTCAACCCAGCGGGCTGAACAAAAAAAAACTGGAGAGATTAGGAGGAGCCGCTTTACTAACTATCCGATGTTAGTACAGCAATCTCCCCTGCTGAGATATTGTGTTCTGACAGGGGGACCTTCATAGCAGAATCACTCCACTCTGTGTTCTTTTAACCACTTGCTCTCCACCGTATGTATGAAAACATCCTGGCTTTAAGCAGCTGCAGACATGAGCTTGATAACATTTTTTACAGCCAATAATCAGGTGTTTAGTAAAAGTGATCTGGTCAGCTGTACAGCCACACAATCACAATCGCTTTTACCTCTGCCCACAGTGGTTCTAGGGTTCTGCAGCTCCTCTGGGAGCCCAGGACCTCAGTAAATGGCCAGAATTGCAAGCTACAGAAAAGAATGAGGAACATCCCTGACAATGGTTTCATGATTTGCCTGGCTGCTACAGCCCAGCAAGAAGAAAATCAAACACAATCTGATGTCTCAATAAAGAGTATCCCTTCACCTGCTTAAAGCTATTACAAAGGGGGTTTGTTAGCGCCCTTGTGGTAGAAATAAAGTTAAATTTGCATAGTTACATAGTTAATCTGGTTGAAAAAAAGACATGTCCATCCAGTTCAACAAACAGAGGAAACAAACAAAAAAAAGAGTAAAAAGTTTTAGTAAAATAGTAAGAATTGTTAAAAAAATGTACACGTATCCATGCCTCCCCCTGTGCATACACTTAAAAGTGTGCATAGATCTCACACATGTATTTAAACAGCAATTGCATGTGGGGTATCACCACTTACTTCAGGGAGAAAGCAATAATTCTAGGTCCAGCATTAATGATGACCTCTACACTGTCATCCTGTAAAAGCTTTCAAAGCATCATCTATGAAAAATTTTAGGTACTGTAGTGTTTCATCATTTCACAGGCACACAACATTTTTGACATATTTGGTATCTCTTTACTTGACATAACATCATCTTTACATTTTAACAAAAATTGGGTGATATTTTCTGTTTGTGTGTCCAAACATTAATTTTAGTGTACTTTTTCCTGAAAATTTGGTTTGATAAACAGCTGTGCAAATGTCGCATGATAAAGAAAAATATCAACAGCCACCATTTTATTCTCCAGAGCCTCTGCTTTCAGAAAATATATAATGTTTGGGGGTTCTAAGTCAATTTCTAGCACAAAAATGCTGATTTAGCGGATGTAAAATTAAAAAATTGCTCTGGACATCTAGTGGTTAATGAAAGTTGCCTAATTTAGCCTCTTGCTGCATAATTCAGCATATTAAAAATTAGGTTTTAAATTGCATTAACTTGTTTGTAAAAATGCTTTGTATTTTTAGAGATTATTTCTACTACATCATAAGAAAAACACTAAAAATTTAGCACTAAAATTACCATAATTAAAGGGGTTGTAAAGGTAAAAGTTGTTTCACCTTAATGCATTCTATGCATTAAGGTGAAAAAACATCCGAAAATACCGGCCCCCCCAGCCCCCCCGTTTTACTTACCTGACCCCTCGAAAGTCCCGCGCTCGCCCCCAACATCCTCTTCGCCGCTCAGCCTGGCCATTGATTGGTTACAGTGGATGGATTGAAAGCAGCGCAGCCATTGGTTTGCGGTGCTGTCAATCACATCCAATGACACGTCGCGCTGGGGGGTGGGGCCAAGTGATACAGTGAGCAACTATGGCCCCTGGCTGTATCACGGGAGCGCACCTGCAAGAACTCAACACCATGCGAGGGAGCTTGCATGAAGGTGTTGAGTCCTTGCGGGGGGGAGCCGAGACAGCCACCGGGGGACCCCAGAAGACCAGGTTCAGGGCCACTCTGTGCAAAAGGAGCTGCACAGTGGAGTTAAGTATAACATGTTTGTTATTTAAAAAAAATAAATTATCTTTAGTGACCCTTTAAGGCTGGGTTTCCCCGCATCCAATTCGCATGAGAGGAGAGTTTGACCGGCTCTCAATGGAGCCAGTTCACACATCTCCGGGGCGGCAACGAAACGCACTGCAGAAGGGTCCTGTGTGTCTTTTGCTCCATTTCAGGTCTGAATTCAGGTAAAAATTCAGACCTGAAACTGTAAACAGGGATGCATCAGACCCCCTGCTGCGAGCCGCGCCACAGATGGTGTGAACCCAGCCGTCATGGATATGCAGTAATGATTGTCAGCTTACCTCTCCATGTGTTCAGCTTAAGAGTCCAGCCACTCTCAACTGGCTGCTTAAATAATCTCTCCTCAAAACATGGCTCCACCCCAGCCCCTATCAGGGAACTCTATATTAACCTGTGCACTGCAAGCCAGCCCTGCTGATCAATATTGTGTGTTTGGCTTCCGTGTGCTACTTGTGTGTTCTACGTCTGATTCCAGTTGGATTGTTCTTGACTATCCTTACCTGCTTGTTGTCCCGACCTTTGGCTATCTCCTGACTATCCTTACCTGCTTGTTGTCCTGACCTTTGGCTATCTCCTGACTATCCTTACCTGCTTGTTGCACCGACCTTTGGCTATCTCCTTACTATCCTTTGTTGTTGCAATCTGCTGCTTCCTCTCTACCTCCCTGTAGTCTACCGTGAGCGTGAGCTGGGAGGCCCAAGGGGTCGCAGCCTGGAGCCAGACTGCAGCTAAATCCATCTCCACCACTAGGGGCTCTGGTGAACACCCGCTGGCTCTTAGATTCCTTGCCCTGGGAAATCTCATGCTCTAGCTCCCATTGTCATCCGTGTTGGTACTACAGAGTACCTGCTCTGCTGTATCGCCTAGAGCTCCATCCGCAGCAGTCAGCCGTAGGGTCCACTACCTTGCGGTGCACTCCAGACCCCAACGGGGGGTGCATCTGTCAACTGGATTAAGGTGACCTGACACAGCCTAAATGTACAAAGACAAATCTCAAATAATGATATGCCAACATGTTTTTACTTTTTTCTCAGTTGTTTTATAGAAACACTTGCCTTGTATTTAAAACTTTGAATGTACATAGTTGGATAGTTTGTCATGATAATAAAAAAATCACATGGCCTTCAAGTTCAGCCAAAAAAATTAAAAAATAAACCAATTGTACATATACATTTTTTTTTGACACATTAAAGGGAATAACAGCTTTGAATGTGGTGAATAGGGTCTCATTCACATGGGCACTGAGACCCAGTCTGAGGCTGGGTTCACACTATTGCTTTTAGGATGCGGGTTTTTTCCGCATCCAATTCGCAATAGCAGAAAATTTTGACCAGCTCTCTATGGAGCCGGTTCACATTTCTCTGCTGCGGCTCCAGTGCGATTTTGCACAGGAGCCCTGTGCGTCTTTTGGTCCATTTTAGGTCTGAACTCAGCCAAGATCAGACCTGAAATGGTGAATGGGGATGCACTGGACCACTGCTGTGAGCCACATGCAAAGATAGTGTGAACCCGGCCTCAGTGAACCCCAAATGTTGGATTAATAGTACTATACAATGCATAATTGGCTTACAGTGCTGCCTCTTCCTCTCCCAGTGTGTTCTACAAGGGATTACAGAAAGGTAATAAAAGGATAGATTCAGGTGCAACACTTTTTGAAGAAAATTTATATATTTACATATGGATAAGCAAACACTGTACTAAATTAGAAAACAGGCAAAGTTAACTTATATTGTATTCCATTTTGCAGAAGGTGAAAGTATTTCACCCAGTGCAAATGTCATAAAAGAGCAAATATAGATTTTTGAGTGCTAGCTACAACCTGATCTGTGGCTCTCTGCAGGCCATAAATTCAGTTATAACTAAAGGCAAAACTTTTTTTTTTCTTTTTAGTTTTGAATAGAGCAGAGAAGGATTATAACACCTGGCAGTTTTTTGTTGCTGTCTGTGCCCCCATTAAGGAAATTCATCCTCTCTATTTGTCCTGTTTACGATAATCATTGACAGTGAAAGCAAAAGAAAATGCCCAATTTTGGGTTATCCCCAATTGGGCCACTATTTCTGGTTACCTAGGGGTTCCCAAGGGATTCCCTTAATTTGCAAGGATTTCACTGGGACAGGAAATGAAGGGAAATCTCTGCAATGGGACACAGATGATGAAACATGAGAGAGGTTATAACCCTCCATTGCTCTATCAAAAATGAAAAAAAAAACTTTTGCCTATAGCTCTACTATAATACAATTTAACCTTAACTAGTATATTGTAAAACAGGGTAATTATTCAAATATTTTAGCTGTAGATTCAGATCTGTTAAGATTATGCCTTGCTCTTGTGATCACTACTTGATACCCATGGTCTTGAAGTAAAATGTGTACTTGGGCCCCATGGCATGTCATTGTATGCCAATGTACAACACACCTAAATTGACTTGTTATGCATATTTAAACCTATGCCAATAAATGCATTATAATTATACATCATTTTTTTTACAGTGTCAGGGAAAGGAACACATTTAAAGCCAGGCCCATCCTAGATACTGATTCTGCTACTCCCGTTGCAATACCATCTAGAACAATAAATTAATATCTTTGCTTCAGACGACACTGACCATGATGATGTGTGGAGACTACATATGTAAAGCAAATAAAATTCCATCTGCTGTTTTGAATTCTGATTTTGATTATATTTTATTATATCTTTTCATGTGACAACACTGAAGAAACTACACTTTGCTACAATGTAAAGTAGTGAGCGTACAGCTTGTATAACAGTGTAAATTTGCTTTCCCCTCAAAAGAACTCAACACACAGCCATTAATGTCTAAACTTCTGGCAACAAAAGTGAGTACATCCCTAAGTGAAAATGTCCAAATTGGGCCCAATTAGCCATTTTCCCTCCCCGGTGTCATGTGACTCGTTACTGTTACAAGGTCTCTGGTGTGAATGGGGAGCAGGTGTGTTAAATTTCATGTTATCGCTCTCATGCTCATACTGGTCACTGGAAGTTCAACATGGCACCTCATGGCAAAGAGCTCTCTGAGGATCTGAAAAAAAGAATTGTTGCTTTACCTAAAGATGGCCTAGGCTATAAGAAGATTGCCAAGACCCTGAAACTGAGCTGCAGCACGGTGGCCAAGACCATACAGCAGTTTAACAGAACAGGTTCCACTCAGAACAGGCCTCGCCGTGGTCGACCAAAGAAGTTGAGTGCAAGTGCTCAGCATCATATCCAGAGGTTGTCTTTGCGAAATAGACGTATGAGTGCTGCCAGCATTGCTGCAGGGGTGGGGGGTTAGCCTGTAAGTGCTCAAACCATACACCGCACACTGCATCAAATTGGTCTGCATGGCTGTCATCCCAGAAGGAAGCCTCTTCTAAAGATGATGTGCAAGAAGCCCGCAAACAGTTTGCTGAAGACAAGCAGACCAAGGACATGGATTACTGGAACCATGTCCTGTGGTTTGATGAGACCAAAATAAACGTCTTTGGTTCAGATGGTGTCAAGCGTGTGTGGTGGAAACCAGGTGAGGAGTACAAAAACAAGTGTGTCTTGCCTACAGTCAAGCATGGTGGTGGGAGTGTCATGGTCTGGGGCTACATGAGTGCTGCCAGCACTGGGGAGCTACAGTTCATTGAGGGAACCATGAATGCCAACATGTACTGTGACATATTGAAGAAGAGCATGATTCCCTCCCTTCAGAGACTGGGCCGCAGGGCAGTATTCCAACATGAGAATGACCCCAAATACACCTCCAAGATGACCACTGCTTTGCTAAAGAAGCTGGGGGTAAAGATGATGGACTGGCCAAGCATGTCTCCCGACATCTGTGGGACATCCTCAAACAGAAGGTGGAGGAGCGCAAGGTCTCTAACATCCACCAGCTCCGTGATGTCGTCATGGAGGAGTGGAAGAGGACTCCAGTGACAACCTTTGAAACTCTGCTGTGAAACTTCATGCCCAGGAGGTTTAAGGCAATGCTGGAAAATAATGGTATACACACAAAATATTGACACCTTGGGCCCAATTTGGACATTTTCACTTAGGGGTGTACTCACTTTTGCTGCCAGCGGTTTAGACATTAATGGCTGTGTGTTGAGTTATTTTGAGGGGACAGCAAATTTACACTGTTATACAAGCTGTGCACTCACTACTTTACATTGTAGCAAAGTGTAATTTCTTTTTACATGAAAAGATATAATAAAATATTTACAAAAATGTGAGGGGTGTACTCACTTTTGTGAGATACTGTAAATACTTGAATGCCCATCACCTAGCCACAGGTTCATAAAAACAAAAAAATACATTTAAATAACTTTATTAAGTGGTTGTTTTTTTTTCTATTCTATTTTCAATAGTACTGGCAATGTTTTTTATTGTTTTCTCCTGTGATCAAATTTGGTATAATTCTCTGTGTGGTCCATAAATATTTTCCAGTTCTTTGCTGTAATAATCAAATTGAGTAGATTAAAGAAATATGATGCTGCCAAATGCTTTTTCTTCACAGCCTGTGGATGTGTGACAGTATCTCACTTTGTGTGAAGGGTTGTGTGGGTCCATGATGGTCCTATATTTTAAATTTCAGCTCTTCCTGTTGTGTTGTGGTTAGAGTGTCTTTGTCATGACCTGCTGGTAATGAGTATACCAGATGGAACTGTTTCTACATCTTTTGAATCATTTCTAAACATTTTTTAAATCAACTCCACAGATGTGTTTTGTTCAAAGCAAACTTGTGAGAATCAAATTATACTTAAGATTTCACAAATGACTCATAATACCACATTCACTGAACATTTTGTGTTTAATAGCTTGAATGGCCTATGCAGTGGCTGGTGAATATGTAATTATGTGTTTAGTACAATGTAGCTGTTAGTAATGTAGTTGTTTTAACATGTGATGTTCAATGTTTTACTAGAATCAGTGATGTTAAAACAAGCACAATTTTTCCATTAGGCTGTGTTCACACAGGTGGCAGTTTCTACTGTTGGTGCCACCTGTAAAACTCAACAAGCTGAGTTGAATTTGCTGCAGCATGTTCACGAGCCCCTCCATCTCCCTTGTCAGACTTTTGGTGGTGGTTGAGGGGCGATAAAAATGTGGCCAAACTGCTATTTTGAATTGACCTGTGTGAATAAGGACTTATGCTGGGTAATATTTTTTATTATTAATTTTATTTAAAGCCCCTCCCAAAAAAAAAATACTCTAGTTGTTGGGCCGCCCCATACTGCAAGGGTTAAATGCTTGTTAGGTAAACAAATAAGCTGTAATACTTACCTTATTCATAATCACAATAGGTCATCTACTCTTGCTAATATGCTACAAGGTGCTGGCCCAGCTCGTAGCTGGCAGCTCTCCAAATGTTTGTTTTTTCCAACCGATACTCCCCACTCACCACCTCTCCTTATAGCAGAACGCCACCCAAAAAGGAAAGTTCAGCTTTAAGGCCTCCTCCCCTGCTTCTCTTTGACGTTTGGCATTTTTTTTTTGGGGGGGGGGTTACCTGGTTTTAAAGGTATCTGCTCCCACTTCCACTTGGATCGTAGGCGCTCTGAGCGGAAGTTCTTCTCCCCCCCCCGCAGTCTTCTGGGACATGTCACAGGTCCCAGAAGACTGTAGGACCATTCATAATGCGCTGCACAGCTCGTGCATCCATAGCTCGCGCATGCACAGTGGGCACCCGGCTGTGAAGCCGCAAGCTGTCACAGCCAGGTGCCCACAGCTAAGATGCCGACACCAAGGACTAAACACAGTCTTGACGCCGCCCCCCCCCCCCCCCCCCCCCGGTTAAGCATAGCTCTGGGTCCTGGTACAGGTAAGTGTCTGATTATTAAAGGCCAGCAGCTACAGTTTTTGTAGCTGCCAGTTTTACATTTTCAGAAAACTGACTGGAGCTCCTCTTTAACTTCTTTCTTGACTACAAAATGCTTTCAATTGTTGTGCTATTATTCAAAATAATCTTGGCAAACATTTCAGAAATATTTTTAGCCTCTCTTCTTTTCTTTCACCTCCTCTCTCGTTTCATTTTTCTCCTCTTGCCCATCTTATTTCCTGTCTTGTCTATCACTCCTTTACTCCACTCCCCTTCTGTCTCTCTTCTCTCCAGTTCACTACTTGACTCTCCTTTGTTGTACTCTCTTCCCTCTCACCCATGGCCTCTTGTCTATTTTCTCTCCACTCATCCCTCCTTTCTTCTGTCCTGTCCCTCCTTTTCGCTCCTTCCTATTTGATCCATTTATTTCCCTCTCACTACTCTACTCTCCTCTGCTCTACTCTCTTCCTTCTCCTCTTCTCTTATCTCTCACCTTTCCAGGCCTGGCCTCCCCTCTTCTCCTATGCATTAGGCCGGGCCAGGGCACTGTTCAAATCTTGGCAGGTTCAGCAGGAATCCAAGATTTGAAATGTTAATGGGCAGACTAAATGTACCAATTTGATAGATCGATCAACTTTGGTACAACCAGCATGTCAGATTCACTTATGATTATCCCAAGTGGCTGCTATAGCCGCTAGTGATAATCACTGTCTTCCCCTGCCTGCCGTCGCCGCCCCCCCCCCCCAGATGGGAGAAGACAATGCCTGATTCCCATGTCAGGACTGTCTGTGTTGATGGGGGGAATTGTGCAAATTTCTTTCCTGCAACCTGCGGTTGCAGGAAAGAAATTTGCATCATGTATGGCCAGCCTTACTCTCTTCCCTTTCCCCTCATCTCTTGCCACTTGTCCATAATCTCTTTACTTGTACCTCTTCTCTCCTGTCCTGTCCTCCACTCCTCCCTGTCCACTCTTCGCATCTCTTTTCATCAGTCTCCTCTCCATCATTTTAAATTTGAGTTTCCTAATTCTTACAAATGCTTTTGACAGTACAGCAATAACATGCTTCACTTAATATGTATGCATTTTTTTGTAAACATTTGTAAACTGGGAATTGACTCTATAAATTAAAAAAAAAAAAAGATTGACTCTATAAACCTGTACATGCGGTTCCCAAGTTACAAACATCCGACTTACAAACGACTCCTACTTACAAACAGAGAGAGACAACAGGAAGTGAGAGGAAATCTACCCCTAGGAAGGTAAATTCACTTCTGTAAAAGAGTTATCATGGGAAAAGGTGTTTCCACTGAAGCTTTATTACCAATCCTTGTTTCCACAACAACTTAAAATTTTCAAAATCCATTTGTCACAGGGACAGAAAGTGAGGTGAAATTTTCTAAACCGTGACACAAACAGCAAAACAAACATTACAGGGGTGCTAACCCTTTCCTGTGCTATCCAAAAAAGGTAATTTTTTAAAATTTTTGTTGGAGTTATGCCACGTACACACGAGTGGACTTTTCAGCATCAAAGGTCCGACGGTCTTTCCGATGGACATTCGACGGAGTTACAACGGACTTTCGAACGACCGGCTGGCCCACACACGAACGGACTAAAGTCCGTGTGAAAGTCCGTTGGTTTGAACGTGATGACATACGAAGGGACTAGACTAAGGAAGTTCATAGCCAGTAGCCAATAGCTGCCTTTTTTTGTCCGTAGGACTAGCATACAGACGAACGGATTTTTCGACCGGACTCGAGTCCGTCGGAAAGATTTAAAACCTGTTCCAAATCTAAAGTCCTTCTGATTTTCGACAGAAAAAGTCCACTGAAGGTCCGATGAAGCCCACACATGGTCGGATTGTCTGACGGATTCGTTCCTGTCGGACCAGTCCAGTCGAACAGTCCGCCCGTGTGTACGCGGCTTTGAACTTAAAGCGGGAGTCCCGCGACCAATCTTTTTTTTTTTTAGGTCAGTGAGACACTTTGCTAACCCCAAAATAATACTCACAGTTTGGGTGTAATATTTCCGCCTCTGTCTGTTTTCGTACTGAAGAATAACCTAAAAAATGTGATGCTGGCTGTTTCCATCTTGCTTGTGGGCATGTGAAGCCCACAAGCATTGATTTCCTGGATGCGGTGAATGCTGTTCAATCACAGCTTGTTCACACTGAATCTTGGGAAGCCTGACACTAAGCTCCCAGGAGACAGTGTGGCGCCGGGGAAAGGCAATAAACACGCCTACTCCCGTGGGAGCAGAGACAGGAAGTGCCACAATAAAGTACAATATAATGGTAATTACAGAGATAAAAAAAAATTTTGTGCGGCATTTGAACATCTATGCAATTAACTGAAGGGGGTAAGATTAAGTTAAAAATTTGAGTGGAACCCCACTTTAAAAAATGTACCTGTTCTGACTTGCATACAAATTAACTTATGAACAAACCTACTGGACCTTTCTTGTTTGTAACCCGGGGACTGCCTGTACAGAACTGACTGAATTCTCCATTCAGTACAGCCATTTTTGTGACAGCTACAGTACTTTAAAACTGTATAAGCACCACATTTGATTGTGACTTGCAATGCTTTAAGGACAGTTTAAGTGCAATTTTGTTTACTTTTGCCAGGAGTCACACTTACTATTATATGAGTCAGCCATTCTTGTTGTCTCATTAGTCATTCTGTGTCAACATTAGTTAATGTAGTGATCCTTTAAGTAATGGGAATGTTGTAAAAAATGCTTAAGAAGATGTATAGTAACACTTGTACTGTAACTAAAGCTATGTTATGATAGCTTGAAAGATATACCTGTTTTAAATGGAATGCTATGTGTCAACACGCCGTGAAGTTTAAAATAGTTTTTATTTTTTGAATCTTAAGTTATCTCTTTGCTTAGCCAGAGCATATCAATTAATCTGAAAGGTGGCGTCTTTCATCTTCTGGGCCCAAGGCTCTCTGAATTAAAAGTGACAGCACTGCAAATTGCCTTCCAGTATAGTTTTTCCTTTAAGCAACAGGGGCAAATTTTCAATGTCTGAAGTCATTTCTTGTTACAGTTACTGAAGGGAAAAGTACACACCCTGTGAAATTGTAGCAGACCTTTCGACACTCTTGGCTGAATGATCACCACAGCCCTCTTTGCCATGAGTTCAAACCCACATTTAGACCACTAATGCCCTGTGGGGTTTGAAAGGTAATTTCATAGCTTTCTATTTCAGCAAAACTGTGCCTAATGAATAAATCCACTTTTATGGATATATTTATTTTCACAAGAGATTGAAATCTATTCAATATCATATTGCCCAGGGATTGGATAAGATGATATGGAAAAGTTGCTGTAGTGCACCCCCTACACCATTCTGTAATGCCAATTCCCTAGTGTCTTGTGCTATATCCCTTCTCCCTCATTGCTTTGTTTCTGTTCTCCCCCAGCATCCAATACCTTATCACAGTGCCTGATAGCTAGTTACATGCCAATCACAAAAATGACATAAAAAAAATTACTTCTCACCAAAAATATTGTGGACCTTCCATTGTAATACAATACCTAGGGGTCACTTTTATTAGCAGCATTGTATACAATATAAGCCGTTGTTGCAGAAATGTTTGCGTAAAATTAGAAAATATTGTATGTACAGTACCTATCCAAATCTCAAGAGGGCCGTAAAAGAGGCTTTGGGACTTTGTTAAGTTATACACCACTGTTCTAAATAGATCACATCTAATGCCTTAAAATGATTTCAGTAATTAAGTATATGATAAATATGAGAAAAAGGAACTGCTAAGTGATATTACTTTGCATAAATACTGTATGGTTCTGAGTAGACTAAACCTTTTTCTCTGGCATGCTATACCTGCATTCAGTTCATTTAATATTGTGGCTGAATCCAATGTAATAATTTGCATGCATAATAACTATTGCAGGTGCTTTTGCAATTAAGTTTTGTATTGTCTGCTGGAAGCATAGTCATAACAAGTGCATATAAACAGAACACAAACTCAGATCACTGATTTTGTATTAAATACACACTACTTTTTAAAATTGTCAAATACTCTTTTCCCCAAAGGGACATAAACAGTAAAAAGTAAACTGACAGGGATTCTGTCACTTCCCAATTCTATACAAAAATAAACATGAAAGCATTGGCTATATATATCCATTTGGCAACCTTATACTGTATGTATACGGCTCTCCTGCACGGATCGCATACCTAGTACGTGATCCGGCAGTTCCGGGTTGAGGGCGCGCAGGCGCACCGCCACCAACCTGCTTCTGCTGTGATTAGTCACAGCTGGAGCCAATCAACGGTTATCGCAGATTCGATGTCTGCCAGCACCCGCTGATTATTTGTTACACAGGCCTATGTAATCAAGGCAGATCGCCGTTCTGCCAGCGGGGAAGACATTGATCCTGTGTTCCTGATAAGCAAGGACAGGGATCCAAAGCACCTCCCATAGTTTAGTAAAGCACAGACATGGAACACATTTAACCCTTTGATCGCCCATTATGTTAACCCCTTCCCAGCCAGTGTCATTAGTACAGTGACAGTGCATATTTTTTAGCACTGATCACTGTATTGGTGTCACTGGTCCCCCAAAAGTGTCAGTTAGTGTCCCGACTCTCTGCCACAATGTTGCAGTACCGCTATAATTTGCTGATTGCTGCCATTACTAGTAAAAAATAACTAAATCAAAATTCCATAAAAATATGCCCTATTTTGTAGACGCTATAACTTTTGAGCAAACCAATCAATATACAATTATTGGGATTTTTGTTACCAAAAATATGTAGCAGAATACATAACGGCCTAAATTGATGAGGGGATCTGATTTTTAATTTTTTTTTATTGTATGTGTTTTATAGCAGAATTTTAAAAATATAGTTGTTTTTTTCAAAATTGTCAGTCTGTTTTTGTTTACAGCGCAAAAAATAAAAACCACAGAGGTAATGAAATACCACCAAAAAGAAATCTCTATTTCTGGGGAAAAAAAAGCATACATTTTATTTTGGTATAGTGTTGCACTACCGTGCAATTGCCAGTTAAAGTAACGCAGTGCCATGTTGCAAAAAATGGCCTGGTCAGGAAATCTCCTGGAGCTGATGTGGATATGCAAATTAGCGCTAAATATTTTATTGTACATTTTCAAGGGAGAATAGTCCAAGAGAAAACAAATAAGTGCAGTGTGCAATACGCATTTGTAAAAGCACAATCCAAGGACATTACTATACATGCAATTTAAGGCATTATTTCTGACATGGTATAGGTTACAGCAATTCAGAAATAAAGACTTTTGCCCTTTAGGATGACTATGAATAAATTGACTACTAACATACATTTAGTTCCATATTACTTTTAGACCTAGGTGTCTTGGCTGTTGTGCAAAAATGACAGGTCCACTTTAAAAAGGCTGTTGCTTACTTACTTGCCTTTGTATATGTGTAAGCCTTTCATGCTTTCTGCTCAGTTTAGTGTGTGCAGGAACGTAAAAGGTGTTTTTAGAGCATGTCTCAGCACCACTTTCAGCAGCATTCTTGCATCCCAGCTCTCTAGAATGGCATCAGTTGATATTTATACAGCAGGACACAAATCACTGACTTCTGACCCCATTAAAAAGTGGAAACCACTGGAGAATTCTGTTGCTCTCGACTTATAAAAAGCATAGGGTTTTTCAGGTGTAAGTGTAGAAAAGCAGCTGTTGTTTTCTGGATGCTTCAAATAAACCATATCTTACTGTAACTTCCAATTAAGTGTTCAATTTGTTAGCCACTGTGATTTCCTAAAGACTTTTTATCATTAATTTTTTCTGCAGGGCTACAAATTTGCAATAAATATTTGTCTTACTCCGTTAAATGGTAATCTTTTTTTCCCAAGCCTTCAAACAAATATCTATAATATCTATAAAAGGTTGCCAAGTATTAACACATATTTTTTGTTCGAAACGCAGCTGATATTTAGGCATTAAGAAAGAATTAATAAGCATGTATTGTGGTAAGCTCATAACTACTAAAAACTTGGAGAAGCCTCATGGCTGAACATATATTTGACATAAGGTAGTAGGTTATGAACAAAATGGTGGTTTCCAGTTTAGCTCTTCACTGGTTTTGAACTCCTGGTAGTAGCTAGTCCTGAAACTCTGAACCCTGTGGAATATATTACCCAAAAGTTCTAAGTACGACCACACAGTCTCATCTTGCCACCGATTTAAAGTACAATTGAAATTACAGGAATAAATATGACATTATGCAAGTAACCTCCATTTTCATTGTCTCCAGATTCCTTTTACAGCAGTTGTGCAGGGAGTCTAAATGTGAATGTGTGGCAAAAAAAAACCACGAGAGTTAAGTACACACTAACAGATTTTTTTCAATAAAAACAACCTGACAGCTCCGGTCAGAGCCCCCGCAGAGCTGCCCTGCTGATCTCCCCCGCTGAGCTGCTGTGTTCTGACAGGGGGACGCTCCTCCCGCCCGAACACTCCGATCAGAATTCTCCACCATTGGCTAAGAGCGCTGATCCGGAGTAGGTCAGCTGCTGGTTTTCCAGCATGCTCCTCCGACAGAAGCCGGCCAAACAGCCAGCTTCTGTCGGACCGACTGACAAACACACGGGCTGAATGTCGGATGGTTTTTATTGAACTGACCGTTGTCTTCCAACCTTCGGCTCGTGTGTATGGGGCTTTAAACCTTGGGCACTCAATAATCAACTATAAGCAACAGAACAGGTATAACAATCTTCCTTTGGAGAACTGTATCTATTTAAGGTGACTTGTTATGAGGGATATGGCTGTTACTCAGGTTGTCAGCCCTGGAGTACAAGACAGGAATCAGCATTTTTAATGAGAGAAAAGGATTTTGAGGCATTTCTAGGCAACAGACAATCAAAATTATAACACACGGAAATATAAACTGATAAATGTCATGAAACGTCAGTTGGGCTTAATGGGGGCTTTATGTGCAGTAGTGAGTGCAGATTCCCTGACTGGAAGTTTGGGAAAGCGGCACAGAACAAGCTGAAGGCTTGTCATTGGCATAATGTATGAAGCATGACTATGCATTAAAAATCAAAAACATGCATAAACACACTACAAAAACATGCTGAAAGAAACATAATTATGTAGCAGCCTTAGTCTGAACTGTAGTCTCTAAAGAGAGTTTGGAGAAACACTACTGTAGATCATGTTTTCCTTAACTGTTAATACCAACATATCATCCTCCACCAGTGAAGCACAAGACATCTGATTCCATATACAGTGCCTTGAATAAGTATTCCTACCCCTTGAAATTTTCCACATTTTGTCATGTTACAGCCAAAAACGTAAATGTATTTTATGTGATAGACCAACACAAAGTGGCACACAAATTGTGAAGTGGAAGGAAAATGATAAATGGTTTTCAAAATGATTTACAAATAAATATGTGAAAAGTGTGGGGTGCATTTGTATTCAGCCCCACTGAGTCAATACTTTGTAGAACCACCTTTTGATACAATTACAGTTGCAAGTTTTTTGGGTATGTCTCTACCAGCTTTGCACATCTAAAGTGAAATTTTTGCCCATTGTTCTTTGCAAAAAAGCTCAATCTCTGTCAGATTGAATGTAGAGCGTCTATGAACAGCAATTTTCAAGTCTTGTCACAGATTCTCAATTGGATTTAGGTCTGGACTTTGACTGGGCCATTCTAACAAATGAATATGCTTTGATCTAAACCATTCCATTGTAGCTCTGGCTGTATGTTTAGGGTTGTTGTCTTGCTGGAAGGTGAGCCTCCGCCCCAGTCTCAAGTCTTATGCAGACTCTAACAGGTTTTCTTCTAAGATTGCCCTGTATTTGGCTCCATCCATCTTCCCATCAACTCTGACCAGCTTCCTTGTCCCTGCTGAAAAAAAGCATCCCCACAACATGATCCTGCCACCACCATATTTCACTGTGGGGATGGTTTGTTCAGGGTGATGTGCAGTCTTAGTTTTCCACAACACATAGCGTTTTGCTTTTAGGCCAAAAAGTTAAATTTTGGACTCATCTGACCAGAGATCCTTCTTCTTTGCTGTGTTGCCCACATGGCTTCTCGCAAACTGCAAATGGGACTTCTTGTGACTTTCTTTCAATAATGGCTTTCTTGCCACTCTTCCATAAAGGCCAGATTTGTGGAGTGCACGACTAATAGTTGTCCTGTGGACAGATTCCCCCACCTGAGCTGTGGATGGCTGCAGCCCCTCCAGAGTTACCATGGGCCTCTTGGCTGCTTCTCTGATTAATGCTCTCCTTGCCTGTCCTGTCAGTTTAGGTGGACGGCCATGTCTTGGTAGGTTTGCACTTGTGCCATACTCCGTGAGATGTTCAAAGCTTGTTTTTTTTTTTTTTTAACTTAACCCTGCTTTAAACTTCTCCACATGTTTATTCCTGACCCGTCTGGTGTGTTCCTTGGCCTTCATGCTGCTGTTTGTTCACTAAGGTTCTCTAATAAACCTCTGAGGGCTTCACAGAACAGCTGTATATATACTGATATTAAATTACACACAAGTGGACTTTAATTACTAATTACATGACTTCTTAAGACAATTGGTTCCACTAGATTTTAGTTAGGGTATCAGAGTAAAGGAGGCTGAATACAAATGCACGCCACACTTTTCAGATATTTATTGTTAAAAAAAATTTGAAAACCGTTAATCATTTTTCTTCCACTTCACAACACAAAATCCCAATAAAATACATTTATGTTTTTGGTTGTAACATGACAAAATGTGGAAAATTTCCAGGGGTATGAATACTTTTTCAAGCCACTGTAACTAGGCTGTACTTGTGCATACATTTTGCTGAAAGTGAGCCTACTTGAGTTAGAGGCTTTTCTGCTTCCAGAAGAATGGCATTTTTTCTGAGACAATGAGAAACGTAGAGATTGTGGATATGAAGTATTATAACTTAAAGAGGAACTTTAGTCAGAAAATGTAGTCCTTATTGATTACTTCAGGCAGGTATATCTATGTAAAACATTAAAAATAAGTGGCTATACTGTTTAAAATCCAGTAATACACTGGGGTTAATTTACTAAAACTGAAGAGTGCGAAATCTGGTGCAGCTCTGTATAGATACCAATCAGCTTCCAGGTTTTTTTTTTTGTCAAAGCTTAATTGAACAAGCTGATTGGCTGCCATGCACAGCTGCACCAGATTTTGCACCCTCCAGCTTTAGAAAATCAACCCTACTGTCTCACCCTGCTCTGTACATGCTCAGTTGCTCTCTATTCTCTGCACTGTGGCTAAAATCGGAGCCGCTAGAAGCTGATCAGTTGACAGTTTTAAGATGTACTGTTGCTGAATGGGAAAGGAAGCAACACAAATTACACAGACTGTGCTGAGGAAATACAGATTATGGAGGGAGAAAAGAAAAGCAGGAGAGGTGACAGTACAAACTGTGCTGCCAGGGAGACACAAAAGAATTAAACCTACAAGGTTAGTCTTTATTTCTTTTGTCCCTGATGTTCTCTCCCCCCCCCCCATTGGGCAGATCTGTAAACTTGTAAAGCCTCTGTCAGCCTTCCCCTTTAACTGAGCCAAGACATACAGTCAAAGCTGGAAATGTATATATTTTAATTTAAGAAAGTGACCAATACATTTTGAGACCAAGGAAAGGGGAAGAGTTTCCAATAGGGTGACTGCTCTGGGCAATGCTGGAGGCAATTTGTAGCATTCAAAGTGCAGAATTTACATAGGATCTCTCAGTTCTGAAAAGCAGGGGGCAGATTACTGAGGTTACATCAGTGAGGAGAGCGCTGAGAGCTGATTGGAGGGAAAGGACACACCCTCCTTCACACAGGAACAATCAGCGGGAGAGCCCTCCTCTGTCACCATTTTTCTCCTGGTGTCAAAAAAACTTGTCAGAAGTGATTCATGCTTACACTGTAGCAGAGAAACGAAGCAGCAGACAGAAATTACACTTAATTCTCTGGATTAAGACAAGCACACACTAAAGAGAGATATGCTTTGTTCATTTTTCATGTCTGTGGTTTACAATTACTTTAAATATTACCAAACTGTTTTGGGCCTTCTATCCTTTACAGCCAAGGAAGCTGCCATCTTAGTTTCTGTTTCATCTGTAGTTGCCATGGGGCTGCACATGTGATCAGCTATGACACCAGCAATTTGATGGATTGACAGTTCAGTTGAGAAATTACATAATCACAATAGTAATTGTAATAGCTATTCAAGGCATGACTTGAATGTAACTGTTTTGGGAAACATGAATTGGTGGGTTTACTTCTGCTTTGACAATAAATGTATGAATGATGTGGTAGTGATTAATTCAACTCATAACTGACCTTATGGAAGACGTAATGCTTATGTTCTGCATACCATTGGGTTTGTATATGTGTTCAATCACCCACATTTATAACTTGCTTTATCTTCACCTAAAAAATTATATGTGTTAGTAAATTTATGAATAAGGATAATTATTAAATTACACCATCATGGCAGATGAAACTTTTTTTTTTTGCATTGATACCACTAGTTGTGCATAAAGGAATTGTCATTGGGAATCAATTTAATCGAACTGTCTAATCCTATTGTTTCCATAAAGTCAGTTACCCACTGTATTGCGCAGACTGCTTTGCACTACACTTGGTGCCCATGAATATAACTTTCATGGGTGAATGTAAAATGGTGAAGGTAGACTCTTATCTGAATAGTAGCTCTCTCTTGGAATTTCCTTCAGCCATAGACTGTTTAGAGGATGACAGAGAGATGAGTTAAGTGATTGAAAGCCGTAGGCCAGGACGTGTCAAATGCAATAACTTCTTCACTCAATCATCTCACCTTCCGATGCCACTCTGCCTTATGCAGACACCAGATGCCTGATGAATAATGTAAGAGACAAGGGCAAAACCACTTTGATCTGTGCAAAGGAAAACTTTGGACAGTGTGGATTGGTCTAGTATTCACTGTTTTTTTTTTTTTATTGCAATGTTCTTCTGGCACCATCCAAAGTTAATACCCTGTGGATTTTGATTCTTAAAGTAGTGCATTTAGTGTTTATCATGGCTGATTTAGATAACTTACATCCTCTGACTTGCCATCTGAAAAAAAAAGATAAAAATAGAGAACCTGCAGCTTTGCAGCTTTACCTGTCAAAATCACTGTGCAGACACCTTGTCAGAGTGTAAAACCAGAGATGTGAGAGCTAAAGGTTCTGAACAAGGGCATTCAAAGCACTTAGGGTACAGTGGCTTTAAATTTACCTTACTTTTCTGGGATTTGCTGTGGGAGCTTTTTGTCTGAACTGCATTAAAAAATAAAAACTTTATACATGAGTAACGAACTACCACCTGCTAGTCCTGGGAGAATATATGTACCATAAATATATAAACATTCTTTAGCCATATTATTATACAGAATTTATATAGCGCTGACAGTTTATGCAGCGCTTTACAACATAAGGGCAGGCGTTACAATTACAATACAGTTGAATGCAGGAGAAATCAAAGAGCGCTGCTCGTTAGAGCTTACAATCTAAGAGGGATAGTCAGGAGATACAAAAGGTAATAAGTGTGGTGGATGGGCTGATGGAGAAAATAAATGTACAGTTGTTAGGTGGGGCAGGATAGGCCTCTCTGAAGAGATGAGTTTTCAGGGATTGTGTGAAAGTGGACAGAGTAGGAGATAGTCAGACAGATTGGGGTAGGGTGTTTCAGAGGATGGGAGAGGCTGGAGGCAAGCATGAGATGAGGTGACATGGGAACTAGAGAGCAGGAGGTCTTGGGAGCAGGGCCGGATTAACATAGGGGCTGATGGAGCTGCAGCTCCAGGCCCCTGCCTTAAAATCGGCCCTCCCGGTCATCAGTAAAAGGCCGATTTTCTCCTGTCCATAAACTTCTATGGGACAGGAGAAGCTGTGTGTAAATGTAGGGGTGTCTGACTGCATCTGTGTTTGCTCAGTGTGTTTATTACATTGTCACAGTGCACAGTTCCCCCCTACACAAATGGGAGAGGCTGAGTCGGCTCTGCCTTTCCCCTCCCCTCTCTCACTCTGTGAAGTCTGTGGCTGTGTAGTGAAGAAGGAGCCGTGTGGGTGGGAAATTATGAACAGAACAGCGGCAGATATATCTGAGTGATGAGCCTCCAGGGACCATCCAAATGTGAGCTCAGTGACTCTTATCTCCCTTCCCCTCCTTTTTATCTTATTCCTCCAGCAGTAGCTCTTATAACTGCAGCCAAAGTGTTTAGAATTGTGTCCTCAGCCTGTGGTAGTACTCGGTCCCTTGTGCTTTTAGGAAGGGTTCACACTGGTTTGCTATGTTTTGGCCCATTGCTGGTGTATCCACAGTTTTCCTGCGTTTTACTCACAGTCCTATTGATTTCTATTAGGTTGTGTGTTTTTTTCTGAAAGTGCACCAAAATTCCTGCACGCTGCATCTTATCTTTGGCGCACTGTCAGAAAATGCAGCAAAACCTGCAACCTGATATAAAACAATAGGACTGCAGCTAAAACTGCAGATACACAAGCAGTGCGGCCGACTGCAGCACACCAGTGTGAGCCCAAAGGCTTGTACACACAACCCCGCTGTAGAACTTGGTCTAATCAATACTCCTGGCATACACACACACGGCCATACCATCCCAGCTCAGGAGGGGTGGGGGCTCCAGGGATTTGATTGACTATACAGGCCTTGTCCCTCCTATCTGTCTGGGCAGAGTTCTGGAGGCAGTGGCAGGCTGCTGGTGGCAAGTGGCACACTCTATCTGGTTGCATGCTGCTGGTGGCAAGTGGCACACTGTGTCTGGTGGCAGGCTGCTGACTGTATCTGGTGGCAGGTGGCACACTGTATCTGGTGGCAGGCTTCTGTTGGCAAGTGGCACACCATATCTGATGGCAGGCTGCTGGTGGCAAGTGGCACACTGTATCTGGTGGCAAGTGGCACACTGTATCTGGTGGCATGCTGCTGGTGGCAAGTGGCACACTGTATCTGGTGGCAGGCTGCTGGTGGCAAGTGGCACACTATCTGGTGGCAAGTGGCACACCATATCTGGTGGAATGCTGCTGGTGGCAAGTGGCACACTGTATCTGGTGGCATGCTGCTGGTGGCAAGTGGCACACTGTATCTGGTGGCAAGTGGCACACTGTGTCTGGTAGCAGGCTGTGGGTGGCAAGTAGCACACCATATCTGGGGCAGGCTGCTGGTGGCAAGTGGCACACTGTATCCAGTGGCATGCTGCTTGTGGCAAGTGGCACACTGTATCTGGTCGCAGGCTGCTGTTGGCAAGTGGAACACCATATCTGGTGGCAGATTGCTGGTGGCAAGTGGCACAGTGTATCTGGTGACAGACTGTTGGTGGCAAGTGGCACACTGTATCTGGTGACAGGCTGCTTGTGGCAAGTGGCACACTGTATCTGGTGGCAAGTGGCACACTGTATCTGGTGGCAGGCTGCTGGTGGCAAGTGGCACACTATCTGGTGGCAAGTGGCACACCATATCTGGTGGCATGCTGCTGGTGGCAAGTGGCACACCATATCTGGTGGCATGCTGCTGGTGGCAAGTGGCACACTGTATCTGGTGGCAGGCTGCTGGTGGCAAGTGGCACACTGTGTCTGGTAGCAGGCTGTGGGTGGCAAGTAGCACACCATATCTGGTGGCAGGCTGCTGGTGGCAAGTGGCACACTGTATCTGGTGGTAAGTGGCACACTGTATCTGGTGGCATGCTGCTTGTGGCAAGTGGCACACTGTATCTGGTGGCAGGCTGCTGTTGGCAAGTGGCACACCATATCTGGTGGCAGGCTGCTGGTGGCAAGTGGCACACTGTATCTGGTGGTAAGTGGCACACTGTATCTGGTGGCAGGCTGCTGGTGGCAAGTGGCACACCGTCACTGGTGGCAGGCTGCTGGTGGCAAGTGGCACACTGTATCTGGTGGAAGGTTGCCGGTGGCAAGTGGCACACTGTATCTGGTGGCAGGTTGCAGGTGTTAAGTGGCACACTGTATCTGATAGCAGGCTATGAGTGGCATCTGGCGGCAGGCGATGGTGGCAAGTGACAAGCTCAGGTTCCCACTGATTCTGCATCATGATGAGTTGAACTATTTCACTATATATTACAATGTAGTAATAGAAATAATGGAATTTGATCATCCTGACGCCATATCAAGCATAGTGTCAGGATGATTTTAAGTGCTAACACCAGCCATTTGCCCGAAAAATCACCCCCGCCACCTATTTCCCCATCAAACCCAAGACTACATCCCCCCTCATCTTTTTTTTGGGAAGGGGGGGATGTCCCTGAATGGCAGTTTGGAAATGTGGTCGCCCTATGTTGCTGTTAGTGAGAGACTGCATAGCAGGTGGTATTGGTGGTGTTGCTGCTGCTCAGAGGCTGCACGGCTGATATTACTGGTGAGAGTAGATTTAATTTGTTTTAGCAAAAAATGTTTGCACTTTCATATTGTTTCCATAAAAAGGCCCACCAAAATCCTCAGCACCAGGCCCATGATGCTCTTAATCTGGCCCTGCTTGGGAGGAAGGAAGAAAACGATTTGGTTGGTATTTTGAGACTAGGTTAGTGATGTAGCTGGGGGCAAAGTTGTGGATGGCTTTGTAAGTTGTTGTTAGTATCTTGAATTTAGTTTGTTGGGTGAGCAGAGGCCAGTGGAGGGATTGGCAGAGAGGGGTAGCAAACACTAAGTGGTTTGTAATGTGGATGAGCCTGGCAGCAGCATTCATGATGGACTGAAGGGGGGATAACCTATGTAAGGGTAAGCCAATGAGGAGGGAATTGCAGTAGTGGAGGCAGGAGATGACCAGTGAGTGAATTAGAATCTTTGTGGTGTCATTGGTTAGGAAGGGGCATATCTTGGAGATGTTGCAGCGTTTGAGGCAGCAAGCTTTGGACAGTGAATGGATGTGGGGCCGAAAGGATAGTTCTGAGTCCAGGATTACACCTAGAGCCTTGATGTGCAGGGATGAGTTGATAGTTGAGCTGTTGATTTTGACAGAGAAAGCATGGGAAGTATCTTGTGGGGGAGGAAATATTATGAGCTTGGTTTTGGATAGATTGAGTTTGAGGAATCCAGGCTGATATGTCTGTTAGGAAATGAGTCATGTGTGAGGAGACTAATGGAGTGAGCTGAGGGGCGAAATAAGATAGATTTGGGTGTCATCAGCATAGAAATGATATTAAAAGCCATGGGTGGCAATCAAATGACCCAGGGAGGAGGTGTAGATTGAGAATAGGAGAGGTTCAAGAACAAAACCTTGGGGAACCCTGACAGAGAAAGGAAGAGGAGAAGAGGGGGTAGAATTGTAAGTGACACTGAAGGTGTGGCGGGATAGGTAGGATGAGAACCAGTGAAGAGTACAGTCGCGGAGACCAAAAGAGTGGAGTTTTTTAGGAGGGGTGGTTCACTGTGTCAAAGAGAGCAGAGAGGTCCAGGAGTAGGAGTACAGAATAGTGTCCATTGGTTTTAGCCTTTAGTACTGTAGATCGTTTGAGTTTAAGTTTCCATGGAGTGTTGAGGGCGAAATCCGGACTGAAGGGTATCAAGAAGTTTGTTCTCAGTCAGATTGGCGCTCAGTCAGTTGTAGACCAGACATTTAAGGAGTTTTGAGGAAAAGCAGAGTAAGGAGATGGGGCATAGGTTAAGATTGGTGGGGTCCAATGAGGTCTTTTTAAGGATGGGGGTAACTAGTGCATGTTTTAGAGAGTTGGGGAAGATGCCAGAAGAGAGCGAGAGGTTGAAGATGTGAGTTAGAGAGTGCAGAATAGAGCCATAGGGTGATCATAGCATTTGCGAGGGAACAGGGGGCAGGTGGTTAGGTGGGCGTTAAAAAAAGTTTAGCAACCTGGTCAATAGTAGCAAGGTTGAATGATGGAAGTAATGAATGCACCTGTGAACATGGGGTGTTAAGTGGGGAAGGAATTTGCGCATTTGAGATCTCCTCACGAATTGTATCAATCATTTTTTTTGAAGTGATTAGATATTTAAATGTATAATTAAACTTTCATGATTTTTTTATTTGCAGTATTACTTTTGGATCAAAATGGATAATTGCTAACTTTTTTTTTCTTAATGCACACACCATGCACGCATGCACAAAATCTGTCTGTCGGCTTCCTCTGTATATACCTGTGAATGGGAGCCACAGTCAATAAAGAATAGCCGATGGTGTTGATTGAATTTATCCATTGCAGTGACTGGATTTGCTGATGAATATGATAAAAACAATTTTAGTTACACTTTAACATTTGGGTTTAGATACACTCTAAAAAGGAATTCCAGTAAAATTATTCAGCTATACTATCTATCTATAAATCATTTTCTTCATAGCTTTTCCCCTATGAGAGTCACCCAGGCATTCTAGTTGTTTTGACCTGCAACATAGGGCTACATTTTCTAAGCCTACTATTTCCTATACGTAGCCAGCCTCACTTCCTCGCACACATCTGTAATGTATGTGCATCTTACACTTTCCTTACCAGCCCACAGTGTCTTCTTTGTGCAGTGTTGTCTTTATACCTTGTAGCATTGTTATTAAGTAAACTTAGGTTATGATTGATTCATGTCTGTCATGGTTCCTGGTGCCATATGCTCTCTCTTCACCAAAGTCTTTTGGCTGCTATACGGTATGGACTTGTTCTTGAACTAATTTGGCTCTAAACCCCATATTAAAGGGCCTGTTCACACTATGGTGTTAAATGCATTGGTTCATTTAAATGGTACCCTAAAGCACCTTGCCAATGCGCTAATGCATGTTGATTTATTGCTGCACGTTACTCTGCAATAGGCTTCTCTCAGGAGTTGCATCTCACCAATGCATTTAACAGGTGCTACTGCACATTACCACAACACTATACAGTAAGTCCCCTACTTACGAAGAGTTTCGTTCTGGGAGCTCGTTCGTAAGTCCAACATGTTTGTAAGTCCAACAAAGATCAGTGTTTGCAGACAAAGTGTGTTCTGGCGGGGGGAGTGCCCTGTCAGAACACAATAGCACAGCTGGGGAGATCGCTGCAACAACATTGCTTGTGTTGGTACTGCGATTCATCAGTTTTTTTTTCATTCAGCCCGCTGGGTTGAATGAAAATAAACTGTGCAAACACATGTTTGCATCTTTAAAAGTTTGCAACTTGAAGGTTCGTATGTAGGGGACTTACTGTAGTGTAAACAGGCCATAAAACTAACCTTTTTTACCCCCAATCTGCTACATCCTAACCTAAAGTAAACATTATTAGATTTCTTACCTTTTAGGAACCTCCAGGTACTGCTGGGCAGTACCTCTTCAAAATTTCCTGAACACAGCGGCAGCAAGAGCTAGTTCTATGTGAGGCACGTCACAGCTGCACTTGGGTTACTTTAGGCTATGGAGCAGCAAAACCGGGGGGTGGATAGCTGAAGTTTAGTGCTGGGTCTATCATAATTGTACACATTAAATATCTAGGTCAAAATTAGACACAGGGAGTTATACAAAAGTGCTATGAAAATAATTCTCACGTACATTCACTATATGTACAGCATTGCTTTCCTTTTTTTGTAGAACATTCATCTTCCTTGGGTGCAATCCACCTTGTCAAAAAAATGACAACCCTTCAAAAAGTTAAGCCAAAGCAGATAACTCTTTATGGAAGCTTTGTCCCGTCTTCTCTCCTGTCCTCAAACCCCCGATGTCTGGTGTTTATAGTTCTAGTGTTTAGTGTGATTGGCGGAAGATGATGTGTCAGCTGGAAACAATGATGTAATCCACTGGAGGAATAGGAGTCTAATGTACTGTTATTCCTGCAATAAGGAAATTATTTTTACATCAGTGTTATCTGATCAAAATAGTACTTGGTGTTGCTCAAGCCTTTTGGGTAATTGAAAGGTTTGTTTGGCTTAGCTGTGTTTCTTTTGTTTCTGTTACAGTTCATACATGCTCAGGGAGTTAACATTATCTCTGCTCACTTGGGTATTGTTTTATGAAATTGTGTTCTGATCTTGCTTCTTGACATTTATATGAAAATGGGCAATATATTAAACTAATTCATAACTGGCCTATCATTTGGGTCATGAAGTTAGAATACTATTTTTCTTTCCACTTAATATAAATCAATTGAAATTTGACCAAGCAACAACTTGGCAAAAGATGAAGTAGTCCTCTTCGTCTCTGCTGTCTTCGGAGTGTTTAACTTTATTTTTAATCTCAGTAACACAAAATAGGGTTAAAAACAATGATTTTTCTGCATATTGGTAAGCACCAACGAGGCTGACTCAGCAGAGATAAGATTAAACATTTTCTTTAAAGCCAAATTGTGATGTGAAGCTAGATAAAAGCATAACTGCACTTTATATAAAAATTATAGATTGGTACTTTTCCCTGCAGGCTCTGAAAAATGGCAATATAATAGGTTACATTTTCTTACACAAAGCCCTATTTCCCGCAATAATGCCGGCAGCCTCCTGGCCTGAAATCCTTCCTCCAGTGTGCTGAAAAATCTAATCCTGGCAAACAGATTGCTCATGCGGCTGAATGCTAAGTTGGTTTCTGGTCTTCAAACAGCTAGGCCACAACAGGATTCCCCCTCCTGAAAAAGTAAACTATCATGTTAGGTTATCATAGGCTGCAGGCACAAGCTCAATTGGTGCCAATAAACCTGCTTCCTGCAAAGAACAATGTAACTACTCACTTTTCCCGTTGTGTGCTGCTTACACTGTTGTGAGCAAGAGGAATTGCCAACTGAGGTTTCTTCAAAAACGGGCACATTCGGAATGTTCCGAATGTTTTCCTTACTTTGCCCTCCCAGTAAACCCTACCTCACTAAAAGGACACAGTTGGTGATTCTTCTTTATCATTCTAGCATTTGGTAGTATGGACAGAGGGTGGAGCGAGTATTTAATATATTCTTAGCAGGAAACAGGATTATTGGTACTTTCATTTTAATGTTTTACCTCTTTGAGTGAATAATTCTATTTCTGACTCTTTTCCTTTACTGAGGGGTACTAGACAAGGATGCCCTCTGTCGCCACTGTTGGCGATAGAACCCAGCATTAATAAGGTCTAGTTCCATTGCAGGCTTGATGATTGGGGGTCTGGAGGAGAAGGTGTCCCTCTATGCAGATGATACGCTCATATATCTAGCTGAGCCCCAATTCTGCCTCCCAACTCTACTGAGTATTATCCGGGACTTCGGTCACTTCTCTGGTTTTCAAGTCAACTTGGAAAAATCCCTTATGTTTATGTTGGACCAGACAGCCTCGATCACCCTCCTGCCCTTCAAACATTGTTACGAGTTTCTGCTATTTGGGCATTATAGTACAGCAGCCCATTTCTCTATATATAAGAATAATTTAGACCCTCTCATTAGTAAACTTAAAAGTACCTTCAAAATTTGGTCCAATCTCCCTTTGACACTGCTGGGGGGGATAAATATTTTTAAAATGATATTTCTGCCACGCTTCTGCTACATACTGAGTAATTCCCCGCTATATATTCCTAAGTGCAGGTTTCAGGAGATTGACTCTATCATTACTACTTTTATTTGGGAAGGACGGGTGCGGTCCGGATTGCCAAAGATATGCTGCAATTGCCTGTTCTGGAGGGAGGCCTAGCACTCCCTAATCTTCAAACTTACTGTGTGGCCTCTCAACTGTGGGCACACATGCCCATTGGTGGTTCTACCCTGAAGTCAATAATGCTGCCACAGCTCTGGAAGCAGCTATTCTTACTTCCTATCAATCCCTACAAAATTTGATCCATCATCAATCCATGAGGGGTAGGGATAGTACGAGTATGCTGTCTGTGACACTACGGATATTTAAACCCTCAAAATTGCTACCAACAAGTGCAGCCAATAAACATTCACCTAATGCTCCCCTATGGAACAATCCTTGTCTGTAGGAGTTTTTCCATAGAACGGATGGAATGTTTTGATTCAGACAGGGGCCAAAATCCGATCCTTTGAAGAATTTGGTAGAGACTTTAGTTTTCCACCTACAGCTTACTTTCCTTATCTTCAGTTATGACACACTGCTGCTGCACAATTCGGCCTCCATAATATAGATATACAACCCTCCCCACTAGAACGCCTGTTATCTGAACCTCCTCATTTGAAATTGATTTCTACATGTTACTCGTCTCTTCTACACTCTACAACTAACAGAGCTAGTCTTACGGAGCTTAAATGGCGCTCTGATATACTGGAATTAACAGAGGAAATCTGGCAGGAAATCCTCCCTCTCCAGGTCTCTACAGTTATCTCCTCTCGTAACAAAGTCATACAAACCAAATTGTTATACAGGTTTTTCATCTGAACAGATTATCATCTGCTGTCTGTTTTAGATGTACTTTCGCTAGTGGTACATTCTATCATATGATGTGGAAGTGCCTGCCGATCGGAATGTTCTGGTCGGAGGTCACTGCTTTTATTAGTTCTATTACCCAAATACCCAATGTATGTAACCCCTTTGGGTGCTTACTGAGCTGCATCAATGATGAGTGTCTATCTAAAAGTATGCAGATCTTTTTACGAATAGTATTGTTCTATGCAAAGAAATTCATACCCATGCAATGGAAGCCAACGACCCCGCCCACTATAGCCTTCTGGCTTACTATCATTAATCAGGCACTTCCACTATACAAACTGACGTATGAGGCTAGGGGATGCCCTCGTAATATGGGATTTATGGGTGAATTCAGATTAAACTATACCGTCTACTACCTAATTTATTGCCTAGGAATGTAGATCCATATTAAATTCTTCCTTATTTCTGTCAACTAACTATGTTTCAGTGTGTCATTGTCCTGATCAATGGACTTATCTATATTTGATTGAGTTACAGATGTATAATTGTCACTTTTATATTGATCCATGCAGTAATTGAGCATTTTTTGCTCCACTATATTTGCTTTTCTTTTTTTATGTAATCTTTATGACAATAAAAGAAAGACAAAACATGAAGATACACATAACAACCAATTTTTCAAACCTTCTATAAGGAAGGATTCAGATACAGAAAACAATCCAAACAGTAATCCGTCATGAACGTCCTTCCAGTGCTATACTAACTGTCCCCAGAGGGGGGATGTGCAACTCCCCTAGTATAGGGGCCACCTAGGCTTGTGGCAGTGTAGGTAGGCAAGTACATATTGTTTCCCAAAACAGGTGATCATTCAAGCTGTCTGGATTCACGAAAAAGCCCACTCCCGCACGTCCCCAGTGGAGAGGACAAGCAAGAGAAGGGCAACACACCAGTATGTGGCCCGTCTCCCCTACGTCAAGGAGAGGAGGCAGCCCACACCATAGATAGTGAATCCAGTCCCAGTACTGTGCCTAATATCCACTAGGAAATATGGTCCAAGCAACCTTGTGTGAATCCAAAACATAACACAAAAAACAGAAAAGGTAAAAAGAATAGTGGGGGTAAGAGGAAAAAAAAAGGGGGGGAGGAAGGAGGGAACGCTCCCCCCACAGCATGCACCCATGCTCCTACTTAGAGAATATCTGTAATGGCTCCCAACTGACGATCTGCCACTTAACTGGGACAAAGGCATTTTGGGAGTGGCGGGCCTGTCAGCACCGAGGTCTCCTAGGGGGTTGAACTGTGTTTACTCTTGTGTCCCCCAAGGGAGGGTTCAGCGAGCTCCAACAAGGCAATATCTAGGCTGGAGGCGACAAACCCCCCACCGGATGTGTGTTGTAGCCAGGTTGCCCATATAGAGTCAAACCTCTCCCTAGTGCCCCCGCAGGTAGCCACCCAATCTTCCGCTTCCCTAGTCTCCCTCACCTTCCGAGTCCATTCCTCCCTATTGGGTACATGCGTCTGCTTCCAACAAATAGGGAGCAGGCACTTGGCGGCATTCAAGAAGTGTGGCAATGCACTCTTTCTATATTGGCTGACTACTATTTATTGTCCCTATGAAGGGTTCTATGTTGGATTTTAACGATTTACAATAAAGATGCCTTTCTTCAGAATGCGGCAGTCCAGGATTTCTTCATCGCTCTAACTTGTGGATAGCTATGGCCGTCCCTTTAGCCTTAGGAACTGTAGAAGTGCTTAAATAACACTGATTAAATAAGTGGGTGGGTAGTTTAGGAGTGGACTGGGAGGTAAAGTGTGTCTCCTGTAAAAATAGCACCTGAGCCCCCAACCTTTTCAGTTCCAACCATAGCTTGCTTCTCTTGTGTGAAGAGCAGAGACCCCTAACATTGTAAGATATTACCTTAACCAACACCATGAGAGACCAGGAGTAACGTCAGATCACAGGAGTACCACGGGTCATGGTGTGAGTGGTGAAGAGACAGAAGGTGTCAGGAGCACCCCGAGCCTAAAGGGGGACGCGTTCATCAGTCTCCAGTGGCAGACGGGCCGGGCGAGGTGCGACGTCTGTTGCCCTTAGAGAGACTTTTGCCTCGTACAGTTTGCCATGGCTGTGACAGGGAAAGAGCAGGCAAGTCCGGGTTTCCCCGCTAATCTGGGAAGTCCACATCACCAAGCTTCAAAGCAGAGAGGAAGTGTGGTAAATCATCCTTGTTGTGCAGTGTAACTTGTCGCCCCTCTCGCAGCACTTGCAGGCTGAAGGGGAACCCCCAGCGGTAGGTGAGACCCGCATCTTGAATGGCCATAAGCAAAGGGTGCAGTGCTCTATGTTGCATGAGTGTGCACCTGGAGAGATCTTGATAGAAAAAAGTTTCGCCCCGTCAAAGTATGGTTTGTTCCTCATTTTTTGCATTATGCGATCTTTCAATGTATACTTATGAAGCTTACAGATAATGTCCCGAGGGGCTTCAGGGTCCTGTGAAGGCGGTTTCAGTGCTCTGTGTGCCCAATCGATCACTATCAGGGCAGTATCTGGCAGCCCCAGTATTTCCCTAAACACCCCAACCAGCGATGGAACTATGTCTTTAGTTACAGTGGCCTCTGGCAAGCCGCGGATGCGTATGTTAGCTCGCCTGCTGCGATTCTTAAAATCATCCAGCTGGGATATCAGGGCCTCCATTTTGTGATCTTGTGCTGTGCACTTCTCCTGCAGCAGAGCAATGTGAGGCAGGGTGTCATCAAGGTGCTGTTCTAGGGTCTCCAGCCTACCCCCCAGGTGTGTGGTGTCTGCTTTAACCTGAGCAATGTCCTGGGTGAAAGCCTTTTCAATTCTGGCTGTGAAGCGCTTTAGGTCCTTCCTGGTGGGGAGAGACCAAATATGGCATTTCAGTTCTACATCCCCCATGAAGTCTGCAGCATCAGGGCCCTGTTCTAGAGAGGATGCTGAGCCAGGGGGAGCAGGGAGAGCCGAGACACTCACTGATCGCTGCGACAGGATCGGGGACTGGAGCCGCATGTGGGGCCTTTTTCTCCGCCACCATCTTGGGTCCTCCCTTCCCGTACCGGCGGGTCTCTGGGAAGTATGTATCCAGCGGACCCAGCCCTGTCTGATCCATCCTCGTTGGCTGGGAGTGTGCCTGCAAAGGGTGCGACATGTGTGGGGTCGGTATCGGCTGCATTACCCCCAGGTAAGCCGTCAGTAGCTGCGATGTGAGAGGAGCTGAGGGAAGACACGTCCTCACTCCTCCATAGCCATGCCCCCCTGCTTGTGTTTTCTTGTACCTGTTGTTTGTGTACAATAAAATTACACCCTTTAAAAAAAAAAATGTTTACCTCTTTAGAGGGTTCTTGTACAAGCAAAGGTACTTCAGAAATCTCTTAAATTTTTGTCATTCTACTATTGCTGAGAAATTAACCACAAAAAGTCAATGGTTTTAGAGCATTTTAATTAAATACATTCAATGGGTAGCCAATCAGCTGCAGGTACACGACAAAGAAGTCCTAGCATTATTAAAAAGACGTAGAGTAGACTAAAATTTGTTGGTAAACTGTAGTACAATGAACACTGGCAGACAGATTGTCAGGGTAGCTTGACAACCATAATTTCCAGAAAGCAGTCATTAAAGACATTTTACTCATTTCTGTAATATTATGTTTTTTTTTCAGAGGGGCTATGGTGGACTTAACTTCCAACTTAGTAACGAAATAAAAAAAATATTTTTATCAGTGAGGCAAACTCCTAAAAAAATGTAAGTGGTGCATTGACTTATGCATTATGGTCTTATGCTTAGACCATGCCCTATACTACGGCTAAGTTGTTGAGCGCTGCATAAACGTTTGGAGCTTTATAAATCCTGTATAATAATAATAAGTATACACAGATATGATGAGGTCTAAATTTGATTATGTAATATATTTAAATGAAATTGGAATCAATAGCACAGTGGCCAATTCTCCCCTGCTCACCTCCTCACAGTTACTAAGCCTCTCACAACAATAATGCTCCCACTCTTTTACAGCGCTCTCCCCCTCCTCTGTACTGTTTACAGCTCTACCCATATCTCCTCTGTGTCTGGCTACCTCTGTTGTTTGCTGTGCCACCTTCTCTGCCAGCTAGGAGGTCAACCAATGCACTCTCAAACATGCAATTTCACACTGTAGTCCTATGAGAAGCCAAAAGCCACAGATTAAGTATATGAAAATCTTTATAATCCTCAACATGTTAAAATAATTTAAAGTGGATGTAAACCCTTACATATACCCAGTGAAGTGACTGGCCTCAGGTGATACACAGGGATGAAACACAACCTCCTACATAAGGTGGCAGCCTTCTCTTCTCTACATCCATTCACTGTCCAGAATTTTTAAAGTTTGCCTTAGCTGTCACAAAACAGGGAGCAAAGAGCTGAAATTACATACTGCAGAGCTCAGTAAGGAGAGCCGTGAGAGCTGATTGGAAGGAAGGAACACACACCCTCACAGAGCACACTGGAAGTAGAATTGAGGCTTTCAATCACAGGCTGTGTGCTGGAAGTCCCTCCCCTGTTACCATTTCACCACTTGGTGTTAGGAAAACTTGCCAGAGGTGACTGCAGATAGCAGAGGAACAGGGCAGCAGACTGAAATGATACTTAGCACTCTGGATTGAGACATGTACACACTTTACAGGGATATGCTTTGTTCATGCTTTATGTTAGAGCTTTACAATCACTTTAAAAAGACATCTTCACTTATTGTTAAATCTGCAGCTTCCAGAAAAATAATATCTGGTGACCTTGCATGAAGGTGCTTGTTCAGAACTTGCTCAGTCCCTACCTCTGTCTCCCGTTTGTGCTTTTGCGTTGTCACCCTGTCACATGGGCTTCCAGTGGAGACTACAAGTGGATATTTCAACACACATCATAAATGTATATTCACTGTCGTAAACACCAGGACTTCCCACTCTGACAAATGCCATGCATTTATCATTAGGGTGCATGCACGTAGCAAGGATGTGGCTACAAACAAAGGGTAAAAAAGCTGAAAGCAAGTATTTTATTTGAAAAGGCTATTATTAAAGGTAAAAATACTTTAGCAAGACTAAATGTCAACTTAATTTGGGACAAATATAGGGGCTTTTCTGAACGTACCATGTTTAATAAATATTAGAATCTAATTTATGGATTGTACTTGCGGCACAGTATTACTCTATAAATGAATTCACTGCAACCTTTCAATTACCTACTTTGTGCAAGTTAAAAAAAGTATTTTATATATACATCATTACAGTGCTTATGGTATTTTTGTATACTTCACTGTAAACATTCAAGAATATAAAAATACCTAAAAGATAAATGCCTACATCAATTGTTAACAACATTTTCTACCCCTTAAATATTTTATTACATAATTTGGATTATACCCAAATATATTAAATATTATATTTTTATATATGTGTCCATCATATGACTTTCTTGTTCTTTTGTGTATACATTTTTTTCCTTTACAGTATCCTGTAACTGGCTACATGCCCAGGCAGAGTGTAGAGTTTTTACAATACACCATCTAGGTAAAGTGAATTCACATGTAACCAGATGTAATCCATAGCACAGCAGCTACCACAAACGTCCATGAAACAAGACAAATCCAATTTAGTGTCTCTGAGAAATTCAATCTTCTGCTTTTGTACACTCTAGAAACTCTTGCACTGTCAGATCTCCCTGGCTTGTGGGTAAATGTGATACCCTGTGTTGATCTGCTATGTATCCAGTCTACGTTTACATGTGTATGTTAAAACCACAGGGCTCCTATTTACACTGCTGGAGTTTTCGGATGTCCCAAGTGTCGAAATCCTATACACTCTTAAATTATGTCTTCCAAGAAATCCTTTTCTATACACTAGCTTGTGATAATCATGTGGCACGGCAGGTGAAGGAATTCACTGTTTGAATTTAGCAGACCTCCTTGTCAGTGCAGGTAAGTTAGACATTGAGTTAAACATAACCAATGAAACCCCTGGTCTGTCTAAAGAACTTATAAATGCAGACAACCTGAAAATAACAATATTTGATATATCTAAATCTTTGATGTAGGCTTTCATGATGCAGTTCAACCAAAACTTACACTATGAAGTCTCTATCGTTTGTATTAAATTAAGAGCTCACTTTCCCTAAGGATAAAATTCAGTAAGTTGCAAGAACCACACTCAGCTGTTGCCACCCATCAAGCCATGTTATACCAAATGTAATTTTACATCATAACTCATTGGCGTGTTGTGAAAGCTAGTGTTCTAGTCAATGGCAGAACTACCACCATTGCAGCCCAGGGATGAGGAGCAGTGGGCACCTCTGCATTTAAACTGGGCATACACACCAGCTTGTGACAGTTCACCTGATTGCACCCAATTGCATACCCACCATCACTTGTAAACGCAGAGGCGTCAAAAGAAGTCATCTACTACTCCCTTCCTCTGTGGCTCTGATAGATGACATCATCCAGTGCAGAGCCTGATAGAAGACATGGGTAGTAAAAGACTTCCTCTGACAAATCTATGTTTACAAGTGATAGTCGCAATTGGATAACCTGTCACAGCTTGCGGTGATCCTGCTGGTGGAGGTCTTAATGGTGCTGGGAATATTTATTTGGGTTTGGCCTGCAACAGAGAGTCAGACATAGCAGGGTATTGAGCAGTAGCAGCAAATTAGTTAATAAAATAACTCTGCAAGTACATTAACTTTTTGTACCTACTCTGCACAGTCTCACTCTGCTGTACATTCACTGTTCAACACCACTTAATTCGGTATGTCATTTTGTACATTCCTTATTCCACACCTCCTCATTTCATATGCCATGGATATGACCCTTCAACAGAAGCCTGCCGAATGGCTAACCATAGAAATAAGGGGAACAAAATGATCTCTTATTTCTAAAGGATCATTACATACAGTAAAGCCGCGTTCACACAAGCGGAATGTCAGACAGAAAAGTCAGACGGAAGCTTTTCATCGTCTATTCCGATCGTGTGTATGCCTCATCAGACTTTTTTTTTTCGAAAATTCTGATGGACCTAGAAATGGAACACGTTCTAAATATTTCTGACGGAACCAATTCCTATTGAGAAACCCGCTCATCTGTATGCTGTTCCGACGGACCAAAAACGACGCATGCTCTGAAGCAAGTACGAGATGGAAGCTAATGGCTACTGGCTATTGCACTTCCTTTTTCTAGTCCCGTCGTACGTGTTATATGTCACCGTATTCTAAACGGTCGGACTTTGGTGTGATCGTGTGTAGGCAAGACTGCTTGAGCGGAATTCCGTCGGAGTTCCGTCGGAGAAACCTTCGGAGTTTCTTTTTTAATATTTCTTTCTTCCTTTTTCATCTGGTGATCCAGCCAACAAGTCTGTTGTTTTTCAACAGAACAAGCTCTCTTGCAGTTACAGGGATGACACAAACCATTTAACACTGACAGGGGTGCTTAAAATTATCTACTTTTGTTCATTTAATATATGTAAAATCTTTATGCTAAAAGGAAAATAACTGTTTGCTATAACTGCCTATAAAGTATTCGCTGGAGTTCAGGTTCAGTTTGTTTTGTTATTGAATTTACATCTGATAATACTCCCCATCCACCAGACTGACAATGCTGCTGTCCAAATGTGCTCACTATGCTCATTCATCCAGAGTGGTGACACTCTAATACAGGAGGTGTCAGGAACCATGAATCAGATTGGGACAGAAGTGCAGTAAAAACCACACTTTTTATTAAAATGGTAAAATGTTACAAACAGAGCAAACGTAGTTAAAACATAGCCAGGGTTTGGCAACCAGAGCAGTTATTTGGAGCAAGCCGGTGAATCAGGAATCCAGAGATCAGCGTGGTAGAGGCAGCAAACAGGATCAGGAACCAGAAGGGAAGTCAGCCAGGCAAAAGTCTTTAACAGGAAAACACAGCAGAGAGTATCCAGATATGTTGACCAGGCGAAGGCACAGGAGATCTGATCCAGGCAGTCTAAATAGCCAGCAGGGCTCGATGATGAGCAGGAAATGAAGACCAGGTGAGTCACTGTGGAATGAGTACTGGCATTAACCAACAGCTGAGCATGGAGCTCTGGGAAGGAAGGGCTGAGCCCAGCCCTGACAAGGAGGTGTGTTACTGGCTGGATCACCAGGGGGAAGCAGCCTAAAGAAGAAAATCAATGCAGCCACCACATATAATGATTGGTAAGCTGCAATATAATTCATTTTTGGTTTTGGGTCTAATACTGCTTTCAGCTAAATCGACCATGCATGATCATTATGAAAAAAAAATTATATAAAAAAGGATCATTTGAGGGACAGATTTCTTGACTGAGGTCTCATGTCCATAGCTAGCTTTTAAATGTGTTGTCTCTACAATGTCCAAAAACATAATTATACACTACAGGTCATCCACAATAACAATAGCAACAACAATATTTTTTTTAATAACACGTTAAACTGATTATAATTTTTTCTGGCATTGTAGGTAGTAGCTGGCAATGTTTTGGTATTTTTGTGTGGTAATTTCTAGGGGGAGGATCAGTGATAACCACTAATGGCTGATTTACTAGAAGCAGGTAGAAAGGAAGGGCTAGCTTTTATAGCCTCTAGTGGTCATTTACAAGAATGCATGTTCTGATCAGTCGCTTGCTTTCCCTTAGGTTGCAACATTGTACTCTTAGGACAGGAATGGGATGGGAATAAAAGACATTCACTCCACTAACCCACTTGATGGGAGGAAGAAATGTGACTATGGAATTAGAACAGATAAACCAGTGTTGTGGAAGATATGTATAGTACAGATGGTATTCATAGACTGCAAAGGTTGTGATAATAGTATACAACTAAGCAAAGTTTGATTAATTTCATAACCCATGTAGAGTGAAACGTCCTAGATAACAGATCTGCCACAGCAGGGACAGCCACTATGTAAGTTGATTGCTACAGCAGTGAGTTACAATACATGAAAACAGCTGCATTACAGATGTAACAAAGCTGTATTTTGAGTCTGTGAGTGAATGTTGACAGTGGAAATCACATTTGCTTGTCGGGAGATTTGCTACATTTTATCCGAGTCATCCGTGAAGCCTCTGTCACTCAAGAAGTCATTGTGATTTTAAATTATGGATGCAGCTATACCATCATCTTTCATTTCTGTGCTTTGACTGAAGCCATGTTAATGAATGATCTGTGTATTAATCAAGAGTTATATGAAAAACAGGAAATCGGACATAGATTATCATAAGCTGTAAGGACATGCTTTACATTATGTTTCACTTATCTATTTTCCATAGAGACTAGTGATATTTCCCATAGAAAATCAATTGGGTAGAGTGGATTGGTGGTTTATATGTTTTCTTTTTGTCATGCAGTGAGATGTTGAGCTTGGGTTTCCTGATATTAATACCATCATTTTTAAAAGGAATTTTTCATTGTTTTGTAATGTTTCTTTGTAAAACTGAGGTCCTGAGTTTGATTTCAACAAGACCAGGATCTGTGTGCATTATGTTCTCCCTGTGTTTTGTGGGTTTCATCCAAATATTATAGTTTCCTTTTACAGCTTAAAAACATGCCACTAGTTAAACTGGCTTTTTTGGTAAGTTGGATACTGTAGTTGTATATGAGAGAGGAAGATATGGGTCTAGGCATATGTTTTCTGCTGACTTACTGCTTTTGTTTGGGTGCCAGTTTTGATTATGACAGGTTGACTAACGTACTTGATAGCTGTTTCCCCCAAAAGTGGTTCACTCTGCCCCCATAGACATGAAATTGTTACTGAAAATAACTACGTATTGTAAGTGAAATCTTATGTGTATGGTCGGCTGAACCCAAGAACAAAGATGTAAAACAATCCAGCTTACCAGTCCGTAGATGTGGTGCTTGCATGCATTTACTTTTTCTGGCTTAAAATTGTTTCAGCAAGCACAGAAAAATACATGCTAATCTTGTCAGAAATGCAGTGTCTGTGTTGCTTCCTTTGAATTAAATTGATGTATCAAAAACAAAATTATTTTCTTTACAAGCCTACCTTTCCTAAACTACTAAATATCTCGCTCCTGTAATGTATTAGAGATGAAATGAGGAAGATTGGTTTGTAGTCCAGTCTTAGTGTGACAACAATGGCTCCCTCCATAGATACAGTGGAGTGAGTAAAGCCGCGTACACATGAGCGGAATGTCCAACAGAAAAAGTCCGACGGAAGCTTTTCATCATCTATTCCGATCGTGTGTGTGCCTCATCAGTCTTTTTTTTTTTAATTCTGATGGACCTAGAAATAGAACTTGTTCTAAATATTTCTGATGGAACCAATTCCTATCAGGAAAATTGATTGTCTGTATGCTGTTCCGACGGACCAAAAATGACGCTTGCTCTGAAGCAAGTACGAGACGGAAGCTGTTGGCTACTGGCTATTGAACTTCCTTTTTCTAGTCCCGTCGTACATGCTATATGTTACCGCGTTCTGGACGGTCAGACTTTGGTCGGTCTTTGGGTTGACCGTGTGTAGGCAAGACCGCTCGAATGTAATTCTGTCAGCATTCCTTTGGAGAAACATTCGGAGTTTATTCCGATGGCAAAACCGGTCGTGTGTACGCGGCATAAGTGTATCCACTCTAGGGCAGGAGGTGTGTTATTCCCGGGATTACCATGTAATACCACTACATAATAGGCTACTATATATTTTTTGTTTTTGGGTTTAGATAAGCTTTAAGAGCATTATTCAAGCTTTCTCCTGTGTACTATTGTGAACTGACCAGTAACCACAAAATTATCCATATACCTAATTAATAACTATTTTCACCCAGTAAGCACAATCTATATTTGTTATGTTATAAGCATGCGTTTATACATTTTTTTTTAAATGCTGGATCTTTGCAAAAGTTATGTTCTAATTATATTATATTAACATTTCTTTGATTCCTCTTTAGTATAAATGGTGGTTTACACTCAACACTTTTTTGTTCTATATGACACACTCTTACAAGTGAATACCAAAAATATATTTCTTTGCTTCTATAATCTTCTAGATAGGGATGTCTTCATATGTTGACCCGCATGCTTAGGGAGCAGAGTAAGAGGTCATCCATAATCTAAAAGGACAAGAGGGGCATGCCTTTGTAAGGAGCATATCAAGTTTCACATCTGAAACTCAGCAATGATAAATTTGATTGATGAAGAACCATCCACACTGATTTATGAAAACACATTCCCATAGTTTGCAAAGTTCAGGCTTCAAAAGTTTCTGACATTGCAAAAAAAAGAGATATTTACATGTACTAAGAGTCCAACTTGACATATTGCTTGTCTGTGGAGGTTAGATGGCGTCTGCATAAAGACAGTATTATTTCAACATTAGCTTTGTCTCCTGTGAACCTTTTCCACCACAATTTGATCGTTTCTTGGGCAAAATATTTTATCAGTTCTTAAAAGTTACTTATACAGATAATTTCTATAAATTATTGAGTTTCATTAATTACCAATACAGTTATTCTTCATATATTTAGATTTGCATTTTTTCCTTTACCATCTTTTATTGCTGTTAAAATATTGTAACTGTATGCATGGCTAATTTTTAACAAGAGGCATTAAGTGTATATGAAATTGGGTGCAGTGCTATCCCATCGTTAACTTAATAAATACATGTAAAGTGCAACATCTGTATTATTAGTCAGGTAAATATCCAATGAACAAGCAATGTCTCTTTAAGGTGAATCCAAGAGGGTAAAATATAATTTGCTGTCCATATATCTTCTTATTCCAAAGTTCTATATTCCTCTTGCATTAAATTTCCCATTCCATTTCTCCACCCTGTGTTTTCCTCTTTCTTGCAAATTGTGTATATCCTCAGTCTCCATATGCTATCCCTTTGGAAAGATGCTCACCCTTAGTAATGGACCATAACTAAACGTATAGTAAGAAGGGTATTGCCACAAGAGTTGAATAAAGATGTTAGAATACCGGGTACCATCATCCTATATTGATATGTTGAGAGGAGAATGGGGGGGAGAAAAGCAAGGGCTACTGCAATTGAGCCCTACCTCCCCATAAGGGGATTATTGTTCTATAGCGGTACCCAATTAGAACATGAAACATGAATAAAATTTCAATTTAATAAATTACAAAATAGCAAAAAACATGTATACAGTGTACAACAAACTTGGGGATTGTTGCAGCAAGGGACATACATTAAGGTAACACTAAGTACAGCCCACATATAAACTTGAAGGCACAATGATGTATTAAAGGATGTTTGACCTCAACAGTTTCACGGCCAGCGCCGCTTCTTCAGGAGGCATCCAAATATAACATCTAAGAAAATAAATAATCACAATTATGTTCAAAGAAAACAGAGTATAGTAGTACATGGTAATAAAACATAATATTGGAGTGGTTGCATGTTGTAAAGACACACTCACCAATAGCTGCCCCAGTAGGCAGGGAACGGCAATATTGAGACGCCCGAATCGGGCGTTCCCCCTGGGGGCAGACATGGGGGGCTGAGTGAGGCGGACTAGTATATAAAGAAATATAATATTTGTTGGTTCGGTAAATAAATTGTCTTGGGACATACACCAACCAAGTGCATGGGGATAGAGGAGATGAAAAGAAAAAAAGAGGAGAGGAAGGGAGAGGAAATGGGAGGAGGAAGGAAAGAAAAAGAAAAAAAAATGAATATAAATGAGTGGGAGGAAAAGGGGAGGAAGAAGAGGGGGGAAAAGAAGAGAAACAGAGAGGGCGGGGGGGAAGAAGGAAAGAGGAGAAAGGGAAAGGAAGGGGGGACTGCGGGAAAGGAAGGTTTGATTGATGTTTTGATCCTTCTCCAGAATCCAGAATGTGGTAATACAACTTAATGGTGATCCTCTTGTTAATCATAAATGCAGGATCTCACAAAAGTGAGTACACCCCCCCACATTTTTGTAAATATTTTATTGCATCTTTTCATGTGACAACACTGAAGAAATGACACTTTGCTACAATGTAAAGTAGTGAGTGTACAGCTTGTATAACAGTGTAAATTTGTTGTCCCTTTAAAATAACTGAACACACAGCCATTAATGTCTAAACCACTGCCAACAAAAGTGAGTACACCCCTGAGTTAAAATGTTCAAATTGGGCCCAAAGTGTCAATATTTTGTGTGGCCACCATTATTTTCCGGCACAGCCTTAACCCTCTTGGGCATGGAGTTCACCAGAGCTTCACAGGTTGCCACTGGAGTCCTCTTCCACTCCTCCATGACAACATCATGGAGCTGGTGAATGTTAGAGACCTTGCGCTCCTCCACCTTCCATTTGAGGATGCCCAACAGATGCTCGATAGGATTTAGGTCTGGAGACATGCTTAGCCAGTCCACCACCTTTACCCTCAGCTTCTTTAGCAAGGCAGTGGTCGTCATAGAGGTGTGTTTGGGGTCGTTATCATGTTGGAATACTGCCCTGTGGCCCAGTCTCTGAAGGGAGGGGATCATGCTCTGCTTCAGTATGTCACAGTACATGTTGGCATTTATGGTTCCCTCAATGAATTGTAGCTCCCCAGTGCTGGCAGTACTCCTGCAGCCCCAGACCATGACACTCCCACCACCATGCTTGACTGTAAGCAAGACACACTTGTCTTTGTACTCCTCACACTCTTGACACCATCTGAACCAAATAAGTTTATTTTGGTCTTATCAGACTACAGGACATTGTTTCAGTAATCCATGTAGTTAGTCTGCTTGTCTTCAGCAAACTGTTTGTGGGTTTTCTTGTGCATCATCTTTAGAAGAGGCTTCCTTCTGGGACGACAGCCATGCTGCCAAGTCTGTAGTGTGAGGCCGGGTTGCTGAGAGGGCGCCCCTTGCGGCTGAGTGCAGCGCGTCCCTGGATTTGGGTACAGGGAATGCGATCCACAGAGGTGCACAGGTTGCCAGGGATACTGCAAGCTGGCTGGTTGGCTGTAAGTAGCTAGAGTGCATTGTGGCAGCCGTGTGGAGAGAAGTCTTGAACGGTAACAGCAGGGTAAACCAGGAACAGGGTCAGCAGACAGGCCAGGGGTCAGATACCAAAAGACAGTCTGAGAGAGGTACAGGAACAAGCCGGGTCATACACAGAGGGCAGAAGATCGGAGAGTAGTCAGCCAAGCCGGGGTCAGAGTGAGGAGATAAACAGGAACACAGGTCAAGCCGAGCAGAGGTCAAGCAGGGGTCTTCAGAGTATACAAGGCACAGGAACACAGGAGCTGTTTGATAATCCAGCAAACTGCAAGTGTCAGTGGCAGGTTTAAATAGGCCGGGGGGGTGTTCCCACAAGATCAGGGCGTGCTCACTAGACTCACCTGCCACCATGACGGTTACTGGCGGAATTGCCCACAACACGGCCATTTCCCTGACAGTGCCCCCCCAGGGACAACCTCCGGATGCCCAACCGGGCCCATCTTTCGGGGTAACGAACTCGGAATCTCTGCAAAAGTCTAGGAGCTTGTATATTGGCTGCAGGTTCCCAAGAGCTTTCTTCTGCTGGGTAACCCTTCCATTTTATAAGAAATTGAATGATCCTACCTCACACCCACCCACAGAAACTGGAGGCGGAGGATCTTCTTTCCTTCCTGAAAAAGGACTAGAGATAACAGCTTTAAGTAAGGAGACATGAAACACAGGGTGCATTTTATAAGAACTCAGGAGTGACAGTTCAAAAGCTACTGGATTAATCTCCCGTCTAATCTTGAATGGGCCAATAAATCTTGGTCCCAACTTCCGGGAGGGACAAGGAAGTTTAAGATTTTCCAAGGAGAGCCAAACCTCATCTCCAACCTTAAAGCTAGGGCTCTCCCCCCTCTTTTTGTCATATTGTTCCTTGTAGTCCGCTTGGGCCTTTTGCATGGTTAACCGGAGAGTTTGAAAGTTAGTCTGAATGGATTTTTATCCTGTCTTTAACTGCTGGAACTCTGAGGTCTCTGGAATGACATTAGGTAGAAATGAAGAATAGAACCCATAGTTGGCCCAAAACGGTGATTGATCGGTGGTTGAGTGTACTGAGTTATTGTATGCGAACTCCGCACAGGGGAGTAACAAGGACCAGTCATCCTGGGAAGTGGAGCAAAAACAGCGTAAATATTGTTCTAAGGTCTGATTAGTCTTTTCAGTCTGACCGTTGCTCTGGGGGTGATAGGCAGAGGATAGGCAAACTTCAATAGACAAAAAAAAAGACTTTGCAGAGCTCTTTCCAAAATCGGGAAGTAAATTGGACCTCTCTATCCGACACAATGCTGTCAGGAAGGCCGTGAAGTCTGACTATCTCTCTTATGAAGGCCTTTGCTGTGTCTGCAGCGGAAGGAGTACCTATCATAAGCACGAAGTGTGACATCTTGGACAGACGGTCTACAACAACTAGAATCGTTGTGAATCTTTCAGAGTGTGGCAGCTCTACTATGAAGTCCATAGATATATTCCTCCATGGTTGTTCTGGTACCTGCAAAGGACGTAGCAGACCCCAAGACTTAATGTTGGACCCCTTGTTTCGCTGGCAGGTAGTACAGGAGCTTACATACCGTATTTATCGGCGTATAACACGCGCCGGCGTATAACACGCACCCCAAGTTTAGGAAGGAATTTTAAGGAAAAAAAACTTTTAGGAGGGAAGTTTAAGGAAGAAAAACTTACATTAAAATGCCCATCAATGCAGCGTTATCGGTGTCCATCTGCAGCCTTGTCAGTGTCAGTGCAGCCTTGCCCCAGTGTCCATTGCAGCCTTGTCAGTGCAGCCTTGCCTCAGTGCAGCCTTGCCCCAGTGCAGCCTTGCCCCAGTGCAGCCTTGTGTGATCGCCGCCGACATATACAGCCGTGTGTAAATTCAAATATGGCGCAGAGACTGCAGGGACTCGTCGGAGCCGAGATACACATACCCGAGTGTCCTCAGCTTTTCTCGCCGCTGCTCACAGTCCCGCCCAGTCTCGCCCTATGATGGACATAACACAGGTCCAATGGCGGGACTGGGCAGGACTGTGAGCGGCGCAGAGAAAAGCTGAGGACACTCGGGTATGTGTATCTCGGCTCCAACGAGTCCCTGCAGTCTCGGCGCCATATTTGAATTTACACACGGCTGTATATGTCGGCGGCGATCGCAGCAATAGCCGCAATCGCTGCAATCACAACAAAATTGGCGGAGATCGGCCTATAACACGCACCCACGATTTTCCCCTGATTTTAAGGGGAAAAAAGTGCATGTTATATGCCGATAAATACGGTACTTTTTGCAATCAGTTTTCACGGTAGGCCACCAAAAGGATCGCTGAATAAGATCCATAGTTTTCCATACACCGAAGTGACCAGCAAGTTGATGATCATGTACAGTTTGTAAGACCTGGATTCTGGCTTGTTGTGGGACAAAGATTTTGTCCTGATACCAGAGATACCCCCCCTGGCTTCTTAAAGAGGAAGTCTCTGGTTCCTGGCATTGGAGGGAGGCCTGTTCAAGAGAAGACCTTAGATCAGGTTGAATCAAAAGAAAGTTCTGTGGAGACAAGATCGTACTGGATGTTGTTTCTTCTGGGGTATCAGGAAACATTTGGGATAAAGCATCGGCCTTGCCGTTCTTGGAGCCAAGGTGGTAAGTGATGTGAAAGTTGAATCGTGAAAAGAACAGAGCCCAGCGAGCTTGACGGGGTCTCAGGCGTTTGGCAGTGCGGAGGTACTCGAGGTTTCTGTGATCGGTGAATATCATTATTGGGTGCGTGGCTCCCTCAAGAAGGTATCTCCACTCTTCTAAGGCTGTCTTAATGGCCAGAAGCTCACGATCACCTACGTCGTAATTCCTCTCGGCCTGGCTCATTTTCCGGGAGGAGAAGGCCACAGGGTGAAGCAGAGACTTGGGTCCCAGGCGCTTTGAAAGTACTGCTCCTGTAGCTACCTCTGAGGCATCAACCTCTAAAATATAGGGCAGGGCAGGATCAGGGTGTCAAAGAATTGGTGCAGAAGTAAACAAAGACTTCAGTTTCTCAAAGGCAGATTGGGCTTCAGAGGACCACAGGAAGCGAACATGTAGGCGGGTTACTTGGGTTATGGGCGAGATGATGGAAGAAAAGTTCCTTATAAACCTTCTATAGAAGTTTGCAAACCCTACAAACCTTTGTAAACCCTTCTTGTCTGATGGAGTTGGCCAGTCTAGGATTGCCTGCACTTTCTGTGGATCCATAGCTACACCACCGGTAGAGATGATGAGCCCTAGGAATTGTATGGATTTCTTTTCAAAGTCACACTTTTCTGCTTTTGCGTAAAGTCTGTGTTTTCTTAGTGTGAGTAATACTGTCTTTACGTGAGTCCGATGGAGCTCCAAGGTGGTTGAGAAGATAAGGATGTCATCCAGATAGATGATGACGAAGTAGTCAAGATATTCCCGGAAGATGTTGTTTACGAAGTGCTGGAAAGTAGCTGGGCCATTACAGAGCCCAAACGGCATCACCAAATACTCAAAGTGCCCGAACCTCGTTCTGAATGCCGTCTTCCACTCATCGCCCTCACGGATGCGAACGAGGTTGTAGGCACCCCGCAGGTCGAGTTTGGTGAACACTTGGGCTGAACGAAGTCTCTGGAAGAGTTCAGGGACCAGTGGGAGTGGATATCGGTTCTTTATGGTGATTTTATTTAATTCCCTATAGTCCACACATGGTCCTAGAGTCTTATCTTTTTTTTCGACAAATAAAATGCCGGCACCGGCAGGAGAAGAAGAAGGACGAATGAAGCCCTTTTGCCAAATTTTCGTCTATGTACTGTCGTAGTGTCCCCAATTCCACTTCAGAGAGGGGGAATATACGTCCAAATGGAACTTCGGCCCCTGGAAGCAGCTTGATAGGACAATCATATGGCCATGTGGTGGTAGAACATCGGCCTCTCTCTTATCAAAAACGTCCAGGAATTCATGGTACGCCCGGGGTACATCCTGGTTAGTGGAGGATACCGACTGGACTGTCAGACAACTGGTGGTATCTCTGGATTCAGGGATGAGGCAATGTTGTTGGCAATAGGGGGAAGTTAACAGGACTTCCTTCTTGATCCAATCGATCTGGGGGTTATGGACTTGGAGCCAAGGGATACCCAAGATAATTGGAGACATAGGTGAACTCAAAACGTTTGAATTCCCGATGGCCATCGGGAGAGGTAATAAGGAGAGGAGAAGTCTCTTGAGTAACAAGGCCGGAGTTAGGTAGGGTGCCATCTGCTAAACGGACTTCCAGACCCCATTTCTTGTGGAGGAGGGGCAACCTAAGGTTCCTTGCCAGGTTCAAGTCCATGAAGCAACTGCATGCTCCAGAGTCGATTATAGCCTGGAGCCGGATCTCTTCTTCTCCCAACTGCAGTGAAATGGGAAGAACGAGTTGTGAGGGACAAGTCCCGGAAACCTGGAAATATGCTGGAGAGTAGGTAGGTGGCTTCTTGAACTTCCTGGGACAGTCGCATAGAAAATGTCCATTTCCTCCACAATAGAGGCAGAGATTGGCTAGGATATGACGACGTCTTTCATCAGGAGTTAGTGCGGACCGTAACAGGCCAATCTGCTTGGGAACTGATCCAAAGGTGGGTGTACTGGCGGGTCTGCAGGTTCATGATCGTTCGGACTGTCTCTCCCGCAAGCGTCGATCCAGTTGGATGGATACTTGGATGAGACCCTCGAGTGTAGTGGGAATCTCGATCCTGGCCAACTCGTCCTTGAGGGATTCGGAGAGTCATAGGCGGAACTGGTGTAGTAAAGCTGCCTCATTCCAGGCTGTGTCTGCGGACCACCACCAGAAGTCCAGGGTATAGTCCTCTACTGGTCGCCTACCCTGCTGCAGAGAGTGCAGAGTGGCTTCAGCGGTGGCAGTACGCTGGGGATCCTCGTAAAGTTGTGCCATAGCTGCCAGGAATGCGTCCACCGTGCAAATGACTGGACTTTGTTCCCATAAGTTATGGGCCCAGGCCTGAGGTTCATCGGACAGCAAAGAGATGAGGAACCCGACTTTAACAGTCTCTAAAGCAAAAGTCTGGGGTTGCAGGGCTAGGTACAATAGGCAGACAGTCTTGAAGGATCTGAACTTTTTCCGGTCTCCGGAGAATCGCTCCGGAATGGGAACTCGGGGTTCTGGAGGCGGGAACATCATCAAGGGAGCTGCAGAGGATTGTTCGTGAGCAGATGACTCTGACAGGTGTTGCAACTTATCCGTTAGTTGCAGATAACCTTCCTGTAATTTGTGAACTGCTTGGGTCAGAGTGGTGGCTTGTTGGCACAAAGTCTCTAATGGGGACGCACCTCCACCGGCCTCAGTCATGGCTGGATTATACTGTCAAGTCTATAGTGTGAGGCCGGGTTGCTGAGAGGGCGCCCCTTGCGGCTGATTGCAGCGCGTCCCTGGATTTGGGTACAGGGAATGCGATGCACAGAGGTGCACGGGTTGCCAGGGATACTGCAAGCTGGCTGGTTGGCTGTAAGTAGCTAGAGTGCGTTGTGGCAGCCGTGCGGAGAGAAGTCTTGAACGGTAACAGCAGGGTAAACCAGGAACAGGGTCCGCAGCCGGGCCAGGGGTCAGATACCAAAAGACAGTCCGAGAGAGGTACAGGAACAAGCCGGGTCATACACAGAGGGCAGAAGATTGGAGAGTAGTCAGCCAAGCCGAGGTCAGAGCGAGGAGATAAACAGGAACACAGGTCAAGCTGAGTAGAGGTCAAGCAGGGGTCTTCAGAGTATACAAGGCACAGGAACACAGGAGCTGTTTGATAATCCGGCAAACTGCAAGCATCAGTGGCAGGTTTAAATAGGCCGGGGGGTGTTCCCAAAAGATCAGGGCATGCTCACTAGACTCACCTGCCACCATGACGGTTACTGGTGGAATTGCCCACAACACGGCCATTTCCCTGACACATGCAGACCAATTTGATGCAGTGTGTGACGTATGGTCTGAGCACTGACAGGCTGACCCCCACCCCTTCCACCTCTGCAGCAATGCTTGCAGCACTCATACGTCTATTTCCCAAAGACAACCTCTGGATATGTCGCTGAACAGGGGCACTAAACCTCTTTGGTTGACCATGGAGAGGCCTGTTCTGAGTGGAACCTGTGCTGTTAAACCACTGTATCGCCTTGGCCATCATGCTGCAGCTCAGTTTCAGGGTCTGGGCAATCTTCTTATAGCCTAGGCCATCTTTATGTAGAGCAAGAATTCTTTTTTTCAGATCCTCAGAGAGTACTTTGCCATTATTATTATTATTATTATTTCAGGTACTTATATAGCACCATCAATTTACGCAACGCTTTACATATACATTGTACATTCACATCAGTCCCTACCCTCAAGGAGCTTGCAATCTAAGGTTCCTAACTCACATTCATACATACTAGGGACAATTTAGACAGGATCCAATTAACCTATCAGCATGTCTTTGGAGTCCATGAGATGCCATGTTCAACTTCCAGTGACCAGTATGAGAGAGTGAAAGCGATAACACCAAACTTAACACACCTGCTCCCCATTCACACCTGAGACCTTGTAACACTAATGAGTCACTTGACACCAGGGAGGGAAAATGGCTAATTGGG